>NW_025334012.1:1088268-1702982 GCF_019186645.2 Phyllostomus hastatus
CGATGCTGCTTCCTGGGCCTGGCTGTCCAGGTTAGGAGAGGTTGACATTCAAGCAGGCAGATGCTGTCACCAGGAAGGTTGTGAACAAGTGCCAGGAACTCAGAGCTGCTAGAAAGCCCAAGATCAGATTTCTTAAGACAAGATGGCATTTTGAACAGGACCCCTGAGGACCAGGCAGGTGTCCCTAGCAGAGGTGGGGCAAGCACCCAGTGCAGGGGAACTGGTGTATTTGCAGACCCACAGACCAGGCCCTGGGCCCTTGGGGGTGAGTTCTGGCTCCCTGGGGGTGGGAGGTGAAGAGGGCTGGGAAGAGGAAGAGGTTGGCCTCACATTGTTAAGACCCCTGAATGCCAGGCCAGGATCTAGACTCTGCTGGGCAGCAGGGAGCCTTCTTGAAGACAAAACATGGAAGATTTTGAGCGAGATTAGACGGAAGACATCCATTAGCACTCTGGTGTCTGTCTCCAGACCCAGGACCTAGACCCTTGGAAATCACCCTTTGGCAGTCGGAGAACAGGTGGCTTCAGGCCCTGTGCATCTCATATTCCCAGCATTAGAACCACACCTGGCCCCTTATAGGGGCTCAATAAGCATTTGCTGAATGAATAACAGCGAATGAATGAATGCACCTCCCCTTCACTGCCTTATCCCAGCCCCTCTCCTGCCTAAGTGGAATGTAACACCTAATGTGTTCTGGGCTCTTCCATCTCACCCAGCTACCATCTCTCTCCCTCCTGATCCCTCAGCTCCTCCCTCTTTTCTACCCTCGCCTCTCTGGCCATGCATAAATACAGGAACACTCCTGTGAGCCTGCCACGTGCTAAGCAGTAGCAATTACTTAAATTCTCACCAGTGCCCTCAGAGATGGAAATGATTAACTGAACTTTGCAGGTGAGGGACTTGTGATTCCAAGGGGTGAAGGGACTTGCCTGTCTGCAGAGTGGCAGAAGTGACACTCACACGGGGACCTTCTGATTGTACCTAGTGCTTCCAGCAGGAGTGTGCTGTGTGGAGGTGGCAGTGGGGCGGGGAGGAAGAGGAGGCAAAGGAAGAGATTCCCAGGGAGAAAGGATCTCAAGCCCTCGTCCCAGGACCAGTGGGCGGCCCCAGCTTCAGGGTTTCTGTCCCACCTCTGGGTTCAGCTGCTGCACCAGAATGCTGCAGCCAGACTCCTCCACCGCCATTTGAGTGTTCACTCCCCCAAGCAGGGGCACCAGGCAGGCTCACACACGCGTGCACGCCCATGCACGCCCATGCACGCCCATGCACCCACAGTCCCAAAGCTCAGAGAGGCAGAGCACTGGTTGCCTTAGGCAGAGATGCTTTATTTATCTCAAAAATATCCCCCAGAAAAATTTTTTATTTAACACCCAAAATAAGTAATCACCACCCCCTTCTTGGAGATGAAAATATGCTCAAAAGTCTTCATCAGAAATCCTTCAATCAAGCAGGCCAGCCGGTTCCCAAGGCTCTTTGGGTGGCCTGACCGTGTCGGTGTTCCTCAAGTCTTCCAGGACATCAGGAAGAACCTTCAGCTCCAGAACCCTCCTGTTTTACAGATGGGAAAACTGATGCTCAGACCAGTCAAGGTCTGCGTAGTTGTCCAGCATCAGTGGCAGAGCTGGGACTTAGGCCCAGGGACCACGCCCCTACCCCATCTGCTCCTCTTTCTCCCCAAGACTCATTGCTGTCCTTCACCAAGGTTGTGCCTTTGAGGGCAAACTGGGCACCACCTCCGGATGCCAAGCAGCATGGTCAAGGCCATGACAACCTTACTCTTCACCTGGAAGGTCACCCCAGCAGCACAGAGCCCAGGCACCCATGGGCTTCAGTGCCAAACCTCACATCACCTCCCCTCAGGCCAAGTCTGCACATGCCTTGGGCTTCCTGCTCTGGACCACGTGCCTTTGCTGCGGGTCTGAATGAAGTCAATCAGCTTGGCCACCGATCAAAAGTTTTGGCTGGCAGTTAGATACATCTTTTTTTATTTCAGAGAAAACACTGGCCACTTAACACAGGTACCCCGAGTGCACACAGTCTTTCTGGAAACAGGGTCCTCCAAGAAAGACAAGCAAAAGCATTCGAAGGGCTGAAAAGCGAGGGCTTCTGAACTAAGCGGTCGTGGCTGGAGTTGCTTCCTGCCAGCACTCCCGGTGCACCAGGGAGGGGTGGACAAGCCAGCATCAGGAGAGTGAGGAGCACCAGCATCACATTCACCTGGGGCGGGGGGAGGGGAGGAGTGAGGCGAAGCCCAAGGACACTGACAGCACCCACCACCGACAGAGGGACCAGTATGCTGCCTGGTTTATCTCCCGATTCCACGCAGACACAAGGGTGCCCCCGAGGAAGCACCTTGAGTTATTCTTCACTCCGCCCGGTGGAGCCCGGTGAGGGAGGGGTACTATGCCCATTTCTCAGGTGAACAAACCTGAAGCCTCCAAAGCACTCAACGACCTGCTCAAAGTCATGCGGGAACACACAGCTCCTGAGTATCAAGTGAGGCTCGTCCAATGTCACAACCCAGCAGTTCTCAGCTTGTACGTTCAGTCCTTGTTTTCCCTCCTAATGGCTGATTTGAACTCCTGTTCTAACACTTTGCTGACCTTTTCTTAAATGAGGCCAACAAAGCTGTGCCGGGGTCAGGACACTGCCGCGTTTGGGGGTGCCTTCTGCTGGGCTCCCCCAGAGCTGGATGACCCACCCCACCCCGGGGTCCCCACTCCAGTACTCACGTAGAAGGGGTTGTTCTGAAGGGGGCCTTTGATGAGAGTGAAGATGGGGAACTGGAACAGGGACACGATGGCTGACAGGGTCATCACCAGCCCAAAGAGCTTCCCAAAGTGCTCTGCAGGGAAACTGGGGACAGACAAGGAGGTTCAGGTGAGCTCCGGGCCCTCTCCCACCAGGTAGGGGCCTGGCCTCCGTGGGCCTTTGTCAGCCACTCGCTCCCGACTGCCCTGTCCTAGGCCTGCCTTCATCCGCCCACCTCCACACAGCCCTTCCCCCTCTGCTTTGGCTCAACCCTTCAAACCTCAGAACACTGAGAAGATATTTCGCTGGGCCTTGGGGAGACAGCAGGGACCCAGACACAGGCTGTGCCCCAGGGAGGTCTCAAGGCAAAGACAGACACAGAAACAGATCACTGTAGGCCAGGCGGCACATGCCCTGAGGCAGCAAGGCTAGAGTGATTGCCAAGGGTGCAAAGGAGGGAACACTCTTTCCTGGGGGATGTGGAAGAGAAGTGAGCGTTGCAGGGCAACTAGGAGTTCACCAGACAGATCACAGAGGTGGGAGGAGGAGCTGATGAGAAGGCTTAAGTCAGTGCTCGCTCTATCCCTCCCACCAGCCCCCCCCCCCACATCACCCCCTACCCCTGCTCCAGGGCCTTGTCTGCCACACCTGACCACCTCCAGGGATGCCCTCACCTCCGGATTTCTTACTTCCAGCATGCTGCCTTCTGCCCCCGTGTCCTCTATTGTGTAATGCACCCCGAGCCCACCTACGCCAGGGTGAGGAAGGCGGCGTTGCCCCCTTGGAGGAAGGAGCGGCTGATGACTTGCAGGATGAAAGTGGCGTACTGGAGGGGGAGGACAGGGACCGAGGCACAGAGGGCAAAGCCGAGGCACAGCAGAGATGTCAGGGTCAGCGAAGGCACAGCTAAGGAAAGGGCCGCGGCTGAGGCTGAAGAACCTGGTTCAAGGGGGAGGAGGAGAGGCTGCCTGCAGGGGGCGCCAGGGAGGGCAGGGAGGGGCAAGAAAATGGGGAGAAAATGAGGAGCCACTATGCACACAACCATCCAGCCAGAAGCCTGGGGTCATTCTTGAATCCTCCTTCTCCCACATGCCCCATCTCTGATCCATCAATAAATGTTGATAATCCACTCCTTGAATAACATTCAAATATATCCATGACTCTCCATTTCCACGGACTCAGCTTGGCTGTAGACCATGGATTAGACCATCCATCGCTCCATGGATTAGTACAACAGCCCCCAACAGAGCTCCGCATCTGCTCTGGCCCCTCCAGCCCAGAGCCAGGTACTCTCAGGGGCTCCACTGGTAACAGCCAGAGCCTGGAAACCACCCAACTAGCCACCAGGAGGGGAATGCTGTGTCCACTGTGCTGCAGCCACATACTAGGGAACCAGGCAGCAGCTAAGGAAGGAGGACAGACCCCAGACCCTTGTGGAGCAGGACAGTGGGGGGGGGGGGCCCGCGGGCATGGAGGGGGTGAGGAAAGAGTGAAGAAACACAACGGAGTCACCACAGTCACCAGACAAAAGTCAGTGTGGGCCAAAACGTGAAGAAAACGATTTTATCTAACTTTAGCCCGGAAACTTAAATTAACGTCTGAATTTTTCAGTTCTGCATCAATGCCTGGAGGTACGTAAATCTTTTAGATAATCCTCTGAAGAACTTAGGAAAGAATGTTGACAAGTCCAGACACCTGGGCACCTAGAAGATCTCCAGTTCAAAAGAATGCAAGAAGAATTCTCCTCAAGAATGTGCTTTGTGCCATAAAAACTCTCCACCCTTTTTTCTTCTGTGCAACACTCTAGGTATTGCCTGGTAGCATTTCCAGAATAGTAATTTGCTCACTTAAAACCCTTGAATAGAACTTTGTCATTTCATTCTAGCCAAGTATCCTGATTCGTTTACACTCGGTCAACAGAGTTACACAGAAACAAATCTGCAGAGAAGGCTGTGCACTGTGCTGCACTTTTTCTAAGCAAGAGAGAAATTGTATGTACATAGTCTTTCTTTAAGAAAAAAAAACCAATAAAAATAATTACCAAAGGGAGAGGAAAGGAATGGAGCACAGGGAACAGAGGGAAACTAAATGTCTTTGAATATATCTTGTTTCACAGTTTTGGCTTGAGAAAAGTGGATATGTTTGATATGTAAATGTTTTTCAAATAAAAATAAATAAACGTAATAGGGAGGAAACAAGCAAAGCAATCCCCAAAAATCAGAAAGAAAATGAAACCAATGAACGTAATTTTATATCAGGTTGGTGACTTGTAACACAGTAATTTGACTATAGGTCTCTGGTGGGAAATAGCCTAGGGATGAGGAAGGAAGGAAGGAAGGAAGGAAGGAAGGAAGGAAGGAAGGAAGGAAGGAAGGAAGGAAGGAAGGAGCAGTAATTATATTATTACCATATTTGCCGTGTATAATGTGCACTTTTTGCCCAAATTTTGGAGGGGAAAGTAAGGGTGTACATTATATATGGGTACAATGATTACGTACCACGGGTGTAATAGTCCCGTGTAGAATGTGTGCAAAAATGTGTCTGTGCCTTATACACAGGAAAATACAGTAGTAATACAGGGAGAAGTAATACCGGCAGAAGTAACACCTACTTGAGTGTGGTCAGTGGGGTAATAATATGGGTGTGATAATTCATAGTTTTAATTTGAACATTTCACCTAAAATGTCATATGGTATGCTTGTGCATGATATTGTTATGTTACAGAATTACATGCTTATGATTTTGTAGTAAAAAGGGGCATTATTTGTGCTGGACCCTGTATTATGAGGTACACCTGAAACTAACGTAATATTTACTATTGACTGTAACTGGAAAATTAAAATTTAAAAAATATTCATATTACTAAACCAGTAATTGCATGTAAAATATATATTTAAAATACTATACATGTATATAGTGTATACTATGTGTACATAGTTTATGCATATAGATAGGATTGTTCGGAAGCACAGCTTTCAGAAGAAAAGACACACAGATGCAAACTCCATGAAGTACAGTTTAAATTAAAATACCAGCACTAGGTATTCATGATGTATTTTTTCATCCAAAAAATTATGGATATCTTACCTCTGCCCAAGGCGGAAAAGCCATGAGAACCCAGGATAGTGAGACACAGTGGCACCCAGACTGTAGCTTTTAAACACCGTTTCCCATTAGAGGGACCCAGGGCTCCTGGGAAAGATGGCTGCTGCCAGGCCTGGGGCGGGAAGCCGGCCCACTGAAACGGACCTGAACCTCCCATTATGCTGGACAGTGAAGACACGGTCTAAAACAAATAGGATAGCATCGGAAGGTCACAGACACTGGACTGGTCAAGTCCAAAAACACGACAATGTGAGTGTCAAGAATTTGGATGGAACCAGATGGAAACACATTCAAATATATTTCAAATGAAACTTTTAAAGACAAACAAGTAGTCACCCTAGGGGTTGCTATGGCAACCTCATTATTATGAAATGTAAATAGAGGAAAAGCCAAGCATTTACTTCAGGGTAACAAATAGACCATAAGGAAAAGTTTTGTTTTGTTTTGTTTTTTTCTAGAGGAATTCTAGCTATTAAAAGCAGAAGGGAAGATACAAATAGAAAATCACCATTTTATAACCCTAATAAAATAATGGGTCTCGGCATTGATCATCAATGGCTGCTGAGATCACAAGGCAGGCAGCTGATGGGAAACTTTATAATGGGCCATCAGAATGACAGCATCGGAAGCCGCTGATCAATCTTAACATCATAAAGCAGGGACAAGGGGTACCAGGGGCCTATTGAGCCCTCCGCCCCACCGCTGAATCATTCTCACCAAAAAATATTACACCGAGTCCCCTCAGCCTCCAATCTGCCTGTTTACAGGAAATACCCAATTAAAGAGACATTTTTCAATGACATGAAAAGGATGCCAGATCTGAGACTGGGAAATCGACAGACTAAAAGACCCAGTTTCTTCAACAAATAAACAGCCAGAGGGGGGGAGAAAAGTGAGAGAGGGACACAGATTTTAAAACACAGAAAAGCCACCTCAAACAAAAATACACTGTGTGGACCCTACTTTGAACAAACCAACTGTAACAAGACATATTTGCAGCAACTAGGGAAATCTGGACAGAACTACATATTACATGAGAGTAAGAAACTATCGGGGCTGTTTTAGGGGTGATAACATTACAGCGATGCTTAAGTAAAAGAGGCCTTAGTTGTTACAGATACTAACTGAAGTGTTTACGGAGGAAATGATTTGATGTCTGAGATTTGCTTTGGAAGACTCCCCAGGAGCAGGAGAAGCAGTGCCAGGAAGTGGGGGAGGGCTGTGGATGAAACTGTTACTCTCTGCTTCAGTCCCTCCCCACCCACACCCCCAGAGGTTGCAAGACCGCAGCGCCCCTGGTTCCTCCAACCCAAGGATCCTGTCCCCGCTCCTCAGCACTGTGAGCTGCCCGCCCCTTCTGACTTCTTTGTCGCCAGCCCCTTCCCACCACTCCCTAGCACTCAGTGCCCTGGCACGTCTGAATCGCTTTCTGGAATTCCCCAGATTCTTCAATGTTTTGCTCCTTCCTTCATCATCTTAACCCCACTGTATTCCTGCGCCACTCCCTCTTCCAGGGTTCTCCTCTTCATCTCCTCACTTCTTACTCATCCTTCAGCTCTCAGTTCAGATGCCACTTCCTCCAGGGAGCCTTCCCGGACACCAATCCCATCCTCTCCCGGAGCAGGATACGTGCCATTTTTCGTGTCCCCATAGCCGCCCCCCCATGATTTACTTCATGGACTGCAATGACTGACACTTGCCTTTCTCCAACCTCTAGACTGAGGACAGCTTGAGAACAAGGTTCTATCTGCCTTGTCCATTGTTGAATCTGGAACTGTGGCTGGCACATCATTGGTACTCAAAGACTAGTGGGTGGGTGGGTGGGTGGATGGGTGGACAGATACAAGTACAAAAAGATTAAGAACAAAAGAGAAGACGGGCATGGAGCTGTATGAAGACATCTCCCTCTCCTGGTTCCCTCATCCTCGGGAGCCAGGTCTCACCCGTCTTTCTCGCCTCCTTCTGGTACTTCTGTTTAAGCCGGTCCGTGAGCAGGCCGTTCCAGGGGGCACACAGCACTCCAAAGAACTGAGTGATGGCAAAGGCATTCGTGTAGCTGCTGACTGCCGAGGACAGAGAGGGGGCTTGGTGGGCCATTTCCAGGCCTTCCTCACAGGAGAGGGCTTTCCCACCCTGCCCTTGCCTGGCCAGACCCTCCTCCCCAAATCCCGACTCAGACCTCCCATTGGAGCACAGAGCCCTGAGGATCTTAGCACCCCACGCCCTCGAGGTCCCGAGCCCCCAGCGGGATGTGCAGCTGGGCTGCCTCCCAGCCCCACCACATACCCAGCGCCCTGTCCCCACCAGCCAGGTTGGTGGGCAGAGAGTTGAGGGTGCCGAGGAAGAGGTGGTGCCACAGCTGTATCACAGGAAGCCACACCAGGTGCCAGGTAAAGCGCCGAGAGGAAACACAGCTCCGGAGAGAACGTAGTTCCTCTGGCTGTGCTGGTCCTGGGGTCTCTGTTGGGGAAAGGAGGGTCTGGGTGTGAATTACAAGGCAAGTGGAGGGCTGGATAGACAAGGATGAGAGGCCTTAGTGGGACAGCCTGAGGTCCAAGTTCAGTTCTATCCTGGCCCTCTAGAACTCATCCGGGGGGTGCTCTCAAGGCTGACGACAACTCACAAGTCCCTACCCTTACGCCTTTGTCATCTGGCTCTACCACCTTGAATGGCCCACCCCTATGTTTTCTGTCTGCTGAAATCTTATCTGTCTTTCACAGCTCAGATCCAACACGGATTCTCACACTAATACTTTACCCTGATCTTTCTTAGCCAGGACGGTGAAAAGAATGACAAGGAGAGGAGAACGGAAGAGATGAGCAAAGAGTTCATGGAAGACAACTGCTGTTTCGGCTGCTCCGCATACCCTCCCTTTCGTTTGGTCCCAGGATCCTGGTTCCTTCTGGAAATCCCTGCCCTTTCCCCCCAAGGGGGGGGGGGGGTGCAGCGAGGGATAGGGCTGTGAATCAGGTGTTCTGTGCCCCACCCAAGGTGGACCAATCAATCGTTCTTCCTGGAGAAGCAGGCTGGCTGTGACTTTGGACTGGGACCCCTCATTTTACTATTCCTGGAGCCTGACAAGTTCATTTTCCCTTGATTTTGTGAGCTTCCCAGAATCCTCTTCTTGTTTCTACCTTAGCCAGCAGGGGTTGGTGATGATTGTAACCAAAGACCCAAAACAGACAGAGTGAGGAAAGGAGGCAGCAATGGAGATGGATGGTGAGAGGGGACAGACCCAGGGGACTCGCAGAAATTGGGATAAATAAGCCAGACTTGGGAACTGAGCAGTTGGGGGAAAGGAAAACAATGATGGAAGACTGACTTCAGGGGGATGGGGGGGATGGTGAGATGAGAAAGAGAGAAAAGAGGGATAGAAATCAGAAAAGAGACCAAGGTCTTACCCCTCTCTGGACTCTGTGAACTGAGGGGGCTGAGAAGGCTCTACGAGACCTGTCTCCACCTGACCTTTCCCGAGTCTGAGTCCTGGCGGAGCTCTGGGGGTGAGGAGCCAGGTCAGCTGCAGGGGAAGGCCGGGCTCTCAAGGGGAAATGGCTTACCCAGCAGGGCTCACCTTCCTTTGGTGACGGGAGCTCCTTGGATGATAAGTCCAGCTTTCTGGACTCAGCTCTTTCCTCCTTCTTCTCTCCGGTGCTATCCCCAGAACACAGGCTGTGGAAACAGAAGCCCCACCACCCCAGCCCAAGGGCTGTGAGCTGAGCCTGAGATTCAGGCTGCAGGACACAGTGGAGTGGATCTCCAATGTCCCTGCACACTGCAATCACCTTTACCAACCCCGACACCCAGCTCACAGCCCAGACTGGTGAAGCCAGAATGCCTGGTCATGTGAGCCAGGGTTCCACGTTTTTTCAAAGATCTCCAGGTAATAATCCTAGTGATTCTAATAGGCAGCAACGCTTGGGAAGTGTGGGAAGAGTAGGACAGGCCTGGGTTCAAATCCCAGCTCTGCCACTTCCTAGCAGGCAGCATGGTGCAGATTTAACCCTTCTGAGCCTCAAATTTCCCATTTGGAAAATGGGGATAAGGACATCCAACTCAGAGGATGATCGTGAGATGACACCCAAGAGCCCGCAGGTCTGCAAATAGTAAGTGAGAAGCAAACACGTGCCCTCGCTCTGCTAGTTGTAGTGGTGGACTGCAAAGTGGTCGCGTTTCTTCACCTCCTCTGCTCCCCACACTTTGCAATGTGACTGCAGCTCTGACTATTCTCCACCGCTTGAATCTTGGCTGGCCTCGTCAGCTGCTTCAGCCACAAAAACGCAGCAGACATGGTGATGTACCGATCCCAACCCTCAACTTTAAGAACCTTGGGCATTTCTGCACTCTCTCGAACCCTGAAACCGCCATGTAAATCAAGCCAAGCGAGCCCGCTGGGTGATGAGAGTCTGGTGACCAGGCATTCCTGTCACTTCAAATGTCTGCCATCCTAGACCACCTAGCCCCCAGCTAGCCCACCAGACAGATGATCAGAGACATGAGCAAGGCCCGTCATGATCATCCAAGTCTGTCCCTGATCAGTTGAACTATCCAGCTACCCCCAGACTTGTGAATAATTGTAAGTGCTTACTGTTTTAGGCCAGTAAGTTTTGGGGGTGTGTGTTATGCAGCAATAGCTCATCGATACCCCCTTTTTCCAGTCCTCCTCTGGGACAAGTTTCCTCTGCCCTCTATCGCCCTGTCTGCCCTGCCCCCTGCTTCCTACCTCAGGCCACCGTAGGGGCTCTGGCCCACAAACACCAGATCACAGTCCTTACCCATAGCTGTAGCTGGGGGGCAGTGGGTAGGGGATGTGCCCCCGGGGCATCAGGAGGAAGGTACGCCCAACGTGCCAGGCACTGCACAAAGACAGGAAGACGAAGGAGGCCCTGAGGCGGATGCCCTGTTCATAAAGGAGCTGCAGCAGGAGGAGGGAAAAGTTAGCGTACCACTCACGTTCACAGCAGCATTTTCCACAACATCCAAAAGCTGGAAGCAACCCAAGGGTTGTCCAGAGATGAGTGGATCAGCAAAGTGCGGTCACACAGACAGTGGAGTATCATTCAGCCTTTGAAAGGAAATTCTGCCACATGATGCAATGTGGGTGAGCCCTGAGGACACTATGCTAAGTGACTATCCCCCCAGGGTCCCCATAGCTGCCTCCCACCTTCTCTTACAAGCAGGAAGCTCACAGGTGCAAACACCCCACGCCAAAGGGACCCACTGTGTGGCCAACACTGGCCCAAGCACATCATAGCCATGCCTTCCATTAGCTTCCATTAGCTTCCAATTAGCTTATTAAGTTTAAATAAAGAGCTTAAGGGTTACAGGTTCAAGCTCTAGGACCAGACAGACCTGGGTTCAAGTTCACGTGTCACCTTACTAGCAGCAGAAGGGCTCATGGAGAGAAATCACACAAAGTTTACTAGACCAGTGTCTGGCAGATTAAGTGTTGGACATTGCTGATTTTCACCTTAATGATAAGAAAGACGGCTGAGGAAGAGTCGAACGCTACGTTGTAGAGGGTGATGATGGTCGAGCGGTGTTTGCCGAAGAGGTTCCCAATCTGGAGGACACACAACCAGCCTGAATCACTCGAGTACTCATGAAAGAACTGTTTCCAGGGCACCCAGCATGGGCCCGGCCTTCCTGACACCCAGCCCACCCTCTGTCCCACAGCTGCCTCCCTGGCTTAGGCCAGCCCCCATTTCAGACAGCTGAGGGACAAATGTATTTTGCTCCCCCCATCCCTCCCCAGCCTCCTGCGGGGTGCCTGGGTTGAGGGCAGCCTTCCACCTGCAGGCTGGTGATCAGAAACAGGACTCCGCGACGGTGAGCATGGGCATGGCCAGGAAGGGCAGCGACCTGAGGCTGGAACAATCAAACTCAGAGGTGGGTGTCATCACAGTACAACGCAAACACAGAGCCTCAAATCTGGCCCCCACCTGCTCCAAATTCCTGACAACCCCAGAGGGGGGGTTCTTAAGGCACTGGCCAGAGTTCCCCCAAATGTTCCCCACAGGGGGACCCCCGCAGAGATCTCCAGAGCCACCTTCTTCCCCACCAAAGATGGCCCTTGGCCCCTGGCAGGCCTGGGTCTCTCTACAAAAAGAGGCAGGGCTCAAAGCCAAAGGCCACTGCTCCCCGCCCTCACTAAAGCACAGGCCGCCCTCTGCTCATCCTGGGCACTGTGTGGGGGAAGCCTGGACTCAGCCCCCAGGCCCAGCCTCTCCTTCACTGCGCGACTTTGAGCAGGATTCTCACTCTGCGACTCAGTTGCCTGCTCCTCCTGCCGCCTGGGGCACTGGGAGAGCTCAGCGAGAACACGCCCATGGGTTGTTCTGCCTTTGCTCGTTGAACTTGGAGCACTTCCTTCGTGCCAAGCCTTGTGCTCAGTGTTGGAAGATGCAGGTTGAGCAAAGAATACTTCCTGTCCTTGACAAAACTGATGTGCAAAAAAAAAAAATCATTGCAATAGTTCTGGAACGTGCTGGATCATAGTAAACAACTAAAGTGCCAAGGGGAGTGTGGCTTAATAATTAGTCTTTCCCAAACCACAAACTTCTGCCCACTTTCATGATTTTGGCCATAACCCATGCCTGTCCTAGTGAGGCAGGGTGGTAAGAAGCTAGGTACAGTCCTGGGCTAGCGGAATGGGGAAACAGAGGCAAGATAATTAAACAAGGCCAAATAATTGGAACAACTTACAGCCAGCTACTGAACTGCAAGACCTTATCTTCCCTAACCAAGGACACTTGAGAACAAATGCTTATACCTCTCCTCCCCAGCCTGAGAATAAATAGCTTGAATCGACACGGTCAGGGAAAGAGGAGACAGAGACCCGATTCACGCCATTTGTGCTAGCCAAACCCAGGGATGGATGAAGTCAGGGGGACAAATAGCAAAAACCCGACTAGAGCCAGACAGACCCAATATAAAAGGAAAGCCGTGAAGCTGACCAGAGAAGGATCCCATACTCCTCCATGAGCTCATTTGGATGCATCAGCATATTTAAAACACACCTGGAGAGCTGATGCATATTCTGCTAAAACCCTCCCCTCTGACTCTCAGTCAGTCCCAGAAGAGAGAGAAAATCCCTCAAGATAAAGGACGCCAGCCCAGTACTGGCTCCCTCTAGAGCATGCCCATGGCCCTTCTCGGGCATGAACATTTTACTTCCCCCTAAACTCTAAGGGACCCCACAAGACTTGCAACCAGAGCAGCAGTGGGCAGTGGCAGCTCATCCCTGGTCTTCTCCCCTGAATCTGTCTCCAAGGCCCCCCTTTCTCTGATTTTCCAGGGAGCTAAAAGAAGCCCCACCTTGACTCACTTCTTTCCTACAGCATTTCTAGGGAGCCAGCTAGCAGAGCACTGCCTAGGTTCTCTCCTGCTGCTTCTTCTGCCCTAAGTCCTTCCTTTGTCTCACTCTCCCCAGCTTTAATAAAGGTACTCTCAGAATCACACAACTTGGCCTGAACCAGGCCAAGAACCCACACACTACCGGCTGGCCCAAGGCAGACCTGCTCGGGGCAGGGTCTCCATTCAGTAACACTAGTATTTGCTAACATGTTTTCTTTACGTTGACTCACTTTTACCCAAAAGAAATCTATTATTTTTTAAGGAAACTTCACATCACTATTGTAAATGAAAAGCAACCCGTGTGGTTTGTCATGAATAGCAAGAAGCTGCAAAAATAAATACAATGGAAGGGAAACAATATCGTTACATCGTAACTGGAGGCATTTGCCCTCAGAATGCTCCAAGCCTGCCACCTGCTCCTGCCACAGGGTTCCAGTCGCACCAGCCTCACCCACATCAAGACCTCCGTTCGTGAAATCAGAGGCCTCACAGGGAAATAAAAATGAAACAACTTTTCCACCAGGTGGGTGAGTCACTGTTTGTCAATGGAGCACACGTGTGTTTCTCCTGATATCCTCCGAAGTAATTAACGATTGTTCTGCACCTTGAGAAGCAGGTAAAGTGCCCACCATAGAGTGTTTGCACAGTTTGCCATCCAATTTCTTCTGTCTTTATAAAAGGTACAGTTCTCCCAAGGCACTAGGAATTGGCTGTGATTCGTTTCACAACAGGGACAGTGTAGTCCCAAGACTTTCCCCCCAAACTAAAAGCACTATGTTATGGGGAAAGACGGAATTGTTGCTCAAATGATTGATTCGCAATGAGTCAAACGTCCCCCACCATCCCCTCCACATTCGGCCACTTGAAAATCACTTACAGGCTGTTAGGAAAGATGAAGCCCAGATAGATGAGGAGAGGGGTTTTAAATAGCCGGCTCTGGGTGCCAGGCTATCTCCTGAGGTCTGTGTGGGCAGAGACACCCAGCCTGTGTTAACTGGGTACCAGTGGAGATGGCACCGTGTCACTTTCGGGCTTCAGCACAGGTACTGCACACACACACACACACACACACACATGCACACACACACACGAGTTACATGATCTTACTAACCCAACATTTGAGCCTTGTGACCCAACACTGGGGAGCAATATGGGAAGGCATCTCTTGGCCGGTCAGGGGTCCCACGTCTAACCCCCCACTCACTCACTCTGTGGCTGTGAGCAAGTCTTTGCCAGGAGTCTCTCTGGCTTCAGTTTTGTCCTCTACTTGATGGGGGAAGGTGGTAATGAACTGAATTGGAATTCCCAGACTTGGGGCATTTTCTATGTGTGCAGACCAGTAAAATTTGAAAACACAACTTCAGACTACCAGAGGGTGGTCTACCTCTACTCTGCTAAGTAAGGACACTTTTAAGAGCCCCTGTCATTCATATTATCATCTCATTTTTTAAAAGAGACAGAGCATTTCAACACGTACCAGAGGAAGGATGTGAACTTCGGATAAATTTTGCCCCCTGAAGCAGTATCTCCATTGTGCTTATTTTCCACATTTCTCAGTAGACTAAACTGTTTGCATAGACCAGCAGTAATTCCTTCAAGGATTCTTTCAAGCGCAATGTCTGTGGATCTCTGAGTAACCATGGGAGTCCATGTGTTCTGCCATCACCTCTTGCACCTGCCCCGTCCACCAGGTGCCCCTGAGCTTTAGGTGTCCCTTCCTCCCACCTGACAACACTCACCTGCAGAGATGCAGGCTATGATGAGCGTGCCACTGGTGTAGAGAAATCTGCAATGCACAGCGGGAGGCGGAGAGTGTTGTCAGGAAGAGAGAAACCTGGAGGGGAAGAGCAGACGAACTTCCCACAGGCCAATCCCTTGGGGAAAGACAGTGGTGCCTGGTTTCCAAAATGAAAGCCTTGAGTCCCAATTCCTCTTGGCTGTGTACCCGTGGGCAAGGCCCTGCCCTTCTCTGAGCCTCAGTAGCCCTTTCTATAAAAGGCAATGATTGGAATGACCTAGACATGAAGTGTACAGTTCTAGGGCCCTATAATTTCAGGTCCACAATCCCAAGGCTATGGGGATCTCTCATCAGTTTGGGGATCTTGAAGGCATGAGCAATAAAAACGATGCTTAAGTGTGATTGATATGTAATAAGAAATACATAACATACTCCTATTTGGTCTTTGTTCCCCAGCCGCTGACACACGGCTCCTGACACCCTTGTCAATTCCTAGGTGGTAAGAGCACTGGGAGCATCTTTTGTTCTGATGCGGTGACTCTCAGTGTGACCTGGATGGGGGCTGGTCCCCAGAAGGACAGAGTCGTGACTGGATACTTGGAATTTTCACCCTCTGCCCCTCCTCCCCCAATTTCTCCAGAGGGGGGAGGGGCTGGAAAGATTTGATCGTGCCTAGGTGAAGAAGCCTCCATAGAACCCAAAGGTAAGAGGTTCTGACAGCTTCCGGGTCTGTGAGCACCTCCACAAGCCAAGGAGGGTGACACACGCCAACCCCACGGGGACAGAAGCTCCTGTGCTGGGGACCCTCCCAGACCTCACCCTATGCATCTCTTCATCTGGCTGGCTGGCCGTATCCTCTGCCATGTCCTTTACTGAACCGGTGAATGTGAGTCAAGTGTTTTCTTGCGTTCTGTGAGATGTTCTAGCAAAGGAAGTCCAAGGGATGGGGGGTGGGGGTCACGGAACCTACCTCCAATGTGTAGCCAAGTCGGGCAGAAGTGGTGGGTCATCTGCGGAACCACCACTTGTGGTTGGCATCTACAGTGGGGGCGGGGGGACAGTCTCGTGGGATCTGATGCACCTCCAGGTAAGGAACGTCAGAATTGAGTTACATTGTACAACACCCAGCTGGTGTCACAGAGCTGCTTGATGAGGGGACATCTCCCCGCACGTTTGGTGAGCAGACGTGTCAGAAGCGAAGCGTTCTGTGTGAAAACAAAGGCGAAAGGAGAACGGTAGGCTTTCCCGATACAGTGGGTGTCAGTGGGTGGGATCTGCTTGAATGACCCTGGCTGGTGGAAACCTGGGCTCCGGGAAGAGAAAGGATGAACAGGTGTGGGATGGAGAACCTCTGACTCCTGGGTGACCACGTGGTCCCCCACGGTGTGGCCCAGCAGCTGTGTTACGATCAGTCACTAAAGGTGTAATTACCAATAAAATTTAGAGACAGACCCACTCTTGGGGGAATTGGTTCACTGGATGCATAAGAAAATGCAAACTAATAAGGAAAAGGTAAAATACACAGTCTCTTGGTCATTGTTATGTGCAGTATAGGTCAAATGAAAATTAAAAGAGAGGGCTGGGTCAGACCTTGAGGCTACACCAAGTTCAGAGTTGGGTCGGCCTGAGCTGCAGCCATCAGCCCCAAAGCCGCCCTGCCGAGGGAAAAGTTATGCGGGAACAGCAGAAAGGACCTCTAAGACCTGCGGGCACGAAGAAGGCAGTCCGTGCGGGAGGAGAGCAGAACCAAGATACAACCGAAACCATAGAGCACAGGGAAGACGTCGTTTCATTTCGAGGACCCGTATCATCAGGGTTCCCGAGGGCCCTTTACTGAAGTCCACCGTGAGAGGAACGTATTTGGGGCTGTGTCTGGGTTTTGAATGCCGCGGAGTGGAAGAGCACATTTGGGTGGATTCAGGACCCACAGCTCACCACGGAACAATCACAGGTGGCGGTGAGTGACACGAACACGCAGGAGGCTGTTCCTAAGGCAGCGGCCAGCCAGGTGGACTGGATAAAAGCCACTGCTGGGTCCGTGTTCCCGTCTATGCCCAGTGGAGCACCCAGATGGAGACGCTGCTATGCTCTGCGTGCGGGTCACGGGAGCGTGGCTTCAGTGATGGCCAGGATAGTCACCCGCCGAGCACGCCTGTTACCCAGGTCACGGCGGATGCTGCGGTTAAGGGCCCCTTCCACGTGGGCACCCCACACAACCTCAATGCTGCGGAACCCAAAAAACCGTTCGGGAAGCCTTACTGTGTTTGCTGTCCCTGCTTCCCCTCCTGGGTCTTACGGATGTTAGTAACTATATCAGCATAATTAACAAGAGAATGGGGGAAGGGAGAGGAGAGCATGAAGGGGCTGGGAGAAATGCTAAATTGTTATTAAGGACTGAGGTGAATAAAGCAATTAGCGCGATGTTTTCACCATCAAAACCTAGGTCTACGGCCTGTCCAAGGCCACAGAGACACTGGCCACTCTGACCACCTTAAAGCAGACTCCGGAAATGTCACCAACAGCACGACCTTTGCAACCGAATCCAACAACCAGAACTTATCATTTTCCTCAGTAAAATTCCAACAACCGTTACTGTTACTTCGGGGTGGCAGGATGAAGCTGTCTGGCTTCCACCCCGACTCTTCCCGGCACGATGCCCTTTGCCTGGGAAGGGGCTCCCAAGGGGCGGCTGACAGGGCTGAGCCCCGATGGGCTTCCTGGAGCTGCTCCTCTCCCACCTCTGATCTCCTTGTGGCCGAGAAGCATCCTGGCCTTGCAGAGGCCCAACACTGCCTGTCCGGCTAGTAGTGCCATGGGGCCGTACAACAGGTTTTGATGCAGCACTGCAGGCGGCTGGGTGGGCCAAGGGGACCCCCTGCTGGTTGCTCTGCCTTAAAGGAACCCCAAACCAGGCCAGCTTATTTTTGAGAGTATGATAAGAAACCACACCAGCAATTGCTGGAGGCAGATTAGTCAAGCTAGAGATAGACACAAGGGGGACCCCTCGCTGGGGACCCAACACCCGCTGCACAAGAGTGGGTAAACGTGGTCGGGGGTGGAAAAGACGTTTTCAGGGCTCCTTGCGATAGCAGCCTCACGTACCACGGTGCCAAAACCCAGCAGGGAGGCCCTTGACAAGGAGGTTTTTCATGGGAGGAGCTGAACGTGTAAGAGTTGATAAGATTACGAAAGGTGGAATGTTTCAACAGGCTTTATGTGAAGAAGTGTGTTTCCTTTAACTGAATGTTTTTATGAGAATGGCTAATGTGTCATAAGGGGAACACTGCCTTTGCCTGCCTGGTAAGACCAAAACCTGAGGATAACGTCCTAAGGAGGCTACAGTTAGGGATGTCAGGGTTGGTGAAGTTACGGTACAAGTGTGCAGGAAGCCTTGGCCGCGTGGCTCCGTTGGCTGGAGTGTTGTCCTGTACACCCAAAGGTTGAGGGTTCGATTCCTGGTCGGGGCATGCGCAGGAAACCACCAATTGATGTTTCTCTTTCACATCGATGTTATGTCTCTCTCTCTCCCTTCCTCTCTAAGATCAATGAACATATCCTCAGGGAAGGATTTTTAAAGAGTGTGTAATAAAGTTGGTATGTTTGAACAGGATTTGTGTGAAGTGGTTGTGCCTCCTTCACCTGATTGTATTGTGGGGGTGGACACTGTGTCTGATTGGGGACCAGGGCCCTACCTGCATTGTCAAAAAGAGGCATGGGAATCCACCCTTCAAGCCAGGCTACCTGGTGCCAGTAAGAACGCCTGAGTTCGCACTGTGAAGTACAAATGGGAGGGCTAGTAGGGACAAGTTCTCTATGCCACAGCCATGCAGAGCCCAGACCACGCAATGGCAAAGCCTGTGGGCACCTCCCGGGGATGACAACTGGGTTTTGAACCAGAGAACTTCCATAGGGGGGCGTCTATGATTTTGTTACCGACATTAGTGGAAGCTACACTGATGACTAAAGAACATCAAACGATCTTCGAACACGAAATGCCCACAATGTCTGGGCTGTTCAGTTGGAGACACGTTCTAAGGGGCGTGGCTGTGCCCAGAAGAGTTCCATGAGAAAGGGTTCACACCGGTTCATGCTGCTGGGGAACCCACGGAGGAGACGCCCCCCCAGCAGGGAGCCTCCTCTCTGGTGGGTCTGACTTGAGAACTGTGTGGGAGCTGCTGGATTCCACTGTCACTTGGACACAGCCTGATGAAGGACCCTTAACTGGCCCACCCAGAGCTGCTGGGCTTGCGGACGGCAGTTTCATGGTAATTGGACAACGTCCCGTTTGGAAAGCCACCACTTTGATCAAAGGAGGTAAAGTAAGAATGGCCCAGCTTCTTGGCTGAGTTGCAGGAGCAAAGATGGAAAAGCGTTTGGGTTTTTACTGGCTAGTGGGCAGAGGCCAATGGCCTGGCCATATGGTCAGACAGAGAATTATGGACACTTGGTTTATTAAAGGGATGCCCATATGGGAGAATGGCCCTGTGGAAATCACTATGGTATTTGAGGGGTGCATTAAAGTAGGGCATGTCTATGTCTATCCAAAGAACCCCTTTCCAAGTTCAGATAAGGACTGAAATGAACTAGCATATGTCCCTTTGTGCTCGCTTGATGTGGCCACCTGGGTCCATCAGCTGAGTGGACCTGGGACTGCTGCAGCAGTGCAGAGAGGGGCTGGACCTACACATAGTCCTCTCGCAGCCTCTGGGGCACAGCAGTCCAGTGAGAGCTCTTCTGCCTGCCAGCAAAAAAGGCAGAGACCGCAGATGGCCACATGGCAGATCCCCTGGGGGGAAGTCCCTGAACGGAGCTGGCAAGAGGAGCAGCTGCTGGAAGCACCGGGCAGCTACGCATGGGTCCCAGCGGGAATCGACACTGACTCTGGCCTGGGCTGTGCTCACTAGGGGTAGATGCGATAAAAGAACTGGGATACTATGCCAATTTGTATAGCTGGCCACCACCTCTTCCCACCAAGGAACACCCTTTACAGCCCAAGTGTCCGACAACGGACAGGGATGTTCTCAGAGCACTAGTTTGACAGAGAATCGGAACAGGCAACTGAAGCACTGGTTGTTGGAAATGGAGGAAAAGGGTGGGAAGGGCTGGATTGCACACCTTCACAAGTGTGTGCTCACACTCAGCATCAGAGGGACTTAAAGGAGTGTCCCCACTGGATACGTGCCCCTGTTTTTTAAGTGGACTGGGGAAGAGGAGATAGGGGAGATTGCGGTATTCTTTCTGCTCCACGTCAACTCAACTTTCTTTTTCCTTACCAACACAGTGGGTACAAGAGATGGAGACAGGGAGGATTCCTGAGAGAGAAACTGGAACTGTGTTTAAGCTTTATGCTACAATTCCTAAGAGCTCCATGGGCGAGGAGGTGCCTTCAGCCCGTCTGGCAAAATTCAGGGCCAGTAGTGAATGTGGCTAGATTGCCCACACAGTGCCGAAGACAGCCTAGCAGTTCTGCCCCTGTGTGACCTGCAGAGAAGTGGGCTGAGGTGGGGGAGGGGCACTTGCCCGCAATCCAGACCAGCATCATGGAAACATTTGGGTAAAAATGAAGAGAAGGAGGAATAGTAACTAAAGGTAAGGGAATGAGTAAGTGCGTTATGCACTGAAGGAAATCCAATATTACATTAACACCTCGAAAGAGGCTCAGAGCAAGAGATGATGCTCTCTTAGCTCAATTATCCCAGATGCCTAAAAGGGTAAAGACATAAATTGCTGACACCACTCCTACTTTTGGAACTAGGCAAGATCGAACAAGAAGCCTGCAGACCTGAGTGGCCCTGGGAGACACTTTCATGTGATATGATGATGGCCCAGATAGTAATTAGTGACTGAAGGGGATTAGTAATGTGTCATGTCTTTTGAACTCTACGATTGCTTTGCTATAAGAAATCCATGCTGCTGCACCAGGGGGCGAACAGTGATACTCTGACTTTATAATAAGAAATATTTATTTGGCCTTTGTCCCCAGCCTCTGACACAGCTCCTAAAACCCTCATAAATTCCTAAGTAAAGTGATAAGAGCACTGGAGCATCTTTTGTTTTGATGAAGCAACCCTGGGTGTCTCCTGGATGTGGGGCTGGTCACCAGGAAGACTGAGCCATGTTTGGAAGCTTGGAGTCTTCAGCCCTGTCCCCCACACACTGGTCTGGAGAGTGGAGAGGGGCTAGAGATGGAGCTCATAGCCCTGGCTGGCATAGCTCAGTGGATTAAGCACGGGCTGCAAACCAAAGTGTCGCAGGTTTGATTCCCAGCCAGGGTACATGCCTGGGTTGCAGGCCACGGCCCCCCAGCAACTGCACATTGATGTTTCTCTCTCTCTCTCTCTCTCTCTCTCTCTCTCTCTCTCTCTCTCTCCCCCCCCTTTTCCTCTCTAAAAATAAATAAATAAAATCTTAAAAAAAAAGAAAGAAATGGAGCTCATAATTGATTGCGCCTACCTGAGGAATCCTCCACAGAATCCCAGTACCAGGAGGGCAAGGCACCCAGCTCTGTGGGGACAGAAGCTTTATGTACAGAAGCTGTGTTTCCTTTACCTGCATGTTTTCCGAGAACGGCTAATACGTATCTCTTCATCTGGCTGTTTCTCTGTATCCTTTATCACGTCCTTTCAGAAACTAGTAGGCATAAGGGTTTCCACGAGTTCTATAAGCTGCTTTATCAAATAATGAAATCTGGAAGAGACCATGGGAACCTCTGATCCATAGCCAGGTTGGACAAAAAAAGTTGTGGGTAACCGGGTAAAGGGGAACAAAGTTTGCCACCCAAAATGTGCCTCTTTAGGACATTGGGGTTTTTTTAAAGAATTTTTTAAAAGATTTTATTTACTTACTCTTAGAGAGAGGGGAAGGGAGGGAGAAAGAGGGAGAGAAGCATCAACTGGTTGTCTCTCGCACACACCCCAGCCGGGGGGTGGGCCTGCAACCCAGGCACGTGCCCTGACTGGGAATCGAACCGGTGACCTTTCACTTTTCTTGACAGATGCCCAACCACTGAGCCCCGCCAGTCAGGGAAGATCTGTGATTATTTGAAGCTGGTTATTTTTAAGAAACAAAAAAAAACTCAGAAAGAAGCTTTGACCTTCCCCCTAATTCCCTAAAAAAATTTAGAGGACCTGCCGCAGGACGGGAGGTACCATCACAGACAGCGACAGTTTAATCGGAACTAATGAGTGAGAGGGAGGGACCTAGCACGTCAGCCGGTGGAAGTCCCTCTGGGTCCCATGGTTAAAGACGGTCCAGCAGACATGTGTTGACCAAACATCTGCTTGTCCACCTCCCTGTGAACTGCCTTCCTCCCCTTTGAAGTCCCAAACCACTACCTGTCCTCCTTTCTCCTTAGCTCCAGGTGACAGATCAGCCTCACCTGCCTGATCTTGGGCTCCATATTCTCACGGAGCCCCTGTATGTACACATGTAATTAAATATGGTGTTTTCTCCTGTTAATCTGCCCCGTGCCAATTTGATCATTAGACCATCCAGAAGAACTAAGAATGGAAAGAGGGGGATTTTTCTCCTCCCTCCCCACAGGGGACCTACCCCCTGCGACATCTGAAATGGGGGCAGTCTCATGGGGCTGAACCCTTAACCCCTGAGATCCGACACTGTCTCCTGCAGAAAGTGTCGGCATTGGTGCCAATGCCGGTGTCACAGAATTGCTTGGTGTGGAAGAAACAGCTCACACGTGTGGTGACCGGAGCATCAAACGTTCAAGTGTTCTGTGTGAAAGCAAAGAAGAAACCCAGAAAGGAAGACTGAGATTTTCTTAACATGCTGAGGAAGGCTGGGAAGAGGAAGGGGCAAAGGGAGGGGAGGATAGAGGAGGGGACAGGGAGCCAAACACCAAGAAACTGACATAAAGCCCTCGTGCATCTAAAGGCTTAAAGAACAAGGGACTTACTTGCTCTCCGGCTGTTTCCTGGCCCAGCCTGCCCTCCAGTCCTGCTATCTGACAAGTAATGTCTCACATGCCCACCAGGAGGCGCTCGCTTCAGGTCCTACCAGCCACGCCCCCCCCCCCCCCCCCGGCCCCCTGCAGGCCAGTGCTTGTGGCTGAACATGGCCAGCTCCAGGGACATTCTGTGTGAGCAAGATCAAGTCCCCGACCCTCCCCGACTCATCTACTCAGCCTTTGGGGGATGGCGGAGGGTAAGGAGGAGGATGATGAAGCCTGAGACCCTTGGTGTGAGGCCTTGTAGGAGATTCGGATTCCCGGGGTGAAGGCAGAGTGGCAATTTCAGGTATTGCTAGTTTGGTGACCCTGGCCCCAGGCCTGCCCTCCCAGGAAGTAGGCCTCGCTGGCTCTTGTTCAGTTCAGCCTCCAGATTAACACACATGCACAGGGAGCAGAAGTAGAAGGTGAGGAAAGGCAAGGAGGGGTGCGGGGTGTGTTCCCTCTCCGGGGCTGTTTCCCACAGAGCTGCCCTGCCGTCTGGCCTGGGTTTCCCGGCAGCCAAGGCTGCTGCCAGAGGGATTCCTCCTGCCCCCCTGTGCCCAGGCTGGGCCTTTGGGACTTACATGGCTATGAGGCGGGCCACGGTGGTCTTGAAACGGTCAAAGATGTAGCCAGTGGGGAAGGTCATGAAGTTGTTCATGAAGGACGCCAGGGTGAAGATGAGGGAGAACCTCTCGTCCTGGGCTTTGCAGTCTAGAGGAGAGAAGGGAGGAGCTCAGAAGCCCGGGGCAGATGGGCCAACAGCGTGCCTGGTGGAAAGGTTTCCCGTAGGCGAGTCGAAGCGTGACTGTCCCTCATTACCCCTCAGAAGCTGGTTCTTCCCTCCCCGGGCTCCCCTCAGACTGAGGCTGGGGCAGCGAGGAAGGCTGGCTGACAACCCCTTCCACCACATAAAGGCTGGCAAGGTGGGCAGGAGGTAAAGTCCTCCCTACCCTTCCCCACCACCTAGGAGCCAGGCTCAGCCTCCTAGAGAGGTCACCACTCCCTTACCATCGTGGCCCGTGGCATTGCTCATCAGCGCAGGGCTCGGTTCACAGAGGTCCTCAAAGTAATGCTCTGTTTTGAAGACAAACACCAGGGATGCCCAGCCAAAGAGGACACCGGCAAAGCCAAGGCATTCCAGCAGCCCCGTCGGCAGGGTGGCCACGTGCAGGGACAGTGCCTGGCTTGGCATGGCCTGAAGTACAGCAGACCCTCCAACCCCACTGGCACCCGTGGTGGATCTCAGAAGTGGCGAGGCCTGGCACTGGAGCACTTGGAAAATTGCCCTGGCAGGCACTTCCGTTCACGTAGCTCTCTGGTCCTGGCTGTTTCCGGCTTGGGTAGAAACCATTGGTGTTTGCGTCTCTGGATCCTATAAAAGAAGGCAGAGATGCCCTGGCCGGTCTGGCTCAGTGGATTGAGTGCGGGCCTGCAAACCAAAGGGTCACCAGTTTGATTCCCGGTCAGGGCACATGCCTGGGTTGCAGGCCAGGTCCCCAGTAGGGAGTGCTCAAGAGGCAACCACACATTAATGTTTCTCTCCCTCTCTTTCTCTCTCCCTTCCCTTCTCTCTAAAACTAAATAAATAAAATCTTTTTAAAAAAAAAGAAAACAAGAAGAAGAAGGCAGAGGCTGCTGGGTACAAGGGGCTCATGGGAAAGCCAGAGGTGGCCAAAGTCTTTTCTGTGGGTTGGAGAGCCGGGCCAGCTGTTGGAAACAGCGGCAAAAAGCCTCTCCATTCCATCACAGTTGGCAGCAGGTGGGGAAGGGGGACTGAGCCCAATTCTGGGGACTGTCCACGAAAACAATGACAGCAGCAGCGCTGCACCAGTCAGCGGGGTAAGGGGTCTTTGTGTGTGTGCTCACAGATCCTCACGGCAACCCGGCAAACTTGGTGTAGAGTTGGCTTCCCTTTACTGCCAGGGAAGCCACAGCTCCAGAAGATTTATGTCAACCTGTCCTAGGTCACCTGGGTCAGTTAGTCACAACCTAGGCCAGTCCAATGCCTGAAATATTCCAACGCCAAAATATCCCTTCCTCTCTGAACTCCCCTTGTCCCCTGCTCTGGTTACCATGTGCCAGCAAAGCAGCCGAGAGGCCCAGCCTGCTGCCACCCCCAGCCCGCACCCCTACAGCGCAGGTCTGTCTGCCCCGCCCCCTGCGTAGGCACCCCAGTGGCCTCACTGTCCACCGCTCCCCCCACCCTCGTCTCCTGTCCCCCTGGTCTCCTGGCCACACAGCCAGCCCCTCCCCAGCACCCTGCCGGCTGCCTCCTCCCAGGCTCTCTGGGCAGTCTCCGTGCTCGCTGAGGTTCTGAGGTTCAGGTTCGCACCTTTTCTCACCTCCGGTGCCTTCCGCTTCCTCCCCCTTCCCACCCCCACCCCCTCCGGAAGGGCCAGGGCCGGGGGGGGCGGGGTGGTGTCTAGAAGGTCCAACACCTCCCACTCTCCATCACTTCCTTCCCTTTCGCTGGGGCTCGAAGGCTCGCTCTCTCAGCCTTGGATTCCCTCCTGTCTCCCCCTCTCACCCCAGCAGCGGCCCCTTTCATCTCTCCTGCTGCTCTTTCAGCCTCCCAGCTCCCTGGCCAGTCCTCCCTCCCCAGCCAAGTGAGTTTTAATACCATTGCACACACAGGCAGACCCAGGGGACCGAACAGACCACAAACACATCACACACGGAGGACACACATCCACCTGCAGACGCACGTGCACACACACACACCTTATTCCCTGTGCTTTTCTTTGACCACGTGGGCGGGCGCAGAATACATTTTCCCCCACTTGCCCACCAGCTCCACTCTCTCTCATCTCATGCCCCCAGCACGTCCAGCAAATCCCAAGCACAGCAGACCCACCAGCACAGAACCCAACAGAGACCCAAGGACCAGGACTGGAGATCTTTCCAGAACCACCCCCTGTAGCTGCCCTGACTTTTCACCTCCCAGGGCCCCTTTGATTACTCCCTGCCTCACCCCCAGCCCAGGCTCTGAAAGAGCCTCCCCACCAGACTGCGTTGATTAAGTATTCATTCATTGCCCCATTTTTTATTAATCAAAGACATGTATAATTGCCCATCAGAGCCCGTGATCAGCCTGAGATAGCCAGCGAACCAGCTGCGTTGCTCTCATTCTGGCTCGGAGCAAGTGAGCTGCCAGCTTCCTTGGCCTGTGTGGCCATTTCCTCCTCAAGAGCTGAAATGGGGAGAGCGTCTTGCATATTCATGCAGTCGGTAGACGACACCCCCCCCCCCACTTAAGCACTGCTTCCTGGATCCCCACCTTGGCTTCCGGGATCCCAGGGACTCAAGCTATTCCAAGCCCACCCTTCTTTTTAATGCAGAAGAAATAAAAGACTAGGGCAGTGGAAAGCCAGAGGAGGGAGTGCTTTCCAGATCGCTACCAGAACGCAAAGGATGGAGAAAGTGCAACCACCGGACGGCATGGGGTAGGGGCAACCCTGGTCCTATGCCATTATGAGTTACATAGTTCTGAGCAAGCTCTTTGCCTGCCCCACCAGTGAAATGAAAACGATGGTGCTTTCATTACAGTAATTGTCATAAAAGAAATATGAGGTGGGTTTGTTGCTGCAGGTATGAAAGGCAGTAGCCAGACTTCAGATGGCACTGGGTTCTCCAGTTTCCAGGAACGTCCGTAGAGCCAGCTTTGGGAGGGGACTTCAAAGGAACTTGCCCAAGGTCACTCTGCAAAGTTGCAGTATCTGCCTGACTCCCAAACCTGGGTGCTGACGCTACCAGACTTAACATAGAATATTTGGACATGAGAGAAGACAAGTCTTTTTCTTTTCCAAAATTAACTGATGGGGAAATAAATAAGAAAACATAGCATGCCAAGACAAACAGGACATAAGATGCAAGATTTTCTATTTTACCGCAAGACACAAAGACGCTGAAATTAATTCAAGCCCTGTCTCCTGCTCTGGCTTACATTTTGGTCTCCTGAGGACCTGGGGGATCAGTTAAGTGTGGAAGTAGCAAGGAAGGAACAGAAAAAAAGTCAAAGCAAACAGAGAGAGATTCTATAATGTAAATCACCAGGAACCATCAGAAAGGCCCAGCTCACGGGCCACTTGTGCATCCAGGACTGGAGCTCAGGACATGGGACAGGTTGTCAGGGTCCTGTCCACCTTGTCTTGTTACCCCTCTCTTGGCTCTTAGTGCCCCCAGCCCCCACCCACATCAATGTCTGCAGCAAGCACTACGTCTAGTGGAAACTGTTGGGACAGGATGTTAGACTATCCTCTGACCCATTCCCATTTCATGCGGCCTGAGTTCCAGCAGCTGGCAGAGGCCTGTGCCATTAGGATCACTCTCACGCCTCACTCCCATGAGGTTTAATACGTAACATCAGAGATCAGTGATCGTCATAAGGTCAGATGGCTCACCCTATGTCTTCATTCTTTCTCCCTTTACTTCCTTTCTTCCTCTTCATCCTTCGTCTTTTTAAATTTATTGATCTGCTCTCAACACACATTCCTGGTGCCTGAGGCTTTGTGCCAGAGACTGGGATTTTGAGAGAAGAGATTCAGCACCTTCCTTCAAGGAGCTCATTGTCTAGTTAGGGGAGACAGACAAAGAAACCCAAGACTTCTGGAGTGACAAAATGGTCTTCCCAGGCAGGAAGAAGCCAGTGCAACACGCTCAGAGCCATGGAGCCCGGACAGAGCAAGGACATTTAGGCACCAGCTGGAGCAGATGTGACAAAGGGAATGGCAACACTTGAGGCTGAAGTGACCGCCCAAGTGAAGGCATTGAACCACAGCCCATGCCGGTCAGTCACGTCTATGGACTCCACCCCCTCTCCTCTGTCTCCCCTGCCCATCCTCGGCCCCTGCCCTGTTCAGGCATCACCACCTCTCACCATTGCATTCTGCTGCTGGTTTCCATGGTTCCCATTTGATACAGGACTTGGATTTCGAATATGCCGAACAAACAGACAAATGAAACAGAAACGTGAACTTTTTGTCCTTGCAAAATCTGGGCTCATGCAAATCAAAATGTCTGGTTTTTCCAGGTTTGGTCTTCAATGAGGTTTCAAGAATTTGTTTTGGAAGATAAAAGGTAAATGCAAATATTTTCCATTTCGACTGGGGAGAAAAGTACTCATCATGTTGACCCAATGCCAAAAAAAACCACACACACACATAGATTTTTGGGCCAATTACTGATTTTACAGATTCCTCTGAGCTCCAGTCTCCTCATCTATAAAATTGGAATCAGTTGTTGTATAGATTAAAGATAATGCAAGCAAATCACCCAATTAGTACACTAGCTAATTAATAAATGCAGCTATTGTTAACAAAAAGTATTTAATTACTGAAAAACAAAAGAAATTATGAAGTCATATTTGAGGAGGATTGCAAAGTGCTCGCAACCTAAAAAAGAAATCAGTAGTGGGGGGATCACTGTATGATGTGTGAGCTCAGACACCTGCATTAGAAGTCTCACTCCAGAGAACTGATCTCTGTGTAGCACCCAGACAAACATGAGTGTGACCAGGGTGACCTCCCCACTTGAGTAGGCTTGTCCAAAGCAGAGTGCTGTTTGCCTGTACTGTGAGCTGTGGGAAGGAAGGACATCTGTTCATGGGCCAGAGAGGACAGAAGGGGCGGGAGTCTGACAGCTGGGCCTTCAGGGTGTCTCCCGCTGTGCTCAGCAGTTCTGACAGGGCTGGCCAAGCCTCTACATGGCCCTGAATGAAGATGAGGCCTCCTTATTCTGGGAAGACGTTTCTCTGACCAAGGGTGAATCCAAAAGGACACCCAAAAGCTGCTGGGAAGAGGGGGTGGCTCCAACCAGTCAGGTCAAACAGCTCAGGCCTGGGGGATGTTGGAGTCAGCAGATGATCGGGCCTCCCTTCTACGTGCAGGGGAGCAGGGCTCCTGGACCAGCCACGGGGGGCTTCTGGGCCAGTTCCTGGGAGAGAAAGGAGGCCATATGAGCTCCTGCTGCCCATTGTCCCCGCACAACCCTAAGTCCACGTTCACCAAGAAACCGCTTATTGGTAACTTGACTTCTCGTACAAACTTTGCTAGAACAGCATACCCTGGGTGCACTGACAACTTGTCAATCTCCAAAGCTAAGGACCAGGCTGAGGAAGGCTGTCAACGTGGAGGCAGGCCCCACCCCCGAGAGGTACAACACCTGTCAGTAGGACCCTATATTTGTTGAGTGCTGGCCACCTATTAGGCACCATTCTAAGTGCTTTATGCTGATTCTTTCACTAAATCTCACAATAGTCCTGGGGGGACGGGTGTTGTCATCAGCCCCCATTATCTGGACCATGTGAGGCCCAGAGGGATTAAGTGACTCCCCCAGGTTCATAGAGGTAGGAAGTGACAGGGCTGGGACATAAACCCGGATGTCCTGAACCAGTGCCCCACCAGCCTCCCTGAGCCTCACCCTCGGCCCCGCCAGGCGCTGGATGGAGCATGACTTCTGAATTGGGTTAACATGGGCAGCAATCATTCGTAATAGGAATTGGCATGCGTACTCCTTTCAGAAGTGTCATTGGTTAAAACGAGGAAGGAACAGTGCCTCTCCTTCAGCCACGGGGCTATGTCTCCCAGCTCAATTTTCCCGACAACCCACCCTCTCCCACATGCACTCATGAAAAGAGGAAGTGGATCCAGGTGGAGGAGACAGGACGCCTGAGTGAAAACAACAGGGTTTTTTAGATACACTGCAACCCCAAGATAAAAGGAACAAGAAACCGCTGGGGCCAGTGGAACGCTCCCCTCTGCTCTGGGGAAGGGCCAAAGGAATCAAGACAGAGCTGGAACAGTACCCCCAGTGCAGAAGGAGGGGAACGTTGGGAAGAAGGGGGAAGCTCTCCAGGAAAGCTTCCCCCTTCTTCCCAGTTTGACTGAAACCCAACACTCCTCTAGCACATCTTTTTGACCCTCTCTTCCCTTCCTCCTTGCATTGGCCAGATCGAGTTCATGGTGACACTACAGCAGCCCCCACCAGGATCTGTAGTCAGGACTCTGGACAAAGATGCGGACGTGGGTCTGGAGCACCCCAGCCGGGCCATCTTGAGCATCTTTCCCTTTGGGACTGGCTGTGATGCTGGGGCTCCGGGCAGAGACTGAAGGGGTGCCAGGGTCTGCTGTGGGGTGCCATGTCTCCCCCTCCCTCTTCAGAGGAGGCCAGCAAAGGTCTAGATGGTGAGTCCTCCCTGGGAGTCTCTGCTTGGAAGCTGAAATGTCCTGACAGTGACTCAGAAACCACGGAAGTTCTCGAGGCTGATGGGTTCCTATAGATTGTACAGGCAGCTCTCCTCACGGGCTGCAAAACCACAGGACGGGCTGTGACCACGCTCAAGGAAAGAGCCGTCCCTGACAAAGAGCTTTCTGCTCTCTGAGTCTTAAAGCAAACACAGGCTCAGCTTTCACTCCTTTGGAGACAACACTGCCTCTGGGGATACAGCAGGCCTCCAAGGTGTCTCCTTCCCCTAGAATTCTCCTCAATGAAACATCACCTGGGGTACCGATAATGGCAACAGTAATGACAACCATTTACTGCGTGTAGCTTGCAGGTCAAGTACTGTACTGAGAGAATTGTTTCATCCCATTACGTGCCCCCCACCCCATCAGGTGGCTCCCACCATTATGCCCACTTTAAAGGTGAAGACCATGAGGCCTGGAGAGAGAAAGGAACCTGGCCAAGGCTGGGAAGTGGCAAGGGAGGGACTTCTGACACAGGTAGGCACGCAGACTCCAGAGCCTGTGTTTGAACCCTCTTCCGGTGCCAATCTCCTCCTCCTCCAGGAAGCCTTGGTTGACACTCCCTCCACCCCCCTCCCCCACATAGCAATCCTCCCTGTCCTCTTCGTCTTGGTATCTTGGTATCGAACAGAAAGTGCTGGTTCACCCGGCACTCGCAGAGCCAAACACCGAGAACCGCAGTGGAGAATATGGGCTGTTTTGTTATGAATGGTGCCACCCAGGAAAATGGAAGGCAACGCTCCAAAGCCAAGCCCCCCTAGGCATGTAGGTTACAGATGATACAGGGCTAAATCACAAGACACTGTGGGTGAGGGGTCTGGGGTTGTGCTGGGAGCGATGGTGAGGTAATGAATCCTTTCTTCAGGTCTTGAGGACAGTTCTAAGGTCTGTTCCAGCATCTCTCTGCCTGGTTTCATGGATAAGTAGCTGGTGGGCCATTCCACCCGAGGACTCTGGAGCTGAAACCTAACTTAAGGGAAAGGTGTTCTCCCCAGTCTGCCAGAGGCCCTGACCATGTGACCATCAGTCAGGTGCAGGCTCCTGTCTTCTGCTGTCTCGTTGCCTGCTGATTATCCAGGAAAAAGGCTAATTCTCTGAGAGCTATATATAAAGACATATGATCTCTAGAGCTAGGATCTAAAGCTATATTTAATCAAAGTCGTGAAGGTCCTTGCTTTCGGTCTCACAGCATACCTTTTTATACCATTCTTTAGACATCCTGCTTCTTCTACCCCCCTGGTGTCTCTCTGCCAGCCTTCCTGTGAGAGCTCAGTTGTTGTGACTAGGTGTGAGGGAAATGACCTACACTAAACAAACTCACAACAGACTGACTGATAAACCTGGAATGCAATTTATTAGTGACACTGAGAAATGAAACCACCCAGCAGACAAGAATCCTGAGGTTGACTGGTCAGCACAATCTCTTTCAGGAATGATAGACTTTTGGGAAAGGAAATCAATACTAGAAGGTTCTTGGTTGAGCACAAAGTCAGAGTGAAGGAAGTTGATGGGTTGACACTTAGGTGAAGCCTGACACGTCCTTCTGAAGCCTCCTACCTGCCAAGGGGCCAACAGGTCCAAGGCAGGGAGCTCTGTGGGTGTCGTCTTCTCTGCATGATGCTGGATTCTTCTGGATCCTATGAAGAGCCTACCTTTCCGGCTGTGTGCATTGTGATCACGGCTGACTGGTCAGTTGCTTATTTGTTTGGATTCATTTCTGCGTATTTGATAAGACCGAAAGGCAATTTCCTATTGAGACTTGCTAAGGAAGAGTCAATACGTACCAGCTGTACTGCCCTGTGCAAGGCCTTCACCCCCGAGTTATGATGTCATCCTCATGCTGCTTTGCAGAGAAAGAATGGCGGGTGGAGGAAACCATGGAAGCCAGATAGCCTGGGTTTCCATCCCAGTAAGCACTGTCCCCATCTCTAAATTAGAGATGAAATTAGCACCCACCTCATCATTTGTCGAGAGAATTCAATGAGTTAATACACATACGGGGCTTAGAACAGTGTCCAGCATCTGGTAAGCACTCACTGCTTGTTAGCCATGATTAATAATTCATTTTATAGATGAAAAAACTGAAGCCCACAAAGATGAAAAGTCAACTAAGATCACACAGCCAGGAAGTGGTGAAGATATAATTCCAAATCAAACTGGCTTCCTTCAAGTGCCAAGGTCTTTCCCTGAACCAGCTCCTTATCCTGGACGGATCCTTCATAAAAAGCCAAAGGAGAGCTTGTGGGGGAATGGAGCTACCCCACCCCCGCTCCCCTGGATGGGTAAAATTTTAAAGGATAAAAATAAGTAGGTCTGGCAAGGATGCAGAACAACTGGAGGCAGTAAGTAGGAATAGCCACTTTGGAAATGTGTTTGGCAGCGTCTCATTGATTTAAACAAACACCTACAATATCAACCAGGTTCAGCCCGGGGAAGCAGATCCACCGTGTCTATGGGTTTGCCCTGGGGATTGGGCTTACTCAATGTGGGAGCTGCTTTGGCAAATTTGCGAGGATGTTGTCTCTGCATCTCACATCGGAGCTTGAATTCCGCAGGTCAGGCAGTTCGAACAGAAGATGGGACAGAACGTGGGGGACGTAGAGAACAGACCTGACCCTCACTGCGTGGCTCAATGGGTTGGGGCATGTTCCATGCACTGAAGGGCTGCCAGTGCAATTCCCGGTCAGAGAACATATCCAGGTTGCGGCTTGGATCCCTGGTTGGGGTGTGCACAGAAAGCACCCAATCACTGTTTCTCTCTCACATTGATGTTCCCCCTACCCCCTCTCTCTTTCATCAGTGGAAACATGTCCTTGGATGAGAGTTAAAAGAACAGGCTGGACCCCGTAAGTCCTAACTGGAACGACACAAGGATAAACTGAACCCCTGAAATTCACATCAGGGTTTGTTTGTTTGGGTGTTTTGTTTTGCTTTGTTTTGCTTTGCTTTGCTTTGTTTTGTTGGCCTCTGTCATTGACAATGTGGACGTTTTGCAGAAGCCAGGATTTTTACCTTAAAGCTAAACAAACACACACCTGGCTCATCAGGAAAAGAAGCCAAAGAATGAACCAGCTGCTGCTTCCTGCCAACAGGGTGGGTCAGCAGATCAGCCATACCCTGTACGAGCCACAGCACTGCTTCTTGCTTCCCTTTTGCCCTCAAAACCCCCCTAGAATCTCCCACGTGGCCAACCCTAACCAGAAACATGCAAGACATGGAATTCAGCCTAGCAAAGTTGGCACATTCCTACAACCACACCTGCCCTATGATCAGGCGATTCTACTCTGGATATTTCCCCGAGAGAAATGAGTGCATCTCTTAACCAGCACCCACGTACAAACATACTCATAGCAGCTCTATTCATAATAGCCAAAAACTGGAAGCAGCTCAAGTGCCACCAGTAAGAATATGGATAAGCAAAGTCTCCCATATTCACAGTGGAAAACTGCTCCACAATAAAAAAGAACAAACCAATGCTACACACAACATAGTTGAGGGAAAAAAAACCCACACACGTGCAGAATATACTCAGAAAGAGTCAGGAGGCTTTGGATAGGAATAAATGATAAAGATTGATTCAAGGGTCTTAGGGTTGCAAATCAGGAACACAACTAGGCAATACCCAGAGTGTTCAGAAGAAGATAGAAAAGCTGAGTGTTCTTAGAGTAACAAGTACATTCTTGAGAAATTACCAGTCTTGGCCTCTGGGTTGGTCCGAGGTGTTTCCTCCACGTGACCAATGGTCTGGATAAGGCCAGCCAGGAGGTCTGGTTGAGCGAACATTCTTTCCTCATTCCTTCAGGTGCGGGGCGTGGGGGGGGGGGGTTAACCAGAGGGTTATCTGGAGGTCTGATCTATGTCCAGGCGTCAACTCAGGACTGGAAGGTTCAAAAGCTGAAGTTGTAGGCTAGTTAAAATAAGAATAGAATTGGGGGTGGGGGAAGGATAGAATTGTTTCCTCCCACCTCAACCTACTTGATTTTAGTAATTTAGCAGCTTGGCTAAAGGGAATCCATTTTATTTCTTCACTCTATTTCTCACAAGACACAAAAATTTATATATGTGCATATGTATGTATGTGTGTATGATTACACATATATAAAACACAAATCTATGTGTGTGAAGTTCAAGAACAGCCAAAACGAGCTGATAGTGATAAAAATCAGAACAGTGGCTGATGACTGCCCGAAGGCAAGAGGTGAGCTCATTGCCTCTATTGAGAAGAGGTCGGGTGGAGCCTCCAGGGCACGGGGAAGTGGCCTCTGTCTGGATCTGAGTGGTGGCTCTGCAGCTCCGTTCACACGTGAAAATTCATGGGCTATTCACTCTTAAGGTTGAAGTCCTTTTCTGCACGTGTGATGCAGCTTCCTGGGTCCCAGCCCCAGACGCACCTGACGACTCTGACGAAGCTCTGGGGAAGACCCCACCCTGCCCCTGAGTTCTTCTTGGGTGTGCTCCCCATCTGTAGTCAGGTGTTTCTGAATTCCCCCTAAAACCAACATTTTCCAGGACAGAGAACATCCAACGTTAAGCCTACTTCTCTGGGAATTGAAAAAAGGAAATTTCTGGTAATGGTGTTGGGGGTGTGTTAAAAATCTCTGAAGTTGAATCGCCCTTGGTTTTAAGATACCAAGTGGCTTCATGGTCCCTGGCTTTCATGGACCATTCCTTTGGGAACTGCTAGGAATCGGAGTGTCTTTGTTTTCATAATTCCGTCCCACATCCCAGACACCACTCAGCCACCCTCTCCCGTGTGACATGGGCCAGGGCAGCTGCCTTCCTCGGGAGAGGCTGGGTCTGTTGGGCACTGGAGTCTCTTGCTCTCTAAGTGGAGGGAAGCCTACGAAAGCTCTTGAAGGTCATAAGGATCCTGAACATGCATGGCCCGAGTTTCTGAACAGCTCAACAGGAGCATAATTCCCTTTCCTCCCACTGAGGACACAGACGTACCTGGGGAGGAGACGATGGCACCACTGTGACTCAAAGCCCCTGCCCCTCCGTCTCCCCTTCCCAGCCTGCTTCCACCCTTGTTAGCTGAGCAAGGACTTGCTGACAGAGGAAAAGGAAGAGACAGAACAATCATGCACTCATACGGACACCCTTCTCTACAATTTGCCAAACAAAGCACTTCTCCAGGCCCGCCCCGAGCACCTGGCCCACAAGCCAGAAGGGATCCAGGCTGAGACCTTGCGGAAGGGTTTGGTTTCACAGTCCCCAGTGAGAAGAAGAAGAAGATAACTCCCAGAGGTAACTGTGCAGACACTATCAGCTGTTCATCAGCGCACACCTGATGGGTATCTGGGCTCAGATTAAGTGATTGGGCTCAGGCCAAGCATCTGAGTAGGTGAGAGAGGCGGGGGGTGGGGTGGTGATGCCCAGGCTGCATCTCATAGCTGGAGGCCTGAGACTTCTGCAAGAGCAGACCAGGCTAAGTTTACTTTCTCTGCAACCTCCCCCTGCCACCCACAAGTCAGCCACAGAGCCTCTCTTCCCCCTTCCCAAGCCGGGCAGCCAGGGCAGCCAGGGAGCCTGGACTGAGGCAGGAAGGACGCCTCTCACACTCTCACCCCTCCCACCTGTCTTCCTCCAGCTCACATCGCTCTCCCTCCCCTGGGGCTGCTGGGGCTAGTGGTAGCTGACCTGCCGCACCCTACAACTTATTGTACCTCGAAATCAGGGACCACCAGAGTCCCCCATGTAGGGTCAGTCTTTAAGTCATACTGAGGTGCAAAGGAGAGACCTCAGGTCAAATCTGGAAACAAGAGATGTCCAGAGCAAGTGATGGGCCTGGAGGAATGCTGATAGATGGGATCCGAGAAACCGGGCTGGCAGGTGGAGCCAGGAAGGGCAACTGGAGGGGACTGATCCCCACTGAGCTCTGTGCATGGCCCAGTCTGGACCTGGTCGTGCTGACGGACTGGGTCCGTTCAGGATCTGGGATGTCTGCGGGGTTCCTGGGACTAGGGACTGGACGGGCCCAGAGCTGTGAAGAATCCAGGTCAGGCCACAAGACTCTGGAGTTAAAATGATCATAAAGAAGATGGAGCCAAGACTACCCAGTGCCCAGGTGTGTTTGGCAGGGGCCTTGCCCCAGAGGTGTTCAGAACAGGCCTCCCCACAATGTGCCAACTTGACACATGGATTATTTCGGGTCGAAGACAATCAAGACCCTGCAGGCTCACAAGACACGTTTACCTCTCCCTGAATGAATTTAAATTTGGGGCCTTGCCCATAATGAGTTATTACCAGAAATAACTTGTTACGGCCTATCTACACAGCAGCACAAACATCTAATTACTGAATACCTGCTCTTCTTATTGTCCTGCACTGCTCCTCCTTCCCTCTGGAGCGCCAAGGCGCCTTACCCATCCTTAGTGCAGAATTTTTAAGTTGGCGTCTCTGAACTTCTCATGTGTGAAGTGTTCACACATGAGAATCACCAACTGTATATACATTGGTGATTCAATTTGGTCCTTTTCTCTTGTTGATCTGCCTCATGTAAATTAGGCCAGCCAGGAGAACCTAGAAGGGCACATAAAAATGCCTTCCTCCCCCACAGTCCCCATGAATTCTACAGAATTGAGGCTTAGGAGTCAAAGGTCACTGTGATCTCTGTCCAAGCTCCTGAGGGCCGCCCCTCATCCACCAGCCTTCCTTGGGCTCTGAGACCCTCCCCCCATGTGTCCTTGAATGAGTCCTTCCTCCTCTGAGCACACTCCTCCACCGGGAAAGAGGGGTGAAGCCGCACTGAGCTCCCTCGCAGCGCTGTGTGAGCACTGCGGAGAGTGGGAACCCTTGCTCCTCCGGGCCCTTCATCACCATCGTTATCCATCATCATTGTCATCGCTGTGGGAGGCAGGTCCGAGAATGGCGGCGCTGAGTGAGGCTTCTGGCTGGGAGTTGCAGGGGTCTGAGACGCTGGTACACAGAGAGGGCCGGAAGCGGCCACCGCCAGGGAGAGCCACTTGTTCACCCCGAGACAGGCTTCCTGGGCATCCGTGCTGAGCTCCCGTGGCCCCAGAAAGAGCTGTTACTCTCCCTTTGTTTACGTGATCTGAAACCTCGGGTGGGGGGCAGTGCTCCTGGGCCCCCTTCTCCTCACCGCCCTCTGTATACAGCCACCTCTGGCAGGAAGCCCCTGCTCTGTCCTTCTCGGCCTCACTCCCAGCCAACTCCTACTCACCCCTCAGAGCCTGACTCGGATGTCCCTTCCTGAAGGACACACTCCCCAGTCCCCACGACTGGTGTAAGTTCTCTCATCGTGGCCCATACTCTTTCATCATAGAATTTATCCCTGCTTGTACCTACCTACTTGTGTTTGGGATTACTTGATGTCTGAGCTCTCTCCCTTCCTACCACACACATGGAAACACTCAAAGGTACAGGGTGGGGGGCAGGGACTTTTGTAGTTATTTACCCAACAACCATTTATTGAATGACTGCTGGGTGCTAGAAACTGCTCCAGGGGCTGCAGGCCCTTCTGTGAATAAAATGACAAAAATCCCTGTTCTCTTGGAGTCTACATTCTATCTAGTAGGAAGAGACAGACAATAAACAATAAACAGAATAAATAAGTAACTCACACAGTGTGTTGGAAGGTGGCGAGTGCTTTGGGGGAAAAGATAAAATAGAACCGAGTGTGGGAGACGTGAGAGCAAGTGAAGTCATGAAGTGCAGGGCAGCAGGGAGGCCTCGAGGAAAGGGGGGGCCATGAGCAACACGCCGAAGGAAGCAAGCACTTGGCAGGGAGCTGCAGTCACAGCTAAACCTCCAGCCCCCAGCCCTGTGCACGGCACCCAGTAGTCATTTAATAAATTACTAAAGAGTCCTGGCTGGTGTGGCTCAGTGGATTTAGTGCCGGCCTGCAAACTGAAGGGTCACCGGTTCGATTCCCAGGCAGGGCACATGTCTGGGTTTCGGGCCAGGTCCCCAGTAGGGGGCATGTGAGAGGCAACCAACTGATATATCTCTTGCACAATGATGTTTCTCTCCCTTTCTTTCTCCCTCCCTTCCCCTCTCTAATAGTAAATAAATAAAATATTTTTAAAAATGAATCACTGAAGAGATAAATGGGTAAATGAATGGATGGATGGTTGGTAACTTTATTTAGCTATGTCTAATGTGCAGCTAAGATACCATTACCTGGACCTAGGGGGGCTGGGGTGGTCATTGTGGTTGACCCCTTCCCCAAACACCGCTGGCCCTTTCCCCCCTGCTCAGCAGCAATGTGGCTCCCATCTGATCTGATCCCATCTGCAGGGCTGCCCTGATGAGTCCGACAGGATCATGGAGCTATCATAACGCTCTTGTCAGACTGACGTGGGAACCCCCAACTTAAGTCGATCAGGGTGTGTTATGCTCTGGGTGACAATGATTTGTCTCAGGTGGGGTTTGACCTCACATTGCCCAGAGAGAAGGAAAAGCCTTTTTTGCCCCATGACTGGGGAAGGCCAGCTTTCTCCTGGAGATGGACAAAGAGGCATGCTTAAGCCAGTCTGGGTGAGGGTTTCTATAACTTGAACCCCACAATGCTGTAAGTGGTGGGGTGCAAGTTACAGAAACCCTCCCGCTCCCACTGTGTGTTGGTTTGGACTCTCCTGGGTCAACTTCTCCCTTTGCCCCAAGGTCCTAGAGGCCCACCACCCTGCCCTCTGCAGTCTCTATGCACCACCTGGCACCGACTCCTTCACTCTCACCGCCACCCCGGGAGGTGCATGCTTCCCCATCTCTCGGACAAGGAGACAGAGTCCTAGAGCAGGGATGCCACTCGGGCTCAGTGAGGCTGCTGAAGCACACACCTCAAACAAAAACCTGCCTCTGAAGCCATCACCAGCTGCGGCTTTGGAAAGGAGAGGATAAGAGCTTCCACTGAAAAGAGACCAAGAGACAAGAGAGAGGGTCCCCAGGTCCCGCAGGAGAGGCCGTCAGGCCCTGACAACTCAGCGCCTCCGCCTGGGTCCACCTGCAGCCCGGACAGTCCCCATTCTTTAGGTGGGTTTTGCCTCAGGCAGGACATTCCTCTTTTTTTAATTTTAAATATTAAATTATTAAAGAGGTGATGCATGCACAGGGTTTTTGTTTTTAAATAAACAGTACAAAAGGTTACAGAGTAAAAAATAAGTCTCCCAGGATCCGGGGCAGAGCCTGGGGTGGCTGTTGTGGGGCACGGAGGTGGGGAAATCTCTGTTACTCACACCCCCAAGTCCCTCAAATTACCCCGAGACTCGAGTGCCGTCTGCTGGCTGGACAAACACTGCGGTGGAGCCAGCCGCCCCCTCTCATCTCGACCAGGGTCTTCCCAACCCCAAATTCTGGGCAGCTGCTGTTACCTGTTTGGCTTATGTCCTTTCAGAGAGTCTATGCATGTTACCTGCATGTGTGTGTGTGATTATATGGATGTGACCCCACAGGTTTTTGACACAAATGGAAATGTACTATTACACTACTCTGTGTCTTGCTCTGTTTTCTTAGTGTCTTTGAGATTGTCCGTGCAAGAACACATAGGCCTTCATTCTTTCTGATGGCTGTGCATGGCTGTACTGACATTCAACATAACCACCTCCCACTGACAATATCTGGGTTGCATGTACTGCATCATATGCTACCACGTGCAAGGCCACATTGACTATCAATCTACGGATGTCTTTGTGCACAGGGACAATTGCAGGTCATTTCCTGGAAAGGGGGCCAACCTGGCAGGATCTCAGATTCCTAGTCCATAAAATGAGTATATGAGTTTTTCCTTCCAGCGTCGTTTGTCATGGAGATCCAGTGAAATCGCGTCTGTACGTGACTCACCTAGCTGCCTGGAAAGCAATGAACACTTACAAATGCAGTCATAGTAACTATCATAGCGAACGCAGGCTAGGGAGGTTTGACTATATCCCGCAGACAATAAAAGAAGCTTTGTTTTTATAGAACTCATTCTATCATGAAAATAATACTTCAACAACATTAACAAGGAAGATTCTTAAACAAAAAAGGGAAACCACTCACCATTCTCCCAACTTTCAATAATCTTCGTTCTTGCATATTCTTCTCCGGACTTTGTCAACGCGAATACTTGACTGTTCGTGGTTGCGGTCACAGTATTCACGCAGATTTTGCATTCTGCTTTTTCTCAACAAATGTGATGCGATACACAGCTTGCATGCTTCTGCATGGCCTCCATAATTATTATTTTTGTGGCTGCATAATACTGCATGGACTAGATTAGCCGTGGTTCCTCAGCCACCTCACTGCCTGGAGACGTATATAAAAGGAACACACCAGCAGCACCCCTGAGGCTCTTCTCGTATTGAATTATGTTCTTACGATCAATTCCTGGAGGTGAGCTTAAGGGATCGAAAGGCAATATTTTCAAGGCTCTTGTTACACTTCCCTAGATGGTTTTCCAAAGTTTTGCACGTTGTTTCCAGAGATGTAAGGAGCGCAGATTTCATCCAGCCTTGCCAGTGCGGGGTCATGGTGTTTACAAAGTCTGCTAATTCAGTAAGTATGAAACACTGGCCCCATACTGCTTCCATGTCCATCTCCTTGACCATGAGTGGGGAGAACTATTTTCCAAGTATTTGCTGAATCTCTGCTTATCCTCCTGGGCAAAGTGGTTGCCCATGTCTCTTACCTGGTTTTCTGTTGAACCGTTTTCTGTTGAACTCCCTGCTTATCCTGTCGAGTGAAGTACCTGTCCACAGCTCACACCTGTATATCTGTGGACGTCTGAAGGCTCTTCTTCAGTTTGAGTGAGCACTTGAGAGCCAGCAGATATTGATCATTTGCCAGCCAGATTCCGCCACGGGGGCCTTGTGAGCAAGGAGGCACAGGATCAAAACAACAGCTTGGGAAGATTCATTTTGAGATTAATTAAGGAAAATGGGCTGAGCGACAGAAATCTGTCAGTGGGCTACTGTGACTGGTCCCCTAGTGGGGTCTGAGTTGTACAGCTGTGGTGGGAATGGGCAGGAGGGTCCGTGTCCCCCAAAATAGAGCTTGTGACTCTCCGCCTTGCCTCTCACCATGCCCCTCACACCAGTACGCACTCTCCCTTGCAAACTCAGTGGCTTCATTCAGTCCATGGACTTTGAGGGGAAAGGAATTGTTTTCTCTTGTCCAGTCACTATATGCATGAAAGGAACGCTGCCCATAAAGGGTCCTGCCATGAGGGGCTGCTGCAAGTACCCCCTCCTCACCCGAGGGGCTTTAACTGGGTACTTCTTCCTCTGGGGGTTGGAGAATTCGTGCAGCAGTGAAGGGGGAATCACCAGTCTTTCACTCTGTGGGGGAGGGAGAAACTTTCCTCTACTCCTCAAGGAGCTTTTGTCTGGTCTAATAACCAGATGTACATGAGAGATTAGCACGAGAAAATAACAAGTTTAGTTACATGTGTACATATGGGAACTCCACATACAGGAGAGCTTCAGAGACAGGAATTATTTAGCCCTGGCTGGGTGGCTCAGTTGGTTGGAACATCATCCCATACAACAAAAGGGGTGTGGGTTCCATTCCTGGTCAGGACACATGCCTGGGTTGTGGGTTCAGTCCCCAGCTGGAGGGTGTGTGCAGGAGGCAACCGATTGATGTTTCTCTCTTACATTGATGTTTCTCTCCTCTCCCTTCCTCTCTCTCTGAAATTAATAAGTATACCCTCAAGGGAGGATTTTAAAATAACAATAATAATCTGCAGGCCACTGAGACACATCTTGAGGTGACTCATTCTGCATCCTTACAACCCCATAAAATGGGCTCCCAAATGAATAGAGTCAAAGGCAGCTCATTTAATAGGCACCCATGGGCAATGCTTCTCAATAGTTCTGCACACCCGCCCCCCAGTCCAGACTTTCCACATCTGTTGGACATCAATGTGACCCCCAGCACCTGGCACCATGACTGTTTGATTAGCATCTTCCTTTCTAGACCGTGGGTCCAATAAGTCAGCATCACTTGTCAAGTGCCTATTCTGGGTCAACGCTGGACCAGATGCATAAAACAAAACAAAACAAAAAAGTCAAAGAAAACATGGGCTCTGTACTCAGTGAACTCACAGTCCAGGGAGGAAAGGAGGCTCTCTTCTCTGGGAAAGAAACTTTAGCCGGTACAATGTGACCCAACTTTCTCACCGACAGACCTCCAGGGAGTCAAAGTGCTGACTTTTGGTCAAGACTGGCATGGGCCCTCATAAAAGAAGGAAATAGTCACAGACACCCAGACTCAGAGCCTGGCTCTACAGCCTCCTGGTCATGTCACCTGTGATGAAGTCATCTGCATGGCTGGTGTGCAAACAGAGGTGCGGGTACCAAAGGCCGGGCGGTTTCCCCTCACCCCACCAGTCCACAGGGTGCCCCTCACTGCCTACTACCCCTGCATTGCCCTTTTGTATTCCTCAGAGAAACCTGACATCGAAAAGCTAGGTTCAGTTGTGCTGCAGTCGTGCTCCTTGGAGTTCTCTACAGAAATACAGGCACCTCCTCGTCTCTTAACAAATGCAGCTCCATTCCAAACAAGAAGGGGTCTCCTGTACATGCATGGGAATGGCTCACCCCTGTGTCCAAGCTTCAACCACACCCTCTCCAAGCAGCTGCCCCTCCGCCACCCTTTGGCCAGGGGTGCCCACACTGGCTGACGATGTCCGCACAGATCCTGGAAGTAGACTTGGGCCATTTGAGCTGGAGATTCCCATGTCCTGGCTACCCACAGCGGGGTCTAGAAGAGGAGTGCAGACTCCCAGAGGGAACATGCCCTTGGTCTCAGGACTCCTCACCCCATGGAGGGATGCTGGCTGAAGGAGGATCAGAGCATGGGACCCAGGCCAAGACCCTCCTTGTCCAATTCTAAGCATAGAAATGCCTCTCTGAGTTTGTCTCTCCATCTGTAAAAAGGGGATATGAATAGACCTTCCTCCACAGAGCTACTCTGTTAAACGAGTCAACGCATAGAAGTTCATGACATAAAGTAAGTGGTTAATAAATGCCAGTTATCATTGTAAAGAATATAAATGGACAGAGACCTAGAAACCAAGCCAGAAGGAGAAAACATTTCTGACACCCTTGACCTTTAAACTAATCTAGGTTTAGGTTTGCTTCCCTGTTTTAGAAATAACCTGGAAAGGATCCATGTTCCCATCAGGCTGGGCAAAGTAGGACACGGAACTCACTGAGGGAAGGGTTCTGGGTGACAGGTACAGGCCTTTCCCCCAGAGTTGGGGTCACTGACAAGCTCAGGGGCAGGCCTGTGGGGCACTGGGAGGACTGTGGAGCCCAGAGGGGGGTCTACGAGATCCCTAGAAATTGTGATCTCCCCAAAGAACTCTCACCACACCCTTAGAGCTGGGAAGGTAGGGACATGGGATCTGGCTGAGAGGTTCTATTTTTTGGTAGCTTCCAGTTCTGGACTGACAGAACAAGGATGTCATAAAGTCATGGTTTTAGGAGACTTTCAAGAGCATCAAGTGCAAGGTGTTCCTTTCAATTAGGGGGAGCCCGAAACCCAGAGAGGGCAGAGATCTGCCCCGGGTTACCCAGCCATTCAAAGGCAAAGAGTCCAGGCTAAAACTCAAGACTTCTAACTCAGGCGGAGATGGCTCTCATCACGCTGGGCAGCCTGGTCTGAGCCAGGAGAAGGCAGAGGGGTGGAGGCCGGCGAAGGGGTCAGACGCACAGAGGGTGAGAGGTTATAACTAGGAACTGACTCCCAGGCCCGGCTCTGCCTCTCACAGCTTACGAACTCTCAGGTCATAACTGTGCTTTCTTCCCCTGAACTGCAACATCTATTTCTGTGGGTGCCATTGGGCTACAGGAGAAAATCAGTAATATTATCATCAGTGTTTACTGAGCACAGAGTCAGGCACTCTGTTGGGTTCTCTCATGTTTTACCTCATTTAATCCTCAAGCAACTCTGTGGGGTGGGAACTAGTATTGCCTGCTGCCCATTTTCTGGATGAGAAAGTTGGGCCTCAGAAAAGTTAAACTACCTTGTCCAAGGTCATCTAGTAAGTGAGCAGCAGAGCCAGGGCATGAACCCATCAAAGACTCTGCTCTTGACCTTTGAGCCACCACACCTCGTACACTCACTGCCAAGTGTCCTGCACAGTGAGGTTTCCAAATAGGTGGAGGAAAGGACCGAGAGAGTTCTGTGGACTCACTAGATGGGGTCCCCAGAGGGACGAGGGGCCTCAGTGTCTCACTGAGAGCAGGGTGCTGTTCATAAGTGCAAACTCAGGGGAGGACGAGACTCCTCTACTTTGTGCCAATATCCTGCTTCTGCTACATGACTTTCTTTCCACAGTTCTCCACACAGCAGGTCCTCCCCCTTCTCAGGGAAAATCGATCCATCAGCCCAGTTCTGGAGATCCTTGCCTTTCTGTGGGGCTGCAGAACCACGTACAGCCACCAGAGGGCGGGCCAGCTCTGCGGCCAAGTCTTAAGGACCCAGTACTCCTCAGGAGGTGGCAAAGCGTGCAGCCAGGGGTGGACCTAGATGCCCTATGGCACAGCCCTCTGTTATCAGCTTTGCCATCAGCTTACTCCCGCAGGTCTCAAAACGTCTAACAGAAGTTCAACTCATGTTCAGACATGGTGTCTGGTTCTACAGGGATAAGGATCTGAAGAGTCAACACCAAAAGCATAATGACAACAGCCACCGCCAGAGACAGTGGTCGGAACTTCATTTTACTGAGCACTCCCTCATACTTTGAGCGACTGGAGATTCATCAAAGCCTTATGAGTGAGCGGCACATTCGCACTAACAGATAAGGAAACTGAGGAACTCATCAGGAAGGGGAATGATTTGTTTAGGGTGACGGACAGAACTCTGGTCTTCAGACTCCAGGGAGAGCCGTTTCCAATCCCCTGGCTGCCGAGAGGTGGGGGGGGGAGGGGGGGGCCTGCAAACGGGGGTAGAAAGAGGAACGAGGGGTCAGAACATTCCACCAGGAAGACCAAATGCACTGTGGTATTTCCTGTGGGCACACCAGCCACCCAGCCGCCCAGCTGCCCAACCACCACCAATTCGTCCCCAGGTACGCACTGAGCCCCTGCTGGGGCACAAAGATGAATGAGAGGAGGCTCCTGCCCTCGAAAAGCTGGCAGTCTAGTGGGGGAAAGTGGCGAGTCAGCAGAAAATTACAGGAAACCGACGCCTGTACAATGGTATGTGAGCAGAGGGCTTGATAAATGTCAGCAGCATGCTCGAGTTGGGGGTGTCCCCGGGGGTACCCAGGCCTGAAGGAGAGGCCTAGAGTCAAGGACTATCGGCAGGTGCACCCCTATCCCTGAAGCTCACCGGGGGTGGGGGCTCCCCTCTCGGCTTCTTGTTCCCACCTGTGTTGGGGACCCGGGGTCCCCTCACCCCTCTCGGAGGAGAGCGGGCCGGGGAGCTGATGACAGCACACCTGAGTCAGCCCGCCGCCCACCCGCCCCTCAGCGTCTGTCTACGCATCTTGTGATATTTCGCTACCCGGGAGCCAGCCCCACTGCGCTCCGGAGGCAGCTCGGCAAACAAACCCAGCGACAGATTGTGCCGCGGCTCATACCGGGGAAGGACGCCAAATCCCACCCTGCTACCCCCAACACTCCCTCCCCGCCTCCCCCTCCAGGCCCTCTTCCCTGGCGCGGGCCCTCCGCTGGGTGGGTCCGGGGAAACGCAGGAGCCGATTCCTTCTAGAGATGGGAGGGGGAGTAGAGCCCCAGAGATCCCCTTTCTTCCTACGCGACCTGATCCCAGGGAGGGTGGGAGAGGAAAGGAGGTGCCCGGGGCGGGGGGGGGGGGGGGGGGGCCTGGGAGCCCGGGAAGAGCAAAGGATGGAACCAGCAGGGGGCGCCAGAGCGTCAAGGTGCAAGTGGACCAGGAGCCCGTTCAAGAACTGGGCTGGGAAGGAGATCGACGGCTGAGGCAGAGACACACAGGACGCAGAGATGGAGAGAGAGAGGGGGACAGGGCGCCACAAGGACCGGAGGGAGGTGACAGAGACACGGAGAGACAATGAGAGAGACAGATGCATAAAGGGAGGAAATGACACGGAGGGCGGGAAGGAGGGAACAGAAGGACGGAGACCATAAAATATGAGTAAGAGTTGGGGGGGGGGAGACAATGGGAAGAATCGAATGAGAACGCGGGAGGAATGAGACCGTGCATGGAGAAGAGAATGAATGGGAAAATGAGACCGGCATTTACACAGCGCCGACTGTTTGCCGGGCGCTGCGTGGGCGGCGGACACAGACAGGAGGGGAGGAGCCAGCGAGAGGCGGCAGGGCGAGGGGTCCCTTTCTTGGCTGCCGGGAGGGGCCGCCGGGGCTCCCGCGCGCCCGCCCGCCCGGCTGGGCTGCGCGCAGATGGCTCCGGCCCCGGCGGTACGCGCCGCTCCGGCCGCCCCAGCCCCGCCAGCGCCATTTGGCCACGATCCCCGAAGCGATTCCCCCAACGCCCCCACGCCTGTCCCGTACCGGGAAGGCTTCCAAGGGCCGGGTGCCGGGCCCTCTGGGCCGGGTCAAAGCCGGGACGGTGAACAACGCCGCCTTTGTCAGGAAACGTTAGGTTAGGTCACTGGCTGGCAGGTATCGCCCGGAACACGGCCTCCAAAGGCACAAGGGACCCCCGTGAGAGCAGAACGCACCTCTCTCTAAGAGGAAGTAGAAGCAGCTTGCGTGAAGCCGACGCTCCCCTCCCCACCCTTGAGCCCGCTCCTCTTCGCCCGCGGGAAATGAGATATCCCCTTTCGTACACACTATAACATACACAAAAAAATGCACACAGTCACACGCGCACCCAAACTTGCACCGACCGGCTCGCAAAACGCATCCAGAGACACACACACACACACCCGGACACAGGTACCCTAGCCACCCATCATCCCCAAGTTCGCTCCGCCAAACTCTCGCACAGCCTCGGGTTTCCTGCCAGCGCGGACACGCTCGCGGGCGGGCACTCGGCAGCTCACCCGCTGGCACACTCACGTGCCCCCCGCTTCCCGGAGCCCATATAAAATGTAGCGTGCAAGCACTCAAGAATCACACCTGCACGAGCGTCTGCGTGCGCGCATGCACGTTCCTCTGCACTCGATCGAGCAGCACGCAAACTCTTGCCCATACTATTCTTGTACACAGTTGCACACTCCCAGGGCTTGGGGTCCGAGAGACGCAGGGAATGTGGAGCCTTGACGCGCTCCCAGGGAAGAGAAATTTTGGAGGCCTGGACCTTGGCACCAGGGACGCCGCGAGGAGGTGGGGGTGGCCCGGCAGCCCAGCGCATCTCCTCGGAGATAACTAACTGGGAGGGGGGAACCCGGCAAGTCCTCGGGGTTCCCAGGCACTGCCGCACCCCCTCTGCCAGGGATTTCCCTGGAAGCTCGGCGCCGCGAAGGCAATCGAACACACTCCTCCGGGTCCTCCAAGGAGGGGAGGGGTCCGGGAGGGAGGGGGTAGAGAAGCCGCTCCCGCCTCCTAGTGGCCAGGGAAGGGTTAAGTCGGCCAGCTAAGAAGCGAGGGAGGAGCCAGCGAGTGCGGGAAGGAGTGGGGGTGGTTGGGAAGAGCATCCTCGCTGTCCCCACTCTCCCTCGGCTCGCAGCCGGGGCGCGCGGACCCGAGGACCGGCCGGCTCGCACGCCGCCTGCGCTGCTGGGGGGCGCCGGCGGCCGGCGTCGTCGACGGCCAGCTCCAGCCCTCCCCGCCCAGCCGCGCCCCGCCCCGCCCCGTCGGGGCCGATGGCTCCTCCCGAGGCCCGCAGCCCGGGGGGCGCAGGGTAGAGTGCTGCGGCCTGGCCTCGCCGCCCGGGGTCTGCCGGGCCCTCCCGGAGCCCCGCGGAGTCCCCGCCGTCCGTGTGGCGGGCTCAGGGAGCGAGTGGGAGCGCCCCCCACCGCCGCCCCCTCCCCCGAGCGTCGAGACAAGATGCTGCCCGGGCTCAGGTGCTTGCTGCAAGGTAGGGACCCCAGCCCGCTGCAGAGCGGAGGCCAACCGGGGGAGGGGAGCGGGGCACCCCCGCCCTCAGGGCTCGAGGGTGGGGCAGTTGCGGAAGGTGGGGGGTAGCCTGGCGAGGAGGAAAAAGGCTTAATCCCGGGGCCCCGCCCCCGCACCCAGGGGCTGCCGGCTGGAGGAGCGCGCCCGACTCGGAGACTGCCCGGCTGTGCGGGGAGCTCGTGACCGTAGGGGGACGCAGGGGCCAGGCGGGCCGGGCCTGCGCGGGGGAGGGAGGCTCAGGTTCCGCTGTCCCAGCTCCACCTGCTCCCGGGGACGCTGAGGACTCCGGCCGGCTGGGGAAGCGCCGACTCAGCAACTTCTCGTGCCCCGTGCCTCAGCACTTTCCAGTCACCTGAGAGGACAAGGGATGTGGGTAGGGGGCAGTCTGTGAGGGTGGGGGTGCCGAGGGAAACCCAAGTGCCTCCCCCCGCCCATAGGACAGATGGAGGGCGCTGGAGAGGGGATAGTTCCAAGGATTGAGTGACAGCCAAGGGTGCGGGCCGGAGACCGGGGGCGGGCGCGGGGCGGGGGAGGGGGCCGTTATCGACTCGAGAAAGTCCGTAGGGGAGGAGGGAGACGGGGAGGAGTAGGAGGAATAAAGGTTAGACGGGAAAAGCGCCGAGGGAAGTGGGACCCAGGTTAGGGCCAGGAAGAGGGAAGCGGAAAGGACACCAGAGGAAGGGAGGCGTGAAGGGAAGACCCGAGACGAGCACCCAGAATCTGGGGGTGGGCGCCGTGGGAAAGAGCCTGGGGCCCTCTGGACCTGGAAGGCGAGGGGAGTGGGAAGATCAGAAACCTGAGGATGCGGAGGGGGGTAGAGACGGAGTCTCGGGAGCGGGGGAGAGGTTCAAGGATGAGCTCTGGGGCTGGGGACAGGGAACCGCAGATGGAAGAGGGGCTAGGAGTTGAGGCCGGGGTGGGGGTGCGGGCTGGGAAGGAAGGAGGGGGAGGAGGAAGAGAAAGGGATGGAGGGGAGGGATGGGGTGGGGGTGGGGAAAGTTGCCAGAGACGAGACAAAGACGCTTCTGGTAACCACTTCCACGTGGGAAGCCCTCCCTTCCCAAAGCGCCTGCCGGTCTCGTCTCTTCTTTCAGGGAGTGGTCGGTGGGGCAGAGCCGGGGCTCAGGGCTCAGGGCTTCGAGGGGTGGCTGTGAGGAAGAACAGGGAGGACATTTTAACGGAGTGGCAGCCTCCCAGGGTGGGCTTCCTGGCTGCCATTTATATCTGAGGGCCTCACGTCGGATCCTGCAGCCCCGCGGTGGCCGCTGCTGCCGCGGTGGCTGCTTATTTTGGGGTGTCACATTCTGGCAGAGTGAGAAGCCGCTTGCAGCAGTCTAAACCTCCATCGCCGCGCCAGTGCCTCCCCAGGCCCCTGCGTCACTGGCTTCGCCGCCACCCCCTCGGGCCCTGCACCCTCGGGCCCCCAGCCTTTGGGGTGTGGAGCTGTTGCTTCTCACCCGGGACCTTCGACCATCCTTCAGAGTCAAAGACCTTGACTCCAGGGAGCACCTTTCCTGAGGCCACTGTGCGCTGGGGGTTGGCACCCTGGCTCCGGCCCTCTAGTCTCGGGGTCCATCAGGCTCCTGTCCAAGGGTGCCCCTTCACGGGGGCCTCGGCACCGCAGGGTGGCTCCGGGGGTGAGGACTTTGTTTCTGAGCTTGGTGCTCCAGGGTGACGGCCCAGAGTCCTTGACAGTGGCCCCTCAATGAATGGATACTTTTGGCTCTGGGCACCTCAGCCTTCCGGGATCGATACCATGTTCTGGCCTCTGTCCATCCCTCCCCTGGTCAGTTCTGGCCATATCTCCTGGACACTGGTCATCTCTCCTTGACTCCCAATAGCGTCCCCCTAGAGTAGCCCCAACCTGGAACCCAGGAGAGGAAAGTTGCAGAGAGAGCCTGGGTTCCTTCTCTGCCTTGACCCTGGACAGCCAAACAGACCCAGGGTCATGGCTGGCCCAGCCCTGCGCACCTGAGCACAACTCCTTCCCTCCCTTTAACTGGAGGGGCAGTGTCTCTTGCACTCAGGGGTGCTTTCCTTAGATGATGTGAAATCTCCCGAAGAAAGGCCGGAAATCCCTTTGGACACGTGCGTGTCCATTCTGGGTCCCTCCTGTACTCGCTGCATGACCTGAGGCCACTCATTTCATGTCTCTGAGCCTCCTGCCCCTTTCCCGCAAACTGGGGGCTGTAAGATTGGCCTCACGGGGTCGTGTTGCATGCTATGCACATAAAGACATGTACAGATCCAGTGCCCGGCACACAGTAGGTGCTTAGTAACAGATGCTTTCTGCCCATCCTGGCTCTACACTCTCCTGCAACTCTCGCCATTACTTGCTAACTTTAGGAAAAAAGGAAACGAGGGAAGGGAAGGGATGGGGTGAGTGGAGAGGGCGGGGACACTGTTAGAAAGGGCCTTCCTCCACCCGGCCCAGCCCGGTCTGGCCCGTAGAGGAGCAGGGAGATGGCGTGAAGCCTTCGTGAAAGGTACAGGAGGCAGCCTGTCAGAGATTCCGCTCAGGAGACCCCGGGCTGCTCACTCAGAAACTGAGCCTTCTCTTCAGCCTTCGGGCGTGTGACCTGGGAAATAAGGGGTTTGCTCTGGTGGTGTCCGAGGTGCCCCCTTCCAGCTCTGACCCCCTGTGCGTCCGGCTGGCCCGTCTTTGCCCGGGATTCACAAAAGGAGGGCCGGAAGTGGGACTGTGGTCCTGGAGAGAGAGGAGGACACAGGCCAGGAGGGAAGGCGTGACAGGGAAGAGGAAGAGCCGTGAGAAGCAGAGGGTAGGAAGGAGGGGACTGTGGGGAGAGGGAAAAGGGCACACGCTGGGCAGGGACCAGACCGGAGGGCGAGGGTGGAGGAGGGAGAGAGAGGCATGGCTCACCAGCCCCCACTGCCTCAGCATCCAGGGAGCATCCAGCCAGGCCTGGGGGCAGAGAAACCCCGTGCCCCCCACCTTCCCCTCCTCCTAGCCTCCAGTGAGAGCTGCAGCCTGAATTATGGATGAGGCTCCTTGGGTTACAGCTGCTTTGCATGGCTGCGAGGGCCAGAAATGGCAACAGAGTCACTGCTACGCAGCAGCTGTCATGGAGGGGCCCGTGCTCAGGGCCCCTCCTCAGAGAGCCTGCCAGGAACAGGTCTCAGGCTTGGGGAGGTGGGCCAGGATGGGGGAAATACGGGGGACAAGAGGGAGGGGTGCAGGGAAAGAAGAGAGGAGCCCCTCACGGGGGCAGGTAGGAGGCCAGTTGTGAGTAGCGGGAGGCAGGCCCTGCTGAGGGACTGACTGAGCAGCCTCCAGGGAGGAAGAGACCCTGGAAACCGGGAAGGGGCCCCCTGACGCTGAGGTGCTCTGGGATTGCACATCCTTCCCTGGCTCTGGGCTACCAGTCAGCCCTAGAGGCTGGGGGAAGAGCTCCCCTCCTCCCCAGGACTGGCAGCCTTCGGCCTTCGGGGCTCCCATTCTTGGGAGTTTGTGGGTAAGGGGTGGGATTGAGGGACCAGAGAAGGATTTGGCTTTCTCTGGTGTCAGGTCCTTGGGGAAACGAGCTCAGAAGGTGACTCTGCCAGGAAGGGAAGTGCCCTGGCCAGGCATCAGGAGACTGCCCTCTGGTTCTTACCCTGCCAACCACTTTGCTGTGTGACCTTGAGCAAGTCGCTTGCCCTCTCTGAACCCCGATTGATTGGGACCTCAGTTGAATAAGAATTTGAACCAGATGAACCTGGAAAAATCTTTCCGGCTTTGTAATCTCCTGTTCTGAGCCCCAAACCTCAGCCCCGGCTGAAAGACCCACCCAAGGTTCCCCACCTGCTCCCGCACCCCGCCCCTGCCAGGTTCGGATGAGGGGTGAGAGACATGCTCCTCCATCCCACGTGGCTCTGAAAAACTCAGGAGGAGAAAGTAATCGTGAAACGCCGCACGGGGGAGGGGTGAGAAGGGCCGAGAAACGCGGAGGCGGTGTGAACGAATGGCACAGCAGCGCTGTGTCACTGAGTATTACATCACACCCAGCCTACACACGCAGGGGGCTGGCACTCTCACACACACACACGCGCGCGCGCGCGAGGACAGCCAGCACACGCTCGCACACGCTCTCACACGCGCGCCCTGCACGGTGGCCACGGGGAGGGGCGAGGATGCGCAAGGTGGGTGGGGCCCCAAAGTGAGGAGCAGCGGGAGCACCACACACATCGGGCATGGGGTCCCGCACCTTCGCCTGCGTGTTCCCCCATGAGAGGAGGCTCACCGGAGCCTCCGTGATGTCCACACCGCACCGGGGGCCTATGGGGGCCACGCGAACCCTGCGGCTCAGACACAGGCATTCACACACAGCACTTAGGGGGCACCGGGCACCAGTCGGCCCCAGGGCCTCTGCGCCCCAGAGAGGCCCAGAGATGGAGAGGAGGGCTTTTGGTCCAAGGCCCCGTGGTCCTCCCCTCAGCCTTGGGAGGCCTAGCACACTGCCTGCAGCAGAAGGTGCTCACTGGAGGTGTGCCCAGGGAGTGACTTTCCAGCTTTGGGGGTGCTGGCTCCCCTTCTCCCCAGGCAAACCTCCCAGCAGAAAATCCCAGGAGTCGGGTGGAAGTCATGACAAAGAGCAGAGGTCAAGCCAGTTCCGGCCCAGACCTTCACCAGCTACGGTGAGGGCGGGAAGTGGCTGAGCTCCCCAGGCAGGCCCCGCACTGAACGCTGGGGCTCAGACACACCCCGCCAGTCCCCAGGCTTTGGAGCCCCCCTCGACCTGCTTCTCCATCTGCATCTTAAGAAGGGTGGACCATATCCAACCTTCAAAAGTTATTTTGAAAAAAAAAAAATGTAAGTGACTTTAAATGAAAAGAGCCTGGGGTGTGAAATGTAGATTCCCTGGCTCTCACCCAGAAATTCTGATTCTGCACAGGCAGGCCAAGGAAGCCGCATTCTTTCTGAACCTCCCGCTGCTTCTGTTGCAGGAGGCTGGGGCCCCCCAGTCATAGACCCATCACCCCTGGTCCCTGAGGCCCTTCCCGCAGGAAGAGACTCAGGTTCTTCCCAGGTGAGAGCTGCAGGAAGTCCAGCCCCCCCCCCCAGGGCAGCCAGGGGGCCCTTTTACACCAGCCTGAGACTCACAACAAGAGTCTCACAATTTAGTCCCAGCCAGTCTCCAGTGGGGGCGACTTTGCTCGGCAGGGGACATTTGGTAATGTCTGGAGGCATTTTGGTTGTCACAATCAGGGGGAAGGTGTTACTGGCATCTAGTGGGTAGAGGACAGGGAGGCTGCTAAACACCCTAAATAGGGCACCACACAGGACTGTGCCCCACAACAAAGAGCGGTCGGCCTGACTCTCAACACTGAGGTTAAGAAGCCTGACAGGTAGCTGGTCCGACCCACCACCATGGAAACGAGGATGGAAAAGACGACCACTCAGGAAACAACTCTCAACAGAGCGCTGTGCTTTCTGAAGGGTCCTTTCGGCGTTTCTTCGTTTCTTTATTTTTTTGATATGCCAGGGGTCTCAAAAAGTGGGAGTGGCCAGGTCCCCTGGCAACTAGGTTACTTGCTCCCAGAACCCTCCCACCTGTCAGCGGCAGGCTTCTTGCCATTAGGGGTGGGTGGGCTGGCCCCTAGCAGGCACTCCTGCCTTCACAGCCTGCCCAGAAAGGCCTGCCCCCCTCTCCCTGCAGGTCCCGCCTCGGCCTGCCTCCTGCTGATGCTCCTGGCCCTGCCCCCAGCGGCCCCCAGCTGCCCCATGCTCTGTACCTGCTACGCGTCCCCGCCCACCGTGAGCTGCCAGGCCAACAACTTCTCCTCCGTGCCGCTGTCCCTGCCGCCCAGCACCCAGCGACTCTTCCTCCAGAACAACCTCATCCGCACGCTGCGGCCGGGCACCTTCGGGCCCAACCTGCTCACCCTGTGGCTCTTCTCCAACAACCTCTCCACCATCTACCCGGGCACCTTCCGCCACCTGCAGGCCTTGGAGGAGCTGGACCTCGGTGACAACCGGCACCTGCGCTCTCTGGAGCCCGACACCTTCCAAGGCCTAGAGCGGCTGCAGTCGCTGCACCTGTACCGCTGCCAGCTCAGCAGCCTGCCCGGCAACATCTTCCGCGGCCTGGTCAGCCTGCAGTACCTCTACCTCCAGGAAAACAGCCTGCTCCACCTCCAGGTGAGGCGCCCCACCCAGCGCGCGCAGGGCGCAGGCGCGCGCGCCCACACACGCACACGCCACCCCTGTTTCCCCCTCTGCTCCTCTGTCCCTGTGTGTGTCCCTCCTCTCCCCCAGGACACCCTTCCTGCCTCAGCATCTCTGCATCTCTCCCCATGTCTGCTCCTTTTTTAAGTGTGTCCCTCTCACTTACTCCGGGGGCTATTCTGCATGTCGTTCTGCACGTTGGTCGGTCTGTCTGTCTAAACTGTTTGGTTCCCTCGCTGCCCCCCAACTCTCTGACTCTTCTAACCACCCCCACCCCGTGTGTCCCCCTCTGCCCCCTCTGCCTCTCTCACTAACCGGCCTCCCCCATCTGTCTTCTGCGTCTTCTGTCTGTCTTCCTTCACACGCCCACTCCACACGCACCCCCACGTCTGTCTGGGTGATGCATCTCTTTCTGTGATCTCTCCTTTCCCCCTTGTTTGCCTTGGGTGGGGGCTGCCTCTCCCCAGGCACCAGGCCTGAAGGTCTTCACGGCTGCCTTTCTCCCCACCCCCAGCCCTTCCCACCGCCTAGGCGTCCCATAGAAGGTTCCACCTCCCGGCAACACACTGGGTAATGGGACCAGGGGAAACTCTACCACCCGGTCTAGATTCCCATCGCTGAGCCTGCCGTCTCTCTCGCTGAAAGGGAAGAAGGGGAAAAAAGGGTAAAGAGCCGTTAGGTAGCCGAAAGATGGATGCTCTGAACACGGAAGGAATAACAGTAATTGCTATTTATTGTTATTATTATTGATCTAAATATTGTTTATTGTTGTTGTTAAGCTGACTGTTTGACAGTCAAATCCTCCCATTCTATTTCCCCAGGAAGTAATAACACGCCCTCCAAACCGCTCCGGGAGAAAGCCCTCCCTGGCGCCAGGGCCCCTGGCTGGACGGGGCAAGAATCTCCCGCGTCTCCCTTCTCCCCAGGCAGACCTGGAAGGCAGGTCCTCCACCCACCCAGCCTGGTGCCTAACTGGTCACCAGTGTGCTGATTTTTTTTAAGATTTTATTTATTTATTTTCAGAGAGGGAGTGGAGGGAGAAAGAGAGAGAGAAACATCAATGTGCGGTTGCTGGGGGCCATGGCCTGCAACCCAGGCATGTACCCTGACTGGGAATCGAACCTGCGACACTTTGGTTCACAGTCCACGCTCAATTCACTGAGCTACACCAGCCAGGGCACACCAGTGTGCTGACTTAAAAGTCAGGTCAGGTGGATGCTGATAAAGATAATAACAGAAGCAATAATAATTTAGCCAGGTATTGTGCACCCACTATGTGCGAGGGGCTGAGAACACAGCATTTAACAAAGCAGACAACTCTTCCCTGCCTTCACAGAGGTAGCATTCTAGGTGGGGGGGGAGAGACAGAAAAATACAGTAGCCACCCCCCCCGCCCACCCCCACTTTTCTGCAAGAGATACCGAACCTTATACGTACTATGTTTGTGCCTCTACATACGCACCTATGATAAAGTTAATTTATAAAATAGGCACAAGAAAAGATTAGCAACAATAACTAACAATAGAACAGTCATAATAGTGACGCTGTAACAAAAGTGACGTGAGTGGCTTTGGGGGCGTAATTAAGTAAAGAAAGGGTGACTGGCACACAAGCTCGACGGTACCGCCGTCCTTGCTCTGACGAGCGTGGCGGCTGCCGAGTGAGCCGCAGGCAGGAAACCGAGGCGGTGAGGAGATACTGGACCAGCGGCTGACTCACCTCCGGGCGGGCGGAGGAGACGTTTCGCCATGCTGATTAGAACAGCGCGCAATTTAAAATTATGGAATCATTTATTTCTGGAATTTTCTATTTCGTATTTTTGGACCGTGGTTGACCGTGGGTAACTGAAACCGTGAAAGCAAAGCCGTGAGTCAGGGTGAGGGGGGAAGACTGCTCTATGTAGCACATTGGAAAAAATATGTTGTGGTTATTTTTTTAAGAGTTTACTTGCTTATTTTTAGAGAAGGAGAGGAAGGGAGAAAGTGAAGGAGAGAAACATCAGTGTGTGGTTGCCTCTCACGTACCCCTTACTGGTGACCTGGCCCGAAACCCAGGCATGTGCCCTGACTGGGAATTGAACCAGTGACCCTTTGGTTCTCAGGCTGTCGCTCAATCCACTGAGCCACACCAGCCAGGGCTGCTGTGGTTATGATGATTGCATCAACAATGATAATGGCACCCACTATCATTTAGCAGACATGCTATGCATGGGGTGCTGTGCGAAAGACTTTATGGGTATCAACTCTGCACTTTGCAAGTGTGCGACATTTTTAAATCCCTCTGGGCCTCAGTGTTTCTATCTGTAAAATGGAGGGAGCACCAGCACCCATGTCCTATGGATTTCATGAATCTAAGTGCATGAATAATTTGTAAAGCGCTTAGAATAGTGTTTGGCACATGATAAGCACTATATAAATGCTTGTTAAAATACTATTTTAAAAGAGTGGCAAGCCTCATTGAACATTGATCTTGGAGAAATGGCCCATCTTGGACCTCATCCTGGAGATGTGAGTCAACTTCAAGCATGACACTGAGGCCACGGGTGGGCCCCTGAACACACCTCTCTTTTCTCTCCATCCGCAACGGGCCTAGCACCTCACAGTTGCCAAAGCGTGCTCAGCCACCTCATCTCATTTTTACAGCCCTTTTGGGAGATGTTTGCACCTCCTCACAGGTGAGGAAGCTGAGGCCCAGGTCCCAAGACTTTGCAGATATAAGGCCTCTACACACAAAGTCCCTTAAACCATTGCCTGTGTGATTGGGGCTCACGCGCGTTCTCACCAGCATGCTTCACCTCCCAACAGCCTGGCCTCAGGGACAGGGAGGGGCAGTAGGGACGTGGAATGAAGTTCCTGAGGCCGGCCAGCCAGGCAGAACTGGGGATGCTTGAGCCTACATGGGCTGACCACTTATCAGGCCACTTCCATCATGTACAGCTCTCCACTAGGGTCTGTCTGGGTGAAGGTGTTGCGGGGGGTAGCCTGAAGTACGGCAGCGTGGACTCATTTTTGAAGGCACTTGTTTTGGAGTCTACCGGATGTAGGTTCAGATCCTAGCTCCTATGACTTTGGAGAGATTACTAACCCTCCTTCAGTCGCCATTTCCTCATCTGTAAAGTGGCGATCATGAGAGCTTTAGCACAGGGCCACACTCGGGTACGACCACGGAAACCCTGGCCTCCTTCTCCATATTTATCGGCTGTTCACAACGAGAAATCTGGGGTCAGAGGGCCTGAGTTTGAATCCCTGCTCTACTACTTTCTGATGTGTTTAACTTTAGGCATGATGCCTCTCCTCTCTGGACCTCAGTTTCCTTATTTTTAAAGTGGATATAATAAAAAGAACGCCTTCCACAAAGAACGGCTGTAAAGAGTAAGTGAGTTAGTGTATATACGGCACATAGTCCAGTGCTGAATAAATCGTGTCTTTAGAACCTGACCCTCCATTGACTCTCAGGCCAGGACCCGGGGACAGGTCCTGGGAAAGACCCGGACAAAGGGGATTTTGAGTGGACACTGGGATCTCCCGAGACGGGAAGTGTTTGTTTTGCACATCCCTGGCATGAATGGTACAGGCACCATGGGAAAGAGGCATCTTCATAACTGGTCCTCTATAGAGGAGAAAGCAAGAGACAGCCCTGCCTGTGAAATGCCGGGAGGAACTAGGCTGGGAAAGGCCACAGACTGAGGAAATGTGGGCCAAGATAATGCAGGTGTGGCCCAAGATAAAGCCTGCCGCAAGAGGCGAGCTTTGGAGGAGGCGAGAGGACCACAGCTTTTAAAGATGAGGAAGGTGGACGTGGAAATGGGTTGGCTTAGAGGTTCTCAAAGACTGTCTTCTGCATGCCAGCTACTGTGCCAGGCGGGTTCATTCATCAGTGATGTGTGTTGAGCACCTACTACATGGCGGGCGGCGTTCTGGGCACCAGAGATTCAGGAGTGAGCAACAATAGTGTCCCTGCACTCCTGGAGCGTAGTTCCCACTTGAATGGAGCCAGATGATAAGGACATCCATTCTCTTAATCATCACAGCAGCCTACATGGTGTATAAGAGCAGCCTGTGTACTCAGGCAAATCTGGCTTTGAATGCCAGCCCCACCTCCGACTTGCTGTGTGGCTTTGAGCAAATTGCTTCACCACTTTAATCCTGAATGGACCCATCTGCAACAGGGGGGAAGTACCTGTACCTCAGGGGTTTCTGGTGAGGATTAAAGGAGAGGCTACTGGAAAAGGGCTCAGCACCATGTGTGGGCAGAGCGAGCATCATTTCCCCATTTCATAGTGAAGGACGCTGGGACTCAGTGAAGTCGAGGTGCTGGTCCAAGGTCACCCAGTTAGTAAAGGGCACAGCCTAGAACTGGCCCAGGTCTGACTCGAGTTCAGCTCTTCAGAGCCCTGTCTACAGAGTTCACATCTGCATTCCACTACCTGATAGCTGTTGAATCCCAGGCATGTCGCTTGCCTTCTCTGAATCCCCCTTTTCTGATCTCAAAAGGTGCAGGGGGATAATAACACTACCTGCTTCACAGGGTTGTGCAGGTTACTACGTGGCCCGTGCACAGCACTGAGCTTGGCTCACAGTTGAAGCTCAGCTGCTTGCCCAGACAATGACACCAGACGTACACTGGTGAGCACGAGGAGGGGGGGTGCCTGGCACAGCGTAGACACTCAATAGAGCTTTGCTGAATGAATGAGGTGCTGTCCAGGACTCGCTCACTCATTAATATCAGATGAGGATGGATCTTAATGATCATCTATCTCAAGTCCCTTGTTTCACAGATAAAAAGGCCGAGACTCAGAGAGGTACCTAGAGCTGCCCAAGGTCACACAGCTCAGCCGCTAGTGCCAAAGACTGGAGCTTGGGAGGCTGGAAGGAGGCAAGGTTAAGAACAGGATGCTGTCCAGAGAAGGGGGGCAGGGATGCTGCGCTGAGATTCCATATGGATGCAGAGAGCTGTGAACTGGCTGGGGGAGGTGAGGGAAATGTGGTTTTGGAAATGGAAGATGACTTTAGCAGCCGCTCTCAGCCCAGGGTGGGGGGGGCGATAGGGAGGGCGGTGGGGGAGGGGGAGGGCTGTGAAAGTCAAGAGCTTATTAATGCACAGAGAACGGTTTTAACGATGGAGAGAGGAGGACCGGATTTGAGAGCTGCAGCGGGATTTGGCAACAGCTTGGATGGGGGGGGAGGGGAAATGGACCCCCTGGCTGAGGCTCAGAGATGGAAGGGGCAGGGCGTGTACAAATGGAAAAAAGGGAAAGAGAGGTGGTTGGAGTCAAGGAACTTTGTAGCCTAGAAATTGGAACTGTGGGCCAAAGGCGCCTGAACTCCCTAGGGGCCCTGACCTTTGGTCATCCCTTCCTAACCTCCCCAAGTCCCAAAGGTCCATTACCCGTGCTCCCTCTGCCCACCTCCCACACACATACATTGATCCTCTGACCAGGTATCTCTGGGCGTGTCCCGCTCTTACTGACACTCCCTAACTAGGTGTTTGAGTGGAAGGGACTCAGAGCCCACTCCCTGCTGGGCCAGCCCAAGGCCACAGAGGTTCAGGGAGCCCGCTGGAGGCCTGACCTGAGCATGGGCGGTGGCACAGGGGGTGAAGAACGCTAGTGTCAGAGGCAGCCGAGAAGGTTGAGGGGGACGGATCTCAGTGTGGCCAAGAGGAGGGTTCTTGGCAAGCTCAGTTCCTGTAGCGGAGAGGGCGGAAGCCAGATGGGAGGGGGCGAGAACACGCAGGAGCACAGGAAGGTGGAGGCTGTGGGTGTGGGCTGGGAGTCAGTGCCCTCCCCCCACCTGAGAGCCTGTGACCAGGCTCCTGGGGAGGGCGGGGGGAATCATCTCCCCAGACAGGGAAGGGTGGGAGAGCCACAGCCCAGAAACAGGCCCCCCAGGGTGCACTGGCTTGCGCATGGAGGATGCCGTGTCCCTGAGAGCCAGGCCTCCTGGATCTGCCGGCCACAGTAATGTCCTGCATCACTGGGGGAGGACCTCAGTCCCGGGGCCCTGGTCCCTGCTCTGGCAAGCCTTCCATCTCCTTGGGTGTCAGTGCTCTTCCCTGTAAAAAGCAGGCTGGGCTGGTGGACCCTGGAGCTGATCATCACCGATACCTTAGTGAGCTGGTTAAAATGCAGAATCCAGCCCCGGCCCCTTCCCGCCTCCCACCCATGGAGGATATCCACTCCCCACACCCACACCCGCATTCATTCTGAACCACAGTCCAAGATCCTCCCAACAGGAACATGGCCTGCTGGGGCACCTCCAGCCCGGACAAGCACAAGCGAGGCAGCCCCTCTAAAGGGGGGCAGTGATGCAGGACACCGGGCAGCAGCCTCCCTTCCCCTCTCCTGCTGCCGGTGGGGAGGGGCAGGCTGACACATGGTCCCCTTAATACCTTGGCCTCTTGGCAGACCTTCTGGACCCCCAAGAGCTCCTCTGTTATCAGGAAAGGAACATTAGTTATTTGAGCCCCTATTGTCACAGTGACCATCAGTTCTTGTTGGTGGTCCCTGTGCCCACCAGGTGCTGTGCCCTTACAGCATGATGTCATCCAACTCTCTGGTTGGGGCGGGGCGGGGGCAGGGGGCTGTTCTCCCAGTTACACACACTGAGGAAACAGCGGCTCTGTGAGGCTAAATAAGTCGCCCAGAGCCCCCCAGCTGGGAAGAGCGCAAGCTGGGTTGGCGCCAGGGCCCACGACTTCTGAGCCTGTGGGCTTCGTCAAGGACCGGATGCCGCTGTGCCAGGCCCCGTGCCCAGCACCTCGCCGTCTGAGCTTTCCGTGGATCCTCTTTAATCCTCAGAACAAAGCCGTGAGGAGGTACCTTCAACCCCTCTTTACAGATGAGGCCACAGGCTTAGAGAGATTACTGGCGTGGCCAAGTTCACAGTAACGGCCAACTCGTAGAACGCCTTCCACGGGGAAGCCTCGTTCTAAGCGCGTTAATACATTGCCGCTCGATTTAACCTCCACATCATACAGATGAAGAAACTGAGGCACAGAGATGCTGGGGCTCGCCCAAGGTAGCACAGTGAGGTAATGACAGACCCGGGATTTGAAGTCAGGAAATCCGGCTCCCCAGTCTGGATGCCTAACCAGAGCTTATTCGCCCAGGGTGATCTTCCGACCTGCAGAGTGAGCGCCCCCTGGGAACTTGTGGAGACGGGCAGATTCTCAGGCCAGGCCGCACGGGCTAAATCACAAACTCTGGGGGCAGCGTTTCGGGATCCACAGGGATTCTGATGCACCCAAAAGTTTCAGAACCACCGGCCTCGACTATAGCACTTTTCCCACGTTAACCTCTATCTCGCTTAGAGGAGTCGGGATTCAAACCCGGGACTCCGAAAGGAAAGGTCAAATTCTTTCCCAGGGCGCTCCCCTTCCTTCCCCTCCTCCAGGCCCGGGGAGAAATCTCCACCTGTCTCAGGACCACTGTCTTCTTCTCCACCCCTAACCCACAGGATGACCTGTTCGCGGACCTGGCTAACTTGAGCCACCTCTTCCTGCACGGGAACCGCCTGCGGCTGCTGACGGAGCACGTGTTCCGCGGCCTGGGCGGCCTGGACCGGCTGCTGCTCCACGGGAACCGGCTGCAGGGCGTGCACCGCGCCGCCTTCCGCGGCCTCAGCCGCCTCACCATCCTCTACCTGTTCAACAACAGCCTGGCCTCCCTGCCCGGCGAGGCGCTGGCCGACCTGCCGGCGCTCGAGTTCCTGCGGCTCAACGCCAACCCCTGGGCGTGCGACTGCCGCGCGCGGCCGCTCTGGGCCTGGTTCCAGCGCGCTCGCGTGTCCAGCTCCGACGTGACCTGCGCCACCCCGCCGGAGCGCCAGGGCCGGGACCTGCGCGAGCTCCGCGAGGCCGACTTCCAATCCTGCCCGCCCGCGGCGCCCACGCGGCCCGGCAGCCGCGCCCGCGGCAACAGTTCTTCCAACCACCTGTACGGGGTGGCGGAGGCTGGCGCGCCCCCCGCCGACCCCTCCACCCTCTACCGAGACCTGCCTGCCGAAGACCCGCGGGGGCGCCCGGGCGGGGACTCACCCACCGAGGACGACTACTGGGGGGGTTACGGGGGCGAGGACCAGCGAGGGGAGCAGACGTGCCCGGGCGCAGCCTGCCAGGTGCCCCCGGACTCCCGCGGCCCCGCGCTCTCGGCCGGGCTCCCCACCCCTCTGCTTTGTGTCCTGCTCTTGGCGCCCCACCACCTCTGACTGCGGTGCTGAAACTGCAGAGGCTGGGGTGGCCCCCAGCCCCAGCCCTCAGCTGCAGCTCTGGCCCAATCCCCGCCCCCCCGGCCTTGCTGCCTCTCTTTCCACTCCCTGCTCCTCTCTCCCCTAGGACCAGGCCACCTGGGATGCTGGCTTAAGGCAACCCCAAGAGGCTGTGTCTGGTGGCTCAGCCCGATTCTCCCCAACTCTGGCCATTAACTCGTTCCCATCCCAAGGCTGGGGTGGGGCATACCAGGCAGGCGCTGACCCCTTCTCCCAGTGCGCACGGCGGACTCGAAAGGAGCTTTTGTCTGCAAAGCATCTTCCACCAGCAGAGCCTTCGGAAGCTTGGGGAAGGGAGCCCCACCGAGAAGCCCTGCAGAGGGCCAGGCTGCCCCTCGGCCCCTGCTTCTCTTCACCCCCCTCAGCCTCCCGACACTGGAGGAATACTTTTCTCCTAAGTCTACCCTGGACACTTTTTAAGGTGCCTGGAGAGAACTTGCCTCTCCACCATGGCCCCTGTGTGGTGAAGATCAACAGAAGTTGTTTGGGAAAAAAGATTTATTAAAAAATTCTATTATTTTATCTTTTTCTGTAAGGTTTGTTGGCTCAGGACCTCAGAAATGGGAGGAGGGCTTAGAACCACCCGGATTTCAGGGCCAGGAGGGCTAGACAAAGGGGACTCGATCACGCCATTGAAGAGCTTCTTGCTCGCCCTGGGACAAGAGGTGCAGCCTGAGGAAGAGGGATGTGACGGGCCAAGACAGGTGTCCATAGCAGCTCCAAGGAGAGCACCTCAGCTCCTCATTTGCCCAGGAGAGGCGGCTACAGCCGACCCTGAGTTGTCTGGCACCCCAGGAGCTAAGCCAGGGCGAGACCTGCAGCTGACTCCCTCCCAGCTCCCACCTTCCCCTGCAGGGAGGAGTCCCATTGCCATCCGTGGTCACAGCCAGCCCAAACTCGGCTTTGAGCAAATCAGGAAAAGGCAGCTCTTCCTCAGGGGAGCCCGGCCCAACACCAGAGCAAAGGCTCAGCAAGCAGAGCCCAAGGCTGGATTTCAGCTCCCACTTGCGGCACCCCTGGACCCACAACCTTGTGGACAGACGGTCTCTTGCCCCTGGCTCCTGTGAAGTAGAATCAGCGATGGACCGCATCAGAGAAACAGTTCTTCAGGTTAGAGGAGCGAGCAAGGGGCTGGGGTGACCAGAGAGACAAGACTCTCCCGTGTTGGGGTGCCTTGCTGGCTTGAAGTATGATCAGAAGCTGCATCTTTCCAGTGTGTGGAGGAGAGGCCGGGGTGAGGGTCGGGGGAGCCTGGGCTGAGAAGGACCTAGGATGGAGGTTAGGGGTGAGTCTCGTCAGGCAGAAGCAGTTGGGGAGAGGTTTGATGGTTTAAATTTAGGGTTAGGAATCCAACTTGGGAGGTGGGAAGGGAAAGAGAGGGGACCTGGATGCCAGGGTTCACGGAGGAGGGATGCTGAGATGCTGAGATTCTGTGACTTTTCCCAGGCAAGTCAGAAGGATGGTGAGAAGGAGGCCGAAACAGAAGGCGTTAACAGCCAAGGCCTGAGGCAGGTAGACTTTGGGGAAGGGTGTGGGTGGGTATGGGGATAATGACAGCAACCAGCTAGTCAAGAAGCAGCAGGGCCCAGGGGCTGGGGTCTCAACAGGGGCCTGTGTCAGTCTGGCTTTTCCAGGCTAATGGGCGGGACTGAGGAGCCAGCCAGCCAGGGGAGAGCTCTGATGGAGGAGGGGCTGCTGGGTCCTGGGCAGAAGGGGAGGGAGGATGCTGGTAAATCAGCAGCAGGCTGTCCAGGTCACAGAATTATCGTTGTGAAATATTCATGGGCCTTCGGTCCAGATGCTATTTCAGAACAGTGAAAGCAAGGGGAGTGTGTGAGCCTCAGGAAGAAGCCTACAGCGATGCCACTTCCCCCCAGCTCCCACCCCCACCAGCCCAGACAGACCGACGGACGCCTCTCACGTGCACACCCACGTTCACACGCTCTTTCACACACATTCCCACAAAGCGGAGCCACAGAGCACGTGCCGGCCTGCCAACACCCACGGGTTCCACCAAGGGGCAGATGCACCCCTGAGACTGACATGCGCACATCGCCGCTCAAACAGGACCCCGCGCAGAGACCACCCACCCATAGAAATCTCACACACACAGTGCCCCAGCCTCTCCAAACCACCCAGATTTACCGCCTTCAGCCACGCACCCTGAAACGGGAGGGACTTTCAAGGCCAACCAGTCCAATGCTCCGATGGGGAAACTGAGGCCCAGGAAGGGGAAGGGCCTTGCCCAAGACTCCCCAGCCATGCCAGAAACAAAACATCCACCTCCCGCATTCTGTGGGTGTGCCCACAGTCTGCATTCTCCTGCCTGCCCAACACCTAGGCTAAATGCAATTAGCTCTTCCCTTCTCTAATCCCTTGTGTCTCCTCCCGGGGTCCCTCTCCAGCCCCTGTCCATCCCTTCCTTTCCATTCCCCTGGCCACCTCCCTGCCCCATCTTCTCATTACCTCATGTCTAGAATGCAGGAGAAAATAGCACTAACCTCCTCTCCAGTTTTCCTACATTCAGTCTCTCCCTCCCACCCAGCCTGCCCATGGTGGCCAGATTCAGACTCACCAAAATTTGCATTTATGTCGGTTTCTCACACAGGAACCTACCACTGCCCCCCTGTTGCCTACAGGTTAACGATAAAACACCAGAGCAAAGAATCAGCAATCCTTCAGAGTCCGGTATCAATGGTCTTTCTTGTTTTTTTTTTCTCATCGCTGTGTCCCAAACCCCCTAAGCCTCCACCCCAGCTAGAATGATTGTACCATGCTGACTGTCTGTTATTATGCACTTGAAACCTATAACTTATCTTGAACTCTCCCTTAAATCCCTCACACTCCCCCAAACTAGGAACCCTCTCCCATTCTTCTCAGAGGACAGACTCCAGAGCCCTTCCCCAAGGCCAACAGTGCGTTTCTCTAACCTTATCCATAGGGATTCTTTCACTGTCCTTCAAGGCACAGGTACAGGCTAATGCTCAGGCTGCCTCCCACTGGCCACCTTGTGAATCGCAGCCAGGCTGCAGCCGTCCTAACCCGAGATGAGCATCTATCTCTCTGGGGAGATGAACACGAGGACGCCAGATGACAAGGTTTATAAGCCCTTAAGCCTCTAAGGTTCTTACACTGGGAGTGGGAGGAGGGTTCTTAGCGCTGCTTTCTGAGCTACTGGCTCCTGACTTAAGCTCCCTGATCCGTGAGAGAGAGGCCCTTTCCTATGGAATACAAAGACTCGGGGCTCCCAGGGCACTGCTGAAGGGAAACTCGCCCACCAGGCTCGGAGAGGCCACAAGGCCAGCGACAGTCCAGGTGGCAGGCCCAAGGTCCAGCTGGGGTCAAGTTTCTACATGAATTTTTAATGCTTCCAGCCAGACCTGTCAGATGTTCCGAAACCTGAGCATCTCCTTTCATCTCTGTACATGATGCCCTTCCCCATCCATTGCCCCTGGGGAGGGTCAGGGAGGGCAGGCCTGGGACAGCTACCCCACGGCCTCTGGGGAAATGATTCAGGGGAAGCAGAAGGGTGAATGACCTAGTTACTCTCCCATTTACTGTGTGACCTTGGGCACGTTACTGAACCTCTCTGAACATCTCTCGTGTTTTTCAATTTTTTTTTTATTTGTAACCTGGGGGCAATAGTGCCTGTCTAAATTGAGTTGCCGTGTTAACTAAGGTGACCCACATGTTTGCTGTCATTATCTTTCCCTCCTGCCTCCCTCCTTCTGTTTTTTTTTTTTTTCCCCAACCCCAGGGGTGCCTCTGCCCTTTTCTTTTGGAGGTGGGGACTTTGGTTGGCTCTGCCATTCTGTGCTAAGATCCAAAGTACTCATGCTAAGATCCTTTAGCCTTGTTAGAAACTTGGGAGGAGGAGGAGGAAGGCATGTGAAGAGAAGCAAGGCTGCTGGAGTGAGAGAGGAAGATGGCAAAGCTGAGGCCAAGGGCAGGGAAGCAGGCAGCAAGACAGGAAGGGTAAGACCCTGCTCAGAGAAACAAGAGCTAGGTGCACACTCTTTCTTTCTTTCTCCTCACTTCCTGTCCTCCCTTCCTTCCCTCCTTCCTGGCGGCTTCTCCACGCCTTGTCCTGTCACACCAGAAGCAGAGATGGCCACTCTGGGCAGAGGTGAAGTCGCACGGAGGAAGGATAGGGGGTCGGGGGCAGAGCTGTCGAAGGAAGTGTGCCCAGTCTTTGCAGCCCGCCAGTTCCCTGCACCGTGCTTCACAGAGCCAGAGCCTTTTACTCCTGAGGTGGGAAGCTGCTAAATACAGATTCCTGAGCCCCTCAGACCTGCTGAATCCCACCTCTAAGGGGGCCCTGGAAACTGCATCTTAACAAGTGGGGGTGGGTTACAAAGCACTAAAGACAGAAATATCTCCTCAAATGTAGGTGGTCCATGGCGGGGTGGGGGTGGGGGTATACAGGAGAGAACAAAGGAAGAAATGTTAGATCCCACCCCCCCAAACACACACACACACACATACACACAGACAGACTTCTTGGGAAGTTACAAACAATACTCCTGCGTGGAGAGGTGATACCAGTGATGGGGAAGAGAGAATGGAGAGGCAGAGCGGCCACAGACACAGAAAGGGGATGGGGGACACCCAGAATAAGCATCCACGGAGGAAACAGACTCGCGGGGCGCACCCCCCTCCTGCCGAACCTCTGAGAGACTACACTTCTGGCCCCGGGCTGTGGAGACCCTGGAAGAGCCCCACGCTCCGTTTCTGGGCGAAGTGTCAGGGAGGAAACCTCCCAACCGCAAGTCCCGGCGCCCTCGCTGGAAGTTCAACGCACGGATGAACAGAGACACACCTGCCACTCCCGGGTCCGGGCCCTGGACTCCTGCACTCGAACTGGCTCAGGCGCGGCGCGGGTCTGACCTCCTCCCTCTATCCCCAGCCCCAGGTCCCAGCTCATCTGCATAAAGTTCCCAGTAACACTTGAATTTCCTACAGCTATTTACAACCCCTGAACACGCTCCAAGCTCAGGAGCCCTCTTCCCGCCTCCCCCTCGCCCCCCGGATTGCGGCCCCATTAACCCACGCGACCCAGCCGCTCCCCGCGGCCTTGACCCCGCCGGCCTGGCCAGCGCCGGGGGTAGGTGGTTGGGGGTCTAGGGAGTCAGGGGCGCGCCCCGGGGCGAGCGACTGCACAGTGGGGTCTGTCACAGGCCAGAGGCCACGCTCTCCGGGAAAAAGACAGGTGCTGCTGCCCTCCCTCTTTCTGGGAAGAGATGGGGAGGGGGCTTCTCCCGGGAGACTCGGGGCGTCGAAATTCTTGGTTCCTCATCCGCCGGCCCCCGCACCCCTCCTCCTCCTGCCACGTACCCTCTCCCTTCCCCAGCCATCTGTTCCACTCGGCAGCGCCGCGACAAACACGGCTCCAGCTCGCTTCCGCCCCTGCCCAGCCCCCTCCCCAAGCTCCCCACCCGGGTGGGGGGAGTGAGAAGACACCCTCCCCCAAGAGGCCGAGGTTTCTGCCTTCGCTGCCCACCGGGTCCCAAGCCCCAGCCGGGCAGGGGCCAGCGCCCAGGTCCCCTCCTCCCCCTCCTCCGGTCTCGAGGGTCGGTGGGGCTGGAGGTGCCGCTCGAAAGGGTGGGGACCAGGCAGGGGGCGGGGAGATCTCAAAGAAAGGCCGAGCCAGCCAGGGCAGGGGGCTGGATGTCGAGACCGCGGGGAAGCAGACTGGTGGGCAGGGTGTGCGTGTGCAGGGGTGCGGCTGTTCACTTCCCGGCTCCCTTAGCCCCTCCACCGCGCCCAGCCCCGCCCCTCCCCCACCCAGTCCCAGCTGCAGCCGCGCAGCGCCACCTGCCGGGCACCCCGCGTACCGGCGCACAGGCCGGGCTTCCTCCGCCTGCCGGAGTCCAGTGGGCTCCCACGCCTCCACCAGACTCCGGCGAGTCAAGGACCGGGACAGCAAGTGCAGTGAGACCCGAGAAGCCCTCTGGGAACCCACGGCAGCCGTTGGTGGGTGCTGTCCAATTCTGATTTGGTATTTTGCCAAAAGGGCAGTGTTGGAATCCAGGAGGCTGGGCTCAGATCTGCTATGTGATTTTTGCCAAGTCTCCAGACCCCTCTGGACGTTTTCTCATCTGTAAAATGGGTGGGTGAGTCTTTTCCATGAATGTCTGAAGAGAGTCAAAGACAAAGGGATGGCTTATCTGTAATACAGTCTGCTAGGTTCTAACATAGGGGTTCTTTCTCCAAGGTTTTCCGAGGGAGAGGAGGTGGGTGAGGCCTTGAAGGCCACTCTCAGCCCTGAGTGGGCAGCTGCGAGCCGGGCTGGGAAGCCTGAGACCTCCCATTTGCTGTTGACTGCCCTGGCAGGCCTGTGGTTGGGACTCAGCAGCCAGACTGCCCAGAGGTCCAGGCTCAGCTCCACCACCTGTGTCCTTTGGTTTTGTGGCCCAAACTTTCAGCATGACGTTGAGGACCTCTTGGGCTGTAGTTAGGATGACATGAGACATCTGTGCAGACAGGCATACCCTCAAAAAATGGTAGTGCCCCTTCCTGCCCCCTGCCTCCATTCTGTGACTTAACTCTAGCCTCTAAGACTTGTGTCCCAGGGAGACTAGTGGGATAAATAAGGTGTGTCTTCTGGAATATCACATGTCCTCAAACACGGTATCTTCCCTTGGTGCAGGCAATTTTAAAGCCTCACTTTAATGCTAAGAGTAAATATAAATATAGTGTAAAATAAAGCTCAAAATTTGCATGACGTTTTAGCAGATTATCAAAAAGTTACTTTCAACAGGCCCCCAGGGATGCTTTGGTGGGAAAGTGAGAGCCTTCCATTGTTTCCAAAGCATCCTGCCCTGACTCCTGTAGGGAGGAAGACCAGCCTCCCGGATGTACCCCAGCCGCTGGGAAGTGGGGGTAGGAGCAGAGGGCAGAGTCTGGATCCAGACTCTAAGGACAGGGCATGACCGAGGACAGGGAAGGGAGCGGGCCCGCCAGCCCTCGGTGGACAGGCTGGCACCTTGGGCGTCCTACTTAATGCCCAGCAAAACCTGGGTGAAGAGGGTGGGTGGGGGTGTGGGAAGACATAGGCACACACCAGCCAGTCTCTCACTTCCCTTTTTATTTCCTCTGAGATCTGCAAGAAGCAGCACCAGGGAGGGAACCTGCCCTCCAACCCCTGAAAGGGGCTTACTCCCCCCTACCCCACCCCATCCCTCAGCCAGCACCTCAGGCCCCTTTCCTCTAGGGAAAGGTTGGTTCCTACACACACACACAACTGCACACACTTGCATGCACGCTCTGAGCCTTGCACAAGCAGGGCTTGTTTGCTAATCCCACAAGCCCCAGGAGGCACCAGGAGGCTATAGGCCCAGAGAAAGGGCAGCTCCACACCCTGGTCTCCTCCAGTGTAGGAGGAAGACACCCCATCCTTCTAGCACAGGGGCTGTCTGTCTTCAGTCAAGGGTGCATTGCTTTGGGGGAATTTTTTTAGGGATTTTTTTTTCTTTTAGCAAGTCCCTACAAAAATAGAACTTCTCTTGGTATTTATAAATCCACATCCCCTGGCTCTGTGAGGATTACAGGTAGAAAAGCCGTACGAGGCATTCCCTTTGGTTGCTCAGGCCTTGGTGGCCCGTCACCCAGGTCCCTTGGCCTCAGAGGTCTATGCTGTCACCTCGGAGCTGCGCAGCGCCTTCTGTGGGCCCTCCCAGTCGGTGGCGTACTCCCTCTGGAGCTGAGCACGGTAGTAGAAGAGGTAGGAAGGTAGCAGGAATCCCAGGAGTGAGAAGAGCAGGAGGCCCAGATTCACCTTGAGGGCAAAGAGAGAGACAGAGTCAAGGAGGTTCTCATCAAGGAGGTCCTCATTCTCCCTCACCTTCCTCAGGGACCCAGCACAGCCTCCATAAAGGGAGAAGAAGGCAGCCATTTCAATCCAGGTCCTGGGCCAGGATGACAAATATAGTTAGCACTTATTGTGTTTAGTCACTGTTCCAGTAGTATCTCATTTAATGCTGAGCGGCCCTGTAACATAGCAGAGCCTGGTTTGAATCCTGGCTAACCCCAGTGCCCACAGGGTCTGGCACCCTCCAGGTGGACATGAGAAAGGGCAGCACCTGGCCAGGCTGCTCCTGAACCTCTGAGGACACAACAGTGAGATCATTTGGGGTGGTAAGAGGCTCCCAGGCAGCCCAAGGAGCTGGGGTGCACAGCCTGAAGGACAGAAGGCTCGGGAGGCCCAGCACTGTGGCCTCCTGTGGGCCAGGACTCCATCCATGTCCCACTCTGCATTACTCTGGGCATTTGACTCTGGGCAAGTCATCTCGACCCTTACGTGCCTCCTTCTCGGCGCTGCTGCAGCAGAGATGAAGCAATAAAAAAAGCACATGGTGTGCTGAGCACCTAGAGTGTGCTCCGCCGTAAATGGCAGCTGTCACTTTATCTTTGTTCTTGTGGCACATGGGGCAGGGAGATCAGCTTGCAGGAGGCAGGTCTCAGTTCAATGCAAGGAAAAGCCTTTCCAACAGTCCCCACAGTGGCTGCCTCATGCAGGGGTGGCACCTGTCACTGAGAGGTCTCGAGGGGCCCTGCTGTCGGGGTGCTGGAGAGGGTCCCTACACTGGGTGGAACTGGACTGGATCAGGGCTGGGCCATTTCATACATCACCCGGAAGCTTATTAAAAGCAGACTCCTGGGCCCAGTCCAAGAGCCTCTGATTCAATACGCTGGGGAACTTAACTCTCTGCAAGGGGTCCTGACGGGCAGCCAGCTCAGGGAACCCCCAGACTAGAGACTTCCAAGGCATCTCCTGGCTGAGGTGAGAGGAGCGGGGGGACTCTATCACATACAAGCCCACCACCCCCAACTCCTGGGCTGCACCCAGGAAGGGGGCTCCTGTTTCCCCCATGTCTCCCCCAGTTCTCACCCAGAAGGGGTCCCCTTTCAAGGGTTTCACCATGGCCACGAAGAGCAGCTGCTGGAGCAGGGCAAACAGGGCACTGATGAGGGACTGCAGACCTGTCAGCGTCCCAAAGTGGCTGGACGGGAACCTGTCAAGGAGAGGGGGCCAAGCGTGAAGGGCGTGTGGTCTTCTCCTGCCCGGCACCCTCCCAGTGCCCCTCCCCAGACACTGGCCTCTGCTTGCCAGGCAGGGGAGAGCCTCAGAGTTCAGGTTCTGTGTGTGCTCTTTGGTTCATGACCTGGAGGGTGTATGCCATGACTTCAGGGCCACCAAACTGGCCTCTGACACCTCCTGCCCATGTGATAACAGTAACTCAAGCTCTCTGAGCCTTACTTCCTCCACTGGAAACAAGGCTAGCTCTAACCTCACTGAGATGTTCATTATTCTTTTAACACCTATTTATTGAGCTCCTACTATGTGCCAGCTGCCAGTCTAGGCGTGTGGGGATTCAGCCATGAACCAAGCCGATTCCCGTGGAGGCGGGGGGTAGTCAGCCAGAAAGCAAGATACGGCACAGTGTGTTAGCCGGTGATACGAGCCAAGGAGAGCAGTTAAGCAGGGAAGCAGGGGAAGGGGTGGAGGGGGCTGTGTTGTAGACAGGATGGCTGGGGGCTATGAGTCTGAGAAGAGGCCGGCTAGGTAGAGACCCGGAGAAAGTGAGACAGCTGTGAGCCTTGGGGGAAGAATGTTCTGGGAAGAGGGGACATGCTTGGGGTTTATGAGGCCGTAGGGGGAGGGTGTGTGAGCAAGCAGGGGAGGGGAAGGAGGAGGGCAGCGAGGTCCCAGGGCCAGATCTTGTGGGGCCTTTTAGGCCATAATAAAGCCTTTGGCTTTTTATCTTAGTGAGGCAAGATGGGAAGCCATGGAGTGCCATGAAGAGACTTATGTCCCAACAGGTGTCTGCAGCTCTTGGGTTAAAAATAGCCCGAGGGCAGCCAGGACAGCAGTGGCAGCGGTTGGGGGTGGGGACCATCAGGACTGGACGTGGAGGGGCAGGATGGCTGCTGGACTGGAGGTGGGGCGCGAGGAAGTGAAGACCCGAGAGCGACCCCACAGCTGTGGCCTGAAACAAGGAAGGAGGACACGGCGCTGAGGCGGCGGACAGTGGGGAGGTTCCAACCAGGGAGTGCTGGTCCAGCGTCCCACAGTGCGCCTGCCGGGGCTATACGGGCTCAGTAACGATCACAACCCTGCCGCCACCACCACCGCTGTAACGTCCTGCATCACTGCATCGCACAGGCATGGGGGCCCCTCGGCAGTGCCTGGCAGTGGGAATCAGAAGAGAGAGAGGGGAACCGGGAGCCACTCGACGGGAAGCAGGAAACGCAAAAGACAAATGAGGCTGCGGTCTGGGAGTTTCTACGGGGCTGAGATAGAGGCCCCTGGGGAAACCAGTCCAGAGACAAGACGTAGGACCCAGGTGTTGTCAAGCCCAGTATGTCAGCTTCCTATGAGGGAAGACCTTCTGACGGTGCGCTTGTCCTGCAGCGGGGTGGGCTTCCTCGGAGGCAGTGAGCTCCCCGTCATGATTAGAGGGGCTCCGAACGGGCAGTGGACCAGACAGCCTCAGACCCCCACCGACCCGCTCCATCCATCTCATCCTCGGAGATGCCACCGTGCCAGGCAGGCTGGGGAGGACATGCACACCTACCAGGGCTGGGAGGGGTGCCTTAGCAGACGCCTAGGGCCCTTCTGTCTCTGCTCTGGGATCCTCTGGGGATAAGGGGAAAGCTCAGGAAGGCAGTCCAGCCCAGGCTGACTCACACAGCAGCGTAGAGGCCGCCACAGGCTGAGTGGTAGAAACCTCGGATCACAGTGTGCAGGACAAAGGTCACAAACTGAAACCGAAAGGGAGAGGGAAGAGGTTACGAGCAGGATGAAAGCAGGACAGGTGGGTGACGGGAGGAGGGAGCCTCACCGGGCCCGCCTGCACCTGCCGACCTTCTCCACAACCCAAGCACCTAGAGACGCTCCCTGGAACACCCAGAAAATTGACCCCGAGGACCACAAGAACCTCATCTCCTGGAAGGCAGGGGCCAGGGGAACAGTCCAGAACGGTCCCTTTGGAGGAGTCCTGGGAGGCAGGGAGAATGGGGAGAGCGGCCAGAGGTACCTGGAGGTGTAAGTTGTGGATCAGGCAGGTGATGCCAAAAGCCACAAGCAGAATGTTGGTCAGGGTGAAGGCATTGATGGCGTTGGTGAGCTTCTGGATCTTGAGGTAGCGCGGCCTGGCGGACTTGGTAGCAACGCCGTCCCTGATGAGGACAGAGTGTCACTGGCCACTGCAGCTGCCTCTACCTCCCCTGAAGCTCTCTGGTGCTCAGCCCGGCCCCTCCCCCTTCTGCCGTGCCTTTGCTGCTCCGGCCCTGGTTTCTCACAGTGCGGCTCCCCCACCAACTACACCAACATTACCGGGTGACTTCCTGAAATACAGGGTCCAGGGCCCCGGCCCAGACCTCAGACTCTTAGGAGCGGGGCCCAGGAATCTGCATTTGGACAGAGACTCCAGAGACACTGAAGTCTGAGACTCAAGGATGGGAAGGAACGTGGAGAATGGAGAGCTCTCACGCCATCTCTCTTCAGGAAAGCGTCTCTGCCCACCAGCCTGGACAAGTGTGACTGCCCAGCAAACCCCGCTCTGTTGCAGGGTCGGGGCTCCAAGGCCAGCCGGCCCACAGGAGGGCTCAGTAGGTTGGGACGAGGGCGGGCTGGCATGGGGCCTAGACAGAAGGGCCCTCCTAATGGACCCCGGCTACCAGGAGCAGAGGGCAGAGCAGGAGGGCCGGTGCCAGCCCCAGGGCCCCGCTGGTGGGGAGGGAGGCCACTGGATTGCTCCTTAGACACCTTCCTTCCTCATCTCCTTCTCCCAGCCTCGAAGGACAAACGGGGACTATTGGCTTAACGCAAAGAATGCCGAAGTCCGATGTTCCCAGTTCAAGACCCAACAGTGGTCTCCAGCCAACAACAGTCCCCCAAACCCCCGCCTCCTGGGGTGACCCCTGCTTCCTGGTATTCACATCCCATGGAGCCCTGCCACACTGCACCCGAGTGACTGTGTGACCACTAGAATGTGACGGGAGTGATGGCGGGTCACCTCTGAGATTACATTACGAAAGACACTCTAGCTTCTGTCTTGGTCTCCCCCCACTCAGACCTTGCCCTGGGGAAGCCAGTGGCCCTGTCGTGGGCAGCGCTTCGGAGAAGCCCCGGTAGGGACACGGAGCCCTCTGCCCAATAGCACATGGGTAAGTGTAGGAGCCAACGCTCCAGCCCCAGTAAACCCTTCAGACGATCGCGGGCCTGGCGGACAGCTTGCTTGCAAGCTTATGAGCCTGAATGTTTGTTTTCCCCCTAAAATTCACACATTGAAATCATAGTGCCCAGCGTGACCATATTAGGAGGTGGGGCCCCTGGGAGCTGATTAAGTCACGAGAGCAGAGACCTCATCATAGGATTGGTGCCCTTAGGAAAGGGACCCCACAGGGCTTCCTAGCTGTCTTCTGCTGTGCAAGGGCACAGCAGGAAATCCGCAACCCAGAAGAGGGGCCTCGCTCAACCATGCTGACACCCTGACCTCGGGCTTCCAGCCTCCAGCACTGTACAAACGAAATTTGTTTTTCATAAGCCGCCTAGCCTGTGGGACTTCGTGATGGCAGCCCGAACAGACTCAGAGAGACTCTGAGAACCGCTCGGCTACGTCATTCCTAGATTCCTGACTCCCAGAAACTCTATGAGATAAACGTTTCTTGTTTAAAGATGCCAGGTTTGGAGGTAACCCGTTATCCAGCAATAGGTAACTAATACAACCCGTCTTTGTAGCATAGGTTGCCCGCTACTAAAAGCTGTGTGGCCCTGGGTAAGCTGCTGAACCTTTCTGTGTCTCAGCTTCCTCACCTGTGAAATGAGGGTGATGTTCCTACCTCAGAGCTGCTGCAGGACTAAGTAAGACAGTGCCTCGTGCAGTCAGCAGCTGCACTGACCAAGCAGGCCGTGTCCCTGCTTTGGCCTCAGTTTCCTCTACTGTAAAGTTAGGGAGGTACCTGGCTTTCTCAGGGCTCTTGGGGGAATGACAGAAGACGCTGGGTGTGAAAGCACGTGGAGAATGAAAAGCACCGTCTGTCTACTTGCTGTCCCCTTCGCAGTGCGGCTGACCTGGCGTCTCCGAGGGCAAGGCCCTCAGCGGGGGTGTCCACGCAGTCCTTGATCCGCCAGTCCATGATGTAGCCGATGAGAGGGCAGGTGAGAAGACACAGCAGCTGCATGGCCCCGAAGATGGAGGAGTAGAACTCAACTGGCAGGGCGGGAAGGCAGCGGGGTCAGGAGCGGGCAGGAGGGACGCCAGCAGCCCAGGTGAGAAGAGGGACTGCCCACATGGCCTCCCTAGGACCCCACAATCTTAGATCTCCCAAATGCCCGGGGTGACGGGGTAGGTCCAGGCTCCCTGCCAAGTGGGCAGTAGGGGTGTGGGTGCAGGCCAGGGTCCCGGCTTTCGCCCCCCTACCTGTCTCTTCTGCCCTTTGTTTCAGGTCGGCTGTCTCTGTTGGGGGTAGCAGGAAGAGAAGCCGGGTAAGAGGAGCTCAACCAGGGGGACCCTCCTGTGCCCCCCAGTGGGCTCAGCAGCACCTCACCATGCTCCTGGCCACCGGTCACAAGGAACTCCAGCATCTTGTTCATCGCAGCCATGTAAAAGATGACCCGCAGCTGGGTTATGCCCATGGTGAGGAGGCTCCACAGGAAGATGGGGGAGCAGAGACTCTTGCAGAAGGGGACAGACTCTGGGGAGACAGCAGGGGGCGCCCCTGAGCCCCAGATCTTCCATTTCCCTCTGAATGTCCCAACCCATGCAGGTCCAGTGAAGGCTCTGACACTATGTGACTTTGGAGAGAAACTGGTTTCTTCAAAAACAAGGGTTCAGGCCCTCTGGCTTCTAAGTTCTTGCCCAGCTCCATAACTATCTCAACAGAACATTTTTAGGTGATCTCTGGATGTAAAACCATATGCTTGGTGTGGTAATAACAACTCTAGCTGCTTTTTATTAAACAGCTACTACGTGCTGCACACTCAGCACATATTACCCTATTTAATCCAACTGGACAACAGCCCTATCTTTGCCACATACTATAGATGAGGAGACTACAGCTCAGGAAGTCCACTGAGCTCACGGGGCCAGGAGCTGCGGGCCAGCCAGACTCAGCTCACGCCCAAAACTCGGCCATGGGAGAACCAGCAATGGGGATTCCACCCTGATAACTGCAGTGTTCTGCATTTTACAAAGGGCTTCTGCATCCATGGCTCCATTCAATCCTCACAACTAACTTCAGCTTCCCTGAGAGATGGGTGTTACCAGTGCTGGTTTGAGAGACAGGAAAACGAGAGCAGGGCTAAGTGATCTAACCCAAGTCAGGCGTGTAAGTGGGGAGCGGGACTCAAACCCCTGTCTCCTGACTCCAAGGCCAGTGACCCTGCCGCTAATCTGAACTGACACCTTGGGAAGTAGCCCAGGCAGAAGGCGGGTTGAGACTCCTCCTGAAGCCAGCAGGGGGCGTCGGCCAGCCAGGTGTTGGAGGACCCAGCTCACCTGATGCAAGAGGTTCAGAGGTTGCAGGGAACCCTGATGAAACCAGTTGCCTTACAGGCCTGGAGACTCTGCCCTATTCCCTCTCCACCCCCAGGAATCCAGTTGAGTACCCCCAAATCTGAACTTGACAGAATTCTCTGAGCTCTAATTCCTGCTCTTTCCCATTCTGTAAGTGGGGACTGCCCGCCTGCATCATGGGGTGTCGTGAAAATTGACGAGGGGAGAGATGGGCCCTTGGGGGCGAGTGCTCGCTGAGCACGTGGACCCGCCTTCCCCAGCCCCCCCAGGCTGGCACCTTGAGCAGACACTCACTCTCATCAGGGTTTTCTGAGCTGCCAGGAGCGTCCTGAGAGGAGATGTCATCCCCCTCCACGCTGGGACTCCTCTGGCTCAGCCGCTGGCCCACGATGGTCACATGGGTGTAGAAGCGGTCACCTGTCACCTTGTGATCCAGGGCCAGCCCGGTAAGCTTAATCTTCTTCCTGCCGGCAGCCAGGCCGGAGCAAATAGGAACCAGCCCTGCAGAGCCCACCCCCAACACCCTGCCTCCAGGGGCTGCCCCAGTCATCCTTGGGGTGCCCAGCACTAACATGCCCCTGGATGAGCTCCACAGTGCAGGGCTCACTTCCGAGTCCCTCAGAGCCTGGCCCAGGGACCAGCATAGCACCCAGGAAATGAAGATTAGAAGAGTCGTTTTCCACTGGGGCTGTTGCCATGGAGGCTGCATTAAGAATTCAAACTGGAGTCAGAAAGCCTGGTTCACAACCCCACCCGCCTTTCAAAGGTATGACCTTGGGAAAGTCATTTTGGTCCCTACACCTTTGTTATTGATGGAGTTAAGGGCTATAGGAGAATGGTATGAGCTAAGCACAATGGCTGACTTAGGAGGCACTCAGTATATACCAGCTGTTTGGTGGGCACCTATGTGCTTGGTTGTGGAGCACCACACACACACACACACACACACACACACACACACACACCCTGGTGAACTGACAGGGAGCTGGGAAAAGCTGGCATTCAGGCTACACACAAAGGGTGGTATATTTCTTTTGTGTCCCCTCCTGGGCCTTCATGGCTATTGCTGGGGTCCCCCCTACTCTGATCCCGTCCTCCAAACCAAGAAAGGATAATAATAATAATAATAATAATAATAATTAATAATAATAACAACAGTCACCATGTTTTGACTGCCTGTTATGCACCAGGTCTATTCCAAACACTTGGTGTGCAGACTCAGGCCCACGGTAAGGATGAGAAAGCGGAGCTTGGACAGCTCAGGTCATTTGCAAACCCAGGTCTCTCTGACTCCAGAGCTCACTCTATCCATCGCACCACCACACCCCTGGCCTCCCCCTCTGTAGGCGGGAGGTCCCCCCTCCACCCAGCGCCCCCACAGAGCCACTCACGTGTAGCTGCCTTCCTCAGGAGCGGGAAAGGACTCGGCGGGCCAGTTGAGGGCACAGTTCAGAAAGATGAGGCAGGCCAGGCCCGACCAGGTGAACATGATGACCACAAAGAACACACCAGCATTACAGAGCAGCTGTGGGAGGAGGGGGCAGACTCATGGGGAGGCCGCCGGGCCCCAGACCCCCCTCTTCCAGGCTCAGAGGCCTCAGAGAAGGTCTCTTCTACCCCATTCCCAGCGTCCACTTTGAAGATGAGGAAGCCAAGCCTAGAAGTTGAGAGGCCTAGAAGAGAGGCAGCCCTCCATCCCTTTCACACTGCTCCACCCTAGAGTGGGGGGCAGTAGTTCCCACAAGGTGCTGAAGCTGCTGCCCACAGCCCAGAATGTCTTTGAAATCTCAATTATTATCTTAAAAAGAGACACACTTTGCCAATGACTCCATACATGTTTGTTTTACACAAAACTGTCGTGTCATTTTGCAGGTACCAAAAAAAGGAGAAGTGAGCTTCTAGGTTTACAAGGCCCAGCCAGGTTTATCCTGCCCCTTCCTGGCCTGTTCCCTGGGGGAAAGGTAAACCCAAGCTGATAAACCTTATCTCACCTTTCCCAGGGGGAGGGGGAGTGTGCGAGGGCCCTGCCCAAGGCCTCCTAACCCAGGACAAGCAGGTCTTGAATTGACTGGGATTCTGTGCCAATGTGTCAGCCCCTCTGCTGGGGAAGCCAGGTGTGTGGGATGGTGTCACTCCTCTCGTCCCACCAGCCACCCTCTGCCTGGAATTGTGCGCCTCTGCCCTCCCCACCCTCAGGCTCCACTGCTGCCCAGGAAAGCTGCAGCTGCTGCTCCGGTCCTCCTCCACCAGGGAGCTCTTTCTTCACCGAGGACAGGACAGGACTTCAAAGGGCGGAATCCCAAAGGAGTGGAGATAAGATCTGGCTCCTCAGGCCCCACTGCCTCAGCTGAACAGAAGGGAGAGCCACCACCTTCCCTGCCTGCTGCTGCCTGACCAACTGGCAGCCGCCTCACCAATGGACACTTTCAAACTCCTTTGGGGACACTGGGCAAGTGCCTTCTAAACTAACAAATTAACTGCCTAAGGCACATTCTGAGGGGCATACTGTGGCCCATTGGAAAGGGTGCTTTGTTACCATTTGATATCGGAGAAAGAAACGAGGCCTCAAGCTTGCCCAGAACCAGAACTCAGGCCTTCTGACTCTAGGTCCACCTTGCTGACCTGTCTAGGATCTGGCCTGGCATAGATTAGCTTTCTGACCTTGCCTCCAAGTCAGCCAGCCTCTCCAGGGCAGGGGGAGGAGATGTGGCTGGAAAGATTGGGGGAGGGCAGAGAACCAAGAGCTTTGAACGCATGTGAACAGGTTGGACTTGATTCTGCAGGCAAAGCAAGTGGGTGTGTGAGTGAGTTCTCCATCAAAGATCATTCTGTAGGTCATGTGAATGGCAGATGGTAGAGGGAAACAATCACAGGCAAGAGGACCCGCTGAGAAAGCCTACACTGGCCCAGGGAGAGGGTGAGGGCCTGGGCTGGGACAATGGTAATGGAAAAGAGGAGAGAAGAGAAATCAGACCCTCTAGTGGGCAACAGTGCCTGAACTCTTCCCACTATGCCTCTGTGCTTTTCCCAGAGGTGGAGGGAACTGACCTCTGACTGATAGGAACTGGGTCACCAGACACTAGCCACTATGTACCCAGCCCCACCCAATTCTTGTGTAAAGACAAAAAGAAAACAGTGACCTCACCGTCCCCCCAGGCAGTTCCAAACCTTGATTCCTGGGAATGTGATGGCCGAAGAGGCGTAGGAGCCGATCATGAGGGCCATGATGGTGGAGCGCAGGTTCCCAAACATGTTGGGCAGCTGAGGGAGAAGGACAGTGCCCAGTGAGTGGGGGGACCCTGACAGCCGCACAGGCCTCCCCTCTCCCAGCCCCACCTGAGAAATGTGGAAGCATGCAGCCCAGCGTCCTCACAGCGAGCTCCAAGAACACCAGCCCCACGAGACGCCACACAGAAGTTCTAAGGCAAGTCGATGTTGGAGACTGCTCCGACCCTCTCCCACAGGCTCCCAAGGCACTTCAGCATCTAAAATTCTCCCAAAAGCACCCTCAAGAGAAATACGGTCAATTTGTTTAACCCCAGGGTTTCCCAAGTTAGTTCCTTATGGAGCCCCTTTATCCTGTGATGCCTCTTAACCCATAAAATGAATGTTTAAGAAACACTGATCTACTTCATGCCCTGGCTGATATGGCTGGTGAGTGCTGGCCTGTGAACCCAAGGGTCACCGGTTCGATTCCCAGTCAGGGTACATGCCTGGACTGTGGGCCAGGTCACCAGTTGTGAGGCATGCAAGAGGCAACCGATCAATGTTTCTCTCCCTCTCTTTCTCCCTCCCTTCCCCTCTCTAAAACAAATAAAATCTATTTTTTTTTTAATTTTTAAAAATTTTATTTATTTTTTAGAGAGGGAAGGGAGGGAGTTAGAGAGAGAAACATCAATGTGCAGTTGCTGGGGGTTATGGCCTGCAACCCAGTCATGGACCCTGGCTGGGAATCGAACCTGCGACACTTTGGTTCGCAACCCGCGCTCAATCCACTGAGCTATGCCAGCCAGGGCAATAAAATCTTTTTAAAAAATAAAAAATAAAAGTAAATAAAATAAAAAAGAAATACTAATCTACTTCCTAAGTTATATAAATGTCAAATCACTATGGTGTACATCTGAAACTAATGTAATATGTCCACTGTAATTGGAAAATAATTTGTTATGTCAACTGTTATTGGAAAAAAAATTTTAAAGATTTTATTTACTTTTAAAGAGAGGGACAGGGAGTGAGAGAGAGAGAAAGAGCAATGTGCAAAAGCTACATGGATCGGTCGCCTCTCCCACACCTGCAACTGGGACCTGCCCAGCAACCCAGGAATGTGCCCCCACCAGGAATCAAACCATCGACTTTTTGGTTCTCAGGCCAGCGCTCAATCCACTGAGCAACACCAAATTTTTTTAAAAGGAAAGAAAGAGACAATGATTTAATGCAACTCATTTGACAGATGAGAAAACTGAAGTCCAGAGAGGAAAAGGAATCTACTCAAGTTCACAGAGCACGTTAATGACATTTTCCTGTCTGGCCATTCTAGTTTTGTTCATTCCAGACCCCAAGGCTGTGACCACGGCTGGCTGGCTCCGTAATGAGATGGTGCTCCTCAACCTTGCCAGTGGCCCCGAAGGCCTGAGTCCACAGTTTCTGCTGAGCCAGGACCAGTCACGGGAAGGGCTCGGGAGGTGAGGGTGGGACCATGGCAGCCAGGTGTCTGCGTCACAGAACTCCTACCAGTAGGGCATTAACTGACTGCCTGTTCTGCTCCCTGGCCTGAGCCAGGCCCCCAGGGCCGGGGAAAGCAAAGTCACACCCCACTCTGGCCCCACCACCCTCCCCAGGTCAATAGATCCCACAGCTGGGAAGGGCCTTAAAGGCTTAAACCCTCTCAACAGAGGGGAAAACCAAAGCCCAGAAGGCAACCTCAAATAGCTCCAGAAAGGAAGGTGGATACACACAGAGAATGGAGTCCCCCACCAACCTCCAAGTAGCTATGAGAAGGGTGTGGGGCCAGGCCGACCCCTACTCCCTGGCACCTACCTGTATCAGCAAGGCATACTGCCAAGGCCACCAGGGAAAGTGCCAGGACCAGGACCGGCCAGGCCCGTGGCGCCGCCCCCAAACCCAAGGGTCCCAGGGCACAGTCTCCACCCAGCACGGCCCAAGGCCAGCCCCGCTAACCCCAGCTGTCCCGACAGGCTGGGCAGCACTAGATGTCCTGGCTGGGATCCGTCCTGGCCGGATCCGAGCTCAGGCGGAGGCCCGGGGGGGGGGGGGGGGGGGGGGGGGTGCCGGCGCCGGCCGAGGGCGAGCCTGCCATTGGCTGGAGATTACGGGTGGCCGGGCCGGGGGAGGAGCGCTGGGAGGTCCTGGGAGGTCCGCAGGCAGAGCACCCGAAAGCCAGCCCCGCTGGAGAGCCAGGGCTGGGTCCAAGGTTAGGATCCCCGCTACGGCCGTGCTGCGCAGGGCGGCAGAAAAGGGATTTAGGGCCCTGAGCCAAGATGCACAGAGTGGAGAAAGGGTACGAAGGGGAGCGGGGCGGAAGAGATTTGCTTCCTTAGAGAATTGTGAAATGTCCCGGGCTGAGGGGAAATTCAGCCAAAAACACCCAGTTTGGTGGTCAGGCCGCTCTCATACGGAGATAAACAGCCAGCTGCTGCCAGAAACCGCTCCCCTCGCCACGCACTCATAAGCCTTGAACCCTTATGCTCGCTCACCCACATACACAAACATATACACTTAAAGTAACACAAGCAAAACTCACACACACGTGTAAGAGGTCGAGCCACGTGACGGGGCCGTTTTTGTAGGTCGAATGCGGTCAAGTGCCGGCAGTTTCCTACACTTCAGTCAAACACGCGCGCGAATACCTGTGCCTTCTCACACGCCGTCCCAAGGACAGGCCCCGAGTACACGATGAGGCAAACACCCGCTGTCCCAAGCTGTCCCTCCCCTTGTCACTATCACATTACCTCGTTTTACTTTCCAGCACTTTCGACTACAGACAAAACGTATTCGTTTTCTTGTTTGGGGGTTGCCTGTGTCCCCATCCCACCCCCCCCCCGCCATGCAAGTTCCAGGAAGCTGAGGAAGTTCAGTTCCCTTTGGGCTGCAGGCAGGGTGCCTAGAACAGAGCTCAATAGACCGTCACACACACGTCCACTGGCCACTATCCACTGTCACCTTCACTCACTCCTACCCCCACCCTCCCCTGGGTGCCCTGCTGCCAAGCCAGAGCCTATCATACTCACCGTGAGTGAAGAGAACGTTAGGCAGATGCCACCAAAGCCGTTCAGGGACAGCGCCAGGAATATCAATGGAGACAGAACTGGGAAGGGGAAAGGGGTGAATGAGGGCATCTGGGAGCTGTGGGAGGCCAAGGGCAGAAGCTGGGGTAAACGTCCACCTCCATCCCACTCATTCTTTCTCGTGGGGGCACAAGAGGCTAGACCTCTCACCTTCGGTGTCCCAAGAGGCCAGGGCCATGAGGGTGCAGGATGCAGCAAAGCAGGCGCTGTGGAAATTGACAGGGGAAGGCGGGGCCGGTGATCGGGAATACTCTGAGCCTCCTCTCCCGCTGCAGCACCAGCCCCTGCCCCTCCAGCTCCCCGAGGCCTGGCCCGACCACCTCACCTGCCAAGCAGGCGGGTGGGCCTGGGGCCAAAGCGGTCCATGACGATCCCCAGCGGCAGGGTGGTGGCGCTGAGCACGAAGGAGCCGATGGTGAAGCCCAGGTTGAGCATCTCTTCCTGATCGTCACAGCTGGGCTTCTGGAGCTGTGCACCTTGAGTGGTGTTAGTGGTGTTCTCAGCTGAGGAGGAGGAAGGGAGGGAGGGCTCAGCACATACCAGCAGGAGCAGCTGGGCACAGGGGAGAGCAGCCTGGGGCCAGGGGCCCTGTGCTCAAGTCCCATGCCTCTGGTTTACTGCCAGCCAGGCGACCTTGGGCGGCCTAGAGTCATGTCCATGCTGCTGGGGAAGGGACTCCACAAATGGCAGCAACTAGTACCTCACCCAAAGGGAGTCACACACCTAATCGGAGGCCTCGACTAGTTCAAACACGATCATAGACATCACGTTATTTTACCAAGTCATAAGATCCACTCAATGTCCCAGCTTAGGGTGTGCAGACCCCCAACAGGAGGCACCCCCGAATCTGGGGGACAAAGTCAGTAAGTGATGCTTAGTTGATGTAACAAGAATTCACTTAAAACTCAGAGGAAGCTTTCCCCATAAATAACATTCTGATAAAAATAGCCAATATTTACAGAACACTTAACTATGTTCTAGGCATTGTTCTCAGCAGCCACTGAATGAACCCAATACAGCCCCCACGAGTCAGCAAATAAAGTATCTCCATTCTCCAGATGATAAAACTGAGGTGCAAAACGAGGACCATGGCACTGCCCTCCCCACACCCTTTAGGAGTTCACCCGAAGGACTTGTCCCCCCAGATAAACAGCCAGCTTGGAGTTGTGACAAGTTATGAGAAAAGGCTTGTAATGCTTGTGGTGGGGGAAGGTGGGTGATTTAACTACATTCAGTGCTCAGTGAGCCATGAGGTGGCAGCTCCCTTGCCTGTTTGTTACTTAGGCATCATTGCCAAGGGCAAACTCAAGGTGCACCTGGAAGGCAGGCAGACCAGGGCCTGGATTCCCACCACCATCCTTGCTTAGCTGTGCAGCCTTAGACAAGTAACGGCCTGTCTTTGAGCCTCTCAGGTCCCTTGCCTGTAGAAGGGGGCAGCGAATGCCTAGCCCACAGGCTCCTCAGGAGACTCAGCTGGAGAAGGTGAACGGAGACCTACGCACAGGGCCGGGCCCACAGAAGATGCTCCTGAAATAGCTGATGAAAGGGAAACGATGCCCCCCCACCCCCGGGAGAGTCACGATGTGGTCAGCCTCTTCTGTAGGTGGGCCCCACAGTGAATAAGACAGGAAGTTCTCAGCTCTCATGGGGCTTCTATTAGATAATGAACAAGAAGATGCTGATTCAAAGAGTGACAGGTGCTGAGACAGGGGGATGTGATAGTAGTGCCTGGACGCAGGGGGCAGGGGTGGGGGGAGTACCTGCTCTCAGTGGTGACAAGGACCCCTGACTTCAGATATCCGAAGGGCTTGCAGGTGGCAGAAGGGTGAGGTGATCTGAGCGTTAGTGTAAGGAAGCATGTCACGAATTTTCAGATCATGAGTGCTGGCCAACCAGGCGAGGAAGCACCTTGGGCCTCGGGGAGTTAGTTTCCCATCGGTAGGTACCCGCTGCTGAGGAAGCTGGTGCTCAGGCCCCTGGGGGAGCCAGTTGGGGGTTTAGACCACACAGCTTTTGGGGTTCAGGGTGACACCATAGTTTAGTGATTTTTACAATCACTGTTCATTTCTCCACCAGCTTCGTCAGCAACCATTTGTTCAGTCTGCACTCACTGGTGGGACAGCTGTACGACCGACAGGCACTCTGCTGGGGCAGTGGGTAAAGCAGGAAGAAATGCAACGGTAATTTAGGCTAGAGACTGCCGACAGGGGACCAGCAATGGCCCACACACATGTTCCGCTTGGCTGGGAAAGTGAGTGCCAGTTTAACATCAGGAGTTGTCACATAAAAACCCAAAATTCTGGCTTCTCTGTAAGAAGTCAGAAGACCTGGCCACTGCTGGGGCCGAGTGGAGGCTGCCCCCTGCCCAGGTCCACTCAGCCCCAAGCCCTTGCCCTCTCTAAGTCACCCAGGTCCTCACCTCACTGTTAGCTCTCAGTATTAGCCATCTCACACCTGCCCTGATTTGCCAATTATTAACTGGCTGGCCTCTGGTGGCACTTGACACTGTCCCCGCTCCTGAGTCTTTGACAATGAAAAGGCACTTTCTCCCACAAACAGTCCCACTAGCTCTAAATTAATCAACACCAACTTTGTGCCAGACTTTTTCACGTGGTATTTTTTTAAGACTTTATTTTTTTTGTAAAGAGGGAAAGAGAGGGAGAGAAACATCAATGTGTGGTTGTCTCATGAGCCTCCAACTGGGGACCTAGCCCACAACCCAGTCATGTGCCCTCACTGGGAATTGAACTAGTGACTCTTCAGTTCACAGGCCAGCGCTCGATCCACTGAGCCACACCAGCCAGGGCTCACATAGTATTTCATTTAATCCTTACAACAACCATAAAAACGTGAGTATATGAACCCCATTTTATAGATGATGAGGGCCTGAGAAGCAAAGCAACTTCCAGCCTCGCAGCTGCTTACAGGCAGGCTCAGCTTGAAAGTGAAGACAACCCCCATAGCCAACGATTTCCCGTTGCACTGCAGGGCCTCCGTGTCCTGAAGAGGGCAGCTTAGTCAGTTGCCCCAGCCCAAGCACCTGCTGCCAAGTGCGGGCATTCTTCCCCTGGTGCTGAGTTCCAGCCTCATGCGCTGCTAATAGCTCCAGGTCAATTAATGCATTCGTTTCTCTGCTTTATCGATCAGCCTCTTGTGAGTTTGACTAATACGAGCTAGTTCACTCTAGCGACCTGAGACCTGATCACTCTGCGTGGTTGGAGAGAGCCAGACTTCTGAAGCAAGCGGGAAGCAGGTCAGGATGCAAAGACCTCGTAGACCTCTATCCGTGGCAAGATGACAGGAGAGGTCTTTGAAGTGTAACCCAGCTGCCCACTTTTCCAGACAAGTCAAGTGAGGCATGGGGAGTGGGACAGGAAAAACATACCCACTAAGTCAGTAATGAAGTTGGGCTCAGGAGCCAGGGAAAACAGTGTCTCCCCAAGTGTGGTGTGCGTAGCAGGCGGGGTGCTCACAGTGGGTTTAGGAGGCACATGGAAGCTATTTAAACAGGTACCAAAACACATATGTGATACACACACAAATCTATATATCCATATGTATATAAATGTCTGTCAGAAACATGTATGCACATGCATGTATTAGAAACATGTGTGTGCAATACATGTGTGTACATGTGTAAGTAACACCAAACCCAAGATTCCAAGGACAGTACACTTTAAAATAAGGCCAGTTACTTTTTTAAGTGGGTTGATTTAAAAGAAAGTATTTAGTAAATAACAGCACCTCTGGCACACAGAACTAGTAAAACCATGATGGTGAGCTACAGATGACTAGGTCTGAGAAACACTGGAAAAACGGGGTCAAGGTTAAGCATTCTGCCTCTGGAGTCAAGAGCAGAGCTCGATCCGGGCTCCACTAGCTGTGCTGCCAGAACCCAGAGGCCCTGGCACCTCACCCGGGAAAGGCGGATAATGGCGGCGGCCCCTTGCGAGGCTGGCTCTGAGGACTGCCGAGCACACAAACACCCAGAAAATGATCCCGTTTTCTTCGTCTCCCAGGCAGCGAGCCCTTCCCACTCTGCTGCTTCACCTTCCTGCAGCTGACAGACACTTTCTCCAAGACGCCTACAGGACCGGGCTCTAACGGGCCGTCTTGTCTTGTCTACATCTGGACTCCTGCAGGAGGACGCGAAACTGAAGTTGGTCAGGGACAGATGTCTAGGGCAAAGGTTCCGGAGTCAGAGCTAGGACTGAATCCTCACTCGGCTTCGTATTTATTAGCTGTGTGACCTCAGGCAAGTTCCTTAGCATCTCTGAGCTTCAGTTTTCTCTCCCATCAAGGGATTAATAGCACATCACACCATACACTTACATCACAGATTTGTTGTGAGGACGATCTAACTAGCAAATAGTAATTGCTTGATGAACTTTAGCCGTTGTTCTCTTCTCTGGGCACTTAGGCCGGACACAAAGTAGCCATAACTGAACTGCTGCTGCCTAAATTCTGAGCAACAAAATCCTCTTTGGCTGTGACACCCCTACAGGTGGGTCAACCACAGGGTACACCTCGACACAGGGACAGCAGAAAGCACCGAGAAGACGGAGGGTGTAGCCAGGGAATGCCAAAGCCGACGCTAATGAAGAGCTCAGTAGTGAGCTCCACGTTTGTTAAAGCAGGGGTCCCCAACCGGTACTGGTCTGGGCCCATCAGGACCCGGGCCGCACAGCAGGGGGTGAGTGTGAATGTACCGCCCTTGGATCTTCCTGAAACCATCCCCCTGACCTCCCCCCATGGGAAAACTGTCTTCCACGAAACCGGTCCCTGGTGCCAAAAAGGTTGGGGACCACTGTCAGTTAAATGACATCATCCGGTGCTCACATCATTGTATAGACTTAAAGATCCAGAGAGGGTAGGTGACTTGCCTAAGGTCACACAGCAAATGCTGGCAAAGCAGGGTCCAGAACAGAATAACAACCCCCCACCGGTTGTCTTGAATTTTGCGATCCTGCTCTCATTTCATTCTCACAACAGCCCTGGAATAAGGAGTGTTGGTGGCTTAGAGTGGCTGAGGTGTTAAGAAGTTAAGTAACTGGCTCCCATCAGCCAACCAGCCCAGAGCAGAGTTGGAAGTGAAGCCGCTGCCTATTTCCACACACCATGGGGACACGGATTCCTGGGCTGATTCCATGTTCTCAGGACTCTGTAGAGAGAGAGGCTCAGACCACAGTGAATGTGGCTTCAAGGAGCAGAAAATAGGCATTTTTCATAGGGCAGCAGGTCTAAGGCCAAATAGGATACAGCACCCCCAGTATGATGTCTCAAGGACTGAGGTGGGAGACCCTTGAATGAGAGACAGGTGAGGGCAGAGAGACATGTGCCGGGCCATCAGAGAGTAGACAAGTAAGTTCTGAGACTAAGAGGAGAGTTCACTTTGGTCACCTCCAGTGACCCCAAATACCCAGGCTCAGATGCACACTCACTCTGGGCAACTCAACACACCAGGTGGACACCTCGCACCACATACAAAACTTAACTCTGATTGGGCCACAGATCTAAAGGTAAGTGCTGAAACTATAAAACTCCTCGGAGCAAACACAGGCGTAAGTCTTTGTGACCTCCGATCAGGCGATGGTTTCTTAAACATGACACCAGAACACAAATGGCAAAAGAAAAACGACACAGATTGGACTTCACCAATATTGAAAACTGGTGTGCTCCAAAGGACACCATGAAAGTGTGAGGATGACACACAGTGGGAGAAAAATTTTGCAAATCACTATCTTACAGAGGACTTGTATCTGGAATATAAAGAACTCTTCCAACTCAATAATAAGAAGGCAAATGATGTGATTACAAATGGGCAAAGGATCTGAATAGATGTTTCTCCAAAGAAGATCTGCCCATGACCAAGAAGCACACGAAAAGATCCCCAACACCACTTGCCATCAGGGAAACGCAGGCCAAAACCACAAACAGTAACGCTTCATGTCCACTAGAAGGGAGACAATAAAAAAAGATGAGTAATGGCAAGTGGTGAGGATGTGGAGAACTGAAACCCTCATACACCACTGGTTGGGGAGATAAGCTCTTGCAGCCACTTCGAAAAACAGCCTAGCCATTCCTCAAAGGGTTAAACAAAGAGCTTCCCAATGGCCCAGCGATTCCACTCCTAGGCATACACCTAAGGGGAAGGAAAGCATATGTTCAAACAAAAACTTGTACACAAATAGGCGCACTATTCCTAAAAGCCGAAAGGCGGAAACAACCCACAAGGCCACCAGCCGAGGAATGGATAAGGATGAGGAAGGCGTGGCAGATCCATACAACGGAGTGTTAGTCGCCATGGGAAGAAACCGAGTACGGCATGTGCTACAATTAGAGACAAAGCTCGAAAACATCTCGCCAAGTGAAACAAGCCTACCACCGAAGACCACATACTGTAAGAGGCCATTTATAGGGAATGCTCGGAACAGGCAGACCTATGACAGAAGGTAGACCAGTGGTTGTCTAGTGCTTGGGAGTAGAGGGGCGTGAGGAGAGTGGGTCCTGCTAATGGGCACAGGGTTGCCTTTGGGGTAAAGAAAATGTGCTCAACTTGGCTGTGATGATGGTTGCACGACTCCAAATAGACCACAGGCCATTACGTCGTACACTTTATTTTTGGTTGTTGTTTTCCTTGGCAGGCATTAAGTATATGTATTCAACTGCAACTATTTCTTCAAAGATGATTTCTTTATTTTTAATAGTTTTATTTTTCAATTTTTCATTAGGGTTGGCAAACAATATTATACTCATTTCAGGTGCACAATATAGTGATTAGACATTTCTATACCTTATGAAGGGACCACCTGATCAGTCTAGTACCTCTGTGGCACCATACATGGTTATTACAATATTATTGCTTATATTCCCTGTGCTGTACTTCATATCCCCGTAACTATTATTAAGTTGTATAGTTTAAGTGCATAAACTGTAAGGTGTATGACTTATATCTTACTCAAGCTCTCGTCCATATTTTTTAAAAACTTAGGTGGGAGGATGGGCAGCAAAAGAGAAGCAGGAGTTTGGGGGGTGATGGGTCTGTTTTAAGTATCGATTATGGTGATGGCTCCTGAGGTGCACGAGTGTGTCAAACCTCATCAAAATGTGTGATGCGACGTCATCTTCAATATAGTTGATTTATAAAAAAAAGGTGGCGAAGGCAGGAAGAAGCTGCTAGGTTGGCAGTGGCGGCACCAAGGCCACAAGGACAAGTCCTCTCCGGTGTCCACGGTAAACAACTCCAAGGGGACCTGGGCTCCCCCACCTCCATTTGCCAATGGGGCTCTGCCAAGCCCTTCTAGCTTTCTGCCTGGTTCTCTCAGCTACGCTGGAACGCCCATCACTTCATCCCAGACCTGCTCCCACTGGCCCAGCTTGCCTTCCCATGCCAGGTGCCAGCTCTAGTCTCTACTCTTCCAGCCCCAACACTGTGCAACTGGCGCCACGCCTCCATGCCACCTGCTGCTTCCTTACAGATAACCACGGCAGGGGGGAAACAGCCCCTGGTAGAGCCTGGGCTGCCCAGAGCAGAGACCAAGACCTCCCCAGCGCCACCCCAAGACCTCAGCCCTCTCCCACAGTCAAGGCTGGTGCCCAGAAGGAGCTGAATTGAGGGACCGAGTAAAGCCAAGAAGACACAAACATTTATCAAGCACCACTGGCTCTCACAGCACTCCCATGGGATAAACATGATTCTTCCCGTTTTTCAGACCAGGCCATTGAACCTCAGTGTTGTAAGACACTCACTGATGTCACCCAGATGGTAAAGTGGTAGAAGCTGGAATTCAAACCCAAGCTGGTCTTCCTCCAAGAGCCTGTTTCACAATGTGGAGCCTGGAGGAAGAGAACGAGGGGAAGGGCCGAACTCCAGGTCCATCCAGGTCCTTCGGTTGACCTTGCAGGGCACAGCCCTCCTTCTCAGAAAAGGAAAATGCCCTTCCAGCTGTTTTCTTAGAAATGGAATGCACCCTGGCTAGTGTAGCTCAGTGGATTGAGCATGGGCTGTGAACCAAAGTGTCGCAGGTTCAATTCCCTGTCAGGGTACATGCCTGGGTTGCGGGCCATGACCCCCAGCAACTGCACGTTGATGTTTCTCTCTCTCTCTATCTCCCTCCCTTCCCTCTCTAAAAATAAATTAATAAAATCTTAAAAAAAAAAAAGAAATGGAATGCTAGAATTCCTACCTTCTAGTCACACCAAGTCAAGGTTATTGAAATGGAAAATAGGAACTATCCACAATGCCTTGCCTAGAGGAAATACGGCTCGTCTTAACTTGGTACACATGGGTGATTTGAAGACCTGGGGGCTCAAAGGTCCTGAAAAAGGAGTGCAGGTCCTTTAAGGTCAACCCACTTTGTCGGCTCTGCTGTGCCTGTTTAGCCTGCAATAGTCAGAAGTCCCTCACCAGTCAGCTGCAGCACTTCCCCTTCTACAAGTCTCCATCTTGCTCTAGACCTGAGGCTGCTGACGACCTAGGACTCTGCCCGTCAGCCCAGGAGCTGCATGCCCAGCAGGGTACGGGGCATTCAGTGAAAACTGAACTAGATGAACCAGGCAGAGTGGGCAGACAGCCGCCCATTCTCTAGATGAAGTTTGAACAGGTTCAGGAAGCAGCCAGTCCAACTTGTGTCCAGTGGTCCAGTTTAAGGAGCCCTGCTTTCTGTCCACTCAGCCACCTGTCCTTCCCCAGTGTCCACCATCCCCCCTCTGCCGCTCCTCTCCCAGCCCCACCGGCCCCTTCTTGGGCATACCTTCGCACAGGCTGGAATAAAATCCCTCGTTCTTGAGCATGATCAGCAGGGAGCCCCAGCCCAGGAGTACGGCAGAGAAGAAGAGATTCTCCAGCACAGCCGTGCAGGCCATCCACCAGCGCCTCCGGTACGCCTGCTGCAGCGTGGGGGCCATGCTGGCCAAGAGCCTGCACAGGAACAGAGCGCAGAATGGAGGGCCCCCCAGCGGCCCCTGGGTAAGGTCCTCCATCGTGGTGGCTCTTGAAACCCCTCGAGCCAGCCCACGAGGGGACCTTCAGGGTGGCCACATAGATCCCTGAGCTTCTCAGAAGGGACAGCCGAGCTGGCTCTGGGCGCGCTGGCGGTGCCAGGGGCGCGCGCAGCCCTGAGCTCCCGCCAGGCCACTATCGGAAACAAGAAAGGTCCTGTCTGCGCGCAACAGCTTCCTGGCGCGCTGCCAGGCTCTTCCACCCAGGACAGAACGCTCAGAGCCCCGCTCCCAGGGGCCAAGCCCTCACTATCCCAAGTCCCCAAAGGTCAGCGAGAGGCAGAGCGCACTCTGAAGCCGCCAGTGACCAGTATCCGGCCTCCCGCGCTAGGAAGGACCCCCCAGAAGCAGCGGAAGGAGGAAGGGGAAATCTGCCTCTGGCCTAAGACACCCCTCTTCCTGTTGCCCCTATAAGACCGCGCCTCTCCTCTGGGACTGGGCGACAGCTAGCCCTCCCCTACCCCGCACCAGGCGATCCGCGTCCCTACACGCTCTCAGTCCAAGCCAACAGCTGCCACGTGGACCGAGACCCAGGGCGGGCCCAACTGCGCCCTTGGCGCCCTGGGGCGCCCCGGGGCGCCCCTCACTCACTCAGGGCGCGGAGCCCCACGCTTCGCGCCTCGGAAACCGCCCTCCGGCTCCTGCCCCGGGAGGGGGCTCGGCTCCGGCAGGAAGTCCGGCGCCCGCTGACTTTATAAGGGCAGTGGCCGCTGATGGGCCGGCTGGCGGGTGTGTTTACCAGAGAAAGAGAAGAAGCCCGAGCTCCCCCCGCCTCGGCCGCGGCTGCCACCGCGGGAGGAGATGGGACCGGGCGGCGCGGGGGCGGGGGACGGCCAGCGGGATGAGACCAGGGGAAGCGGAGAGAAGTGGGACGGGCAAGGGCAAGGGGTGGGGGGAGGAAAGCAGGAGTCGCTTCTCTGGGGACCTCAGTACCTCCATCCGAGAAATGGGACTTTAGATCCGGACGCCCGGGCAGGTCCGTTCAATCCCAAGGGAGTCGCTGGGAGCAGAGGAAGTGCGGCCAGAAGGGCCCCAGAGGAGGAGGGGACGGGAGGGAGCCGAGCAAAGCGGAGGGCGGGACGCGCTGGAAGAGACTGAACGAGGCGCCGCCAGACCCCAGGGCGCAGGTAACGGGTTTTTCTCGGCGAGTCTGGGAGTGTCGGCGGCAGCCGGCCCCCGCGGCTCTCCGCGGACGCGCGGCCGGGGACCCCGGAGCCCTCCCCGCTGCTCACCTCAGGTGGGGGGCAAACGCCCCTCCTGCAGCCGCGGACGCCTGTGGGGCGCAGCGCCTTGGCGGCGCGTGCACGTTCTCGGGGTCCCGTGTCCGGCTGGCCCAGCCGGGACCGGCGCCGGCGCTCCTCGCTTCTCAGCGTGCCGGGCCCCCGCCGCCTCCGGGGCTCAGCCCGGCACCTCGGTGCGCTCACCCCCTCTGCCCTCTCGGAACAAGTCACGGAGCTGGGAGCCCTCCGCCGACACCGGCCCGGGAAGCCGGGCAGGGACGAAGTAGAGCCACGGCGTTGATACTTGTATTTATACCAGTCCGGGGCTGCACCCCGAGGTAGGGGCGGGGGCTCCCTTCCCTTCCCCTCCTCCTAGGTCAAGTTTCACACACACGTGACTCGCACTCTGGTCCCCGGCACCTAAAATTTCCCCCCGTCACCTCTCCCCCTCTGCACCCCCTCCCCCAGACCAAACCCGCAGCGCCCTCTCTATCCTTGATCAAAACAACCAGAGGTTTGGCTGGAGCGGACAGGCCGGGACGCTGGACAGGCTTGGGTGGGGTTTTTAACTGTGCAGCTGGAAGTAATGTTTTTCAAGACGCAGAACGATACCGATTGCTTCAGAGTTAGATGGAGGTCTGAGTTTGGAAACTGATTGGCCTGGGTTACCTTGGGCCGCTTGCTTTACCTGTCTAAGCCTTGGGTTCCTCCCCTGTAAATTGGAATAACCGCATAGCAGTACCTGCCTACCTGCCTACCTGCGGGAAAATGGCAGATGGAATTGGGGGTTCTGGTACAGGTGAAATGCTCAGAACCGGGCTTGGTACCTAGTAGGCATAAAAAATGTTCATTGTTGCTGCTGCTGCTGCTGTCATTATAATTTTCAGAAGGCCTGGTGATGGGATGCTTCTAGACACTTATTAACTGATTGATTCCTAATACATTTCTCAACTTCCTGGGCCTGTTTCCTCATCTGTAAAAGGGAAGGTGTCACTGCTGGGACGGGCATGTGCATGGATGAGGTGACAAAGGCAAATCAGTAGAGAGCTGAGCCGCGTGCCGTGTGTCGAAAGCAGCACTGGTGGTAGCCACGGAGCGCTTGGCCACGTGAGCAACTGCCCAGGGCGGTCCGAGAAGACGTCAGGCAAGAGGGCATCTCTGAACAGCTGCATCACCAAGCCAAGAGAGGAACTCAGATTTGCTGAGTGACTACTATCAGCCAGGCACCTCCCAAACAAACACTGTCATTAAATCCTCAAAACATCATGGTCTCACTGAAACCTCACAACTTTCCGCAGACGGAGAAGGCTGGTGGCTGGCAGGTGGAACGCGGCTGGCAGAGGCAGGATGCAGACTCAGACCTCTCCGTCTTCCTCGTCTTCCTCGAGTGGCCCTTGCCATTCCTCAGGGTCCGGAGGACGGCGACCGACAGCTAAGGCCTCGCCGCGGGAAAGGCACAGGGAGTTCTCCCTGGCAAGAGCACAGGGTCCGGCTCTGATGGTTTCAGTTCTTCCAATTCATTGCTGGCTCCCTGAACTTCCAGATCAAGGTCAAACTCCTTAGCTTAGCACCAGGGGCACGAGAATAAAGGTTCTAACCCAAGATGGTCATGGATCCCTTGGAGAAGCAAATAACATGTTATGTGTGAACTTGAGCACACATACACATTTTTCCACTCAGATTTTGCTTTCCACGGGCTCCAGGGGTCCACGGACACCCCAGGGCCATCACACTCGACCTCCCCCAACCCACAGGTCCATGTCTTCTCCCAGTACACTGCCAGCTCCCTGAGGACAAGGGCCCGGCCTGCTGTGTTCACTGCCGTATCTCCAGCTCCTGCAACAGCACTTGGCATCTAAAAGGCGCTCAGTGAGCACCTGTGGAATGAAGTGTGAAGCCTGGTTTCACACCTCCTTGCCCTTGCACCTGTTCTTCCTGTGGGGATGAGAGAGTCCCTTCTTCATCTCTAAGGTCCTCGTCCTTTAGAACTCAGCTCAAGTTTTACCTCTTTCTGGAATTTGCCTGATCTCTTAGACCGGCTTAGGGACCCTGCGCCCACACTCTCTATTCTAATCTCTGCTGAAGCCCTCCGTCACTCTGATCTAGAACCATCGGTTTACCTGCCCACCTCCCTCCCCATGATATATAAGTCTCTTGGGGGCAGGAACCACATTGTAGGTGTTTGTAAACCTTTCACAGGACCTTGTGTGTCACAAGCGCATGGCAAACATTTGTTAAACAAATAAAACAGAGTGGTGGGAAGTGGAGCTGGAAAAGCAGGCTGAGGTCAGTTGGGAATGACCTCTGCAAGGCCAAGGACTCCCAGTGCTGTGAGACAGGTGATCTTGGGTTTTGTTTTCTTGTTTTCTTGTTTTCTTTGGCTCTGTTTGTTTTTAAGGAAGGGGACAGACACGGCCGGGCTTGCGTGTGCAATGGATGGAGGAGGGGACACTGGAAAGGGGAGAGGCTCTGAGTCCCCGGACACTACCCGCAGTTTGAGGAGAACGGCGTTATCGTGCGGGATCTCCTGCGGGCTCCTCCTGGCTCCAAGCTGCTTCACAGCCCAGTGCACAGCAGTGCTAGCTCAGGAGTGACACAGGCCAGGTCTGGATTCTGGCTCTGCGGCTGGTTAGTTCAGCAATTCTGCCCAAGGCACTTTCTTCTTCCAGAGCCACCTCTTCTGGTCTGTTAAGTGCCAAAAATAATAGTGAACTGGGTGCCTGGACCCCATTCCAACATTGGGGGTGACCCCCACGCCAACACACAATTCTCAGACACCAGCAGGGAGTAGAAGAATTCAACTAAATTCTGACACTATCTACCCAGAGATAACATCAGATTCCACAGGTTAAGGGTTCAGCCCTACAAGGCCTCCCCCCTCCAAACACACAGACTTCAGACGCCAGCCCTAAGCCCAGGCTCTCTGTGCGTCTGACCAACTGGCTACACCCTGGAGGTTGCAGGGATCCCCTCCAACTCAGAATACCAGTCACAAGTCCGGGTTGTCACCTGGGCCTCTGACCTGACTGGCTGTAAATCATAGGTTCTACATCCCCCTCCATGAGTTCCATGACTTTGCTAGAAAAGTTCACAGAATTTAGAAAAACCTGTTACTGGCTAGATCACTAGTGTATTGTGCCAAAACTCAGGAGCAGCCAGATGGGAGAGATGGATAGGGTAAGGTATGTGGAAAAGGACGTGAAGTGTTCACGCCCTTCCAGACCTGCTTCTCGGCCCGAGTCCGCATGTGGTCGCCACCCAGAAGCTTCCGGAACCCTGTCCTCTTGGGTTTTTAGGGAGGCCTCATTACATAGGAAGGATTGATTAAATTGTTGAACATAGGCAATTGATTCAACCCCCAGCCTCTCTCCCCTCTCTGGGAGTCAGGTCAGAGGAGGGAGGAGGGTGGGACCGAAAGTTCCAGCCCTCTAGTCATGTGGTCGGTTCTCCTAGCAAACAGCCCCTGTCCTGCGGAACTGCGGAATGGAGTTCACCTCATTCACATGGCAGGAGACACCTGTTTCATTCTCAACACTTAGGAAATCCCAGTGGTTTGCGGGAGCTGTGAGCCAGGAACTGTGGATGAAGTCCAGATATAATGGGAAATACAGTTGGGTCATCAGAATGACCACACGTATATTTCTTTTTTTTTTAAGATTTCATTTATTTATTTTCAGAGAGGGAAGGGAGGGAGATAGAAACATCAATGTGCGGTTGCTGGGGGTCATGGCCTGCAACCCAAGCATGTACCCTGACTGGGAATCGAACCTGTGACACTTTGGTTCGCAGCCCACACTCAATCCACTGAGCTATGCCAGCCAGGGCCTACGTATATTTCTTACAATATCTCAAATATCAGCCCATTTACCATGTAAGAAATTATTTATTCAGCCTAACAAATAGTTATTATGCATCTTTGCATGAGGAATGTAAATAGAATGGACACACTGCTTTGGAAAAGTTTGGCAGTTCCCCCAGATAATTGAACATAGAGCCATAGAGCCAGTAATCCACTCCTAGGTATACACCAGAGAGAATGGGGAACACACAGCAACACAAAAACCTGGACACAAATATGCATAGCCACGTTATTCACAGTAGCCTAAAAGTGCAAACAACCTAATTGTCCATCAGCTGACGGGTAAACAAAAGGTATGAATGATAATATGCAGCATATTGTTTGGTCATAAAAAAAGAGTGAAGGACTGATACATGTTACAAGATAGATGAACCTCGAAAACATGAGGCTCAGTGAAAAGAGCCAGACCCCAGAAAGCCCACAGACTGTGTGAAGTGCCCGGAACAGGCAGGAGCAGCACGCGGGTGACTGCCGTGAACTGAGGGAGGGAAAATGGGACGAGATTGCTGTTGGGAACCACCCTGACTGGTATCAGAAGCTGTAACCCTCGCCTAGGCTAAGGCTAAGGGAACACCGTTGGAACCGTAAGCCAGCAAGGAGACAAAAGCTTAACTCCCCCGGCAGGAGTGCTGCTTCTGCTGCTTCATTCATAACTGAACCCCAAAGCTTGGTTGGTTAGCCAGTGATGGGTAAGATTCCCCACGGGGTGGGGACAATCTAAGACAGGCACGATCACGTGGGAGGCACCCAAAAGAAGGACTTGGGGGGCTGCAGCAAAAGGGGGTGATGGACCCTCGCTCCTCGGCTTTGACAGAGCCTGAGTTCTCAGCGTCTGGGAGAAAACCTTGTCTCCCAGTTGCCTTAGTTCCCTTGCTCCACCTAAGCCTGAAACAATGACAGGGTGGTGCAGCTCTGTGCTGAAAAGGGCGGATTCCCCGGGTGATCAGGCCTAAGAAAAATATGTAAATTACTGTGAAACCTTCTTTGTTTAGAATGCTCTCAGTTGAATGAGAAGGGTCCAAGGAGAAAGTTAGTTTGTTCCTCAAAGTCTTACAGCTCTTTGACCCCGACTCAAAATAGACCAGCAGAGTTCCTTGTTATCTATTGTTCCTTACTTCCCCCTAATGAGTATTGTACTTTACCTGAATTATTATGCAAAACGAGCCCAATAAAAGCAGGTTTGGATGGTAAGTCAGCACGCTCCCCACTAGAGGGGGTGACCATTCCGTCCCTACTTCTCCACAGAAACTAGTCTGTCTCAGTGCATGTTTTTTCTCGCGTTTTGTCGAGCCTTCCACAGCGTTCCGTGATCACTACTGGCTGGTGACCCACGCATCAGATTGCCAGCAGGGATGAGGCTTCTTCCAGGGGAAATGAGAATGGTGTGCCTTTGGATGGTGGTGATGGTTGCACGACTTTGTGACTACTAAAATCCACTGAATTTTGCACTTTGCAAGAGCGAAATTTTATGACATGTGAGTTTTATCTCAATTTTTTTAAAATTTTAAACTTCTGCCTATGTCAGGCCCTAGGGATTCCATGGTGAATAAGTCACAGACCCTGCCCTCAGAGAACAAAAAGTCCATGGCAGAGAGGCTTAGCTGGGCCGAGTGGTCACCTGTAAAGTGTAATTGCACCAAAGGAAGCACCATGGAGGAGACAGGTGTGGTGCTGTGAGAATGGAGGATGGGGGGTGGGGGCGGTGGGGGGGATGTAGACTGGAGGTCAGGGAGGAGTTCTTAAGGATGCTGCTTGCACTTAAACCTGAAGCTTTCCATGTCTGAATCAGTTACTTATCATCCCCTGAGACAAAGACCCAGCACAGGCAGGGTTCCCCCACAGGACAATGCCTGAGACAATCGGGGAAATGAACCAGAGAGTGGATGATGCCCCTAGGAAGGGGCTGGGGCTGCTGTGAGTTTGCAGCTGGAAAAGTAGATACAGAGCAATCATACTGGATCTTCTAAAACAGTAAGAAGTGCTCAATAATGGCAGAAATGACTTTCCTCCTCCCTGGCTCGCTGCTCCTCCTCCGTGGGGGCCTCTGCCAGTTGCTTGCGCCACAAAACTGGAGTTATTCTAATCTTACTCCAGGTGCACCTTTCACATTCAAACCTGTGGTTTCTGCGGTCAAAGACCTCTGGTCTCTGTCCCCTGCTGTTTCCCACGCCCAGGTCACCATCGGCTCCCAGCTGGATTCCTGCAACCCCTTCAGCCTGCCCTTTCTGATTCCACCTGTGCACAGGATCCCTCCATCCAGTCAGAACGATCTACTGGGGGGCCAGAGTCCATCAGGCCACTCCCCTTGAGAGCTTCTCGTGACAGCTGGGGAAATGTACGAACTCCCAACAATGCCCAGGAGTCTGTCTGGGCTTCACCGCTGCCCCCAGCCTCCCTCCGGCCTCCCTGCTCTCTAACTTGTGCCTCGGTGACCTCTTCCACCTGGCCGTGGAGCAGTCCCTTGCCTTGGCCTATCCAGTCATTCAGATTTTGACTTAACGGTTACTTCCTTAGGGAAAGCTCCTTGCCTGACTCCAGCAATATATCCCTTTGCTGTGTGACCCACAGAACATCTGGATTTCCCTTTGATGAAACTCGCCACAATGTGTCTGTTTCCTCTGACGGACTACACGGGCTGGAGGGCAGGAACCTATGCCTACCTTTCTTGCCGCTCTCCTCCCACAACATAACCGAGAACTCCCCACCCACTGTGCCCCACCCACCTGACAAATTCCTACCCGTCCTTCAAACCTCACTTGCCTGTGACTTACAGCCTCCCCCAAGCACCCAGACCTGGGGGCACATCTCTCTACGTAGCCGCTCAGCTCTCTGGACTTAGCTCAACTGCACAAGCCACTGATTTCGATGCCCCCTCCCTTTACACTGTCCATCTTGTTTCCCTTTGCCCCAGCACCTAGAACAATGCTTATCACAAGACTCCTCTCAGGTCAGACCACAAGAACTCTTATGAAAATCCCTAAATTTGCATGTAAAATTCTATGTGCATGTACATTTTTCTAAAAAAACAGTCCATGGCTGTTGTGGACTTTCAAACGTGTCTAGGACCTGACAGAGATTAAGAACCTCTCCCCAGGAGCTGAAGGAAGTTGTCTTTCCTTCAGAACGGCACTGCCAACCCGGACCTCCACTAGTGGGGCGGAGGGGTTTGTGACACCATCCCCACTAGAATATGGGCTTCAAGAGGGCAAGGATCCTTATCTGTTTTGCTCATTAATGTGTCCCAAATGCCCAGAATGGTGCCTGGCCCGTCCTCCATGTAAGTGTCGAATGGCCATAGTCTCAGACCATTTTAACGGCTGTGAGAACTGTGCGTTACCTATAGGTACATAGCAAATTACCCCAAAATGTTACAGTTTAACACTTGTTATCTTAGTTTCTCTAGGTCAGGAGTCAGGGTGCAGCTTCGATGGGTCCTTGGCTTCAGGGTCTCTCACAAAGCTGCAAAGTGTTGGCCAGGGCTGTGGTCACCCGAAAGCTTGACCGGAGGGGATCTGCTTCTGAGCTCTCTCATGCGGCTGTGGGCAGGATTCAGTTCCTCCCTGGCTGGAACCTGCCCCCCAATTCCTTACCACATGGGCCTCTTCACAGGGCAGCTCCCCAGAGGGAAGCTTGCTTCACCAGAGTAAGCAAGCAAGAGGACAAAGAGAAAAAAAAGAGAGAACTAACAAGAGGGCCACTACAATCTTCCATGTCTTAACTTCAGAAGTGGCATCCCTCGCCTTTGCTCTGTGGTTAGAAGCAAGTCTCTAGGCCCTGAGGCACGAAGGGAGGGGAGTCACATGAGGGATGCGTAGCAGTGGGCAGGACACGGAGGCCCCTCTTACAGACGGCCTACAACACATTTTCCCATAGAGCGTCCAGCTCATCCGGCCACCCAGAGCAGAGACCACGCAGAGCAGAAGGTGCAGGCCCAAAGCCAGCAGGTCGAGACAACGACGATGACGACGAGGGAAGAAACGCACGGTGGGAAGTGTGGTGGACAGCCCAGCCTCTGCCCAGCCTCCAGTGGGCTGCTGCCAAAGCAGGAATGTAGGCTGACTTGTTAGATCTTCTAAATTTTCAAAAGAAGTGACAGTCCAGATTCTCATGAGATATTTCCTGATTTTTAAAACTGTGATAATGTAGCAAAAACACATCTCTGAGGATTAGTTTTTGACTCTTCTCTACGGCACGAAGAGCCCAAGCTATTCTAATACCCTTTGCCTGTCTGTTCCATCTCTCCAGTACTCACCCCCCGCCCTCCCAGCCCTGCACTCATTCACTGAGCGCAGGGACCCAGCTGGTTCTATACTTCTTTGTATGTAACAGGCCAACAACTAATACTGTTGAGTGAAATACGAAATCGCTGTCCCTTTGAGGAGCTTGCCCACCCCACCCCAACCCTAGAGGACTGGTTAAACCTTGGCGTTGGTGTCTGAATCAATTAGAATCCTGGCTCTGCTGCTTGTTTGTTGTGTGACCTTCAGCAAGTTACTAACTGTTTGGAGGCTAGGCTTCTTCATCTATAAAATGAGAATAATTGTGCCTGCTCCACAGTCGTAAGGATTAACTGTAATAAATATACTTATTAGCACACTGCAGCAACTCAATAGCTGTTCTTACATCATGCCCCTTCTTTCCTCACTGGCCTAATCCGATTAAACCAGCGTCTCCCACTATCCACCTGGCTGGCAGCTAGAGGGAGCTCTAACGCGAGAGACCTGGGAGCGTCACCGCCCGGGTTTACATCCTTCAGCAGTTGGCTGATCCCCTTAGTAGCAGAAAATCCGAACTCTTTTAACAGCTCACCAGGCTCTCTTGGACCTGCGCCCGCCCAGCTTTCAAGCCTCAGCTCTCACCGCCACCTCCCTGCGCACTCAGCACTCCAGGCACACACCAGCTTTGTTTCCTGGACCCTCCACACTTTCTGCCACTTCAACACAAGTGCTCTTGTCTCCACAACTACCGTCCCTTCTAGGTGTTCCAGCGATGCGCTCAGAGAATTTTTGAGGTACCTTGCTAAACCTAAAAGCAAACCCAGTATTAATTTTCCTCACCTCTCCCCTCTTCCTAGCACAACGCCCACATAGGATAAGCAAATAATATGTAATTGTAGAATTGGCCACAGCAGTGCCCATGGATCCCATGAGCACACAGCGCCACCTGGTGAACCAAACTTAAACTTCAGCACCTAGAAAGAAGCCTCAGCTCTCTGCCCACCACAAATGCGGGTGGACAACAGTTTTGAAGTTTTCCAGAGGTCTATCCAGGGTCTTCTCACACAAAACTTCGAAAATTTTTTTAAAAGCTAACATTACTGCGTGCTTAATGTGAGCCAGGCACTCTCCTAAACGCTTCAGTAATTAACACATTTAATTTTTACAACCAATGAGTTAGGTACTTTTATTGCTAGTTTGTAGATGGGGCAACTGAGGCACAGGACAGTTAAATGCCTCACCCAATGTCACACTGCTAGAAAACGTCTGGCTCGAATCTTCACCTTTAAGCCTGAAACTCACTGCCTCTATCCTGTCTCCTTCATTCCACGCCCGGTGACCTGGCGAGGCGACACCCCGGACACCTCCCTCTACCGAGAAGGCCCACTGTGAAGAGACGAGACCACTCTCACAGTGGCATTGGTGTCAACCGAAATCCCACGTGGACTGAGTGTCCTCCACATTCTGGAAGCTGCACAACTCTCCACGGGCATTCCTCGGGACACGAACTAGCGGTGGGGGCAGGCTCTCCTCCACGAGGCAGCAAATGCAGTTTCAGTCCACGGCTCTGTCCTGCTCGTGACCCCAGCAAGCAGCTGCTCCTCTGGGCCCCCAGCTCCTAAGAGGACCCCTAGCCCAGCTGGGTGGGTCAGATGGGGTGGATGGTGTATGGAGAGTGAGGAGCTCTGTCCGATTCAGGTGGACACTGAGTGGCAACGGTGATCACTCGTGTCCTCTCTGGATCATGTGCCAAGTTGGGTCCCTTCACGTGTTCAGTATTGCCATGTGGACCCAACAGGTTGGCTGCTTCCTTCTTAAATCCAGCTTACCTTTCACTGGCTCCTCTAAATACTTTTTTAAAAAAGATTTTATTTATTTTAGAGAGAGGAAGGGACGAAGACATCCATTGGTTACCTCTCACACACCCCCATCTGGGGACCTGGCCCACAGCCCAGGCATGTGCCCCGAGTGGGAATCAAGCCAGCAACCCTTTGGTTCGAAGGCTGGCACTCAACCCACTGAGCCACACCAGCCATGGCTCTATAAATACTTTTTTATAGCATTTGTAATGCCTGCCTCCACTTAATTTTGTCATTTAAATATTCGTTGTCAATAATTATATTAACCACTTATATATTTAATATAAACATGAATATGTTTTACAAATTGTGTAATATTAAGTATATTTATACATAATATATAACAGCATATACAGGGTCCAGCCTGCCTGAGTGTGGTTGGTGAAGTAATAATGGGTGTAGTTAGTTTTATTTTCACTTAAAATGTCGTATGGTGTGTCTCAGGGTGACACTGTTCTCACAGAATTACATACTTATGATTTTGTAATAAGATTGTGTCATTTAAAAAAGGGGCATTTGTGCTGGACTCAGTATGTTTTTGTATTTTTATTTTTTTAAAAAACGTGGTATTTGTCCTATCTCTTTCTGGGGAGGAGGAATCCGCCTCCTCTTCTTCCTTGTCTTCCTCATTGAACAAGCAGGGGGGTGTCTCACCATCTGGGGACTCGGTGAGAGGCCGCACTGCCGGACGGGGGACTGTTTGGGGCAAGGAGCTGTTGCTTAGGCCACTTCAGCACCCAAGAATAACCCCCTGGTTTACACTTGACTGGGCCCAGGTGGCACCAGTGGTCAGGCCTAAATGTGAAACTCAGGGTGGAAGTCACACGTAGTCCCTAATTTGACCAAGGTCCTGTGGAGGTATCTGTGATACAGCCTGCTACAGCCTTTGGCACCAGTGATGCAGAGTTTCAGGTCCTCCAGAGAGCGTCTGCCTGACTCCAGGGCAAAGGACATTCCCCTCTGCTGCAGCACTTCTGTCATCATGGATCTCAAAGGTGCTGTCAAAAGGGAAAAGACATTCAAACTTGTCACTGGAGATGCTGCAGTTTATGACTGTTTCCCTGCTTAGAGTGACGATTATAAATGGCAGCTGAATGGTGGAGTTTAGCGCTGGAGGGCCCTGGTTCTGCAGTTCATTTTATCCATTTCTCTGTACCAGGTTTTTGAAAGCCATTTGCTGCAGAAGCTCTCGAAGCTGGGCCTACTGCCGCTTTATCCGTTCTGTCTGCCTCTCCTCTTTCTCCAGGTTTTTCTTTTTTTAATAAATATTCTATTTATTTTTAGAGAAGGGGAGAAAGAGAGGGAAAGAAATATCAATGTGTGATTGTCTCTTGTGCATCCCCTATGGGGGACCTGGCCCACAACCCAGGCACGTGCCCCGACCCCACCCATCCTTTGGTTTGCAGGCCGGCGCTCGATCCACTGAGCCACACCAGCCAGGGCCTCCTTCTCCAGGTTCCGACACTCCTGAACAGAATCGCCAGGCCAATCCACCTGATTTTTTTTTTCCTTTGAAAAAATGTTCATTGCCATTAGCACATTCAAAACACCACAAACTCTTTGCCTACTGTTTCTCTGGGCATAAACTGAATCAGCTGCCAAACAGTTATTTAAATTGCTGGACTCCGATACCAGCTCATCAGTTACTTCATTGTATGACATTGTACCTTTCTGCTGAACTTTCTCACACTTTCACTGAAGAATGTCTCAAGCCTTTGCCATTTTTATCTCTTTTGCTTTGTTTACTTTCTGAAAAATTGGAGTCCATAAATTCTCTGGCCCATAATCTATCACCTGGACCCATCCAGTAGCTCCTACTACATGTGCCTGAGTTAACCCCTGCTGGCGCAGGGGACTGTGGACTCCCAGTCAGAACACTTTTGGAACTGCTTAGTCTCTGTGCTGTGCTCACAATCACTTGGGGTCCAACCTTCACATTTACTGGTGCTGAGGTTTTTGGTAAAATCTTTGTTGGTGACTTGGTGCTACAAACTGGAAATGCAACAAATGAAATGCCATCTCAGAGATACTGAGGGTTCAGGTCCAAATCACCACAAAAGAGCACTGCAGTCAAGTGAGCTGCAATCTTTCTGCTGATGAAGGGTCTTGCCTACAATGTAAAAAATGCAACATCTTTTGTTGGACTGAGTCTGATCTACATAAATCCTCTTAGTTCTGCAGTTGTGGAACTCAAACCAATTATTGTTTTTGCCATCATGTCAAATTGTATTTGATTTAAAATAGACCATTAAAAAAGTAAAACTAAGAAAACTCTGTCTTCAGTAATTTTCTTTCTTTTTATTTTCTTTCTTTTTTTTAAGAGAGAGGAAGGGAGGGAGAAAGAGGAAATATTAATGTGTGGTTACTTCTCACGTGGCCTCCACTGGGGACCTGGCCTGTAACCCAGGCATGTGCCCTGACTGGGAATAGAACAGGTGACCCTTTGGATTGCAGCCCAGATTGCAGCTATGCCAGCCAGGGCTATCTTCAATAATTCTAAAACAAACAAACAAACAAACACCCTTAATGTCTCTATTCTATGCCTCAATTTCTTCATCTCTGCTTGATTGTAGAGGACTAGGTGGCTACACAGAGCTGTTCTTAGAAGCCTGGGGTGCCCGTGCTTGGTGGCAGCGCAGTCCCTGCAGACTCATTCTCAGGGCTGGGACGGGAGATTCACAGCCTGTCCAGGGAAGGCCTTGGAGTTCAAAGCCCCAGGACACCACCTGTGCACGCACCCTCAAGCCTACCCAAAGAGGAAGGGTCAGGGTGCACCTTGCGTGCCAAGCAGTGGCAGCAGCTGCAGGCAAAATCACTGGTGGCCTTCTCTGGCCCACACCCTGCCCAGTCTGTATTGTTATGTAGATATGTACATTTAAATATATATAATACACATAGCCATATATATGGCTAATATTTATGGAGTACTTCCTATGCCCCAGTCATTATTCTAAATATTTCACATATATTAACTCATTTAATCTTCACAACAGCCCTATGACTGTCCCCATTTTACAAGGAAGCTAAAGCGCAGTGACATGACATGTTCAAGGTCGTACATCAAGTGGCTGACGTGGAGTGCAGACCTAAGTCACTATACCAGTCTGTAGTTTTCAACACTGCATTAGACTTCACCTGCCGCCTTTACTCCAATGTACCAGGCAGTTTTGCACACACTAGGATGACAACAAACTTTTTTTTAATATATATATATATATTTTATATATGTACACATACACATATAGTCACATTCCAATGTGACACATACCCATTCTTCGACTGGGAGAAAGCCCCCAGGCTCCCAGAAACCCTCCAGAGATGCCTAGGCCTGGCAGTCTTCACAGATGACACCCTATGGGAGCACTTTAAACAAGTGGGAAGGGGCAGGGTGCACCTCGAGGTGGATCCTGTCTGGGGCCTCACGCAGGCCCAGAGCTCTGCTGCATCCTCTTCATCAGCTCTTCATCTTGCATAGACAACTCTGTCAACTTTTTGCCCATCCGCTCATGGATGTCCAGGTACTTGGAGACACACCGGTCCAGGCACACGGACTCGCCCTTGGACAATTCTGCTTCCTTGTAGTGAGGAGGCACGCATTTCCGGTGGCAGGCACTTGTCATTCTGGGGCGAAGGAAGGGCAAGGTCAGGTCAGCAGCACCTTGTGGCATACCAGGAACTCTCAACCATCCCTGACCTGCCACACTGATTTCACCTCCCAGGCAGGCAGTGCAAATCCTCAGTGTACACCTCAACCACCTTGGAAGGTCCTTGAGAACAGGCACTCTGCCTGAGCCCATGTTCATAATTAATCAAATAGAAATGATTAATTGAGTACTGGCTATGTTCAGGCATCATGCTAAGTACTTGACATGATTCTTATGATAACCCTATGAGTTAGGCACGATCACTATCCCCATTTTAGATAAGGAAAATAAGGCGCAGAGAGCCTCAGGACCACACAGAGCTGAGCTATGAACCCAAGTAGTCTAACTTCACAGCCTACATTTAAAAATTATTCTAACATACAGCCTCCAACATAAACCAACCCATTAAGAGAGGACACCAAAAAGCCTAAGCCAATAAAAGTTAGCAGCCATTTGCCCTGGCTGGTGTGGCTCAGTGGACTGAGTGCCGACCTTCGAGCCAAAGGCTTGTCAGTTTGATTCCCAGTCAGGGCACATGTCTGGGTTGCAGGCCAGGTCCCCAGTAGAGGGTGTGCAAGAGGCAACCACAAATTGATGTTTCTCTCCCTCTCTCCCCCTCCCTTCCCCTCTCTCTAAAAATAAATAAATAAAATCTAATTTTTTAAAAATAGCAGACATTTGTTGACTCCTTACTATGTATTGGGTTTGATGTTAAGAGCTTATCAATGTTTTAACATTTAATGAGGTGGGCAGTATTACCTCCATCTGATAGACAGGGAAACCACTGGTCAAATAGTCCAAGTAACTTGCCCAAGACCATACTGATAGTGATTGCTGGAGCTATGAATTGTTCCCAAATTTGCCCAAGTACTGACCTAACATTGCTAGTGACTAGCTGTGGACCCTGAGAACGTTATTTAACCTCTAGAAGCCTTACGGTCCTCACAATAAAATTAACCCAGTGGATTATTTTGGACATTAAAAAAGATAACACACGTAAAATGCTTAGCAAGCAGTACCTGAGGTGAAGTTAAGAGTTTAAGAAATGTTAATTAAGTGGGACAGGTCGTCCTATCTTAAGATAACCAAAAGACAAATGTTTAACTAACTGTTCTTGGAACCTAACCAGACCCTAAACTGAAGCTTCTCTCCTGCTCTGCTCCTTTATCACCAATTCCCTCCCAATCTAAATGCCGAACTTGTTCTAGGGACCCCATACTCAGTCTGCATTAGCTTTAACCACAGGGGCCAGGGAATTGGTGGGTGTGGGTGCAGGAGGAGGGTCAGCACAAGCCTCAGACTCCCCTAAATTGAGTAAAGCATTTTTCATAAATCATGCACCACCTCTACCCTAGGAAAAAGTGATCTAGGACCATTCCCTAAGACAAGGTAACACAGAATTGCCTCTTACCTGTTGTACATATCAGCCATCATCTCCACCTCCAGCTCCGCCGCCAGCTGCTGGGCCCTGAGCGGATCCATCTCAGCCCTGCACCGTGGAGATCTCCTTCCAGCCTCCTAGTCCTGGAAGCAGATATCACTGTCAGAACCCACCTCTCCCGTTCACTTGCCCAACCCAGGAATGCAGAGGGATCATAGGGCATCAGACCGAGAGGGGCCACTGACCTGAGTTCAACTATCCCATTTCAAAGATGTGGAAACTGAGTTCCCCGGAAGGGGAACACTGCCTAGCCCAAGGTCACGCGGCACGCCAATAATGGGGCTGGAAATCGAGCCCCGGGGCGCTGGCGCCCAATGTCTCCAGGTCACCTCGGTCCAAAATTTCCAAAGACCGGAAGAGAACCCACTAAACCTCTGGCCTGAACGTCCTGGGCCGTGGGATTCGACCACATGCAAAATTAACGCGCCCGGGCCCCCGCCCAGGGGTTGCACCTCTGAAGTGCCAGTGACAACAGAGTCACACTGAGGTCAGAGTTCACTCACCACGGCCTTGAGCCGGTCACCAGTGTCCCCAACTTTGGGCTACCGCTAAAAACTTACCCTGTACACAGGTAGGTATCGCCGGAAGCACGTGGGCCACTTCCGGGAGGAAGTCCCGCCTCCTCCAACCAGGCAGCTCTGGGAAATAGGCTACAATAGAGAGGGAGCTGCCGGCCCTGGCGGAAGGCGAGGGTGGTTTGCCAATGCTAGAGAGGTCGCCCAAACACCATAGAGGCTTGGCCGGAGTGCAGAGCGCCTGCAGCCTGGACGTCAAGTCCCCGCAGTGGTCTCGCAGAGGTTTGAGTTCGGTGGTTCTGTAGGAAGAGGCTGGACTACGGGGTTCAAGGAACCTCGCTTCCACGCCCCCACCGCACCCCTAGAGCTGATGTCTGAGCACTAATCAGGCGTGCAAGAGGAAAAACTCTCCCAAACGCCAGTTCTCAGTGCGTGCTGCACCTTAAGGTCACCTGGGGCGCTTTTAAAAATCCCGATGCCCAGGCCTCACCTCATACCAATGATACCAGAATCTCTGTGAGTAGAACCCGGATATCAATAAACTTTTAAATTCCCCAGGTGAAGTAGAGGTACATTAATGTGCATTAGATGACATTAAGAGATTACTATAATTTTGAGGGTTTGAAAACTGGAAAAAAAGACTATCAAAGATACAAATAGATGAAGATAATATGGCTAAATGTTAATAATTGTTAAATCCTGGTGATAGGTATATATGGAAGTTCAATATACTGTGCTCTCCACTTTTCTGTATGTTTTAAATTTGCCAAAATAAAAGCCTAGAAATTAAAAACATAAGCACAATGAATTTTTAAAACTATTTTATTTATTTATTCTTAGAGGGGAAGGGAGGGAGAAAGAGAGGGAGAGAATCGTGGATCAGTGGCCTCTCACACAGGCCCCCACCAGGGACTGGCTGGCAACCCAAGCACGCGCCCTGGCGGGAACAGAACGGGTAACCTTTCACTTTGCCAGGCGATGCCCAACCAATGGAGCCACACTGGTCAGGGCAAGAGCAATGATTTTACTGAGTATCTGCCATGGATTTTAATTAATTACATTATCTATTTCACTTGTTTTTCTTGTTTGTAATGATTTTTTAAACATTTGATTTTTGACATAATTACAGGTTTACAGGAAGTTTCATAAATAGTACATAAATTCCTTTGTGCCACCAAGTTGGGGAACCAGTGCTCCAAGAAACTGAATACAGCTGCGTGTGTACAGGTCTCTAAGCTTTCTCGGAGGTTACAAAGATAAAGGGAGGCATGGTTCCTGCTCACAGAAAGACGAGGCTGGTGTACTTACATTTTATTCAACTTCTGTTAGACGCACTGGGCCATGAAAACAAAGCAATTTTTAGCTAACTTAGTGTGTTTAGTCACAGGGCAAGGAGGGTACTTGTGAACTCTTTACCTTTCAAGACAGTTTTTTCCACCCTCCCCCCAGCAAAAAAAAACCTGCCTGAATTCCTTGATTTTTCCAGGGATTTCCCAGTAAATTAACTTTGGAAGATATGATGCATGGGTGCACTTCCCATTGGAGAAATGTCCCAATGGCTGGGTCACCAGGTACCTCCCTAATTGTCCAAGAAAGGCCAAATTTTCAACACTGGGCTTCACTGCTGCTCTCAGAACTCATCTTTGTCAAACCCTGTGCCCTGATATTTTAACACTGAAGTATGATATTCATTCAGTAATGCGTGTAAAATACACAGATCTTAAGCTTATTCGTAAAATGTATATTCATTCCTATGACCACCACTGAGATCAAGATGCAAAATACTTTCAGCACCCTAAAATGTTATTTCATGATCCTTGCCAGGCAATATCCCCTCTCCTGCAGTTGATCACTATCCTGACTTCTATCTCAGTTTTGCCTATCATTGAGCTTCATGTAAAGGAAATTATACATTATTTTCTGTTTTGTGCCTGACTTCTTTAGCTCACCGCAGTGTCTGCCAGATTACATCCTGCCGGGGTCCAGCCTCGGCAGGGTCTCAGGGTCCCCGAAGGATGCACGGCTAAGGCAAAGAGACTGGTGGGGTGCCGGAGGACAGCCAGGCCTTTTTGGGCCCGACCGACTCACTGAGAAAAATCAATCTTTATTTTTATAGGGGAGGTTATACAACATTCAATGCATAGTGTGATTATTAAAACTGAACGGTTACCATAGAAATAATTTCTAAAAACAGAAGGTTTTACAGATCAATCATGTTAAACAAAGAAATAACTGAAAAGTACAGGAGGTCCCACAGATCAACCATGTTAAACAAAGGTTATTTTGACCAAGAGGGTCATTAATCAGATAGCCGATGAAGCTATACAGGCACAAACTTTCAGGTGCCAATTAGTAACTAGGTATCTATTAAGATTCTAGGGATTGGTCTACATTAAAAGGGTGCAAGGGGTGATTTATAGGTGACATAGAAATTAGCTATTATCTGTTAAGGTGAAATTTATCTCAGGTAACTGGTCTTTTGCCTAGGTTTTTTGATTTATACATCTTGGGGGGGGGCATGTTTTGTGTTCGTTTCCATGTATTGAGATTATTATTTTCAACTAGAACTCCTTGCTTCTATACACTCCTGTCCAGGGTATGGGAGGGGTAGTGGCTCTAATAAATCTTAAGCTTTCAAGTGGTGATTCCCTAAGAAGCATTCCTAGCAGCAGCTTCCTTCAGCATTCTGGCAGTTGGTCTGCCCATAGTTTAGTTTTTGTCCTTAACTTTCCAGGTGGGGAAAGCAGGCAGCACTAGGGTTGCTAGGGGTCTCTATTCTGTGGTCAGCAAGTCATTTCGTGCAGAATCAGAGGCATCGTGCAGATTTTTTGTGATAACGTACAGGTATCCAAAAATCCCACCACCTATTGCTAGCAGGGACAGGCATACAGGAGGAGATAGACAGGAGACCCAGCCACAGTCGCCTCTGCTGTGCAGATGCGTCTCACCTGACCTGACTGTGTCAAAGGTCAGCTGCTGGTCGGCTTCTGACAACATCCATATTGTTCTGTGCATGGTATTCATTCTTTTCATTACTGTCTAGCATTTGATTGTATGAATAAGCCACAATTCATTTATTCATGCTTCTGTTGATGGACTTTGAGATTGTTTCCAGTTTGGGGCTGGTATGAATAATGCTTCAATAAACATTATTGTCCATGTGTTTTAGTGGACATGGGTTGCCCTAGTTTTTGCTTTTGAAAATACAGTCAACATATTATGGAATATTAAGAAATTGTATGGAAAAAGGAGAGGAGCTCTTACAAGATTTGTTTTTTTTTTTTAGGTGTAATGAGAGGTCAAATACTGTATGATTCCATTTAAGTAACAGTCGCCAAGTGACAGACTTACAGAAACGGAGAAGACATTAATGGTTGCCCAGGGTTAAAGTTGGTGGGGGGAGGGGGAGGTGCGCCTATAAAGGCCCAGCACAAAGGAGATCTTTGTGGTGACGGAATGGTTCTGCGTGCTGACGGTGGAGAGGGTTACGCAAATCCACACATGCCATAGAACTGTGCACACCACTGTGCCAACACCAATTTCCTGGTTTCGATGTTGCATATAGTTACGTAAGAGTTAACCTTTAGTGGGAGTTCTGTGAAAGGCACCCAAGGGCCTCTCTGTACTATTTATGCAACTTCCTGTAAACTATAATTATTTTAAAATAAAGTTTTTTCAAAATCATTACAAAAAAGATAATGTAATTAAAACATTTAGTCCATGGCAGATGCTCAATAATAAGAAATCATTGTTTGTATTTTTTTTAATTTTTAGACTTTTGTGAAGGCAAATTTAAAACACACAGAAATGTGGAGAGCACAAGATATTGAACTTCCATATACCCATCACCAGGATTTAACAATTGCTAACATTTAACCATATTTTCTTTATCTATTTTTTATCCCTACCAGATAAAGTATTTTCTCCATAGTACCATCTTCATACCCTTAAAATTATAGTAATTTCTTAATGTCATCTAATGCATATGTTCAATTTCCCCCAATTTCTCAAAAATGTCTTTTTATAGTAGCAAAAAAAAAACAAAACCCAACATGAGTCCTGGTTGGTGTGGCTCAGTGGCTTGCAAATCAAAGGATCGCCAGTTCGATTCCCAGTTAGGGCAGTGCCTGGGTTGCAGGCCAGGTCCCCAGTAGGGGGCGCATGACAGACAATCTCACATTGATGTTTCTCTCCCTCTCTTTCTCCCTCCCTTCCCCTCTCTAAAAAAATAAATAAATAAAATCTTTTTTTAAAAAAGTAATGTGTCCTAAAGAAAACAATGTGAGATCTACCCTCTTAACAAAGTTTTAAGTGCACAGTACAGTATTGTTAAGTATAGGTACAATGTTGTACAGATCTTATCTAGACTTATTCATCTTGAATAACGGAAACTTTATACCCGTTGCACAGCAACTCCACTTTTCCCCCTCCCCCCAGTACCAGGGAAATCATTGTTCTTATCGATGATGATGTTATTCGAGTTATCTACTATGAGACTGCATCTTTTCCTTCCCACACTTTTCCAGGTGAGGATTTGAGGACCCAAAAGTAGGAATCTCAAGTGGTCCCTGCTAAGTTTTATGTTGTAAAAGACCATTTATACAGCCCCAGCCTTCCAAGGCCTTGGGAATCCAGATGCATCATCCAAAACTGCTGATCTTCGGCAGCGCCACGCCGCTGGTGCTCTGGCCCCTCCCTCTGTCCTGCGGTCTACCCCTTCCCAGCCTCCCAGCCTCCCAGCCTCCCAGCCTCCCACCCTCCCAGCGGGGAGTTGGGTATTTGTTACTCACCATGGCCAGTATTGTCTTCTTGGATGCGACGTCCGCCTCAAGGAAGAGACGCAGGGCTGTCACCCGGGATCTCCCCACGTGGGCCCTGGCCACTCGTGAGAGGCGTGGAGAGAGCACAAGGACCCCTAGCTGCACTCCTTTGAGATGAGCAGGAGCTAAGAGAATAGGAATGCCAAGGGCCTGAGCGGGATGGTCATCCTACGAGCTCGAAGAGAAAGCCTGCGCAGTGTCAATCGCTGTCATCCACCGTCACTGTTCCTCACCACTTCTCCCCCCACTGCTGACGACAAGCGGGTCCAAGCCTCCAGCCTCCACCTTGCGATTCCGTAGCACTCTCCTCACCGGTCTGCTCACTTGACTCATGCGTCCCCGTCACGCTGTTCTCCAAACAGCAGCCAGAGTGACCTCGTCAAAAACTAAAGTACTAAAGTTAGATCATGTCACTTCGCGACCTTAAACACTCCAATGGCTTCCAATCACAAAGAGACAGAGTCCTTACAAGGGCCTCGAGGGCCCCATGCGATTCGGCTCTGCCCCAGCCATGCCGGCCTCCTTCCTATTCGTCAGACACACCGAGCACACGCCCACCTTTCCCCCGTGCTCCTGTGCTCTGGCCTCGGCCTGGATTGTTTTCTCCCCCCCCAGGTCGCTGCATGCTGCCCCCTCCTCACTTCCTTCCAGTCTCTACTCCAATGTCATGTTCTCAGTGATGGCTTCCTTGACCACTCGAAGGACATCACCCACCCTCCCCCCAAAATAAAACGCGTCCTTATCCTCTTCGCTGCCGCAGGTTCCCCTGTAGAATCCACCACCATCTAACGTAGCACACACACCCTGCTTATTGATCTGCCCGCCGCCTCTCCCCACGCTAAAATGACCGCTCTGCGATCTGGCTTTGCCTATTTTTTTTTCTCGAGTTCCCTGCTATATCCCCAGCGCATACAAGGTGTTCAAAAACCAATCCATCAATGAATGCATGAAATTGTCTCAGAGAAGTTTTAATGGGGTGATACGATGATCTTACATTTTGCTGTTTTCAATACCTAAAGACAGGAGGGTAGGAAGAGAAATGACTTAATTTTTAAAAATGACATCAGGCCAGGGAGATACATGAAAAGTCCCACCAATCTCGGGCAGGGAAACTCGAGACGGGAGGAGGCGGCATCTGAACACCAGAGGCAGCCAGCGACTGCCACTGGGGAGCCGTTCAACCACTGGTAGGGACCCAGACCTCGCTCTCAGATCATCCCGAGTGCAGCTTCCTCCCAGTTCCAATTCCATGCTTCTATTCACTAAGTAATCAGTTCATGTATCCAATTATACATTGGGTATGTATACATTATACATACTTATTGAGCAGCTCATACAGACCAAGCCATTTGCTAGTCCCTGGGCGCATAGCCATGAGCAGAGTACATAAAGTCCCTGCCTCGTGCAGTGTGGAGTGTAGTGAGAGAGTCAGATAATATGGTAATTTTGGATCCTGATAAATAGTAAGGTGAAAATAAAACAAGCTGAAACGATGGCACGGAACTGAAGGTCACAGAGGCCTCTCTGTGGAAATGAAATTTGAGCTGAGCGCAAAAGAATGAGAAGGAGCTAGTCCCGCAAAGAACAAAAGCAAAAAGGTTACAGTCCCGAGTGTGAGTGTGGCAAGGAATCGATTTAAGGAACAGGAAGGAGGCCAGTGTGGCTGACGTGGGGGGGACCGGGGGCGGAGGCTGAAGGAGTCCCGAGCTTCCTCGGTGGTGGGGGTGGGGGTCCCCTGCACAGGTTCTCCAAAAAGTGGTGTCTTTCTCACATAGGTCACAGGACACACGTAGAGAAGGGAGAGGTGTGTTTGTTTGGTTTTTCTGAGCAAAATCTCAATTCAGTACAAAAATGTGTACAAAGCCTGCTGTGTACCAGTCACTTCGCTCAAAATAGAACTCGGCTTTCTATTTTCTAGACTCTAAGCCCAGTGATCCATCACCTTGGCCCCTCAGTCTCCTCCCCTCCTCCCTCCAAATCCCTCCGTCCAGTGTGAGCCTGGACACATCCTCCCCGAGTCCCGTAGGCAGCTGTCCCACTCTCTCCCCCTCCTTAGCCCACCCTTCAGCAGCTGCTTCTGTCCAAGGAAGAGTAAAGGCACTATTTAAAGACACAAGGGGGCGGGGCAAAGGAGGCCTAGCCTGGGCTCTGGATGAACAGGGGTGGCCAGAGGGCTGGTGACCATCCAAATGGGCCTTTGGATGGTTTTCCAGGTCACCAGGGCCAGGCAAGTACATCGGGAAGCAAGATGACCACAGGATGCGTACTACTGGGGTCAGAGTAGGAGGGACCTGCTGTGATTGAAAGGTGCCACCTGTCAGATCTCCATGGGAAATTTGAGCCTCCGCGGCAGGGGAAAGTGTTGTACCAACAGGCAGTAAACAATGCTCTTCAGAGACCCAAGACTCTTGAAATGGGGGTGGGGTGGAAGGAGAGAAGAAGGTGGGGGGGGGGGGCAAGGACAGAACTGCTGGGGGCTAGAGGCCTCTGGCTGCCCAGGAGTGAGGCCACTCGGCTCGAAGAAGGAGACAGCTCTCAAACGCCCCAGGCAGAGGCCCCACAGGTAAGACAAGCCCTGGGTCCCTTTCTAAGGGCCTCCCTCCATCTGTCAACTCTTCTCCCACCTTGCCAGGATGGGAAGCTCCAAGAAGGACCCCGGAGTTGGAGAAATCCAGGCTTCTTCCTAATTTTCTCTACCACGGTGTCAACTCTCTTTAGATACCCGAGCTCAGCCTCTGGGGGTTGGGCAACCTGAGATTACCTAGACAAGCCTGCAGGTGGCCATCCGCGCAGGCGGCCTGGTGGGGCAGAGAGGCTCAGCAGTTCAGTCGGGTGGGGAGGCAGATTGTCTAGGCAGTTAAGTGGCCTCTCCAGAGGCTGGTGCCCAGCTGGGATGGGGGGTGGTGGAAGCCTCAAGAGCACTGGAAGGCAGATGGGGGTGACAGTGAGTCTCAGTGAGTCTGACAGGTATCAGCAGACCCATCAAATGCCGTCTACACAATTTGGGGCTTGGACCTGGGCTCCTGGGAGGAGAGAGGAGCTGTCTGCAGCGCTGCTTCAGACACAAAACCAGGGTGGTATGAAAGCTTCTGAAGGAAGGAGGAAGGAAAGTGGAGAGGAAGGAGGGGAAGAGAGAGGGCTGAACTCCTCAGCCATGCCTGACTGCCCCCCCCCCACCAGTGGGGGGCCCCTTCCTCGGGGCTGGAGCCTTTGGAAGGGCCCTGGCTGCGGACCTGGTAGGAACAGCATCTTCGACATGGGCTCCGGGCTAGCTGTCAGGAGACTTGGGTTCTAGGTACAGTTTGGACATTTCATTGTCCTACGATTTCAGCCAAGGGACTTCAATGCCCCCAGCTTCAAGTTTTTCATGTGCCCAATGGAACAATCACACAGGCTCCCAAGGGTTAAAAAGTGGGGGACAAGCAAGCAAGGTAAAGCGAGGCATTGTGTGAGCCGTGAGCCGCTCTGGCTCTGGAGACGTTACCGCTGGCAGTGGGAGGTGTTATCCTGGTTTCAGAGCGTTCTGAGTTTCCTCACTCCTTGTCTACTTTGTGACACGCCTGGAGGGTGGAAAGCTGAGGTGTGTGCATGCGCATGTGTGTGTGTGTGTACACCTGTCCTTCCCCTCCACCCCCCTAAGTGTGTAGCGTGTTGACAAAGGGAAAATGGTTGCAGCACTTTGCTGTGTCTTAGCCAATTGCTATGGCACTTTGAGGTTTAAAAAGGGCTTGTTATCAACTTTCCAACGTTCAGCTCTCTTTGCCTTTGTGTGTCCAACTAAAAGCTCTCGTGGTCAGGTCGGGGCTTTAACCTGGCACGAGGCTGGGCAGAGGCCAACCTACACCGGATGAGCTGCTGTGTACTGAGTGTTCCCTCCACGCCGGGCGGGCCTCAAACTGCTTCCTATGCCGTGGCTTCCCTAACCCTCCACCGTCCCTGTGTGGCGAGACCTATTTTTACCTCCAAAAATCAAAACACCAGGAAGGCAGGTTGCTTGCTCAAGGCCACACACAAGGAGTACACAGTGGGAGCTGGGATCCCATCGCAGGAAGACTCCCGAATCAGTGACTTTCACCACTACTCTGCACCCCCATCCAAACAAGAGTGCAGGGCAGGAAGGGGCGTGCGGGCCGTTCACACCAGCGTTGGCCATACATTCTTCTGCTAAACATGGCATTGCTCAAGGGGGTGGCAGCGGCTCCTCAGGAAAAACAGCAAAAAAGAAAGCAAAAAGAAAAAAAAAACCCATAGTCAAAGAAGTTGGGGGAAAACTGAGTTAAATAAGGCTAAGCAATGTTAAAGTCTCTTTACTTGGAGTACCTAAGTGCTAATGAAGTTGTATATTTCTTATTTATTTATTTATTTATTTTTAGAGAGAGGGGAAGAGAGGGGGAGAGAGAGAAGGAGAGAATCATCTATGTGAAAGAGAAACATCAATCAGTTGCTTTGTGCACGTGGCCCGAATCCAGGGCATGAACTTCAGGGACCCTGGGACCCTGGTCTGGCAGCAGGACAACCCAGGAACCTCTGTTCCCTCTGGGTCCCTCTGGGCCCTGGCCCTTTCCTGCCTGTCTTCCTGCCTCTGTCCCAATCACCCAGGTGCCCCGGGTACAATCACCCAGAACGTGGCACTGTGAAGGGCAGGAGGTATTTTTAGCCAGTGACAGGGGAGTCTACTTTTCTTGCTGCCTGAGTCATGCCCTGAACACTATTTGGGGACTGTGCTCTCGGTAAACAGACCCCCGAGAGGGGCAGGGAGATGAGGGAGCTGGCCCCGCCCCCCGCCATCCACCTGCTATTGTAGATCCCAGAGTATATTTATACGGTACTTGACTAGGAAACCCCAATCTCCTCACGGACCCCAGGCAGCTGGAGGACCAGGTTTCCCTGCAGAGGTCAGAGAGAGTAGTTTCCACTCTCCACCAAAGGAAGCTCCCCCGTGCCCAGGCCCACCTTCCGTGAGCTGGCGGAGGCCCGGGGACCGGCCGGCCCAGGCATTCCCAGCTCTCAGGCATTTCCACTGCACCTCTGGGATGTAGCTTCCTCTGTACCATCTGCATTCCGCTTTCCTGAATGTCTTCCTCTGACCTAACTTACTTTTCAACTCAATACATGTTTCTAAGTTAGATCACTATTAGAGTCAGAAACTATGGAGACAAAACAGTATTATTGAATTCTGTCTGTGCGCGCCTGCCTGCTCTGGGCCCTGCGCCTGGGGCTAGCTATCCCCACCGTGTTCCAGAATGCTAGTACGGAATTGTAACCACTCCACAGCTTAAGCACAAAGTGGTAAAAATCACCAACAAGGTATTATGTGACCTAATGTTCATGAAAGCCCAAGCCACAACCTGTAGAGGGCAGAGGGCGGGTAGGTGAACACCACCCAGCATGAAGGCAGAGGGGCCCACACCGCACCTCTGGGCAAGCAGCGCCCTGCCCCTCCCTCACACCCCAGGGAAGTGGGTGCCCCAGTCACATGTCCAAGTAGGAAGGGTCCAGAACTGAACCCCAGGCCCCCAGACTCCAGGTCCTGCTGTCTGAGGTCGGGCTGTCCCCTCATGCAGGAGGGGGCATGACCAGGCCTGCTTGTCTCCTCTTCCCAGAGATGGAGCAGAAGGAAGGGAAGCCCTCTGAGGATGGGACCTCTGCCTCCCCAGCCGCAGGGACCCCGGGGACGCCGGCAGCAGGTGAAGCCTCATCAGAGGTGGGGCCCAAAGTCACCTCAGAGAGCACCAGCACAGAGGGGCCTCCGTCTGAGGCGGGAAGGCGGGAAGGAGCCCCAGCAGAGGACGGCGTCTCAGCAGAACTCCAGGGGGAAGCCGGTGGATTGGATGAGGTCAAGGTGGAGTCCAAAGTGGAGGCTGGACTTCCAGAGGAGGGTGGTGGGAAGGAAGAGACCAAAGAGGCTCCTCAGGAGATGACTGATGGGAAAGAAGAGACCAAATCTGAACCCAAGGAGGCGGAGGGAAAAGAAGAGATGGCGGTGGCCTCTGAGAAGCAGAAGGCTGAGGAGAAAGCAGCCAAGCCCGAATCCGGGGAGAAAGCCGATGTGGAGGATGAGGCCAAGGCTGAGCAGAAGCAGGCCGAGGGGGCGCAGGAGGCCACAACGGCCTCTCAGGAGGAGAACAACAAGACAGGGGAGCCTGAGGCTGAAGCCCCCATGAAAGCCGGAGCCCCAGAGGCCAAGTCGGACTCTGCAAAGAAGGTGACCCCGGGAGATGAGGCCAAGGCTGCACCCCAGGAGAGGGACACGAAGGAGGAGGTGGTGAGTGGGACAGAGGAGAGGGGGGAGGAGGCCCCACCAGTGTTCGGAGTCCCCTGCCCCCGGGGAAGCAAGGCCCCTCTGCTTTAGTTCCTGGGGAAAGTCCAGCCTTCCCCCCCCAAATAGCAAGAGCCGGGGCGGGGGCTGCCACACTCCCCATCCCAGGCTGTCTTCCAGATCATTCTGAAGTCCTCACAAAGCCTTGGGCAGGCGCTTGCGTGACTGTGAGCTCAGATCGTGTCGGTTCCAGCACTCAGGTGGGCCCAGTGAAGAGCAGGACCCGGGCATGGACAGAGAGTCGGAGGAAGGGGCAGGGGCGACTCCCAGCTCCCCCGAGGAGTGGCCCGAGAGCCCCACGGAGGAGGGTCAAGGCCTCAGCCCAGGTGAGTGAGAGCCAGGAGCCCAGGGGCTGCTGTAGGGGCTCCCCTGAGGGGCGTGCAGTCACAGTAGCCCCCCACTTCCCTCCCCCTGCTCCTTTCCTGCAGATGGGCTGGGCCCAGACACCACAGCAGCTTCGGGAGAGACCAGCCCCTCAGCCAGGTAATATCCAACCCCGGGACCCAGGCTCCCACTCCCCCTAACACCTGCTCCCTTCAAAACCTACCCTCACCTGATCTCAGGAATCCCAGGATTCCTGGCATTCAGCCCCTTCCCAAGGCAGAGCCCAGGAAACTGAAGGAGGCAGATCTTAGGGCCAAGGGAGCATGCAGCACACCTGGTCCGCCTCCCTCCCTCCATCGCTGGCCTCTAGGCATCCCCGACAGGTCTTATAGAGTCTTATAGAGGCCCTCATCTGGCCGCTCAGCACGTTTCCATGGTGCCAGCTCCGCCCACAGAGCATGAGCTCTGAATCCACTGAGTTTGGACGACTCTGCCTCTTGCCAGCTGTGTGACCTTGGCCGTGTCACTTCGCCCCCCCCCCAAAGGCCTCATCTGGGAAGCGGGTGCGGTAACTGTAACTCCCTCATAGGGTCATTGTGAGGCGGAGACGTGCTGTGTGTAAAGCACTTAGCGCAGTGCCTGGTGCCCTGCAGGTGCTGGGTGAAATGAGAGCCTCATTCTCGCCGCTGCCCAACTGTAGTCCTTAGAAGCAGCTTCTTTTCCAGGTGAGATGCACCTGTGTGTGACTTTCTTAGAGAAGGGTCACCAAATACTCACCGAGCGCTCAGGCATGCATGTGACGGGCTCCGAGGGGTGCTCTACATTCCCCACCTTCCTCAAGCCTTAGAGCCCTCTTGCCCAGTAGGTGTGTTCCTGCCCCCATTTTACAGAGGAGGAAGCTGAGGCTCAGAGAAGTCACAGGACAGGTGCCCAGATCACACAGCAAATAAGAGGCAAAGCCAGGATTCAAACTCAGGTCAGACCTCAGACTCACCCTAGTTCTATCCTCACATCCCTCCAGAGCACCACTGGCTCCCCAAGGTAGACTGAGTTTCATTTTTCCTTCCAGCCCCTCCCAGAGCCAGGCACAGCGGACCCGCCTGCCGAGAGTGGGCGCCCTGACTGTGCCTGCCCTCAGACTGCAGGGGCCCAACCCCCAGCCGGCCCCACCCCGCCCTGTGCCCTGTACTGGCGGGTCCCAGGCCCTCACTGGTCTCTGAACCTTTCCATGCAGTGAGTCTTCACCCAGCGAGGCGCCCCCGAGTCCCACGGAGCCCCCTCCCTCCCAGGAGAAGAAGAAGGAGAAGGCACCGGAACGCAGGGTGTCCACCCCTGCCCGGCCCCGGGGGGTCCACGCGCAGAACCGCAAAGCCATCGTGGACAAGTTTGGCGGGTAGGACGCAGCACGAAGCCGGCCGGGCTAGGCTTTCCCGGGGACCCTGGGTCTGCCCGAGGGAGGCCTGATGGGGGTGGGATCAGCCCAGCCATCAGGCCCAGGTGGGAGGGCAGGAGCCACACAGGGACTGGGGCTGCTCCCTGATGGCACCCTTGGTGGCCTCCCACCTCTCTGGCTGGCCTTCCCCACCCCTCCCCTCACAGGGCAGCCTCGGGCCCCACGGCTCTGTTCCGGAACACTAAGGCCGCCGGGGCCGCCATCGGCGGTGTCAAGAACATGCTCCTGGAGTGGTGCCGGGCCATGACGAGAAACTACGAGGTGGGCAAGGGGACAGGGACCCCCCCCCCAGGGCAGCAGTGCGGGGGAGGGTCTGAGTGGTGCAAAGCTCAGAGGGTGGGAGGCTCATGGGGGCCAAGTCCGGGCCCCCAGCGGCTCACCAAGGCCGCCCCTCCCCGCCGGCCCACAGCACGTGGACATTCAGAATTTCTCGTCGAGCTGGAGCAGCGGCATGGCCTTCTGTGCCCTCATCCACAAGTTCTTCCCTGATGCCTTCGACTACGCTGAGCTGGACCCTACAAAGCGCCGGCACAACTTCGCCTTGGCCTTCTCCACAGCAGAGTAAGCCATGGCCAGAACAGCAGAGCCACGGGGGTTCGGGGCTTAGGTCCCAAAGGTGAAGGCTGCACCCACAGGGGTCGCAGAATGTGTGGCCACATGTTGGTGTAGCCAACGGACAGATGGTGCTGGCCAGGAACGATTTCAGGACAAAGCAGTGGGTGAATCGGCAAAATCCCTGCCATGTGCTTGGCTTATACTCCACAGGGAGAGAGAGCACCAACACACACCTGTACCAAATACCGAGCCAGAGGATAGGCACCGTAAAGACGATGCCGATACCTGCAGGGTGAGGGACAGGGAAGAGGAGGGTGGGTCTGCTGTTTTGGACAGGGTGGTGCAGAGATTTGGGGTCAACAAATGGGATCACCCATTTGTTGGCTGTGTGATCTTGGGCAGGCTTCTGTGCCCGCCTGAGCCTCCATATTCCAATCTTTAAAATGGGCATGAGGTTTCCTCTTCGGCAAGGCTATTGTGAGAATTAAGTAGATAACTAAGTAAAGCTCCTACGACAGGGCCAAACCTGCAGAGAAAGACTTCAAAAATGTGTTAGCTGCTGTGCCTGTATTTTAATGAACGATATCACAACTGTTCATTATTATTCACTCTGGAACCTGGGGGTTTTATCGCTGAGACCCGTACAGCTCAGTGGCAGTGGGATGGAGAGATGGATGGTACTGGAAGGGCAGGAAGGGTGTGAGGAACAGTGTGGCCCGAGGAAGAACCTGAGAGGCAAGGACATGACGGCTGGGTGGAGGGGCGCTGGGGGAGGCCCTGCTTCCACAAAAGCATGAAAGCCAGCCTTAGCCAGACTCCTCCATCGCTACCCACCAAGCCTGAATCCCTTCTGGCCTCGGGGCTCCTGAAGAGCTGGTGCCAGGAGTGCCCGTTCTCTCCGGCCCCAGGGAGAAGCTTCTGAGCCACCTGGTGGAGAAAGGGCTGTGTAGAGGGTGCAGCCATGAGGGCAACCCCCGGGGGTGTGCCTACAGCCCTGGACAGAGAAGTCACTGGGGATGTCAGCAGCACTTGGCCTGGGGGGCTGAGCCCTCTGGTCCTGTCCAGGCCTGGCCGCCAACTTGCAGGGAAGCCTGGGACAACCTTCCCCTCTCTGGGCCTGTGTGTCCCCATCAGCAAAACGAGAGGACTGGATCTTGATCCGTGCTTTTCCAATGGGTGGGGTTTTCCCCACCCTCCACCCCCACAGATTCCGAAAGTAAAATATTAAGTGAGTGCCCAACGTATAAAACAGATTAAAGGGGGATCTCTTTAGGTTCGGGGGGGGGGGGGTTCCTGGAGTGTAGCGCCCAACCTCCCTTCCCAAGAGGGTCCCTGAAGCACATCCGTCGGGCCCCAGGGCACCAAGAGTGACATGTGAAAACCACCAGATGATGTTCCGCAAGATCGCGTCCAGTTTCACATTAGCCGGCCAAGGGAAGGGATGAGTGCCCTGATGGGGACGCTGTCAGGAGCACCACTGTCCTGCTCTGGGCTCAGAAGCACCTCTGACGATGATGACAAGTCCCACAAACTGAGGGTGATTAGCATTCTGCCAAGTGCTTTCCTTGGCTTATCCCTTTTAACCCTCGCAGCAACCCCAGAGTGTGGACACAGGTAGAGATGGTCCGTGACACCCGAGGGCCGCACAGGAGGACTGTGGCGGAACTGGGATCTGAAAGTGAGCCCCTAGTCAGGACTGGGAGCTCCCAGTGATCGTCAGAAGGGCGTGCCGCTCTGCCCTGACCAGATGTCCCTGACCTGTGGGGCGTGGGCCATTGTCCTCCTCCAAGCCAGGCTGAGCCACAGGAAGGCAGGAGGACCAATCAGCAATGATGACCGGCTGACAGGAGGCATCAGGCAGCCGTGAAAAGCAGAGGATGCCGTGGGGACCATGCCGGTGGAGGGTGGAGAACGGAGGTTGAGGTGCTGAATTTGAATCCTGCCTCCTTCCTCTTTAGCTCTGTGACCCTCAGCAGCTGACTTAAGCACCCTGATGGCTTAGGGTGAAGATTAAGTGTGCCAAGGAAGGTTTATTGCCCCATTCCAGAACTCTCCTCTGATTCCAGGGGCTTCCTAGGATGACAGAGGGGAGCTGCCAGTGCTGGCGCCCCCAGTGGGCTAGATCCCTGGTGCTTCTAGAGGAGCCTGCCCCGCCCCCCCGTCCTGTGCAGGCGTGCAGGATCCACACCCAGAGCCGAGGTCACTGCACTGGAGCCTGTCCCATTCTTCAAAACCCTCCAGTCTGTGCTCCTCCCCCCAGCACCCAGGCCAATCTGACTTGGGTTTCGGGCCAGTTGTCTCAGCCCCAAGAGAGGATTTCCACTGGGACCCTGGTTTCTCCTCTTGCTAGCACCCACGGTGGTTTGGCAGGCTGGGGCTGCTGAGGCCTGGCTGCAGGGCAAGGATGCCAGAGGCGCCTGGCCGGCCTGGGGTTGAGTCCCAGCTATGTCACTCACTTTGACCTTGGGCAAATCACCAAAATGCTCTGAGCCTCCAGTTCTTCTTCTGCTGGTGGGGGTGGGGCGGGGCGGGGTGTAAATGAGACCATTTAAAGGGAAACACTCGACAAAGCACTTGGCGCCCAGTGGCAAGTCCCTGACAGTAGGCAGCTCGGATTATCAGCCTTAGCAAAGCCAGGAGTGGCACGTTGCCCCACAGAGCAGCTGAGAGGCTAGAAAAAGAGGACCTGCTGCTGACCTCCGTGCTGCTCCTCAAACACATCAAGCACGCCTGCCTCGGGGCCTTTGCACGCGTTATTTCTGCCGCCTGGAATCCTCTTCCCCAGATACATGCATGGTTCACTCCCTTGGAGAGACCTCCTTCCCCCAGCACCGTTTTTAATGCCGCTGACACAGGAACGTGCCCTGGCTCCCTCCTCTGCCTTACTTTCCTCCATAGCGCCTCTCACCATCTGACGGCCCATCTCTTTTATGACTGTCTGTCTGCTGCCACGAGAATGGCAGTGACCGCGAGAGCAGGCAAGCCTGGGTGTCACTCAGTGCCGAGCTCCCTCAGTAAACACACAGAGGCTGGATGACAGTGGGGATGGTGCAGCCCTAGGGCAGCACTCTAGCTAGCATGGCAGTTCTGTCCTTTCAGCTCTTGCTGAGGGCCCTGGCCTTCCAGAGGACAGGCACGAAAGGAGCAGGTGGGAGGCATGGGTTAAGGTAGAGGGAGAGAGAGACCACAGGGGCCCGCCCCACGTGAGGCCACAATGCAACGAAAACGTGGGCTTTGGAATCAGCCAAGTGTGAGTTCTGACTCTGTCAGGGCCTCAGTTTCCTTGTCTGTGCAATGGGAGAGCTGGCCTAGATGACCTCCTGTCTCCAACACACACGATTCATCCTGGCAGGGCTGCCCCCACCCACCGCTTCCCCCAGCTCCCACCTTCTTCACCTCCGCTCTGCTCCTCACCCCGCCCCACCTCTGCCTCTCAGGAAACTGGCCGACTGTGCGCAGCTGCTGGAGGTGGATGACATGGTGCGGCTGGCAGTGCCCGACTCCAAGTGCGTCTACACCTACATCCAAGAGCTGTATCGCAGCCTCGTGCAGAAGGGACTGGTGAAGACCAAGAAGAAATGAGGAGCTGACTGACCCCGTGGGCAGAGGTGGCCAGGGTGCCCAGCTGACCAGCCACAGCCCCGAGGCTCCCTTCTACCCCAGAGACAAGAGAGCCAGGCCCTGGGCTAAGGCAGATGGCTTCAGTCTTAACTGCATTGAAAGTACTTTTGCAAAATCCTGTCTGGCTGCTTCCCTCGCCCACCCAGGAACCTCTTACTCTGGGATAATAAACCACAGCTGCCAGGATTCCTCACCTGGCATTTCCTCACCTGACACAATCTTTCCTACAGCATGAAAGGCATCTGGGAAGGACAATGGCCTGGGTCCCACCACTAACCAGCTGTGTGACCTTGGGCCAGTGAGTTAACCTCTCTGAACCTGTTTACCGTCTGATTGTGATAAAAGGATTTCAAACCTGATGGGGATGCCGTGAGCGTTCAATGAACTAATGAAATGAGCAAAAAGCCTTGCCTGGTATCTGTCACATACGTGTTCAATAAGCAGTGGCCAAGAATAAAGCCAAATCTCACATTTTGAGCCATTGGCAGCATTTTTCTCAATTCTAGTCCCTCTTTCCACACTCCTTCCAGGTTAGAGGTCCCAGGGCAGGGGCTGGAGTAGAAGATGCTTTAGAAATCCCACCCAAACTTAACTCAAAGATACCCCTCATTTCTGCCTCTTAAAAGCAGGTAGGCCCTGACCAATGTGGCTCAGATGGTTGGGTGTCATCCCACAAAGCGAAAGGTTGCCTGGTTAGGTCCGATTCCCTGTCAGGGCACATGCCTGGGTTTCGGGTTCAGTCTCTGGTCGTGGAATGTACAAGAGGCCACCGATCGATTCTCCTCTCATCAGTGTTTCTCTCCCTCTCTTTCTCCCCACTTCTCCGCTCTAAACAAATACCTAAGTGAATAAATAAGTGCGGGTGGTTTCCCAGTGGCTCAGAACCATGGCACCCAGAAAGCTCTTCCTTCGGGTGAAGCTAATCCCTCCAACTCTGGAGGCAGGTGTGGCTTGTTTTTGTTTATCCACTGCCCACTACTGAGCTGATGGTAACATCCTGTGAACACTCCTGTCTGGCTTTCTCAGCCGTTTGGAGAATGTTGTGCTGATAAGAACACCCCAGGAAAAACACAAAAACAAACACCAGCCAGTGCTGCACTGAGGCAGGAGGTGACTGGGCAGTCCACCGCTGGCCCCGTACCTCCAGTGCCTCATCTATAAAATGGGGACGTTACCCCTGTGGAGATGTTGACGGCCCCTCTGGCCAGGATGGCCCAGTCCTTCGTGGCCCCACAATGGCTGGGCTTACCTGAGGCTCCAGGCTATCGGCTCATGAGAAGCTGGGTCACACCTTTATTAGACGGCAGCTAAGTTCCCAGCCTCCTCTCCTTTGATGAAACCACTCCCTCCCGTCCATGAACACTGAGCCAGACTCCACAGCTCGCCTGTGGCTTTTATGGCTGGACTAACACAGGATTTCCGTGACTCCCCTGGACTGGAAGCTGGAGAGGCCACTGGACCCTGCCTGAGGCCCAGGCCCCAGGCAGGGGCAACCTAACGAGACTGCAAGTGGTTTGGAAACCAAGTAGTCAGATTTCCGGCATGGAGATCAGATTCTTCGCTTAGTGATGCATCAGTGGAAAAGAAAAGGTTTAACACCAAAATCGACACACATTTATCAGCAGCCTGGCTGATTTCAATCATGTAATCAAATGAATCACCCAATCGCAAGTGACTCTGGCCAAGTGCCTCGCCTCCCAGCCCTGCCTGTCGCGCCCCCCCGCCCCCCCTCCCCCTCCCCCCGCCCCCCCCCCCCCCCCCCCGCAGGCCCCCACGGGGATTCTGATTGGCTGCTGGGCTCATTTCCTGTGAGCTGGCCTGGAAGGTGACCTCAAGATAGAGCCACTAGTAAGATCAGGACCCTCACATCCGAGAACACTGGACAGCTGGCCTGTGATTCTGCAAACCTAACATGCCCGGCTCTGGGGCAGAGAAAGGGAGTGGGAAAGCACACCTGTGGCCAGGTGAACCTGGAACTGGTCTGCACATACCACACACACAACTAACGACTAACAACTTAAGGAGGAAAAAAAACAAACAAACGTAAAATAGCAGGGCATGGGCCACCAAGGGGCTCTGGCCCCAGTCCATGCGGTGTGTCCGTCCGTCACGCCCACAGTGGGGCAGACCAGAGTTAGGAGGGTCGCTGCTCTCCAAACTGGAGGGTGTGCTCTTCCGCGCTCCTGTAGAACAGCTCCGGGTTCTGCTTTAGCAGGTCAGCGAGCTCCATGCGCACAGGCTCCCCCGGGTCTGGCCTGTTCACCAGCATATTGACGGCCTCCAGCACTGGGGAGAGAGGCCAGGTCAGGACATCAGGACGGAGAGAAAAATCCTGGGAAGGGGGTGATGACTGCCCAGTCCCAGACCCCCCTGAAACTCTATGCACACTGCTTGGGGGACCCCCAGGGAGTTCCATCTCTCAGGATGACTCTACCACCAGATTGAATGCCTCGCACAGTCCTGGCTGAAGAGGCCGAAAGCCCTGACTGGCTCTGCCAGTGGCTTTCAAACTATGTTCCATGGTGAGACCTGCGGGATATCTGGGGCTCACTCCCTTTTCAATAAGAACGCCTCCCTTTCCTGCTTGATATTAGGATTCCAAAGAAACTTAATTTGGGGAAAAGGGTTCTGAGGCTAATGACTGGAAACCGCTACAGTCAGGTGGCTCCTCATCTTTCCCAGATGCCCGTGGGAACCCGGTGGAGACCGGGCGGCTCCCCAGCACCTGCGCATGCGCACGGGCACACAGTTCTGAGATGAGAGCTTCACAGCCCCCATGAAGGTCAGCCGAGGAGCGCTTCCCACCCCACCCCTCAGCCCAGGACCCTTGTTGCTGGGGCTAAAGACTTCTCAGCTGATCCAGAGGCACACTGACTGAAGCCACCAGCCGCAGACAGTTATCTAAATTTAAATTAATTAAAATTAACCACAGTTAGGAACTCAGTTCCTCGGTTGCATTGGCCACATTTTGTGTGCTCGACAGCCACACGCGGCTAGAGACTGACTAGGGGGCAGGACTGTGCAGCCACACAACACTCCCCCATCACAGCCCTGGGTCCTGCTGGCCAGCACCGCGCCTGTCAGCCAAGCCCACTTTGCATCCCCAGTAGCCACTGGCCAGCTGCCAGGCGGTAGGTAGGGAAGCGCTTCACCCCTCCGTGTCTCAGTCAGTGTGCTCGGCTGGTGAATGGGGCGACTGGGAGCACCCTCTGGTGGGGTTGCTCGGGGGACTACGTGAAGTTGGGGGATGAAGGCATGAGGGCTTAACTAAGTGATATGGATTCTCATCCCTGGGTCAATCCCCTCAACGGTCAGTTAGGGTGCGGAGCCCTGAGAAGGAGCGGAGACGTCACCAAGGCGCGCGCACGCACGCACGGACGCAGCAGCCGCCTTCTTTTCCAAGCCCTGCCCTCGACTCCCAACTCACGTGCTGGCACGCCTGCCCAGGTGTGGGACCAGAGGCAGGAGCGGGGGTCTCAGGGCGCATCCCTCCTATCTGATGCCCTGGCTCCGCTGAGACCCATGCATTTTATCTCCTCTCTTTCAAACTTTTCTAACTCCCAATCAGCCTTGTAACCGCCCCACCCCCCCCACCCCCGCCACCCGCATCGGTCCCGTGGCAGGCACTGCCACGCCCACCTTCATAGGCCTTGGTGTAGGGCTTCCAGTGCTGGTTGCTGATGATGGGTAGGCACACCCGGCCCTCGGGGTCCACGTTGGGGTGGTAGATTGGGGTGGTGAACGTCACCGTGGGGGGCATTAACGGATACTCCTTGGGGAAGCTGATACGCAGGTGGAAGGCCTTGAGGTTGTAGGGTGGCGTCTCCTGTGCAAGAAAAGAGGGGAAGCTGTGTTCCGAGGCAGGGCTGCCCTGAAAAGATGTTTTTCTCCTGGACACTCAGTCTGGTTACCCCCTTTCCTGCCCGGACCCGGGTGGGGCCGGGGGGGGCGGGCCCAGGCCTCCTCTACCCCACGCCTGCATTCATGGATCAGTGGGGGACTGGAATCACAAAAGAACCAGGGGGAGGAGGAGTCCTAAAAGTCTGATCCTGACTCTTGCTGTGTAACCTGGGCCAGGGCCTCCCATCTCTAGGCCTCAGTTTCCTCATTTGAAAAATGGGTAAAATTTGACTACATGAGCTCCAACGACCACCTCAGCTTTTGTTTTTATTGGTAATTAACTTTTTCCCAGTTTTATTGAGAAATAATTGAATCACTGTATAAATTCAAGGTGTACAGCATAATGGTTTGATTTCCATATGTTGTGAAATAATTACCATAACAGGTTCAGCTAACACACATCTTCTCATACAGATACAGTAAAAAGAAAAAGTGTGTTCTCCTTGTGATGAGAACTGTACTCCCGTAACAACTTTCTGTACCTCACACGGCAGTGTTAACTCCAGACACCATGCTGTGTGTTACATCCCTAGGACTTATTTCTACCTCGTCACTGGACATTGGTACGTTTTGACCACCTTCCTTCATTTCCCTTCACCTTCTGACTCTGGTAAGCCAAGTCTGATCTCTTCTCCTGGGAGTTTGGGGGTTTTTTTGTTTTTTATATTTAGATTCTTCGTGTAACTGAGATCACACACTATTTGTTTTCACCTGTCTGCCTCCACAGCCCATCCATGAAAGAGGAGAAGGACACGTATCGGCACACCCTCTGTTCGCAAACATAGGAGAACACGGTTACTGGGGCGAGGAAACAGGGAGAGTGAGGAAACCGTAAGAACTCAGGCTGTTGAGGATGTGAACTAGGGAAGCCACTGCAGGAAACTGTATGGAGGTTCCTCAAACAATTAAGAACTACCACATGACCTAGCAATTCTACCTTCGGGCATACACTCAGAAGAACTGAAAGCAGGGACTCAAACAGGTATTTATTTGTATACCCGAGACCCTAGCAGCATAATTCACAATAGCAAGAGGTCAAAACAACTCACCCATCTGTGAATGAATGTACAAGCAGACGTGGGGCATGGACACACAATGGGATGTTATTCAGCTTTAGAAAGGAAGGAAATTCTGGCCCTGGCTGGCGTGGCTCAGTGGATTGAGCACTGGCCTGTGAACCAAAGGATCATCAGTTCGATTCCCAGTCAGGGCACATGCCTGGGCTGTGGGCTGGGTTCCCAGCAGTGGGCACTTGAGAGGCAACCACACATTGATGTTTCTCTCCCTCTCTTTCTTCCTCCCATCCCCTCTCTAAAAATAAATAAAATCTTAAAAAAAAAAATTAAAAGGAAGGAAATTCTGACAATGCCACACCATGGACAAACTCTGAAGACATTATGCTCATTGAAATAAGCTGGACGAAGAAAAACACATTTTGAATGATCCCACTTTTGTGAGGTACCTAGAATAGTCAAATGCACAGACATGAATTGGAAAACTAGTTACCAAGGACTAGAAGGAAGAAGGAATGGGGAGTGAGGGTTTCACAGGTGCAGAGTTTTGGGAAGATGAGAGGGTTCAAGAGATGGGACGGTGGTGAGGGCTGCACAAGAATGTGAATGCATTTAGTGCCACTGAACCAAACACATAAAAATGGTTAAGATGGGAAATACTGTTATGTGTATTTCCCATGATTCAAAACATTAAGATTGCAGGGTCTGAGGGACCAAGGGCTGGAGGCTGCTAGGACCCAGCAGGAAATCCTCCAGAGTGTGAGCAACCTAAAGGCTTCCCTGAGCACCTACTCTGTGCTGCTCTGTGCGAGGGCATGACACACGTTAGCCCGTGCAGCCGAGTGCAGGGGTCACATGGGCTTTGGAGCCACGCTGCCTGGGTGTGAATCTTGGCTCTGCTACTCACTGGCTGTGTGACCTTAGGTAAGTAACTTAACCTCTCTGGGCTTCCATATGGGAACACTATTACTTAATCATAGGGCTTACGTGAAGATTAAATGAGTTAATTCACACTAAGTGCTCAGGGCAAGGCCTGGCACATGGCAAGCACCACGTATGTGTCAGCTATTACGATAAGTATTATGAAAACTCCTGCCTGTCAGCACCTCCATTTCCAGGTGAGGAAACTCCAGTTCAGTGGATGTAGGTCACCTGCCCGGGGCCACATTGGCAGTTCTGGGGCAGGAACCCAGAGCTGTTGACTCTACGTCTCCACACACGAACACTGCTCTACACCCCAAGGCAGAGGGACCCCAGAGCTTGGGTGAGCCCAGCACAGAGCTGGTGCCCCAGTCCAAGCTGGTGCCAGGCTCCAGACCTTTTCAGGACCTTAGTGAGAGAGAAGCCACGGCAGAGACCGCCAGAACGGCATATGTACCTAAGCACAGTCAAGGCTTTAAGAGAGCTCCTGTTCCTAAGCAAAAGGTGGAACCGAAGCCTTAATTGTCTTGGGTGTGTCTGACGTCAGAGGCAGGAGCAACCACTGGGCAGAGGGAATGTGTCAGCTTTTATGTCCTTGATAACGAGATGGGGCTGGGACCTGGCGGGCAGAGACAAGGCCAAGGGTGAGGCCTCTCAGAAGGCTAAATGACCTTTAGCTTCTTCTCTTTGAACTTCAAAATCTGAACAACACTACTCCAATATAATTAACCGACATTTTTGTGTCCATTTTCCCTGACCCCTCCAGGATATCGGATGAAATGTGCTTTTATTCTGACAACCTTTTGCCGACGCCTCTTGCGAATGAGCTGTCAGCTTCACTGACCGTCTTGCTGTAACAAACCTCTGCAGAACACGTGGAGGTCGGCATAAACTGGGAAACTTCCCTCCGCCACCACCACCATGGGAAACAGGAAGTTTCCCCCATCCCTTAACAAAGGTCCAAGAAATCTTGGTTTATTTACTTTTAGAAAGAGAGGAAGAGAGGGAGAAAGAGAGGAAGAGAAACCTCACAGTGAGAGAGAAACATCAATCTGTTGCCTCTCGTACACGCCCCAACCAGGGACTGGCCCCGAAACCCAGGCATGTGCCCTGACCGGGAACCACACCAGTGACCTTTCATTTTTGTGGGACAAGTCCAACCAAGAGAACCACACTGGTCAGGGCTTTTTTTTTTTTTTTTTTAAAGAATAAAATCTCACCATTTACGACAGCATGGATGAGCTAGAAGGCACTATGCTAAGTGAAATAAGTCAGAGAAAGACAAATACCATATGATCTCACTTATATGTGGAATCTAAAGAACAAAACAAACAAACAAAATTGAAACAGGCTCACAGACACGGAGAACAGACTGATGACTGCCAGAGGGGAGGGTGATTAGGGGGCCGGTGAAAACGGTGAAGGGATGGACAAGTGCAGGTGGGTGGTTGCTGAATAGTCGCGGGGATGTGAGGTGCAGCGTGGGCAGCACAGTCAGTGACACTACAGCGACCGTGTGTGGTGCTGGGTGGGCGCTGGAAATGCCAGGGGAGCCCTTTGTAAAGCATATGATCTCCTGCTCTAACCACTATGCCGTACACCTGAAACCAATACGAAATAATATTGCATGTAAACTGCCACTGGAAAATATAGTTAATAAATAAATAAATTTTAAAAACAAATTAAGCTACAAAAAGAGAGATTTTTTTTTCTTTTTTTGGAAACTGTTTGCTGAAATTTCTGTGGTGGGCTTGGTGGCTACTGGTTTGAGGAAGGGGTTGCCTCCTAAGACCAAAATTCTTTTAGCTTCTTCTGCCTCAAACTGGGACACAATCAATCCAGAGAGAGACCCCCCTCTACCAAATGCGGAAAGGCAGTAAAAAAAGGACTCTAAGGCAGGGAAAATTCTTGCCCAGTCCTACCCATCCCCGCCCAGGACGCCGGCCTAAGTCACCCATCCCAGGGACACTCACGGGCAGGAGGAGTGCATGCCACACCAGGACGTTGGTGTCTTCGCTGAACAGGTTCCCCAGGTACCAGGGAAGCTTCTTCTGAAGATCCTCCAGCTCCTGAGGGACAGAGTGAGGGGCAGTGAGCCAGGGCTCCCCTACTCCAGCTGCCTTCCCCACCCCAGCACAAGCTGCCCTAAGTCCCAAAGCAGAGCCCCCATTTACTGAGCACTCAGCATGTGTCAGGCCTGGTGCTCGGTGCTTTAAGTGACTTATCGGGTATTAGCCCCACACACCGATGTCGGTGCTAGGTGAAGGGAAGATGAAGGTCACTGCTTCCAGGTGTTACAACGTGGGAGTCAGCTCTCTTGGGAGTCTTTTGTCCTGAAAGCATCCTCTAATCCTTTTCCTAGAGAGTCACAAGGCCCTAACACCCCGCCCCCTTCCCTCCATAGCATCCACTGAGGGTCCAGCATGACGGTGTGTCCCCACCAGGCTCATGGCAACAGAGACATCGCCCTGTGCCTGTCAGACCCCTCCACCCCAGGGTGAGGGAAGGGAGATGGCTCGGACAGACCACAGCAAAGCAGAAGTCTCACAACAATCAGAGAAACTAGGGAACGGAAGGGACTCAGCTTCCTAGAAAAGCAGCCCAGTCACCTGGACGTCACTGAGTTCTCCCAACAGCCCCTTCCAGAGCATCCTCTATTAACACCTGACCAAGGCAGGGCCCAGTCCTCCAGAACTTCATTGCAGCAATGGAGGAAGCAAGGGTGTGACTATGTGGCCAATGTGTGGAGACACAGCAGGGAAGGGGACAAGGGGACAGCAGGAAGGCTTCATGGAAGGTGACACTGAGCTGGGCCATGCAGAATAAAAGGAGCCCTCCCTGCAGAGAAGGGGAGAGGCCCCAAGGCTGAGGGCCCCATCAGAGCAAATGTGTACAGTGTGCCTCAGGCAAGGTTAGTAGTACTACAGGAAAAGGGTCCCGTGGTCGAATGCATTGGGAAACACTAGGCTAATCAGATTTCCCTATGGCAGGACTTCCCAAGTCTTTAATATGCCACTGTGTGCCATGAATCTCCAGGATGTGAGCCCATAGCACGCAGTACTTCTCAAATGTATTTGATCAAGGAACCCTCTCCCTTTCGGGGTCCATTCTGTGGGACAACAGACTTCTTTTGGTGGGGGAACGATTTAAAGACTCAAAGACATTCAAGGGCAGGCCATATCCTCTAGAACATGGAATGGGTATAACCTCTGGTTCTATACCAAGGGCAACTTTAGCCACTGCCCCCCACCAGAGGACACTTGGCAAGGTCTACAACCAATTTTGGATGTCACAAATGGGGATGCTACTGGCATTTAGTGGGTAGAGGCCAGGGATGCTCATAAACAACCGACAATAAAATTATCTGGCCCAAAATGTCAATGGTGACAAGGCTGAGAGACCCTAGTGTAAACAAAGGCAGAGAGAAAGCTTCCCAAAGCCCATCCACAGTTGGGGAGGGGTCCCTTAACACTGTGGACCACCTGAACTTTACCTGCCCCCCAATATATAAGCACACTCCTCTCCCCCATTCAGCTCATACTCCATCTCTATTCACACCAACAAATGGCTTCCGCCCAGAGTCTAAGACCCTCACTTATCTTTTACCTCACATATCTGGGAAGCATCTGCCACTCCAAGTTTCTAGTTCCACTAATACCTGTGACTCTGGCAGCAATGAAGGCCAAGGTTGAATGGAGAAGCGGTGGCATGGACACTTCCTGACTTATTAATACTGGGCACACTTGGGCTTTATCTGCTACAGGTGAGTTCTGCCAAAACTTTCCCCAGGCCTGAGACTGTGGAAACCCAAGCAAAGACACACAGCTCTTTCCTAAGGCCCAGCGGGGCATCATCTGACTCAGAGGAACAGAAAATGAAAGTAGAGAGGCCACTGAAGGGACCTGCAGGTGGGAACCCTATCCACCTGGACTCACATCCCGCCCCTTCCCTGCCTGCTGGGTGACCCTGGCAACTGAGCGGTTCCCTCTGAGCCTCAATTTCCTCACCTGTAAAATGGGGGTCTATGACTTAGCTCACAGGGTTCTGTGAGAATTAGATGAAATAACTAATGTAAACTGCTCGGCACTTAATGGTGCCAGCGGGATCAATACCAGATAACAGCTCCTTGGCTCTTTCCCACTTGGCTGGAAAGACCCTCTGAGCTGTTTTGCTGCGAACCTCCAATTCTGGAGAATCCTGCAAGGGCAGGATTTTTGCTCATCTCTGAACAGGAGGTAGCACATTGTGGGCATTCAACATTTGTACAATGAATGAATGCATGCCACCTACTCCAGGACATCTTCCAGGTCCGCCTTGGCATCTTTTTCTCCCGAGAATATCCAGGGAACGTTGCTCCCGACTCCTACTCAGCACCCCAGACTTCTCCTTGAGATTCTCGGTAATGCAGGTGCCAAATCAGAGGGCGGGCCTCGGGCTATTCGAAGGCAAGGACCTTGTCCTGGTTATATCTCTGTTCATAACCCACCCCACCCGACCTTGCTCCTGGAACCCCTCAGCACCGGAGACTCAAGCAATTGTTATCACAAGTTTCTGGCAGGTGAAGGGAAACCAAAACCAACTGCAGGAAGCTGGCTCATCCCCATTTTCACTACTGCTCAGGGAGCCGGCGACAGCTCCGCCTGATATGCCACTAGACACCCCCAAAACTCCAGCTCTGGCCCCTCTCGCAGACCCACTCTTCCTTCCACTGGGCGAAGGAGAGGATAAGAGGGTTCAGCCAGCCCCGGAACCCGTACAAACAAATGCGCTCGGAGAGCCCCGGGGAAGAACGGAAGGAGGAGGAACTGGGGAGGGCGAGGGGAGCCTTGACAAAGGGGTCAATCTACAGGCAGGTAATTACCTTCGCGACCCGCTTGCTCGCTGTCATCTTGGGGCAGAGTGTGGGCTCCGACGACGTCAGCTCCAGGCGCGCCCCACCCCCAGGGTCCCACCTCCGGAAGCCCCGCCCGCGCGCAGGCGGGGGCCGAATGAACTTGCTCCCTCCTTTTCCACTACTAAGGGGCAGCCGCGGAGGGCAGGGGACTACTGGGCCCGACTCGATCTCTAGTGCGGTGGGCTCGGATCCCCTGAACTCGCGCTCTTTGTCGGGCACGCAGCGTGCCCGGACCCCGGCATCCCGCTGGGGGGCGCTGTGCACCAAGCGGCGAGCCCTCGGGGGTGTGGCGCTGGTGTCCGCCCCTCGGGGTTCTGGTTTCACTGTCGCCAGAGGCCGTGCCCGGACTCCCCCATCTCCCGCCTCCTCAAACACTCACTCGCCTAAGTCTTTACAGGATGCTGGCTCTACAAACGCAGCTCACGACAGCCCGCTCGGCCGTCTCCACCCTCAAACTGCCTCCGAGAGCTCTCCCAGACAACTCCCGGAGCCCCTCGAACGAGTCATTTCCCCCATCTGGGCCCCGTACCCCACCTCTAAAAAGGGGTGAGGGGCGATGTAGACTATATGCCCTCCAAGGGCCCCTCCCCCTTGCAGTTTGTGCTGTCCAGCCTTCAGTGGAGAATTGCAGGGTCACTTCTCCCAGGTGACGGCTGGATGGTGAACAGCACCGCAAGGAGGCGCTGTTGGTCCCATCCTCTCTCGCCTTGGGGTTTGGGTCCTTTACTAGGTTTAATATTTAGTAAGTGCCTACTAGGTGCCAATTGGGAAAACAGTTGGGTGGGGGTAGCCCCACGATGGACTTCAGGAGCCTCCCTTATTTCACCATCGGTCTTTTACAACCTACAGGGGCACAAGGGCAGAGAGCCCTTCCCCCAGCCAGGATCTGAGGCCACAGTGGAAGAGCCGCTCCTGAGCACCGAGCAACAGTCGCGCAGGAATGGCATAGTAATGATGAGAGTCCTGGGAGGACTGAACCTGTCTTCCTCACCCCCCAGCGCTTTCGGTCCAGATGAGAAAAGAAATCGGCATGTTTTGAGCCCCTATTTTGAGTTTTGTGCTCACTGCCTCATGTAGTTTTTATCTAAGTGTCGTGGAACCTGGAACCGAATGACTTCTCTGCTCAGATGTGCGATGTATTTACAGATCGATTAGTTCTGCTTAATTCAAGCCCATAAAGTTTAACCAGGCACCCTCTATATGCCAGAAATGAATAGCACACTGTCCACAGTGCCTTAATCCAGGTAGTGATGAGGGAACCGAGGTGTTTGACCCTACCCCTGGTCATTCACCTCAGTTAACATGCATTTTGCACTGCTGAGTGTCGGGCACTAACTTGCAGGGAATAGTACAATGAGAATGTGGGGTCCCATCCTGCCCTTGAGGAAGATAAGAACACAGCCTTACATTTTTATTTTATTTATTTCTTTCTTTATTGATTTGGGAAAGAGGAAGGAAGAGTAAGAGATTTGTTCCTCCACTCATTTATGCATTCATTGGTTGATTCCAGTATGTGCTCTGACCAGGGATGGGACCCGCTACCTTAGCACCGTGGCCATGAGGACGATGCTCCAACCGACTGAGCTACCCAGGCAGGGCAGCCCCTGGATCCTGGATTTGTAATACCAAGTGGTAAGCTTGAGGATCTAGGGAGAGCCTGGAGGGTCACCTGATGCAGCCTCAGAAAGGAGCAAGGTTTCCTGGAAGAGATAAAAACCCAGGTGCATTGCAAAGCTTGGTGAGTTAGCTAGAGTGAGCACTTGGGATGAGAGTGTTCTCAGACGAGGGAACAGTGTGAGCAAAGGTGTGGAGGCAGTGCACATGGCAACTGAAAGCAGTTCCGTAATGTGGAGCCTAGTCTGTCCAAAGTTTTGTGACTCTCCTTGCTTTCTCTGCCGGAAACCCTGCTAAGTGACTTGAATTCAGAGTCATGGATTTAACCAGCCTCCCCATCCTGGGATGGACCCTAACTGCCCACACAATTGGGAGACCCATGTGCATGGCCTTCTCATCCTGGCACAATGCAGACCTTTGTGTGTGTGTGTGTGGCAGGATGAGCCCCAAGGAGACCTGAACTTTACTTCCACATCTGCCCCCAGTGCAGCATGGCCTTGGGTGAGCCACGGGACCTCCCACCTGCTTCCCAGGATTGCTGCGAGGCTAAGCTCACAGAAGTGGAGAACTTTGAAAACTGTAACTCCCAGGTGTAAATAATCAGGATTCAACCCCCCAGGTCTACTGTTATTGTCTGAATAACCTTCACCTGTCTGTGCCTCCATTTCCTCATCTATAAAATGGGGCTAATAGTAGTGGATGGAGTAAGGAATTGATTTTGGACGATATGTGATAGTTATAATCGTACTAGAATGTTCACCTTCGTATGCCTGCAACAGGTCCGGAGGGATTCAAGATCCTGCGAGTCCCTGGGGAGGGTAACTAGGTGACCGAGTACAGCAGGGGAAGGAAAACTATAAACCCCATTTCCTTTTAAATCTTTGAGCAATGTGGATAAACTACCTCTTCAAAACCGGATAACATTTCAATTTAACAATATTCTCTTTTTAAAATGAAACGGTTTTTACATTAACATTTTATTCTTTTTTTAAAGATTTTATTTACTTATTTTTTTAAAGAGGGGAAGGGAGGGAGAAAGAGAGAGAGAAATATCAATGTGTGGTTGCCTCTCATGTGGCCCCCGGAACCCAGGCATGTGCCCGTGCTCAAGCCACTGAGCTAAGCCAGCCAGGACTAACGTTTTCATTCTCGAAAAATGAGGCCTTTGCAATACCAGCCCCACAATCCCTCACGGCAGAGCCTGGCTGGAGCAAAGTCCGGGCTGCTGCTGCACAGCAGGAGGGCAGGCCGTGCTGCCCTGCAGGCCTCGCCTCCCCAGGTTCCTCCTGGCCTGGCCAGCCTCACCTGCTGTGTTAGCCACCTAGCCCCGTAAGGAGCCCCTGCTCTGGAGTCTGTTTGCACTTGCTAACTTTCTATCTCTTGGACCTCTCTTCTCCTTCCTCCCCCCTGGGTCAGGGTTTTCCAGGCCCCGTGATGGCTGTGGCCTTTGTAGTCATAGTTGTGTACCTGTCTGGAAGGTGTGGCTATGCCTGGTTCCCAGGACCCTTGCAGGGACTTCACAGGGAACATTGTCATCTCCCACCTTTGGATGAGGCAGGAAGCTCCTTTTTGGCAGCTCTGCCATTGCCAGCATGTCACAGAGACCATCTGAAAAAGAGCCAGGTGGGGGCATACACTGAAGTGTCTGAAGCACTATGGACAGTATGACACCTCAGCAGTATATTTAAAGATGACAGTACATACATTTATGTTTGCATGTTAGAGACGAACCTGGCAGATACCTAAGAAACTGACAGAGTAGTTATCAGTTTGGGTGGAAACAATTGTTGTCTGTGCCACCCAAAACGGGCCAGGACCACAGCAGGCCTGCCTCAGGCCGGCCTGTAGCGCATGAGTTCTTGCCTTCGTGCAGGAAAAATTTCACAGCCTAAACCCAACTCATTTTGAGAGTATATTTATTAAAGCTGGGGACAGTGGAACAAAGGAAGAGCATAGGGTAAAAGAAGGCCTTGCTCTGCTTTGTCTCCCTAGAAATGTGGTCGGAAAGGAGTGGCCCATGCTGGGCTGCATGAACTCACCGAGAAGTGAAAGTCACAGTGACAGAAGTGAGCCAGGCGGGGCTGCCGTGAGCTCCCTGGGAAGTCAGAGAAAAAGGGGGACCTTGGAGATAGGTTCAAGGGGTAAACCCTGGGACGAGCTGCCACTGCCTGCTGCTCGTTGCTGCCCTGGTTGCACGTCTCGTGGGGACCCCAAGAGTGTAGGAGAAAGAAAGTAAAAAGTTCATATCCCAAAAACGACATGAGTGTGCTCCAGAGAGAGCCCACGCTAGCCTCCTTAGTCTTAAGAGTCTTAGTCTTAAGAAGAGTCTCTTCTGCAGGCGGGAATTCTAGGGGAGGTTTCAGGGAGGGGTCTCACCAGAATACTCACTAGTTTTCCAGGTGCACCTTTCAACATGTTGACTCATCAAAACGAGCTCATAGGGGAGTATGGGATCATTCTCTGGTCAGCCTCACCACTGTACTTTTATTTTGGCTCTGTCTGGCTCTGAGCAGGTTTTTGTTATTCCCTCCCCGGCCCGCCCCATGAGCACATTTGTCCTTGGGGTTGGCTGGCACAAATGCATTAATTTGGTTTCTGCTCTGTATCTCCCTGACCAGGGTGATTTACACTATATATTCTCTGGTTAGGGAGGAGAGGTGTAAACCATTTGTTCTCAAGTGTTCTTGGTTAGGGAAGATGAGGTTACTAGCTGGCTGTAAATTGGTCAAATTGTTTCACCTTGTTTAATTGTCTTGTCTCAGTTTCCCCACTCCGCTTGCCAAGAACTTTTCTTAGCTTCTTACTATCCTGCCTCGGTCTACACACATCCTTTTCAGACTGTTTGCCTTTTTTTATAGTAACTCACAAGCATTTGTTACAGAATCTGTCATACCTAAGATAACCAAGAAGAGCTGTAAAGTCATGTTAGCAGTTGCATCTTCAAGATCTAGCTCCCTCCCTGGCACGTGGAAGGCATACTCAGCTCACCACGAGCATTCTCCTCCTCTGCTGCAGCCGCCTGGGGAAGCAGCTCTCCAAGCTGGGTGGGGCGGCACTCAGGTGTGCTCTCCAGGCCGGGGAAGCCCTGGTGAGCACGGAGCTGGGTCCCCTTCTGCCCTGCGTTGTCTTTGTGTTACTTTACAACTCTGTAAGTTGTAGTAACTGATAGCACGCAAAACAATTCTTTTTTTTAAATGAACTTTAAATTGTATTATTTAATTGCAGTCTACATGCAGTATTACTTTGTATTAATTCTCAGGTGTACGGCATAGTGGTTAGACAATCCTATACCTGTTTCACCCAGCCCCCCGACCCCCATCCTTTCGCACAGCAGTCCCTCTGTTCTCTATATCTATGAATCTGTTTCTATTTTGTTTGTTTTGTTCACTAGATTTCACTTATAAGCAAAATCATATGGCATTTATCTTTCTCTGCCTGGCTTATGTCACTTAGCATACTACTCTCCAGGTCCATCCATGCTGTCACAAAAGGTAAAATTTCCTTATTTTTTATGACTGAGTAGTATTCCACAGCTTTCTTATCCACTCATCTCCTGATGGACACTTGGGCGGCTTCCAAATCCTGGCTATTGTAAATAACACTGCAATGAGCTTACAAGTGCATATATTCTTTTGAATCAGTGTTTCGAATTTCTTCAGATAAATCCCCAGAGGTGGAATCACTGGGTCATGAGGCAGATCCATTTTTAATTTTTTGAGGAAGCTCTATAGTGTTTTCCACAGTGGCTGCAGCAGTCTGCAATCCCACCAACACTACACAAGGGTCCCCTTTTATCCACATCCTCACCAACACTTGTTGTTTGTAGACTGAAAAACAACATGTAGAATGACAGCCATTCTGGCAGATATGAGGTGATATCTCATTGTGGCTTTAATTCGCATTTCTCCGATGATTAGTGATGTTGAGCATCTTTTCATATGTCTATTGGCCACCTGCGTGTCCTCTTTGGAGAAATGTCTATTCAGGTGTTTTTGTCCATTTTTTCATTGGATTATTTGGGGGGGGGTTGGTGCTGAGTTGTAGAACTTCTTTATAAATTTTGGATATTAACCCATTATCAGATGTATCATTGGCAAATATGTTCTCCCATTTATTGGTTATCTTTTCATTTTGTTGGTGGTTTCCTTTGCTATAATCCCATTTGCTTATTTTTTTTTCTTTTGTTTCCCATGGCAAAATAATTCATATGCACCTGCAAATTCTTTCTAATAGAGGTTTAATGGACTTCCTTTCCTCCCACCCCATGGAAAACACAGTTTTGCTTCCATTTACATATTCATGTTCATTCTCTATATAAATATGTCTGTTGCAGAGTCCCTTGATTCCTTTTTTAATATTTATTTATTTATTTTAGAGAGAGGGGAAGGGAAGGAGAAAGAGAGGGAGAGAAACATCTATGTGAGAGAGAAACATCGCCTCTCACACACATGCCCCAGTAGGGAACCACACCCACAACCCAGGAATATGCCCTGACCAGAAATCGAACCGGTAACCTTTGCTTTGCAGGGCAATGCTCAACCAACAGAGCCACACTGGTCAGGGCAGAGTCCCTTGACCTAACATCTGCCTGCCTCCCTCATTGATTAATGAGCAGAAAGAAATTTCATGTCCATTTGATATCTGTACAAGAGTCATGATTTTGCCTTTTCTTCTGAAAATTATCTTTAATGATTGTGGACTAACATGTAAGGCTGCTTAAGAAACTGATGAAGACTTCCAGTCAAGATGGAGATATAGTTAGACATGCTTTACCTTCTTGTACAACCATAAGAAGAATCACAACCAACGTCAAAACAAAAAATCACTCAGAACTGCAAGAAAATCGAGCTGTATGGAAGACTGGCAACCAAGGGTTTAAAGAAGCCACATTCACCCAGACGGGCAGGAGGGGAGGAGCTGGGGAGCTGGGGTGGAGAGGACGCAGTGTGCTGGCGGTGAGGCAGCTGTGGCAAGGCAGTGGCCGTGGCAAGGCAGTGGCCGTGGCCAGCAGAACAAGCAGTCCCACATGCACATGTGGGGGATAAAAATCAGGAGAGATACCTGGGGAGACAGTAACCCCAGACCCAGGCCAGACTACACAGCCCAGGGTTCCAGCACTGGGAAAAGAAAGCCTCATAACTTCTGGCTGTAAAAATCAGTGGGGGTTGGGGGTGGCAAAAAAAAAACCCTGCCAGTCTCTCAAGAGAGTCCATTTAAAGGGCCTGCATGGTCCTAGAATGTTCGCAAACCCACCCACTCTGGGAACCAACGCCAGGGCCACAGCCCTGATCAAAGTGATAAAGAAGGGTGCCAGTGGCGTACAGGAAGTAGGTGAAGTGACTGGAAGGGGGGCGAGTGCTGAGCAAGCCTCCAGCAGCCAGGCAGAGGCACTGTCCCCACTCTGGCCCTTCCCCTCATACGGAGCCACAAAGCAGTGAAGCGGGTGCCCTACCCCTGTGAACACCTAAGGCTCCACCCCATACAACTTAACAGGTGTGCTAAGACGGGAAGTCAAAGCAGCTCTGCCCAATACACAGAAACAAATACAGGGAGACTGCCAAATTGAGAAGACAAAGAAATATGGCCCAAATGAAAGAACAGAACAAAACCCCAAGAAAAAACAACTAAACTAAATGGAGATAGCCAACCTATCAGATGCAGAGTTCAAAACACTGGTCATCAGGATGCTCAAAGAACTCACTGAATATGGCAACAAAATAAGGGAAGAAATGAAGGCTATACTAACTGAAATAAAGAAAACACCACAGGGAACCAACAGTGAAGGGAAGGAAGTGGGGGTTTAAATCAATGATTTGGACATAAGGAAGAAATAAACAGTCAACCAGAACAGAATGAAGAAACAAGAATTCAAAAAATGAATAGAAAATAAGAAAATTCTGGGACATCTCCAGAAGTGCCAATATCCAAATCACAGAGATGCTAGAAGAAGAGGAAGAGCAAGAAATTGAAAACTTATTTGAAAAAATAATGAAAGAAATCTTCCCTAATTTGGTGAAGGAAATAGACATACAAATCCTGGAAACAGAACGTTCCAAACAAGTTGGACCCAAAGAGGACCACACCAAGATGCAGCATAATTTAAATGCCAAAGGTTAAAGATAAAGAGAGAATCTTAAAAGTAGCAAGAAAAAAGCAGATAATTACCCACAAGACAGTTCCCATAAGACTGTCAGCTGACTTCTCAAAAGAAACTTTGCAGGCTAGAAGGGATTGGCAAGACGTATTCCAAGTGATGAAAAGCAAGGACCTACAACCTAGATTACTCTATCCAGCAAAGCTATCATTTAGAATGGAAGGGCAGATAAAGTGCTTCCCAGACAAGGTAAAGCTAATGGAGTTCATCACCACCAAGCCCTTATTATATGAAATACTAAAGTGACTTATTTAAGAAAAAGACCAAAACTATGAACGTTAAAAAGGCAACAAATTCTCAACTATTAACAACTGAATCTAAAACAAAGCGAACAGGAACAGAATCAAAGATATGGAAATTACTTGGAGGGTTATCAGTGGGGAGGGAGAAGGGAGTGAATGGGGGAAAAAGTACAGGGATTAAGAAGCATAAATGGTAGGTACAAAACAGACAGGAGGGGGTTCAGAATAGCATAGGAAATGAAGAAGCCAAAGAACTTATGTGCACAACCCATGGATGTGAACTGAGGGGGGGGGGGATTGCTGGAGGGAAGAGGGTACCAGGCAGAGGGGAAAAAAGGGGAAAAAATTGGAACAACTGTAATAGCATAATCAATAAAATATACTTTAAAAAAACTGATGAGTGGTCTATCCATTTGGGGAGAGAAACTTGGTATCCTGGGATGAGGTAGGAAGGAAACTCTCTTCCAACTGTTTTGTGCTTTTAAAATTTCCCACCATGTGAGTAACTACCCATTCGAAGCTATAAACAAATACAATATGTTTTTTAAAGAAAATGAATTGAAAAGATGGAGCAAAAAGTAACAAGTGTAACCTAGCCGTGAAGAACGTGGGATTTAGGGTCAATCACACCTGGATTTAAAGCTCTGACATTTTCTAAATTATTTTGTGCAAATTATTTAAGCTCTCTAAGCTTTAGTTTATCCATAAAATAGAGATAATAACACCTTTTTCCTAATGTTAGTGTGAGGATTATGTGAGTGTTTAATTTGAAATTTTTTAGCCCAGGGCTCGACATACAATGAGCAATAACCCTGGACCACAATAATATAATAATCAACATTTTCACCTTCATCACCAACATCATCATCAAACCCAGTGTGCCCCCACCTACTGGATGAACCCACTGAAGAGGTGTCAAGCAAGTGTAGGGCACTAAATCATAATAAATCACAGATTGAGAGAGCTTTTCCTTTTTCAATTTCTTCTGACTCTTCTGTCCCTTTCCCAAGGACAGAGTTTCAGTTTGGCCTTGGTCTGTCTTTCATACCTATCACATGTAAATCTTTTTCAACAAGGAATGAGGAGGCACCAGGATTTCAGCAGGCAGAATCAGCTAGAAATTAGTAGCATCATTCTCTTTTTATGACATTTCTTCCTTTTTTATTGCCAGTTGAACTGTATTTATTATCTGAAGAGATTTTATAGCCTGATACGAAAACAACTCCAGTAAGCACTACAGAGGCGGAGGACGTGAACATTTGAACAAAGAGGAAACACAGCTAGTCAAAAACCACAACTATTTACCCTCATTAGTAATCAAGGAAATGGCTGGGATGCCATTGCTTGCTTATTCAATGCACAAGGTTAATAGCAATTTCTACTATTTCTATTTTTCTAAATGTCCTCCAATGAGCTATTTTGAGTAATAAAAAATTGAGTCATTTCAAAAAAACCGAGAGAGTATGAACAGTTCTACCAATGCGAAAGTCATAAAAAGCATGAAAATGAATTGACGCTTGTATAGGCAGCAAGGCTCAGATGTCTGGAAGCCAATTCCTTTTGTTTTGGTCCCTGAGTTTTATTGTGGGATCATCCATAAAGCAAAGGCTGTCCCTGATCCACGTATATATTTAGGTTAATGTCTGCATGTAAGTTTTTTCTTCGCGTAGACTATGATTCCAGAGAAGGACTCCTTCAGAACCACTCTCTGCAGAGGGCTCCTATGCTTCTGTTGGCTGAGAAGGCCCCATGTGGCTCTCAAGCGGTAGGGGTGCCCTCAGTATCAAAGAGGCTGCGTAGCTACGTAAGTGCTGCTCACAAGACGACAGTGTGCCCAGCTTCCTGTAGCTGGCTCCTTGGGGAACCAGAAGTGGGTCTTGTCCTTTAGACATAGCCAGAAAGACATCTTTATGGTCTGATGCAGACCAGAGGGATCACCTGCTTGCTCAGTTTATGGCCTTGAGGCAGCTCACACAAAACTCAGGATGCACATGGTGGGAGCTGCACCAGGACAACCACCCCAGATCAAATACTCATGTTAGAATAACCAAGCCAGGAGGCTGAACTTCCATCCGATAGCTTTGTTCAGCAGAGGGGGGAACAAAGTTTTTTTTTTCTTTAAAGTTTTTATTTATTTGTTTATTTATAGAGAGGGAAGGGAGGGAGAAAGACAGAGAGGGAGAGACATGAATGTGCGGTTGCTGGGGGCCGTGGCCTGCAACCCAGTCATAGGACCCGACTGGGAATCAAACCTGTGACATTTTGGTTCACAGCCCGAGCTCAATCCACTGAGCTACGCCAGCCAGGGCTGGAACAAAGTTTTTTTTAAGTTTTTATTTATTTTTAGAGAGAAGGGAAGGGAGGGAGAAAGAGAGGGAGAGAGACATTGGCCTGCAACCCAGGCATGCACCCTGACCAGGAGTTGAACCCACGACCTTTCAGTTTGCAGGCCAGTGCTCAGTCCACTGAGCCACACCAGCCAGGGCTTTTTGTTGTGGTGGTTTTCATAATATCATAAGTTTAACAGAACAAAAAGGTGGAGCATAGCAGAGCCTAAATTTATAGAGCAAAAGCAATTCTCTGAAATTTGAACTCTGCTAAATAATCTGTATGAAAGCAACTCTATGGAAAACAATATGCAAGCAGGAAAAGTAATAGTTTCATCTGAAGCAACAATTTAATGAAATGATAAATTTGGTTGTCAATGTATTTAGTCGTAGCCCTTTTCTACCTCAGTTCAGTATGACCAGATAGTCTTTCTTCCCTGAGACCAAACTCCTCTCACAGCATTTCTTTTATTGCGTCTTCATTCCTGGGCTGCATTCTGACTTTCAGGGCCCTAGGTGGTTTTGCCCTGGGGGGAGGTCCCTTCTTCCATGAAAAAGAAGAGATTAAAAATTACATTTTATTATTGCATTGGTAAAAACAAGAATATAATCCAGATCAGATTCCCTGTTACATTTATTTTTTTCTTCTGTAAATTTTAAAAGTAATTAAAGTTAAAGCATTTTCACACAAGGATACATAAAAATATCCTGGGTTTGGGGCCCTGTGTCTGCTCAGCCCCAATTCATTCTATTAATAGTGAGGGCTCCGATTTTCCATTTACAAGGGAGATGTCAGGTTTCCTTTTTTATGTAAGTGTGTTCACGTAATCAAAATGAGTCCATTAAACAATATTGTATCAGTCAGCTTGGCCACCATCACAAAATGCCATGGACTGGGGGACTTAAACAATAGAAAGTTATCTTCTTACAGTTGTGGAGGCTGGAAGTCTGAGGTCAGGATGCTAGCACGGTAGGGGTCTGGGGAGGTCCCTCTTCTTGGTTTGCAGATGGCCTCTTCTGTTTGTGTTGAGAGAGAGAGGGAGGGAGGAACAAAGGAAGGAAAGAAGGGAGGGAGGGAGGGAGGGAGGAAGGAAGAGGAAGGAAGGAAGGAAAAAAGAAAGAAAGAAAGAAAGAAAAAGAAAGTTAAGAGAGAGAAAGAAGCTTTGAAGGGAGTAAACCATCATTCTGTCTAGGAGTCTCTTCAAAGGCCTGGGCACTTCTGTCACCCAAGTAACCATATCCTCATCAGAGGACACACCCTGAGGTAAAAAGAAGGAGCACAGACTACCCCATTCCCCTAGGGTTTTGTTCTCTCTCCCTTTCCCATTTCAGCCCAATGGAGAAGAGGCTGAGTGAGGAGAGAGTCCGGAGGCCCAGCAGGAGAGCCAGACCCACCAGTGCACCACCTTTCCGTGCCGGCTGTCCGGATGGCAAGTTAGAACGGTGGTGGGAGACAAAAGTGTCCTTCTGTGAGCTCAGAGCTGTTGCCACTGGTCCGAGCCGCACCATGGCCTGAAGCATGGCCCAGAAAGGCCCCAGGGAGCTTCTGGCTAAACAGAAAGACTCAGCTGGGTTTTGTTACAGGACCAAACTGGTCCGGTGCTCAGTAGTTGCCAGTCTAAAGACAGCTCTGAGGTGATTTTATGAGAAGGACACACCAGGGATTGTCCTCAGAGCAGTGTGTCCCTGAACAATAAACCAAATCCATCTTTGTTAGGGGAAATCGTGCCTCCACATCAAGGCGGACTTGGTCACGGCATGCGCAGGTGGGGACATTTCTGCACAGGCACGGCTGGAAACACGGCTGTGCATATACTGCGTGTTCAAAAATGTCAGAAAGATAGCCCTGGCTGGCGTAGCTCAGTGGATTGAGCACAGACTGTGAACCAAAGTGTCGCAGGTTCGATTCCCAGTCAGGGCACATGTCTGGGTTGCAGGCCATGACCCCCAGCAAACGCACATTGATGTTTCTCTCTGTCTTTCTATCTCCCTCCCTTCTCTCTCTAAAAATAAATAAATAAAATCTTTTTAAAAATGCCAGAAAGAATATATCTGCAGGATAGAGTATATTTGCAACATGTATAACTGACAAAAGACTTGTATCCCCAAAGAATTCTGAAACAAAAGAAAAGCCCAATTGAGCAACGGGCAAATATCAGCTATGATAGACTAATAGCTATAGCAGAGTCACCTACAACAGAAGTTGTGGAAACTTTTTGCTCAGGTAAAGTCCAAAACTGATGGTCTCCACCCGAGGAGGCTCTGCTCCACAAGGTCACTCAGGCACCCAGGCGTCAGACCCGTGGTGATCTCCAGTACGTGGCCCTCAAAGGCACCCTGGACATTAACATGCCAGCAAGCAGATGGAGGAGAAAAGAGAGTTTCATGGGTAGGAGGATTTTCAAGGTCAAGCCTTGAAATGGCACCTGTCACCCCCACCCCCATTCCATTAGCCAGATCTCAGCCATGGGCTCACAGAACTGCACAGGGAGACAGGAAATGTAGTCTAGCTGCGTGCCCAGGAGAAAAAGGAAACAACTTTGATGAACATGGCACATCAGCTTCTGCCACAAGATGGTTCAACAGAGAAAAATACAAATGGACAATAAGCATGAAAAAGTGCTCAATCTCACGAGTAATTCAAGGAAATAAAAATTAAGACCATCATGAGACATTAATAGACTGCCTAAATGCTTAGATTATGACAATACTAGGAGGTGGGAGAATCTGATGGGATAGTGGCTTTTTGTTGGAAACACCTCTGATCCCACTGGTGACGGAGGGACTCCTGCCCTGTCACTAGGGGGATGGCTGAACATAAGACACCTGACATTGGACAGACAACAGCTGGCTATTGGTCACATGTGCTTCCACCCTGAGGGAGGGGGACTTCAATGCCACACAGGGCCACACAGAGGGAGGCTGCACACAGGAAGACAGCCAGCAACCAGGGGCTACAGGAGTCAGGCTTTCTCGTACCCAGAGGGTGCAGTGCCCCCTGGCTCCCCGGGGAGGAGGTATGTGTTTGGCTCGCTTGAATAATTCTGCAGGCTGGCAGGGGCCCGACACCCATAGTCAGAGGTAAGCAGGAGCTCTGCCTGGCCCCCTTGATAAGGAAGGTTCCTTGGCTGCAGGACCTGATCTGAGGAAGCAGAGTGGGGAGGGGCCTTGAAGTCAGGCCGTGCACGTCTCTCCTGCTTTCACCAGCTGTCAAAACATCACACAGTATTGAGCCTTTAGTTTAGGATTATCCAGAAAAACAGAACCAACAGGGTGTGTGTGTGTGTGTGTATACATACATACATACATGTACGTCCATGAATCAGTGGGCACTGAATGAGACAGATTGCCCCATAATAATGTGGAAAGGCCTCACCCAATCTGTTGGAGGCCTTCCTAGAGCAAATGCCTTGTCTCTCTCTTTTCCTCTTTCTCTGTAGATGGATAGATACATAAACAGTAGATAGATGACAGACAGATACGTAGATACATAGCTACCTACAGATATATAGCTATCTCTCAACAGAGCAAAACAAGTTTCAAAACAGAAGTTACCATCCAAAGAGGACTACATTCACGGCTGAGTAAATAGTCCAGACCTCAGTTTTCTGTCCAAAGAGGTGACAACAGGGAGTTGGAGGCAAAGGTCAGAGTCGGAAACGTGGCAGAGAACCCAAGCATGCCGCTGAGTGAGAAGGCTAACCATGGGCACACACCAGGGAGCCTTTTGGAGCCAGCGTGCAGTTGGGGGGTTGGGGGGTCGACCCAAATGTCTCTCCGTGTGAGACCAAAGAAATAGTGTGGGAAACAACCATGCAGTGCAATGCTATGTGGCCGTCAGAGGGAATGAGAGGGAACGCGGCCCTGACCACTAAGGGGGAAAGGAATAACCACGTGTGTGGGAGAGGTGTATAAAATCACACAATTTTCTACATAAAGAGGAGGGTCTGGCAGAACACACTTGCAACTGTTATCAGCAGCTGTATCTGGAATGACTTCCCATTTTATAAATGTCTAGGTAGCCTAGAAATGTTTACAGAACATATATATGATATTGTAGTGGTAATTTTGACAGGATCATATAAAATTTCCTTAGAAAGAAAGAAATGAGACCATTTCAAACACCCATAAAGACTCATCACCTGTTTCTGGCTACCCAGGAAAGTTTTGTAACCCTTGGCCTTCCGGGGTCTCCAGATGCGGTGTGAGTGTGGGTTTCGGGTTGTTTGTGTCTGATTACTCGGATCTAATTCCTGTCTTTGTCTCTCCTTCCCACCCGTCTGCTGCCAGAAGACAGAGGGGAGATGAAAGAAGAGGGACTGTTTCACTTTACTTTGATGAGAACACACAACGTGAGAGTTGCCTTCTGAACAAATGTCACTGGTGCACTGCTGTGGACTCTGGGTACGAGGTTGTACCGCAGATCCCTAGAATTTGTTCACCTTGTTGAACTGGAACCGTATGCCTGTCAATTCATATGATGCCCCAGAAACGCCCTCCCCCGCACTCCCTGGTGACCCCCATGGCAATCTCTGATTTTATGCATTTGACTCTTAAGTTATCTCGTATAAGTGGAATCATGTAGTATGTGCCTTTCTGTGTCCAGCTTATTTCATTTAGCATAACATCCTCAAGGTCCAATAGGTTGTCTCATGCTGCAGAATTTCCTCGTTTTTGAAGGCTCCGTAGCACTCCTTTGCACGTACATGTCATGTTCTCTTTAGCCTTCCATCTGGTGATGGTCATCTAGGCTGTTTCCTCCTCGTAGCTACTGTGAACAGTGCGGCCACGGGCACGGGAGTGCTGATACCTGAGAGGAGGGTTGTCAGCAGGAAGGTCCTGTGAATGGAGACTCTCCATAGTGAGTGGGTTCCCAGGAAGGCTTGGTCCTTGGCAAGGTGAGCAGGAAGGAGCCCAGGAGAGGAAGAGGATGAATGAAGATGTCCAGGGAGCACGGGCAGCAGGAACCCCCACGGCCGGTTCACTCCTGGCCACCAAGCCTGTGCCTCCTCCCCCCAGAGAGGGCTCTGTTTGCAGGAAATGGAAGACAAGGTTCAGCCGGTCTTTTGAAATGTCCACAACCCCGCAAAAGGGAAAGCGAAAACACAGCTCTCACAATGGCAGAAACATTCTCGGACAAACACACGGTGAGAACTGGAGTGAGACAAACACCAGGCTGGCAAAGCTGATTCGGGGAATGATGCGAGAAACTCGTGTGTGTGTGCCCGTGTGCCCGGTGGGAAGGAGAATGGAGAATAACAGAGCTACACTAGCTACAAACTGGCTACTGCCCCGCAGGACTACAAGGCCATAGCCTTGGAGTTATCCTTATCGTCTCTTCCAAATGTTTCCATTTCACTCTCGTCTCTACCAGGCTGCCCCCACCCAAAAAAAAAATTTGCATCTTATCCATTGGGGCAGGTCTACATCTGATATGAAAGACTCTGGGCCCCGATCCATAATAAATAAGAAGTCAAAGAAAATTTTATTCCCCAAGAATGGCATTTCTCGGTCAGGGCTCTGAAAAGAGGATTGAGCCCTGAAGCCCAAGGCGATCTTTGTCACCAGTCGACACCTCTCTGCGTCTGGAGTGGCACTAGCTGAGTCCTGCCTGTGCCAGCACGGAGAACATCATCATCACTCGAATGATTCTCTGTGTTCCGAGAGTCAACTGACCTGGATTCTTCTGCGTGATTTCCAAGTTTTGTACAATTTTTCTTCAGAGGAGAAGAAAGCGCTCACCCCCAGCAACCTGAACCTTCAGTATCTGAGGACTGAAGTGGGAGAAAAACATGATAAAATGTTCTGAGTACAGAAAGAGCTTCAGTGAGAACTAGAACCTCATCCAGCACCAGAGGGGAGAAGCCATGCACACACAAAACACAGGAGAGGCATCCCTGGGGGCTCCCTGCTCCTCATCCATCAGACGGGAGGTTCTCATGCCAGAGAAACCCAAGACCTGGGAAGGACTGAAGGCACAGCCCTAAGCCGACTATCTGAACACCCATACTAGGGAGGAATTCTCCTAACACCTCAGTTAAGTCAGCCTCCAGCCATTCTGCTGGGGAAAAGCGCCAGTGGCTTAGTCAGAGAGAACTCCAGCTCCAGCTCCAGCTTTTTCAGGCTGGAGAGTCCCCACACAGCAGACACACCCTCTGAATGTCCAGAGTGCAGGCATGGCTTCGGCCACAGAGCTGCGACGGCTGCTGGAGGTAGACCCACAGGCGGGGAAACCTCTCCACCAGGCCTAGTCTGTCCTGAGACTTGGGTCCACAGAGCCTCAGACTCCTGCAGCTGGGCACAGGAGGCTGAGTGTGCTGCCTGCTTCGGGCTAGCTCCGGTGTATGCCAGTGATTTATAGGGGTTAATGTAACCGAATGCAGGTCCGGCTGCCTGCCGCTCGGAAAGCCAATACTCAAGAGGCAGGTGCTGATGTAAAGGAAAGTGGTTTATTTTCAGATGCCAGCCATCTGGAAGATGAGGGACTCAAGTGTCAAAGCCCATCTCCACATCATCTCAGTGGAGGCAGGGGTTTTTACAAGGAGGGAGAGGGGGAGAGAACGAAGAGATCGAGGGAGGGGTTTGCAAAGCCCCCCGGGTGCAGAGGAGCATGGTCCATTCCAATAAGGCCAGTGACAGTTCGGCATGCGTCATCCTGGTTTAGTCATCCTGAGTGCACGTCAGCCTGCTCCACAGATGAAGGTCAGCACATCTCCCGGAGCTGGGGTGCCTGAAGGTCAGGGTCTGTGTCTTTTGAAGTTAGTTCCTAGGATTCTTACACACACATGCTGGTCATCTACAAGCTACATATTAGTTAGAGTCAGCACTTAGAGAAACAAGGTCAAAGGAAGGGTGGGACAGGTTACAATTCCCCACTGTTACAGTTAACACAGGGTCAAACAGACGTGGTCCATGTTTTCACTCTGTCACTTACTAGCTGTGTTGAATGAGTCAGGGAACTTCTGTGAGTTGAGTCTCTCCTTTTTTTTTTTTTTTTTTTTCATTTAAGGTGGGAGTAATATTAGCACCCACTTCCTAGGTGTCAGGAGAATTAAGGAGAGGTTGAGTGAGGTTGTTTTCCACCAACTTCTTTTTGTTTGGCAGGCCTGTTTCTCAGAACCCACAAGCTCAATGTGCCTTCGAGGCCCTCGGTTAGGCCGTGGGATGGAGAAGTAATATGTGTGCCGCTGCCCCAACCATGTGTGACATGAACTCAATAATGACCTGGAGGCTTTGGCTAGGAATAAATAATAAAGATTTACTCAAGGGTCTTCAAGTTTGCATACCAGCAACACAGGCAGGCAAAAACCCTGAAGTGTTCTAAAAAAAAAGAAAGAAAAGTTCAATGTTCTTATAGTAAAAAGAACATCCTTGGAAATAATCAGTCCTGCACTCTTAGCTCCAGGACTGGTCCAGGATGGTTATCAGTCAGATGTCGGGCAGTCTGGTTGATGGATGTCAGCTGGATGTCAGCTGGTCTGGATACCTGAGTCCTTCGGCGGGGAGGTAATCAGAGGCTATCTGGATGTTTGATGTAAACCAGGCAAGGACACAGGATGGGCAAATTCAAAAGTGTAAGTCCCCAGGCTACTTAAAACAAGAACAGAATCGTTTCCTCATGCTTCAGCCTTCTTGATTTTCGTGATTCAGCAGCTTGACTAGAGTGACTCCATTTTATTTCTGGCACTGACACGAAGGAACTTCCCCAGGTGTAGGAGGTTCCCAAGGGGCCACAGGAACGGAAACTCCAGCCAAGCAGGTGCAGTGTTTATGGGTCTTTTCCAAGGACCTGCAAGGAGACAGTCAAATAAATACTCTCCCTCATTTCTGTCCCAGGTCAGTCCCTTTGCGTAGCACTTCTGGTGCTAGCAGCCAACTTTCTGGAATGTGCCAAACTGGACAGGCCCAGCAGTGAGACAATCATTGCTGCGTACAACACTGGAGCTGCATCAGGCCACCAGAGACTGCCTTGTTTTTCAAATGGGGTGGGGTTGCCAGATGTAGCCAATAAGATACAGAATGCCCAGTCAAATTTGAATCTCAGGTGAATGACAAAAAGAAACTTAGTACGATTACGTCCCAATATGGTGTGGTCCGTCGTTCAAGAAAATTTTTTGTTTGTGTATCTGAAATTCAAATTTAACTGGGCTTCCTGTATTTTGTTTGGCAACCCGCAGAGGGGAGGGGCTGAGAGGGAAGCCAGGTCTCCCGGCCGGGTCTGCTGGTTCCCAGGCCACTGCAAACGTCCCCTGTCCCCAACATACACCCAGCTTTCCGTTTTTTACCGAAGGCTGGCTGGGCCGGGTGCCCGCATCGCTGGACTGGGTCACAAGAGAAGGGTCACTGATCCCAGGTCTCAGAGCACAGAAGGAGCACACTCGCCCAGCACAGAGGAGCAGGGACCAGGTTAGGACTTCCGGAGATGGAGGCCCAGCGGTCCAGGCTTATCTCCGAGTGAGGGTGCCCCTGGGCCAGACACTGAGTGCCCTGAGGTTCAGTTTCTGAACTATCAAGTGGGCACAGAGGGGTCTACTTTGAAAGGGCTACTTTGAAGATCAGCTCAGATGAGCAATTTCTGAAACTCTGGTTGCCGGTAAATTGTGGAGCAGCTTCTGCCTGTGCTGCCTTTAACATGAACCATGTACATGGAGGGCCGTCAGCTTTCTTGCTACGAAAAGCTGAGAGCTTCCCCACTCCTACCTCCCCAGGAACTTTGGGCTAAATCCCCCGTCCCTGGCCCCCAAAGCCCACCAAGGGGTCCCTCCCTTCGGATTTACAGGAACTCACACCAGCGATCAATCATCCTTAATTTGTAACTGGGCAGTGTCCTAGGCCAGCCAATAGCGGAGACCAACCCCCCCCAACACACACACACACACACACACACACACACACACACCCCACCCTCCCTGATCCCGTGGGACTATCCACTCAGTCTGCACTGAAGCAGCCCAGTGATCAGGAGTTGGAAGCAGGTTTGGTTCTTTCTAGGGCAAATGGGGAGGGGGTCTGGGGGTCTCCCTATTTCCCTCCTCCATTTTCCCGCCCCCCCCCCCTTTTATCTCTGCAGTCTCTACAGACTTGCTTCCGCTAGAGACTTCTGCCTCCTCCACCCACTCCCCTGCCCCTCCTGGGTTGTGGTGCCCAGCCCCCTCTGGACCTCCCCTCCTCCCCCTGCTTCTGGCCTCATTGTTTGGCTAAAGCACGACCCCCAGGATGGAACAGATGGACTGAGACCCGGGCCTGGGGGGGAGTGGGGGGGGCGGGGAGGCAGAGCCAGCCAGTGCCGGGAAAGGGGAGCAGTTTTGGGAAAACAAAACGGAGGGAGGAGCCTGGGAGAAAGTGGCCGGGAGAGGGCGGTTGAGGGCATTGCTGAGAGGGGCTAGGGCCGGAATGGAATGGGGCGGGCCCCGGGGTGGGCCTCGGGGATGGGCCCCGGTCCTCAAAGCTGTCTCTAAAGCTGGCTGGCTGCGCAGGTCCGGGTTGACGTCGCCTCCCAGATGGCCTCCAGGCTGACCCCGCTGACCCTCCTGCTGCTGTTGCTGCTGGCTGGGGTGAGTGGCCCCTTCAAAGGTTGGGGGTAGGGGTGTGTGTTTAGGATTAACCCTTCAGGCCCTGGAGAATGAGGAGAGGTCCTCTTGGGATCAGCCAGTGTGGTCGTTGCAGCCCCATTCGTAGACAGCCTGAGAAGAGCTGGGGACTCAGACGACAGCAGGTTCGGGTCCGACCTGCCCGGCACCAGCCTTGGTGGCCTTCAGCAGGTCAGTTCTCCGAGCCTAACTGTCCTGATTCATCACGTGGAAAGTAGAAAGACCACATAGGGCAAGGACATGGACAGCATTTTGCGATATAAAAGCGAGGGTTGTTGTGGACACTGAGCTGTGGGGTGGGAGCTGGCAGCTGAGACACAGGTTCTCCTCTGTGGGAACCGAGCAGTGGTTGCAGACACACCTGGGGCTGAGCGGGCGTCAGTCACGGTGAGAGGTCCCAGTGGTCTGGGAGGTCAGGGGTAAGGGCTGCACCCAGGAGCGAGGTGGATGGCTACCCTGGCCTGTGTGTTCATGTGTGGGAAGGTGGCTCGAGCAGTGCCCTTGGAGATTCGACCGGTGATGCCATGATGAGCAGGGACCTGGCATCAGACGGAGGTTTCGCTCCTAGTCTTCCTCCAGCTTCTGCGAGACCTTGGGCCAGTTTCTTAGTATGACTCAGCATCAGTTTCTTTTATCAGTGAAATGGAGATAGTACTTGGTTTCTCAACCCAGAACACTCAGCATTTGGGGCTGGATAATTCCTCTGTGAGTGGCTGTCCTGTGTGTTACAGGATGTTTTGCTGTATCCCTGGCCTCCACCCACTAGAGTCCAGTAGCATCTCCCCCCCATCCTTCTGTCCCTTATGACAACCAAACATGCCTCCAGACATGGCCACACATCCTCTGGGGTCAAAACCGCCTGCGATTGAGTGCCACTAGTCTATACTATTTCTTCCTTCGCCCTTTCCTTCCTTCCTTCTTTGCCTCCTCTCCTCCCTCCCTCCCTTCCCTTCATCCTTCCTTTTTTCCTTGCTTGTGGAATGCCAGTTGTTTTCAACACCCACTAATGGGTTGCAACCCACAATATGAAAATCCACTTGTTCTAAAGCAAAGGCCACAAGCTCAAATGTCTCTGCTGGGCAGGCAGGTGAGCCTGGGCGGGCAGGTATTTTCTTTTTTAAAGACTGACTTCCTAGCCCTGGTTGGCGTAGCTCAGTGGATTGAGTGTGGGCTGTGAACCAAAGTGTTGCAGATTCGATTCCCAGTCAGGGGACATACCTGGGTTGCAGGCCATGACCCCCAGCAACCGCACATTGATGTTTCTCTCTCTTTCTTCCTCCCTTCCCTCTCTGAAAATAAATAAATAAAATCTTAAAAAAAAAAAAAAAGACTGACTTCCTTCCTTCCTTCCTTTCTTTCCTTCTTTTCTTTTTTCTTCCTTTCTTCCTTTCCTTTCCGTTCCTTTCCTTCCTTCCTTTTCCTTCTTTTCTTTCTTTCTTTCTTTCTTTCTTCCTTCCTTCCTTCCTTCCTTCCTTCCTTCCTTCCTTCCTTCCCTTTCTTTCAGGGAAGGAGGGAGGGAGGAAGAAGGAGGAAGAGGAACATTGATGTGAGAGAGAAACATCGATAGATTGCCTCTCCTGTGCATCCTGACTGGGAATTGAACCTGGGAGTGAAACCGCAACCTGGGCAGGAGCCCTGACTAGGAATCAAACGGGAGACCTTTCACTCTGCAGGACGCCACCTAACCAACTGAGCCACACTGGTCAGGGTCAGATATTTTCTTTTCTTTTTCAAATTGCAAGAACACAGATAAGTGGCTGTTAACACTCAGCTCCCAAGTTTGGGAAACAACTAGCAGTGAGTGGTCAGCAGAGCCCTTGCCTCCTACTCCTCATCTTCTGCAGAGGCTGTCCCAGCCCCCACCCCCACCCGTCCTGCCTTGACCCCTATTCTGAAGGACTCTGTGGCCATGACTCCAGAGCAGGCCCCTCACCCACCAGGCCTTCTTGGAAATTATCTTGGGTACAGGACGTTGTCCACATCCCCACCTTCTCTTCCTGTTTTGAGTGTTGAAAAATGAAACACAGTTTCTTAAACTACAGGGTAGAGCCTCCTCAGATCTGAAGGATACTGACCATGGCCCTGCAGATCCAGAGAGCCTGCCAGAGGAAGGCGAAAGAAACACCTTAAAGAAAGGAATCCCGGAGAATCAACCCATTTCACCCACCGGGGTCAAAGAAATCTTAAAGGAAGAGGTTCCTGAGAATCAACCCACGGGGGGCGAAGAAATCTTAGAGGAAGAGGTTCCCGAGAATCAACCTATTCAACCCACCGAGGCCGAAGAAATCTTAGAGGAAGAGGTTCCTGAGAATCAACCCATTCAACCCACCATGGGCTCTTCTCCCGCGCCAACAACCAACGCAGCCATCCCAGTAGCCAACAGCACTTTGCAAAGCACCTCTCAGCCCAGCATCGAGTCAACCACTGAACCTACCCTCCCAACTACCCTGCCCACTACTGGGCCCCTCTGCCCGGAGCCTGACACTTACTGTCCTGACTTGGAGAACCCTTCCTCGAGGATCCTGTTGCAGGAGGCTTTGGTAGATTTCTCCCTGAAGCTCTACCACGCCTTCTCATCCGTGAAGAAGCCTGAGACCAACATGGTCTTCTCACCTTTCAGCATCGCCAGCCTGCTCACACAGGTCCTGCTTGGTAAGACCCTGACTGAGCTCTGTCCAGGTTGTATGCCAGACCCTCCCATGAGGATCCCCCACCCAAACACCCACAAAGCTGTGCCTCAGTGAGGAAGCTATACCAATGGGCTACATTCGAGGGGAGGGGAGAAGTAATCTTTTTGTTCTTGAACTTTCATGTATTCCTTCCTGTAACAATGATTTAACAAGCACTCTCGCTTATAAAACCGTATGTACTATACAAGAACATACAAGCCCTGGCTGGCGTAGCTCAGTGGATTGAGCGCGGGCTGCGAACCAAAGTGTCGCAGGTTCGATTCCCAGTCAGGGTACATGCCTGGGTTGCAGGCCATGACCCCCAGCAACCACACATTGACATTTCTCTCTCTCTCTCTATCTCCCTCCCTTCCCGCTCTAGAAAGTAAATAAATAAAATCTTAAAAAAAAAAAAAGAACATGTGAAACAGAGCCCCACCCACCAACCATGGCTCGAGTTCAGAGGATAAGGGAGATGAACTGAAAGAGGCAGAAGTCGAATAAGTAGAATAGTATCGTGATGCTGCTGCTTTTGAGCTGTGTAACCTTGGGCGGATCACTTAACGTCTCTGAGCCCGAGTCCTCCTGTAGAAAGTGGAGGTGGTTTTATTTACCTCAGAAAATGAAGCAGGATAGTCCAGTGCCTGGCTTGATGGGAGGTCAAAAAATGTTAATCCCTCTTCGTTCCTGAGGGATCACCCTCAAGCACCACCCATGGGTTAATTGCCCTAGGAATGACACAAACAAGTTGCTACATGTAACGGAAACAGAGCAATCGCTCCAAGGGAAATTCCAGGAAGGCTACTGGAGACAACAGAGTGAGCCTGTGCGAGAGCCGCTCCTCTGGAGTCCCAGAATCAGCTCTACCCGCTGGGTGCCGGTAGCATCCCCTCAGTTATGACTACCTAAGTATCTTCAGATAGTGCCAATTCAGTTCATTGGTTTCGGTTAACTTCTTTATTGCCCAAAAGATACGGCTTGAATCCTTGTCTCCATCCTCTACTTAGGAACTCTGTGATTTTTTTTTTTTTAAGATTTTCTTTTATTTGTTTTGAGAGAGAGGGGAAGGGAAGGAGAAAGAGACAGAGAGAAACATCCATGTGGTTGCCTTTCAGGCACCCCCCTACTAGGGACCTGGCCCACAATCCAGACATATGCTCTGATGGGGAATTGAACCAGCAATGCCTTGGTTCACAGGCCCATGCTCAATCCACTGAGCCACGCCAGCCAGGCCTGAACTCTGTGATCTTAAATTAAGTAGATCACTTAACCTTTTAAACCTCAGTTTCCTCATCTGCACCCTAAGGATAATGATTGTCCTTATGTAAAAAGGGTTATTATGATTCACTGAGATAATGTGGGAAAAGCACTTACAGTGTCTGCAGTCAAGTAAGTGTTACTGCGTAGAAAATGTGTGTGATAAATATTTAATCATGAATAATTGACAGGGTGTTGAACATCCCTTCTCTTCTATGATTCTGTGATGTCTCCTCTTAATAGGGATCTAGTGGCCCTGCCTATCGGGTGAACCTTGGTAAACCCACACTAACTAAATAATAGTTCCTGTGCAACAGGCAGTGGTTGGACCAGGCTTTGACTGATGAGTGGAATGGATATTAGGTAGAAAACTAGGGAAGGGCAGTATCTGAAGGCCTGAAAAGGTCTCCCTGTGATATTCATAATCCCCCCACCCCTCTCTTTCTGGTGTATGTACTGTCTCCCGGAACTACGCCTCTGGCCCTGGTGTTATGTGATTCCCCACCCCATTCCAGCCCGGTCCCTCAAAAGTGGTCCCGACGGTGGGTCCCCCACGTCTCCTGCAGTTGGCCCTCATCTGTCCCCTTTGTTGTAGGGGCTGGGGGCAACACCAAGAAAAACCTGGAGACCGTCCTCTCCTACAATGAGGACTTTCCCTGTGTCCACCAGGCCCTGAAGGCCTATGTGTCCAAAGGCTTCACTTCAGCCTCTCAGATCTTCCACAGCCCAGGTGAGTGCTGGGATGGGGAACAGGGAGGCAGCTGCTGAGTAGGGTCCTGTCCTGAGGGAGTTCTGAGGGCGACCCAGCCCTGGGGGGCGGCGGCGGGTGGGAAGGGACAGAGGGAATGTCAGAGCTCGAACACCCAGGATGGACTGCAGAGCAGCAGGGGGGCCTCAGCAGACACATGGGGACTCCAGAGAACCCATGAGATTTTGGGCAAGTTCTTTGTATTCATCAACTCTGTCTAGAATAAGAGTTCATGAATAGTTCATGAATAAGAGCCAGAGACGTAAAATAGGCAAAAAAAAAAAAAAAGTCTGCTCATCTGGGTCAGGAGTATCTTGGGCCTCCTTAGTCTTTGTACTTTTTTTTTGTATTATATGCTTTGTTGTCATTTACATGGGTTAGATTGGTAAGTAGGTAATAAGGGCAATCAGCTTCCAAAATGATGGAATGCAGTTTTCTTCAAGGTCTGGTACACAGAGCCCTAGGTTTCTGCAGAGCTGCTTCGGAAGTCATGGTGGGCGTGGGCGTCAGGGAGGCAGAGTGGGGAGGGGGTGCCCGTCCTGTGAGAGGGAGGTGGAGCCAGTTGGGCTCTGAGCTGCCACCCAGGCTCCACCACAGGTCTTTTATACTGTGGGCTTCAGACATGACTAGGTTTGAAAACACAGTTCTCTGCTGTTTGAAAAGATTTGAAAACTACAGATCTAGTCTGGCCCTCTCTTTAAATAAAGGGGAAAAATGTGTTCTTGTCTTTTTTCAACTGATGAAGGCAATACGTGTTCATTGTAGAACCTGAGAAAATAGCAAAACACAAAGTGGAGGAAAAACCCTCTTTTTAGAGATGGGAAAACGTGGCTGCTCAGAGGTGTTTGCATGGAATCACATTTACTTATTTGCTAGGAATCCACCTCATCCTCTGCCTTGCTGGGTTGGTGGAAAATACAGCTGCATTCAATATCAGTTATTTAATCCAGGAAACATTTCTCTTTCAAACGCCGTTTTCTTTAGTGGACCTGGGCTTTGGAGAGCAGAAGCTGGGAAGTCTTCTTATAAACTTACTCGGAGGCCAGCAAGCAGACTCTGTTGCCTCTTGAATTAAGAAAGGAAAGCGGGGAGAATACAGGCCAATGGACGTTTGGAGTTTTCTTCCTGAGCCGTGCTCACACAGCAAGCAGAGGCTGGTGGAGCCCAGGATGAGTTCTGCTCCACGTTTAGGGTTTGGCTTCTCGGGCCTCATTGCCACGTCCATTAGAGGAGCGGCCCGGACGCCTGCTCCAGCGCGCTGTGTTCACTGAAGTGCGAACAAAGAGTGACGGGAAACACCCCCTCTCAAAGCCTGCTCTTGGAAGGGTAGGGGGTTGTTCAGGGGACTCATGCCTACTTCTCTTGATCTGCTCCCCCTGCCACAGACCTGGCCATAAGGGATGCCTTTGTGAATGCCTCTGAGAATGTGTATGGCAGCCCCAGACTCCTGGGAAATGACAGTGATGCCAACTTGGACCTCATCAACTCCTGGGCGGCGGAGAAGACCAATCACAAGATCAAGCAGCTGCTAGACAGCCTGCCCTCCGACACCCGCCTGATCCTCCTCAATGCTATCTACCTAAATGGTAAGGGGGCCCTGGACCAGGTCCTTCCTCCCCTCCTGGCTTCAAAGCCCACTCGGCCCCAGATTTCATGACTGCATCCCATTGTACAATACCTGTCCCACCCCTTGCTCACAGGGACTTTAGCTCTACGTCCTTTCCCCACCTGCAGTAGAGTAACCCTCCCCCTCTGTCTTTCCTCTAGCCAAGTGGAAGGTACCATTTGAACATGGAAAAACCAAGAAGGAGCCCTTTCACTTAAAATCCTCTGTGATAAAAGTGCCTATGATGATCAGCAAGAAGTACCCGGTGACCCATTTCACTGACCCGACACTGAAGGCCAAGGTCAGTTCTTGGCTCTTCTCACTCCTGTTTCTTTGCCTCTTCTTGTGTGTCCTGATTTCTTTTCTGCCATGGCCCCATTGGTTTGGGGTGTACCTTTACTCATTTCTACTCTTTCCCTCTGTATTTCCACACTGTTCTTTTCTCTTTCTCTCTTCTCCAGCCTTGGCCGAGGCACGCATTATATATTTTAGGCTGGAAAGCAGGATTTTAAAGTTTCTGCATTCATCTCTACTCCATCAAATGGCAAGAAGTGAGTCGTGTTTCCATTCTCTTCATCTGATATAGGCATGCATGTAGAGCATGCATGTATGTATACACATATATAGGTATATCTTATGTGTGCATGCATGTGGTGCACGCACACACATGTGTGGTGCACATGTATTTAATGGCTCAAGTTCCTTAGCAGAAATTGAACAGTATTATTTCAGTGAATTGGGAAGGAGGGAAGACAATGTGGAAGCCGGAAGATTCTAGTTAGTAAGGTGTCTCACGCCCAGTGATCAGATAGTTCTGCCTTTTAGCAGGGCAAGAGCCAGACCTATGAGACAGAAAACAGTGGGAGGCAGCCAGCGACCTAGTTCCAGACTGAGAAGCCAAGGATGTGTCGTGGGGCACACTGGGCTTGTATCCACCTTGGGAGCCATCCTTAGCTTTCCCGCTGCCTACACCCTTCTTCACTGAGATGTTCACACACCTCGTTCCTTCTGCTCACCCAGGTGTCAGCTCAAAGATGGCCTTGGTGGAGGGGCCCTCCCCTTCCTTGAAGTGGTCCCCTCCTCACCCCGCAACATGGCTGTTTTGTTATATTCATAGTATTTACCACTATCTGAAATTACGTTATTTGCTTATTTGATTCCAGTATTGTCTGTCTCTCTCCTGGGGAACAGAGGCCATACCTGTCTTGTTTCCTAGAGTGTCCCCAGTGCCTAGAACACTGCCACATATAATAAGTGCTCATGGCATGTTTGCTGAATGAATGAATGAATGAATGAATTCAGTAGAGGGTACTAGTATGTGTGTCTGGGAAAACTACATGGAGGAGGTTACTTTTGACTTTTCCACACGTTTATCCCCATTCAGTGAATTTGACCATTAATAACTACTTCACAAAACCAGAACAGCATGTCTAAGGCAGAGAAGAGTGAATACGTATGGCATGTTCAGGCCTTCACTCTAACTCAGAGTGTATGTATGGTAGGGACGTATCAACGTGAGGTCTTTTTTGTTTTTTAAAGATTGATTTTTTTTTAATTTTAGAGAAAGAGGGGAGACACACAGACAGACAGACAGACATTGATTTGTTGTTATACTTATGCACTGGTTGCTTCTTGTATGTTCCCTGACTGGGGATCGAACCTGCAACCTTGGTATATCCAGGCAACACTCCAACCAACTGAGCCACACTGGTCAGAATAACGTAAGGTCTTTTTTTTTAATAAAGATTTTATTTGTTTATTTTTAGAGAAAAAGGAAGAGAGGGAGAAAGTAAGGGAGAGAAACATCGATGTGTGGTTGCCTCTCACATGCCCACAACTGAGGACCTGGCCCACAACCCAAGCATATGCCCCAACCGGGAATCAAACCAGTGACCTTTTGCTTTGTGGGATGACTCCCAACCAACTGAGCCACACTGGTCAGGGCTTATTTAATGTATTAATGTTATAAATTCAAAATCTTAAGCCTTTTACCTTAAAGCTAATTTACTTGTAATTATCTATAATAATTCTTATATAAAAACACTTTAATTTATTCTTTAAGCAACTTCAAACAGATTAAACTTCTTTAAATGATTTGTTCCATTTACAAATATAGTTAACTAATATTCCCATGAGCATTTCAAGATTATGGGTTTACTTTATAAATATGCCTTTTTTTGTTTGTTTGTTTGTTTGCCATGCTGGTGTGGCTTAGTGGATTGAGCTCCAGCCTGTGAACCACGAGGTTGCCAGTTCGATTCCCAGTCAGGACACATGCATGGGTTGCCAGCTGGGTCCTCATTTGGGGGCATATGAGAGGCAACTGATCCATGTTTCCATCCCTCTGTTTCTCCCATCCTTCCTCTCTCTCTAAATAAACAAAATATTTAAAAAATAAATATATAAATAAATAAAGGTTAAATCAACTTTAACCCAACATCTTGACATCATTCTCAAACTTAATAAATAAAATCATCCTATACCTTTTCGCTTAAAAGCATAAAACTAGCATGTATGATTCTCTTAAGATTTTCCAAACTTGCCCTGGCTGGTATGGCTCAGTGGATTGAGTGCCAGCCTGTGAACCAAAAGGTTCGATTCCCAGTCTAGGTCCCATGCCTGGGTTGCAGCCCAGGTCTCGGGATGGAGGCACTCAAGAAGCAACCACACATTGATGTTTCTCTCCCTCTCTGTCTCCCTCCCTTTTCCTCTCTCTAAAAATAAGTAAATAAATTTTTTTTTAAATATTATCCAAACTTATCACCTCGTGTTAGTACTATGAGGTTGGCTTGTTTTGTCATTCCCATATTTACTTCCAAATCTTCCTGACACTCAGAGAGTATTCACCCAACCAAGGGGGTTAGATTTACCAGTTCAGTTCTGCCCAGGCTACTGGCTTGGCAATTCAAGACTATAACATGGTACTTTTTGGTCAGAGATTCAAGGTCCATATGCAGGACTTGAAGGGTACATACTGCGCAAATGATCAACTAGGTTTCCTAGTTGGAACCTCCACTAAGGAACCCCATATCCATGCTCCTCATCAGTTGGTAGCAATTACATCCTGCTCCTTCTGAGCTACTTTGTCAAATTCCAAATAGTGATAGGTTTCAGTTCCTTTCTTATTGCCCAATTGAATTCTGCAATCTAGATTCTTCGTGTCCATCTTTCCACCCCAAGCGTAATGCCCTTTTAATAATTGTCTCTTACATCCTACTAGTCTAAGGAATCTCAGCCTAGGCACTATTGACATTTTGGATTGGGTAATTCTTTGTTATGAGGTGCTGGCCTGGGCATCATAGTCTTTAGCATCATCCCTGGCTTCTACCCACTAGATCCTGGTAATATTGTGAGTCGCCTCCTCCATCTGTGACAACCAGAATATCTGCAGACATTGCTGAGTGTCCACTGGGGGCAAATCCGCCCTGGGTGGAGAACCCCTGTATTAGACCCGTGGGTCTTGCACTTCTCTCATATTTTTGTCTGGCCGTCAGTGAAAGTCCTTCTAATAGCAAACTGGGAAGTAAGCTAGGATCAGCTGGTACAAAACGTTGAGTGTCACACTAAGAGACTTATACTTACTCTCATAGGTACCACAGAGCCATCAAAAGTCTCTAAAAGGACTGACCTCATAACTCTGGAGGTACCTTATGCACATTACATGCTTCATGCACAACACACTTGAGAGGAAGGGAACAGGGCTCAGAAAGATCAAATTCCTTGCCCGTGTTACATAGCTCACCACTGGTAGGGTCAGGGTGTCATCCTCCACCTGTGTGATCAGGAACTTGAGCTCATTCTTCTGCATCTCACCAGCTCTGTTCACCCAGATGGCATCCCCATTTCATGGCATAGCCTGGAAGCCTAGATCTGGCTGCTGCTTGCGGAAATGGTACAGATCGGAGCAGCGGACTAGCGATCAGCCTTGGGACCCAGTGATTAGATGCATCTCTTTTTCTCCAGGTGGGGCAACTGCAGCTGTCCAACAACCTGAGTATGGTGATCCTGATACCCCAGAACATGAAATACAGTCTCAAAGATGTGGAGAAGGCTCTCAGCCCCACTGTCTTCAAGGCCATCATGAATAAGCTGGAGATGACCAAGTCCCAGTCCACTTTTGTGACGATGCCCCGATTCAAACTCAAGAGCAACCAGGACATGATGACAATCATGGAGAACATGGGTGAGCCCTGGCAGCTCTGAGCTGTTCTCAGGCCATCAAAGGAAAAAAGGGTGTGGGGGCGATCCCTAAATTGTATTTAGTGCTCTCTAGAGTATTTTTTAAAAGATTGTATTTATTTATTTTTAGAGAGGGGAAGGAAGGGAGAAAGAGAGGGAGAGAAACATCAATGTGGAGTTGCCTCTCAAGTGTCCTCCCCCCACACTGGGGACCCAAGCAGCAACCCAGGCTTGTGCACTGATTGGGAATCAAACTGGTGACCCTCTGGTTCACAGTCCAGTGCTCAGTCCACTGAGCCACACCAGCCAGGGCTCTCTAGAGTATTTTTTACATCTATAATCTCAGGTTGTCCCTCAATCCTATGTTAGCAGGACAGGTGCTATTGTCTCATTACATCATTGAGGAATGACATCATTACATCAATGACCCAGAATGTTTACATGACTTAGCCAAGGTCCCTTGAGCCAGTTATGAGTGAATCAGAACACGAATCCAGGTCTTCAGCTCTCTCAACTATTTGCGTTGTGGTTCACTGTGACATTGGGACAGGTGACTAAGGTAGGTGACTAATGTCTCTGGATGCTCCTCCCCCAGAGACATTTCATAACACTCAGCCACTTATGGGTTATGCAGGAAGCACTCAGAATAAGAGAGTGACTGGAGGCTTCTGAGTTTAGGAGAGGGAACAGAGACTCCATTTCTTGACCTTTGACCTCGCAGATAGAGCACTTCATTTTCTGTTAAAGACCTTGACCTTCCCCATAGATAACCTTGTTTCCTAGTAGATGACATCACACCCTTGTATGTGACCTCATTTGATAACATATTACCTCTTTTTTATATAGTACCTCACTTCCAAAGTCCTTGTTGACAAGGAAGCAGGGACATCATTTTTCAGGATTTTTGGGGGGTGGGGGCAAGGCCTCTCACCACTTTCTCTCAAGTGGTGGTTGGAGTGAAGATGGGCCCGCTGGCAGAGGAGCCTGAAAACTGGACCAGAAGGTATGATACTCATTTTGATAAGCAAGAAGGAGGAAGAGAGTACCGGGACTTGGGACCAACCCAGAAAATTCAGGACAGATGTTTCCAACAGCTGAGGGTTTCGTGCTGGCCTTTAACTGTGTTTTTCTCTGGTTATACCCTAGAATTCTATGACTTTTCCTACGACCTCAACCTGTGTGGGCTGACGGAGGATCCAGACCTTCAGGTTTCTGCAGTGCAGCACCACGCCGTGTTGGAGCTGACGGAGACCGGGGTAGAGGCGGCCGCAGCCTCGGCTGCCTCGGTCGCCCGCTCTTTGATGGTCTTTGAAGTGCAGCAGCCCTTCCTCTTCGTGCTCTGGGACCAGCAGCACAGGTTCCCCATCTTCATGGGGCGGGTGTACGACCCCAGCACCTGAGACCTGCAGGGGCCAGGCCGGGGCCAGCCCTACTCAGTTGCAGCCCCCACCCCCCCGCCCCCTGCTGCCTGCCTGGACGGGTCTCCAGCCACGTCCCACCTCTGGTGACCTCGGTCCTCCACCTGAAGGGCACCTTCAGAGTCTGGTAAAGGGACTGCCTTCTAGCATCCCTTCCCTGTGACTCTCCAAACAGCTTTTTGCAGCTTTCTCTGGTTCAAGTTCATTAGACTCTACAAAATAAAAATTGGCAAACCACGACTTCATTTGCCTTTCAGTTTTAAAGGCCAAGGGTCACCGTGCCCTTGTATCTGCTAGTTTTTGCCTTGTAACAAGTCACTCCAAACTAGTGGCTTAAAACAACATCCATTTATTATTTCACCTAAGCCTTGGAGTTGGCTGAGTGGTCTTGCTGATCTGGGCTGGACCCAGCTGATCTTCCCTGGGCTCAATTTTACGCCTGTAATAGTTGGCAGGTTGGATGACTCCAAGAAAGAAGTCAGAAACAAGCTTTTTTCACGGAAACTCTGCATCTCTATTGGCATCAAGTTTATCACTGTCCCATCCGCCAAAGCACGAGAGTCCCATGGCCAGACCTGGAGTCAGAGAGGACAGGCACTCGAGTTGCGGGACAGAGTCATTAACGGGAGGCTTTTCGTGCCGTCCCGCTGTGCCTGTCCCTGTCTCACGTATTTGTCTGTGACAGCAGTGATGTCAGTAACTGGACATTGTCCGGAGCTTACACAGGCAGTCCGCTGAGATCTGTGCAGACCTTCATCCTCCACAGCTGTATGTGCTAAACTCTCAACTCGAAGGGGCTAAATCTTGCTCCGAGGCATGCAGTTAGAAAAGGGCAGACTCGGGGTTCAAAAGCACATCTCTGTGGCTCTTAAGTCTAAGCTCGGAGCCCCTATCGGTCTCTGCCCTTCTATCTTAGAGTCCTGCCTTTTTCTTAATATTTCCTTTATTTGTTCAACAAAAACAGCACCTGTATGTCTGCAGGGTGCTAAGCGCAGAGGCATAGAGATGACTTCAGCTAGCGCCTGCCTCGAAACCCTACAGCTTGGTGAGGGAGACAGATAGGAAGATAGATTCTTAACACACAGTGTTCTTTCCACCTCTGAAGATGCCTCTTACTGTGCTTTTCTCGTTTCTAGCTTATCTTCATAGACTCACGGATGCTCCAGCTCTTAGCCCTCCTGTCTCCTGCTTTCCCTTTCTCCCTCCTAATCCCATCCTTTGGTCTGTCCCCTGTCTTTCTTTTTCTTCGTCCTCCACTGTGTCTGTCTCCTCTCCCTCCCGTCCCCTGTCCTGGGTACAGTGTTGTCCACCCAAACGCGCTGACTGGGATTTCTGGGTTTAGCCCCTCCTGCAGCTCCTGCCATCCTTGTTCTCCTCCCCCCCCACCCCACCCCCGCTCCCCTCTACCCACCCTGCTCTCACACACTCAGACATTCAGGTTCACAACCACAAACAGCACTAGAGGAACACGCACACCCTAGGATGGCAATAGGGATTTGGCCGTCAGTCCACAGCCACTTCTCAAGCATCCGCCCTAGAGGGCCTCCTCATCTTGGCTCAAGCTAGTTCTGCCCAATGTTCCTATGGGGTGAGTGTTTTCCTTAAAGCCATCCCTGCCACGAGGGTGCGTGTTCACATCCCTGCTGCCCTCGCTCTGGGGACTTCTGCCACCTGCAGAATCTGGCTTCCCCACCCCCTTCTCACAGAACAGCCTGCTGATAAGGAGAAAGGGAGGCTCTGGGGCAGTGCGATCAGTGACCTGGCCGGGAGCTGCAGCTGGGCTGGCAGCTCTCAGCCGTTGGGGCTGGTCCCCTTCTCTATGGCCTGGGCTGGGTGCCAGCTTCTGGAAGTGCAAGATGGGAGGCGACCCAAGCTTCCAGTGTGCTCTTTCTAGTTTATGCATGTTCTGGCGGAGGTCAGGGGTTTCAGAGAGGGGGGAAAAGAAGACTGGGTTTGAGGCTTATTTGCAGCTTATCCCCTGCCCTGTCATCTACTGTCACCTGCTTCACCCATGTGGGCAATACCTCAGGCTGCCATGTCTTGGGTCAGAGGCCTTTCTTGAAGCTCAGTGTCCCAGCCAAGGCTGAGAACCAAACGAGAGTTGCCCAGACTTGACCTGTAGCTCTGGGGGCACAGAGAGATCACCAGTTCACATCGCGCTTGACTGGCACAGTCGTCTCTGCATGCCCTGCCCTTCGCAGTGTCCCTGATGTCAGTCTCTGCTGAAAGATGCCAAATTCCTGTTGAGGAAATGTTGAAAGCAAAGGCACCTTCCAAATTCAGGAAAACTCCCCCCTCCTGGGGGAGATCCTGATGGGATGAGAGGTGACTGAGCAAAGGCAGGGGGTGGGGAGTGATTCTGACCCATGGGCGCAGTGCTTTGCCAACCTTTGACCCTCCCCCATGCTGATAACCAGTCATTTTCCCTGCTTGTGAGATAAGGAAAGGAAAGCTCAGAAAGGGTAAGGAACTGTCCAAAGGTCACACAGCTGTAAAGTGATCCCTGGTCTGAATTCCAATGTACTGCTCAGTGGCTGATTTGGCCAGGACGATTTCCTTTCTGCCCAAACCAGGCTGTAAATCAGGCCTGTGTTTTCCTATGCCCTGAACCATGTACCCCCACCAAGCCTAACAAAGTGCCTCACACTGAAAAAAAAAAAAAATCTGTTGAATGAATGAATGATTGAATGAATGAATCATCACATTCTTATTCATGTGGAAACAGTAGAAAATCTGGAAGTGAAACAAATTTTCTGTTCTGAGGTTTTTCTTGTAAGAGGGCATGTGTCACTTTTTTTTTTTTTGGTTTGTTTGTTTAAAGCAGTAAACATTGATTTAGCTCGTTAGTCGCTGAGTCAGTGTGGGCTGGCAGGTTTAGCTGGAAGATTGATTAGCTGGAAGGTGTGATGCGTTTTGGCTCTGCTGAGCCTGTACAGCCTCTTCCAGCGCATCTTTGGCCTTGGATAAGATGAAATCAGCTGACAGGTTCGGCTCCACGTGGCCTCCTCTCCCAGGAGGCTAGCCTGGTCTTGTTCAGCTGGAGGTTGCAGGGGCCTAAGAGTGAGCAGAGGCAATATGACATCACTTCTGCCTCATTCCATTGGCCAAAGCAAGTCATCAGACCAGCTTAGGGTCAAAGACTCTCAAAAAGGCATGGGCTATTTTTGTGTATGTATATAAAATTGTGGCCACTTTTCCAATCTACCGTGTGTTTCACATATTTGTACAGAAACTCTTAGCAACTTTGCCCCACAACTTGCTTTTTTCTATATCAGAATATTAGAAACAATTCATTATGTGAAGTTTGAAGTTTCTTACACACAATTTTACGCTTTTCTGCTTTCTCTGGCACCTGCATGTGCCACTTTTGAGAAAGACAGAGGACTCACACACACACACATCTAACACCCCCCTCCTCGTCCCCACCCTGTAGTCCCACTCAGGGATGGACAAAGTTCCAGTGATCTGCTTCCCCTCCCCAGGACACAATCCTCCCCACCTGGGTTTGGTTGAGGTCGTGCTGAGAAAACCCTGAAGTGGGATTAAAGGTCCATTGCAGTTAGTCCTTGCTGCCACGTGGTGTCGCTGTTGAAACTTTGTCTTGCGTAGCCTTTTGGACTTTTGTAACTTCCTGTGAGGTCCCTGATTATTCAACAACCATTGCAAGCATTTAAACTTTGATTCCAAAATTCACCGTTCGCACTTGTTCAGCCACTGTTTCTCAAAAATCAATACCTTCGGGTTCTGCCTGGATTCCGGAGGGCTTCTGACCTGACCTGAGCCCCATGCTGTATCAGAACTAGCCTGGTCCCTGCAAACCCTTGGGTGGAGACTGATAACCACAATAGCAAGACTACCACACACTGAGCACTTGCTTACCAAGCTGTCAGGTGCTGCTGTGCCGAGACTTTTCCATGGATAACATAATATCCTTTAAGAGGAGATGACACCTTATGAAAAGGATATAATACTTAAGACATCAAATAATTCAAGACTTAACATAATTTGACAGTATATTTTCCAGAAGAATAATTGTTAAAGGTAAGGAGAGGAATCTTCAACCACTGGAGAATAATTTTTGCCTTCATGCTATTTTTTTATTCACCGAACACTAACATCTCTGGTGTTTCACGGAGTAGGCCCTCCTAAGTTAACTGCTTGGCCGTTGGTTGGGCTTTTCCATGGCGTCTTATCATCTCTAACTTCCATTACAAAGTTATTGATTTTGGAAAGCGGTTTTTGGCACTCACACCACCACTTAATGAACTCTAAGATAACATCATTACAGGAAACAGAAAGTGTTTTAAATGACAATGTTCACTATTAAAACAACAGCACATTAGTCATTAATGTCACTCTCAGAAGTTACGACAAGCGTAAACAACAGCTTGGTTCGCACGATATGACATTGATGACAGTTACTGGTGCCGCTCAAGTGATGCTGTCACACGGCAATGGCGGTCAGCACAGGCTATAGTCCTCTCAGCTGACCAACTAGGAAACCGTGCAACCCTGATGGATTTTTAAATTTAAGGGGATTTGATCCTAAAGGTAAGGATTTGATCTTCTCAGTTAAAATAAATCGGTTTGTTTCTTTGTAAACTCATGGGAATAAATTAATTAACTTAAGAGGATTTGCAGTTTTTCACATTTGTATGACTTGAATTTATATAATATGTGATAGCACCACACCATTTTTATCCCCCCCTTTTTTTTTTTATTTGTTTTTATTTTTAGAGAGGAAGGGAGGGAGATAGAGAGAGAGAGAGAGAAACATCAATGTGCGGTTGCTGGGGGTTATGGCCTGCAACCCAGGCATGTACCCTGGCTGGGAATCGAACCTGGGACACTTTGGTTCCCAGTCCGCGCTCAATCCACTGAGCTATGCCAGCCAGGGCTTCCCCCCTTTTTTTTTAAAGATTTTATTTATTTATTCTTAGAGAGGGAAGGGAGGGAGATAGAGAGAGAGAAACATCAATGTGTGGTTGCTGGGGGTTATGGCCTGCAACCCAGGCATGTACCCTGGCTGGGAATCAAACCTGCAACACTTTGTTTCACAGCCCATGCTTAATCCACTGAGCTACACCAGCCAGGGCTTTTTATCCCCTTTCTGCAAGTGAAAAAAAGAAGACTTAGAGAGCAAATCTACTCCTTCAAGTTCTCATAGCTGGTGAGCAGTGGAGCTGGGAGTTGACCCCAGTGCTCAGTAAGCTAGATTCCATTTCCCTCAAGGTTATTTTATTTTGTTTTACTTATAAAGATGTTATTTATTTTTATTTTTTGAGAGAGGGAGGGGCAGGGAGGGAGAATGAGAAGGAGAGAAACAATGATGTGTGAGAACATCAGTTGGTTGCTTCTCACAGGCCTCCACATGGGGACCTGCCCTACCACCCAGGCATGTGCCCTGATGGGGACTCGAACCAGCAACCTTTTGGTTCTCAGGCCAGTGCTCAATCCACTGAGCCACAGTGGCTGGAGCAAGGAATTTTTATTTTAGAGAATTTACTGATATTCTTTGTCCTAAATCTTGGTTGAAATTACTCTCTACAATTTTTAATCTTTGGAAGAAATGTTGGGAAAATATGAATTTCCTTTATTCCAGAAAAACCCTTACGCAAATTGGGAAAACTCCTCCATCCTGACCTGCTTTGGCTACCAGGCACCTCAGGAAGGGGCAGCGTCCATAGAGACACGGACACTCCTGTAGTTTCCTCCCTCGGGACAGGGGCTGCCTGCCATCGGGTAACTAAAAGGGACCAGTCAAGTGACTGCTTGAAGCTAAAAGTCAGCTTCAAGGGACCCAGGCAAAAGTCTAGCATTTCCCATATTCCTCTCGTTGCATACTTAATCTTTGTCTTGACTAGCAACTGAGCACAGTGCACATTTATGTACATGCAAGTACACACAAAGAACGCACAGTACGCAGACATGTTCACACATGCACTGTTACAAGAGTTACAGATACATACACATGGTCACATGCACACACAGGTACAAAAGCACACGCACACCAGCCTCTGGGAGTGTGCGCCAGAGTTTCGGGGCAAACTTTACATCCAGCCCAGCCCCCACCCCTGAGGAGGGCCTCCCTGCAAGGAGGAGCAGGGAACACTCCCTCCAGGGAAGAATCTCAGAGCCAGTCAGCACTAATTACAAGCCACGGAATAGGCTCATCCATCATCCTGGAGTGACAGGCTGGCTATGCAGCCCACCTCCTAACCCCCCAGCCCCCTCCTCCAGTCCCCTCCATTTCTCCTTGAGTGACCGCAGATGGGCTCCATGGAGTAAAAGGCAGCAGTTGAGCCGAGTCTTCAGATCCTCTCCAAAATCACAAACATGGCCCCACCCTTGGCCCAGCAGTCGGGCCTCTGCTCTTCTCCCCGCATGCTCTGAGAGCTCCAGGAGGCTCCCCCACTCCCTCTCAGGCAGGACCCCCTTTCCCCTGGCCTTTGACCATTTGCCCTGCAGGGTGCTTCATTGTTAGTTTTTTCATTGCAACTGCAACCTTGCAATAATCCTGTGACTTGGTATTATTTTGCCAGATTTTCAAATGAAGAAAAGAGGCCTCTAAGCTACAGTTTGCTCAGGGTCACCCAGCTGGAAGGCTAGATATTTGGAAGGCTAGATATTTAAACCTGAGTTGGCTATTGGTATATCCCAGAATCCAACGCTTCTCCCGCCCCACCCACCTCCCTGCCTGACTCTGCCACTCACCATCTCTGTTTGAAGGCTGGTGTCTTGCAGAGCATTTCCTGTTAGAAACCCCACTGGCACTTCTTCCTATCTTCTCTCCTAAATCAGCTTAAGAGCCAAAGTCTGAAGGAACCTCACAGTGGGAGACCAAACACCAGCCCGAGGAGCTGAGGGTCAGGGGCTGAGCAGGAAATGCAGGGGGACAGTCAGCAAGGCCTGGATGAGAAGGTGCTGGAAGATGGCCACACTGAGGACCAAGTTGGTGTGGTCACAGGATGACTGACTGCTGGAGGCTCCAAGGAACTGCATCAGAGCCAACTACTCGGCTGCTGCCACAGCCAGACCGTCCGCCCTGGTTGCCCACCCCGGCTCATCAAGCTGTGCTCCAGGGACATAGTGTCCTGGAGGTGCCCCAGGGCTCCCTTGGAGGGTGAGGCCAGGGCAGTGTGGGCCTCGTTAGGAAAATCAACTCCCCCACTGAAATAATTTTTGGAAACCTCCAGGAAGGCAGGGACCGTGTCTTTTTGCTGTTGTCCTCACTTTCATACTTCATATGAAATACATATTGGCTAAAAAAAAGCAAAGCAAAACAAACAAACAAAATGCCTCTCTGAACCCTGTTCATCTATTTAAATGCTGTCATTCTTCTGAGTCTAGTGCAAACCCTCATCCCCCCAGTCGGTCTCTGCTCTTCCCAGCCAAGAGCAGGTCCCCTTCCTCCAAAGACCACGCTCAGTATACACTGCCTTGTATATTGCGTACCAAGTTCATGAGTATTTGCCTTTTCACTCCAACTACTAGGAAGCTCCTTGGGAACCTGATTCAGTCCTGTTTCTCTGACACCATCTGTGTCGACAAATGCACACCAAACACTTTTGATTCAAAGTGTGTAATGTCCAAATGTAGGTAAAGACTTTGTTTTGTAATGAAGACATTGATTTTAGTCTTATTTTATGTGTCTCCTCAAGAAATCATTGTAGGGTAGAATACTGGAAATCCCAAGCGTAGCTTCTCATAGTTAGGATCAGCTAGGGTTTTGCCTTGACAAGTTGTCTCTCAACTGCAGGAACTACCCATTCATTTTCGGGTGGTCCTTCCTCCTCAGAGCTGCCCCAGACTTGTGACCCTGGGGGGTCAGGATTTAGGACTCCAGGGAGAACTGGGGGATGGTTCTGCACCCTTCACGTAAGTAAACATCTGGAGTCTGGAAGTTCAGCCGCTCTCGGATTAAACAATGTGACAACTTTATAGATTGTCTCTCCTTATCTGTTCAAACAGACCACCCAAGGAGAATCTATACTCTGTCATTGTCCAGGAGCGCCTTTCCCTTTCCAGCTCAGTGATATGTGATACTTATGGAATTTCCGTATTCGCCCACCTTTTTTTATTTCCACCTAAGATGTTTAACCTAACACTTATTTACATACAGAAAAAAAAAGCACCCCCCACAAGGGTATTAAAAGGAGAGAACCAATCTCTAGTACTAACTAGTCTCTGATAAAAAGCACCATTTTTAAGCAGCATTATTCGCAATAGCCAAGAGGTGGAAGCAATCTAGAGCTCCACTGGATGAATAATAAGGGAAATTTTTAAAAGGTGGCATATACACGCAGTGGAATATTATTCAGTAGTAAAAAAGAAAAATCCTGCCATATGCCACAATAGGGATGAAACTCGAGGACAATCTACTAAATGAATAAGCCAGCCACGAAAAGACAAATATTGTATGATTCCGCTTGTGTGAGGTATCTACACTAGTCAAAGTCTTCGCAGAACGGTGACAGCCAGAAGCTGCAGGGGGCGGGGACTGCTCAGCAGGGGCAACCTCTCAGTTTTGCAAAATGAAAAAGTTCTAGAAACTGGTGGTACAACGATGTGCATATAGTTAACACTGCTGTACTGCACACTAAGAAGGGTTGCAAGGGTAAGTTATATATTTTTTACCACCCCAAAGAAAGCCCTGTTCATGGGTAATAACTCCATCCCAGGGATCTCCCAGTAGAAAAACAACCTTGCACAATGGGTATTGTGCCCACCCCGCCCCCCACAAAAGGAAGGAAAGGCCCAGAGACATAGTTGAACCTACTGCCATCTGACTCCAGCAGCCATGCTTTCCAAGCTCGTCCCAGACTCTTCTGCCCTCAGATGGTGCTGGGCAGTGACCATCGCTCCATAGACAGGAGTGTGAGTTCACAGAGGTTTCTCTGGTTTGGCAAGGCCCAACTTTTCATGTCAAACTGCCCCCCACCCCAACCATTTCAAACATCTCCCTCACTATGTTGCCCATTTTTTCCTTTGTAATAGAACCTGAAATAAAGACTTCCTTCCTTGGAGCTAACTGTGGCCATGTGACTAAGTTCTGGCTAATGGGATGTATGCAGAAGTGTCATAGGTAACTTTGGGGAAATCTCCTTCCTTCATTCTGCTGGTTGGGATAAAAGATGATGGCCGGAGCTTGAGTAGCCATCATGGGTCATGAGGTAGAATCTAATCTAACTGATAACCCAAACCATAGCAGGTTGATACCATCGCATGAGGGTGTTGAGTGCATCTGCTTTACTGATGCTGCCTTTGTTGCACGTGGGAGAAAGTTTAAGTCATCCCATCGGTGCTGACATGTCCAGCAGAACCCACATCCTTCAGTGCTTATGGTTGGATAAAATCACAAGATATCAAGTGCCCACAGAGGAAGTATAGAGGTTTCTGAAGACAAACTTTTACAAATTAGAAGCCAAGATCAATGGACTTCCCCCATTTTTCTCATTTATTCATTCGTGCAACGAGTATTAACTGAATGCTTACTATGTGCTAGGCATTGTTTTTGGCACTCGGAATAGTGTCATGCAGGACAGACAGAATCCTTGCCACCCCCCTCCACCAGAATGTGCACTTTTATGGATTGATAATGTCTTTCTTCCACTCCCTACCATGGGATATGAAATATCCCCACGTATGCAGAGGTGGAGGGGGAGGACTAAAATGTTGGAGGAATTTTGAAATGTGGCCAAGGAGGAGCAGTTTTCTTGTCCCAGATTTCCTCAGAATGCCCATTTTGGAGGGACATAGGAAACACTTCTGCCCTGGCTTGTGTGGGTGTTGGGCTGAGTCAGAGCTATGATATGAAGTCAATTAATTCACCTAGGAATCCGACTGGGCCAGTTTCTTAAGTTTCTCTAGGGTCCTAAGGACCCCAGCTACCAAAAAAAGGACTTCTGGCAGTGGTAAGTGGCAAATGCAGTAAGTTCACTAGGGTGGGGGTGGGGGGAACCTATATGTTCTAAACCAAAATCATGGCACAGTTCTAAGAAGTCCTTGTACATATGGGGCCCACTGAAACTGAAAATAGAACTCTCCCCAAAGATGGATTTGAAGCATATCACATCACGTCATGTTAGCTAGGCCCGTCACCCTAAGACCCTTTTGCTACATCGAATAATAACTCCAGCAGTTCACTGCAGCACCAGTCACAACCCTGAAGATGTGAAAACAACCTAAGTGTCCATCGACAGTTGAGTGGATTTTTAAAATGTGGTATGTACACACAATGAAATATTATTCAGCCCTTAAAAAAGAAGAAAATTCTGCAATATGCAATAACGATGATGCACTTTGGACAGGTTTAATTTGCCACGTGAAATAAACCAGACCCAGAGAGACAAGCACAGCATGATTCCACTTACATGAGACATCTAAAATAGTCGAGTCCTTAGAATCAAAGAATTAAATGGTGGTCACCAAAGGGTGAAGAGGGGAGAAATGGGGAACTGCTAATCAACCAGTATAAAGTTTTGGTTAAGCAAGGTGAATACATTCTAGAGATCTGCTATATAACATTTACCCCATAGTCCACAATGCTGCACTGTACACTTAAAAATTTCTAAAGTGGGTAGATCTCGTGGTAAGTGCTGGTTAAGTGTTCTTACCACAATAAAATAAATTAAAAATAAATCTGGCAGTGAACCAACAATTTATCCAGCACTATTCTGGGCATTCTGATTGCTGCTCTTGAGAAACTTCCATTTCATCTGGGAAGATAAAGCAAGGAAAAATGAAAAGGGACAATCTCTACTCTCAGGGAGGCTCTTGGTCTGGTGGGGAATCATACATCAAATAACCCCAACCCCCCAAGGCAGAGGTGCAGCTGGAAAAAAGCAGGTAGGGATAAATTTGGAAGGCCTTGAATGTCATGTTAACAAATTTGGAACATATTCTCTTTAAGAAGACCTAATCTTGCCCTGGCTGGTGTGGCTCTGTGGATTGAGTACTGGCCTGGGAACCAAAAGTTTGCCAGTTCGATTCCCAGTCAGGGCACATGGTTGTGGGCCAGGTCCCCAGTAGGCGGTGCATGAGAGGCAACCATACATTGAGGTTTCTCTCTCCCTCTCTTTCTTTCTCCCTTCCCCTCTGTCTAAAAATAAATCTTAAAAAATCTTTTTTTAGTTCTTTTAAAATATTTTATTTATTTATTTTTAGAGAGGGAAGGGAAGGAGAAAGAGAGAGAAACATCAATGTGTGGTTGCTGGGGGCCATGACCTGCAACCCAGGCATGTGCCCTGACTGGGAATCAAACCTGCGATGCTTTGGTTTGCAGCCCGCGCTCAATCCACTGAGCTACGCCAGCCAGGAAAAAAAAATCTTTTTAAAAAAGAAGGTCTCATCTTGAGGGACATGAGAGGATATGTTGTCAGGTGGTAGGGTACAGACATGGGCTCCAGAGGGTTCATGCTGCGCTTGAAATATTCAGCAAAACCCAAAGTACAGATTTTTCCAGAAAGAGTTACGCACAGTTTCATCAGTTTTTAAAGAAGGGTCTGTGACCCAATAAACATTAGGAAGCATTGTCTCAGCACTAGGGAGCCAGCATAGTTGTTGAGGCAGACGAATGATGTGAGGTTTGTGCTGTGGAGGTGGGTGTTACACTGGCAGGGGGTGGAAAGAACAGGGCACACCTGAGCGCTGGAGTGCACAGGGTTGGAGACGACGTGGATCGAGGTGGCCTGGGGAAGGAAAAGTAAATGTTAGAATTAGGATTGGAACCCTAAGGAGAAAGGCATAAAAAACCATGACTGACTTTCAAACGGCAGAATTTCTTTTAATCTGCCTTAGACACAAAAGGAATATTTTCACAAAGCCAGCCCAGGATGACTTCCAAACCACAAGCTCACTAGGCAGGGTGCCAGAATTTCATTTTAGTCTATGGTGTGTTTTGATATGAGAGTCAGATACACTATTCTCATCCTCTCAGTCATGTGATTCACATCCAGAAATTCTGTAAGATTCTAATGAGTTGAAGAAAAACCTAGAGTCCCTTGCTTACCTATATTTAAGAGTGAGTGTCATTGGGTCACCTTAGGGCCTCCCCTGTCATTGCAAAGCAGAAAGTCTGTTCTGTGGTTCTGTAGAATCCATCCACGTTGCACGGGCTGTGCCAATTTCCACAGAGGATAAGGAAGAGCAAAGATGGCTCCAAGGTTATCGGCCTAAACAATTGTGTTCTATTTTCAGCTGCAAACTAGAACCTAGAAAGAGAAGTGGGTTTGTGGGAAAGCTGAAGGTGAGATAAGTAAATTGGGTTTGGGCAAACTGAATCCGAGGTATCTCTGAGACAAGTTCATCAGTGAGCAGTCTCTTGGTTGTCGGTGACTTCAGAAGTCAACTGATACCAACATAAGTAGAAGAGGGAATGCCTTGGTTTACTGACACAACTGAAAACCCAGAGGTTCTGCTGTAGGCGTGGCTGTCTCAGTTCTCCAATGATGCTATCCAGCATCTGTCTTTCCCCATCTCTTGCCTTCTTGTGCTTTATTATGTTTTCACTTGAGGCAGATCCTTTCCCATTTTCAAGCTTACCTTCTTCTGCCATCAATGCCACATTCCCACAGGTGCCAGTAAACATCTCAGGTCTAAGCAGGATTGACTCTGATTGGACACCCATGCTGAAGTCAGTGACAGTGATTTAGGCTAACTCTGCTGTGGTTGGCAGCCTGTAAGTTGGCCCCCCCGTGATCCCATTTCCTAGTAACCATACTCTTGGGTAATCCCCACCTCTTGAGTAACTTATTTCTATTTTTTGTTTGTTTTACTTTTTTTTTTCTGGAGAGAGAGAGGATGGGAGAAGGGAGGGAGGAGAGGGAGAGAAACATTGATATGAGAAACATCGATCGGCTGCTTCTCGCACTCACGTACCCTGACAGGGGAAGAACCCCAAACCCAGGCATGCGTCTGTCCTGACTCAGAATGGAACCAACCAGCAACCTCTTGCTTTGTGGGCCCTGGCGGAAGCAACTGAGCCACACTAGTCAGGGCCGTTTGTTTTACTTTTATTAGCATTTATTTTGGGCTGAATTTATTCCTGGGATACATTTGTTTCTTCAGTTTCTTCTGGGATAGCACTTTCTTCTGTGCAAACTCCTTTTCTAGTTTAGAAACAATCTGCTCTTTTTCAGGAAAGATCATCTCCATGTGGCAGGGAGAGCTCATATATGTGTAAATCCACATGTGGGCCCTGTAAGTTCTGGGCTGCATCTTGGGAGACTTGTTCAACTGGATATGCTCATTGAACAGGGAATCTATATCTAAACCCTTAAGCTCAGCACTACCCTGTGCATTTCTTAAAAAGATTTTATTTATTTTTTAGAGAGGAGAAGGAAGGGAGAAAAACATCAACCAGTTGCCTCTCACACACCCCCAACTGGGAACCTGGCCCATACCCAGGCATATTTCCTGACTGGGAATTGAACTGGCGACCTTTTGGTTTGCAGGCTGACACTTAATCCACTAAGCCACACCAGCCACGGCTACTCTACATTTTTTTAAAGATTTTATTTATTTAGTTTTAGATAGGGAAGGGAGGGAGATAGAGAGACAGAGAGAAACATCAATGTGTGGTTGAAGGGGGTTATGGCTTGTAACCCAGGCATGTGCCCTGACTGGGAATTGAACCTGTGACACTTTGGTTCGCAGCCTGCGCTCAATTCACTGAGCTACGCCAGCCAGGGCTTACTCTCTATATTTTTAAGCATGTGCAGCAAAAATTCAGCACTCTTTTTGGGCCTCCGACCTCACATCCAGTCCCGCTGTTTGTCGTGGGCACACCTTCTGACTCTACCCTTGTAACACGGCCTAGGCAGTTCCACGAGTGTTCTTCAGGTGAACACAATAATTCGAACCTCTTGACTTGCATGATTTTGTAGGGTTTTCTGGGTCAAGTGAATAGTGAACTATTTTCCGATGTCGCTTCAGGCCACTTACAGGAAGGGAGAGCAACTTACTTCTAACCAATAGAGTATGGCAATGTTGAGGGGTTGTCACTTCTGTGTTAGGTTACTACAAGAGATTGTGACTTCCAACTTGCTATCAGACTGTCTTGTTGAGATGGGTGATGCAAGCTGCCGTAGGAGAGACACTCACATTGCAAGGAACTGAGGGTGGCCTCCAGCCAACAGCCGCCAAAGACCTGAGGCCCGTGGTCCAAGAGCCCTTGAGGAACTGAATCCCGCCGACAGCTGTAAGAGCGTGCTTGGAAGCAAATCCTTCTCTGTGAAGTCTTCCGATGAGACTCCGGCCTTGAGTGATACTTTAATTGCAACCTCATGAGAGTTCACGATCAGAGGACCCAGCTAAGCCCTGCCAAGATGCCTGACCCACAGAAGCTGTGGGAAAATAAACGTGTTGTCTTAAGCCACCAGGTTGTGGACTTCTTTATTCCACGGCAACAGACAACTGGTACACCTGGGCGTGTGACTCTTCCTGAAGGGGCCGGTGACATCAGCCTGATATCAGCCCTAAGGAGCAAAAGCAGGGAATAAGTGTCTTCCCAAAGGGAAGTTCAAGTGTAGTTATCAGAAGGAGAATGGGATCTGGGCAGGCAAAGGCACCAGATGTCTACCTTACACAGGTATTTGGGAACCTAAGGAGGCAGCTGCAAATACACCTGGAGATGGAGATGGGGCAGTGATTCATGTACACACATGACGAGACTATAAGAATGGGTGAAACCACTCCCAAAGAGAGAAGGGCCAAGGGTAGATCTTTTGGGAACAGCAACAATTAATGGGCAGATGGAAGAAGAGGCAAAGGTGATTAGGTGAGGGCAGTGGTGTGGGAAGTTGTGTTTGACGTTGGAGGAATTCAGCTCATCTGGTCAGTAAGACGTGTCCGGGAAGGCACAGCCTTCTGTTAGCAATCTGGGCACCTTTAGTTCACAAGTTGTATGTTTGGAAGCCACTAACACGGAAGGCTGTTAAACTCAGGCACTTGGATGATTTTGTCCAGTGAGAGAATATAGAGGGAGAAGAGGGCCAAGGACAATGCCTTGTAGAATGTGTGCATGTAGGCAGCCAGGGAAGGAAGAAGACCCATGGGAAAGGACCAGAGAAGGAATAGTCACAGAGGTAAGAAAGAGGCAATCCAATCCAGTGGCAATGGGTGTTTTAAGACTGATATAGCCAAAGTAGGCAAATGCCAAAGAGAGGTTGTATGTGATGAGGACTGAGAAAAGAAGGATGGATCAATAATGAGGAGGTCATGGGTGGTTCCAGTGGAAACATTTTAGCGGAAAAGAGGGGCAGAAGCCAGACTGCATGGGTTTAAGAATGGGCAGATAGACAGACGACAGTAGTGATTACCAGAGGGAAATGGGGTGGGGGAGAGGTAGAGGAAGGTATAGTGGGGGATGAGTGATGATGGACCTTGGGGTGGTGAACATCAATACAATGTACAGATGATGCATTATAGAATTGTACACCCGAAACCTATATAATTGTATTAACCAATGTTGCCACAATAAATTCAATAAAAATGAACAAGAAATAGCAATGGGTAGGACAGGAAGGAGAGGTGCAGAAAACCAAGTAGCATTGTGGGAACTTTCCTGGGAGGCTGTGGGAAGAGTCTGGGCTGTGTCCTTTCACTCCCTTTCTCAAGGTAACTTCAGTTGCTTTTCTTGAGTTCTGTTACATCTTTCTGATAACAGGGTCCAACTCTTCCCACAAACTAGATGTTGGCAAACTTTTGTTGTAAAGAGCCAGTGAGTAAATATGCTAGGCCTTGCTTGCCATAGGGTCTTATGGCAACCACTCAACTCTGCCTTTGTAGTACGAAAGCAGCCAGAGACAATACGTAACCAAATGAACATGAACGTGGCTGTGTTCCAATGAACTTTATTTACAAAGAAGCAGGCATAGGGCAGGATTTGGCTTGTGGGTAGTAGCTTGCTTGACCCTTGCTCTAGGCTTATGGAAAGGGATTGGAGATGTAATAAATGGGGCAATTGATGAAGCAAGAATAGGATCAAGACCTCAGGGGAATGGCTCTGCCTCAGAAACAGGGTTCTTGCATCTGTCGGGGTACTGTTGCAGTCTGACTTTCTCTGTGTGTGTCTGCCTTGTTCTCTCCCACTGCGAGCACCTTGGGGCCAGGATTGTCTCCCAGCCATGACTCCAGAACCTTTCACATAGGAAGTGCTCAGACACATACGCGGTTGATAGATGCAGGACTAAGGTTGCAGAGGTGCTTTACTGTGGAAGAGTGGGGCATTGAAGAGACTCACGGGGAAAGGCCTCTATCGTCTCAGTGAATTAGGAGCCACATGGTTACCAAGTTTCCTCTGTTGATGTTTAAGCGGGAAGGCAACTCTTCTCCAATGTTTAGGATTCAGTCCTTTTGAGAAGTGGAGGTCTTCCCACCTCACAATTACAGAATTCCAGGTGGTGTACCCAAACAGAGATCTGGGTAGGACTTTGGGGACTGGGGAAGAAGGCAAGGGGTACCTTCAAACCAGTCCTAGGCTTGCTGTGGGGATAGCATGGAAGGGAGTTTATGGCAAAGCCTGGGTGCACCATGGAACTCCCAGAGGAGGAGGGAAGGATGTGGAGGTGGGTGAGGTGGCGAAGAGCCAAATAGCTCCAGGGTAAAAATTTTTTTACACTCTTATAACAGGTTGGACCATGCCTAGCTGTTTCTGGCATCCATTTTTTACTTTTCTCTGAAGGGAGGGGGCCAAGCAAGGGTTTGGCAGGTGAAGAGCAACACAGGGAGCCCACTCTGTGCAGCTCATCCCTGGGCATGGGGAATCCAGAGACTGGAGGCTGAGCTGAGAGGGACCAAGTACCATCCATCCTCCAGTCCTGAGGGACCTGGCGTCTACTCTGCCCTGGGAAGAGGGCCTGCAGGCTAAGGCAGAAGCAGAAAGCAGAGGGTGGAGGCAGTGGGGTAGCTGGCTGAGGAGGTGAGGCGCATCTCTTGGCAGGGAAAAGGGTAAGGGCGTCTTCTAGAAAAATGATGTCATTAGAGCTGAGCAAGAGGTTTGAGGGAAATATTCAAGACCTCCATGTGTCCCAGTGTGCCTTCCATCCATGCCATCCCCTCGCATCCATCCTAGGTTCCCACCGAATTTCCAACCCATCCTGAACACATCCTGTTTCCCCACCTTTCAGCTTTGGTGTTTCTTGCTTCCTCTCCTTGGCTTTTCTTTGTCTCCTTCCTCCTGCCTTCTAGGTCTAAGTCCTTTTTGTGCTTAAGTCTTAGATGCTATTTCCTCCAGGAAGACTTCTTAGACTCTATTCTCTATTGGGAGCAGGCCATCCCTCCTTGAAACTCTTTATTTGCCTGTTGTCAGGGGAGAAGTCATTTAGCCATAACCACTTAGTAGTAAAGAAGTATTGAGGACAAAAGCCAGTCCTGGGCAGCTCTGTCTCCTTCTCTTCCACAGCATGTTACCCAGGCCCTGGGGAAATGGGGATGGGACAAACTGTACAAGCGCAGGCTGGTTCAGCATCCCCTTTACCAGCTCCCTATGGCAGTTCTCTCTCTGCTAGGTTAGGGCCCTGCATGCACCGTCCTAGCCTGTAGCTACCAAAAGCCTGATTCTCCTCTTCCAGTAGTCCTGGCCCCTTGCTAATTCTACTTTCTGGTCAATCCAAGGATAAGCCCAGAGCACTCTTTATCCGCTGCACAGCCTCCTCCCCTCACTGTGTGGGATGCCACCAGGGAGGGGGATCCCTCAGCCACACTGGTGGGTGGAGGGACCAGGCTCTGGGCTGTCCATGTCCTTGTAGCTTGGCATACCGCGGAGCTCTGGGTTTTCACATGCTGGTCAGAGAGCCTATGTGGCCCTCCCACGGAGCTGGCTCTTCTTTGGTGTCAGCCATGCTGGCTGATTTCAATGCCAGTTCACATTCGGTTTGGGTCAGAGAAGTACACTTCATGAACGAACTTAGTGTGCACACGTGCGTGCGTGTGTAGAGCCACAAAGAGATGTACTAAGTTTACGGGTGCGTGTTAACTTGTGAGCCAATATAACCTGTTTCTTGCCCTCGGGCCAGTGACATCCCCCATCCTCTCACCACGTCAGCGTCTTGGCTTCTGTCCTTGGAAGAACAAGGAAGTTAGACAAACCCACACAGTCCCTTGTAGCCCTAATCTCCCATTGTGTCCTGGGTGTGTGGATCTCAACTTCCTTATCAGAACAGAGATTGGCAGCCACAAGGAAAAGATTCCTGAGCAAGGTGGCAGGGATTTGAACCTCGCTTGGGTGTTGAAGCCCTTGGTGACTTGTGATTTGGAGCTGGAAGGTTTTGTATGTGAGGATGAAGAGAAAGGATTTTTTGTTGTTGTTGCTTGCCTAACAAGAATCTGAAAATGTTCTTCACCAGCAGGACCACAGGAATTCCAGACCTGGACCCTCCAATGGGGAAGCCACTATGGTTACATGTGGCTATTTAAATAAAATTAAAAAGCCGGTTCCTCAGTTACAGTACCGCATTTCAAGGGCTTAATAGCCACATGTGGCTAGTAGCTACCATATTAGATGACACAGATATAGAACATGTCCATTTTCACACGGAAACGTCTACAGAACGGTGGTCTTGTAGACCCGTGATCATCAAACGGTGTGCTGCAAGACTTTATAGAACATGCAGTACCTGACTATTTAGTCAGGGGCACTGACCTCTTTTCCCTTCGACTGTCCAATAAAAAAAAAATGTCAACAGCCAACACAATGATAGCCATCCAGTGTGAATGAATCGAAATTATACCCATCTTTTTTGTTAGATCGGCAAAAAAATACATTTTTTTTGGTGTGTTGCAGAATTTTAGTAATTAGTTTATGTGTGTCATGAGATGAAAAAGGTTGAAAATGACTGTTCTAGACCAATCTTTGGCAAATAAGGAAACCGAGGCCCAGAGAGGGGATATGGCCTGATCAGGGGCAGATCTAGGCCGAGAGAAAAGGTGCCCTGACTCGCAGGCCGGACTCACTGCCCCATTCCCTGCCGCCTCCTTCCTCCACGCTTCTCTGGACTTCCAACTCAGATCCCCTAGTGGGCCCAGCCCCTGGGCCTGGCGCCTGGGCTGGTCCCAGGGGATGTTTATGACTGAGCAGAGCGCCAGATGCTGCACATTCTTCCTAGGGTCAGACCTGCCCCCAGGCACTCGGGGAATTAGCTTCTCCGAAGAGCCCCAGATCTTTCCCGAGATGCCCTCTTCCTGGCCACCCCTGGAAGCTGGTTGTTTCAGGGGCACTCTCTGGGCTTTCTGATGGTCTTGGGCGAGGCTAAAAGACTGCATGGATTCCCTGTAGGAGAGGTACTTTTGGTCCAGCAGGGATATAAGGGGAGCAGGAAAGTGCACCCCTTGCATCTTCCAAGGTCTACATGTCCAGCGCAAAGGGCATCTGGGTACAGGGCTTTGCCTGGCCAATGTTGGGGCCGCATTTGGCGGGAACTGGATCTGCCTTCACCTGCAGCACTGTGGGGGTTGGGGGAGTGATGGAAAGCGCAAGAAGTGGGGCGTCCTGGGGTGGGGATAGCGGGTTGAGAGGCCAGGGGAGGGGGCGCCCGGGAGCGCCCTGACCTCGCCGGCTGTTGGGAGGCGGAGGGGATGGGGGTTGGGGGAGAAGAGGGGAGCCTGGCAGCCAATGGGAGGGAGGATCTCGTTTCAAAAGGGTTAACCCACAGCCAATGGGAGCCTGGGGGAGCGGATCCTGCTCACTCCATTCAAGAATCCCAAGTATTCAAGATGGACGGCAGGGAGTGTGGAAGGAGAAAGGGGGCGAGGGGGGAAGAGCCAGATCGGCCGAGGAGAGGGTACAGCCGCCGGCCAGCCCCCGGCCCTCGGTCCTGGAGGGCGGGTGGAGGCGCGGGTGCGAGGGATCGGAGCCTGGCCCGGGAGCGGGACTGGCGGGGGGCGAGAGGGCGTGAGAGAGGGGCAGCGCGGCCGGGGAGGGAAGCCAAGAGGGAGGGGAGGGCAGAGAAAGAGCCGGGGAAGAAGGAGGTGGCAGGCAGAGGAACGTAACGAAGAGCCATGTGTAGGTATCGGGAGCTCCCAGAAGGGTAACGCCACCGATTTTCGGTTTTCTTCTCTGTCGGGGAGGGGCGGGGGTGATCTGGGCTCTTTCTCTCCTTTCTCCTCTCCTCATTCTCCTCCACTCATGGGCATCTCTATCTTTTCCTTTCCAAACAACTCCAATGGGGAAGCACTAGGCATGTCCTGCTGGGGCGGCCTCCCTGTCATTTTCCAGTGGGGGGTGTGGTAGGGTGGGGAGGCGTGGGGGGCTTTCCTGGGCAGGGCTGCGGCTTGGCCATCTGTCCATGCCGGGGTGGGTGTGAGGGTGTGGGGCCTTGGCGGGTGCGCTCAGAGGGAAACGCAGTGGCTCAAGGGCTGGGGCAGGGCAGAGGGGTTTGCATCTTGAGAAGTTGGGCTGAGCTAAGGGACTGTGCATGGGGGTGAGGCCCACTCCTGAGCTAAGAGTTTTGGGGCGTTATGGGGTACGGGAGGCGGGGAGAGGTGTGCTTACACTCCAGTGCTTGCTGTTTGGGGTAAGTGTGTAGTAAGGGCTGAGTTGTGCGGCAACTGTGGCTGGGAGTTGTGTGTGCGCGCGCGTGTGTGGTCCAACCTCGAGGTGTGTGTGGGGGGGGTGGGGGCGACGTAGAGTGTTGAGGGGAGAGCTCCCCTCACCCCCCGCCCTTCCCCACTGCCCCTCTCATCCCATTCACAGAACATGGCTTTCAGGACCCTCCTGGTCTCCTCCTCCTCCTGTCGCCATGGCTGCGAGGAGGGGGTGGGAGGAGACAGTTGGGGCCAGCCGCTGCCCCTGCTGCTCCAGCTAACCCTCCACCGGCCCTTTCTCTCCCTTCCACAGGCTGGGCCCCATCCCCTGCTGCTCTGGGGGGCAGGGGCCGGAAGATGGTGGCCAATGAGGAGGGGGAGTGGAGAGAACTTGAGCCGGGCCTCCCCTCCCCCATTTCCTCCTCGGTCTCTACACCCGCCTCTGGAAGGAGCTGGGGGATGGCTCCTGGGCCCAAGGTGGGGGAGGGGCCCTGCTGGCTGGTGAATCGCAGGGAATCCCGCTCTGGAATGAGTTGGGTGTGAGAGCTGAGGGGATCTTGGCCCCAGCCCCTTCTCCTCTCCCTTCTCCCCCCCAAGGAGAGATCTGGGCACTCCTTGGTGAAGAATCTTCCTCTGGCCTCCCTAAAGCTGGCTGGGCAGTCCTGTCTTTGCCCCTCTGCCCTCTGTTGACATGATCCAGGTCCCATCTGGGACTGGTTTGCCCAACTCGGGAGCAGAGGCCTGGTGACTGACCCTAGCGGGGCCTTCGTTTCCGTCCACTAGAACTGTGGAAACTATGGGACAGGGCCCCGTGTTTGTGTTCGCAGATCACAGGAACAAACTCTGCCTGGGAGGGCGGGAGAGAACCTCTCCTGCTTCCTGAGGGGGGTGGGAGAAGGCTGCAGGGGAAGCCCAGAGGAAGAGCTCCCAACTGCAGTGCTGTCCTCCATTCCTGCTGCTGGCTGTGGAGTGGGGTGGAGGGCATGGCCCCACAGCCTCTGCACCTCCGGGCTGCCCCCAGTTCACCAGGTCGGAGCTGGACCTGGGATTTAGGGCCACAGCTCTAGAGCCAGGAGTGTGCCCTGCTAGTTTTGAACCTTTGGCTCTCCAGGTGTCACTCTAGAGCAGTCTTCAGACTGCGGGTTTTAGTCGGCCTCAGGATTGTTTATCCAGAGTGCAAGCCCCCTCCACCAGGGTAGGGTGGGAAAGTTGTGGGTGAGCTTGAAGACTTCTAATGGGAGTCCCTGGATGAAACGGGAAACAGATGAGATTCTCACCCACTGCTCAGTATAAGAGAGGGAGTCACCCTCACCATTTTGTTTCATGCTCAGCCCATAAAGTGGACTTGGAAGACCTCAGAGGAGATGCTGGGGTGGGGCATCGGTCAGTCACAGCTTCTGCCTCCAGACCTGGAAGCTTCTCTGTGCTGCCTGGGGACCTGTGGCTCTAGCCACACCCCCCGCCCCCAGTCCTGGAGCTAAGGCTGAGGTGTCTTCTTGAGGCCTAGAATTTCGGTTTATCTAAACTGAAAAGGAGAGAGCTTTCAGGTAGGGAAGAGCGGAGGGCTCTGGGGTCCCGGTGGGCAGGCGTCCTCTCCAGAAGGAAAGCTGGTAGAGATACAAACCCAGGTAACTCGAGTGTCCCCCACACTTCTGGGGTTTCCATCAGGCACTTGTGAAGTCTGTGTGCCAAGCTCAAGGTATCCCTTCAGCAGCTTCCATGGACTCTGTTCCCTACCCCAAACTCAAGAAAATGGTGGTTGCCGTGCTGGGAAGCATGAGAGAGAAGGCAAGGAGTAGAGAGAAAATAGAGGATTAACACTGAGAATGGAAGAGAAAGGGCAGAGGGAGGCTGAGTGGGCCGGGGACTGGGAGAGGGGCGAGGAGGCAGGGCCGGCTCGCCTCTGCTGCAGGCCGGAGCTCTTTTCACATTGTGCTACTGTCTGCACCTACCACTAGCAGTGCAATGTTAAAAGGGCATTGGCTGTGTAGCGCTACCAGCGCCGGCTGCCTCCTCAGCGTCAAGATATCCTCTCCCATCTGGGCGCCAATCAGCTACCCTGGGGGGCATGGGGAAGCCTCCCTATAAGAGTCAGACGAATAGCTCACATTGATGGAAGCACTTCCGCGTGCAGTCTGTGCTGTTTCGCGGTTTCCCATTTCACAGGTAGAAAAACTGAGCCAGAAGATTTCAGCAGCATGGCCCAAGTTACATAGCTCTTAAACTGCAGAGCCTGGGTACGACCTTGCCCTAAGTCAAGAGTTCACCCATCTTTTTGTAGACCCTTCTGAAGAGGTTTGGGGAGGTTCTCAGCTGAACTGAGGGGTGGAAGGTTTTGATGCCATCTGCTGGTGGTGTGAGGATATCGTCCAAAGCCTCAAGCCTTAAAGATAAAAGGGTGGCTTATTGGCTGAGGAGGAAGGATTCCCAGGCTTGGCCTGGATCTGGAGGATGGTGAGTGGAGACGATCGGGAGAATTCCTGTTAGAACCTTGGTGGACCCCCATGAGAAGATGGGGGTCCACAGGAAAGAAAAGGGCTGCTCCGCAGGGACAAGGACGTGGCTGCCGCGAGCATTCCACACCTGGGGCTCCTTCCCTGGCCCTTGGGGTATAGAGAGGCGTCCTCATCTCCACCTTGAATTCCCACCACAGCCCCTCCTGGTTGCAAGTATTTGATAATGATGTTTCTTGAGGGCACACCTGCCCGGGCATGCAAGACTGGGGCTGCATTGCCTACTGTGTATGGCCTGATCTGAGACACTAAATAGGGTCTCTGAGCCAAGCCCACAGGAGGATCCTTCCAAGAGAGATTACAGGAACTCGTGAGCAGCAACTGTGCCGTTCACTCCTTTGTTTCCCACGGTATCTAGTCCGCTTAGTAAGAACTTGAAGTAAATTGAGAGAGCAGGCATAATCTGGGAGCCTTAGGAAGGCAGCTATTTTGTGCCTGATGTCAAGGTCAGGGCTAGGGGCTTCAGAGGCCTTCCTGAACTTTGGTGCAAGGAATGGGGCCAAGAAGGACAAAGTTCTGGGCCCCTTGCTGGGGATCTGAGAGGATCTGTAGGCATGCAGAAACTGAACAGTGAGATAGACCCTCCCGAGAGCTCTCAGATGGGGGTGCTTTGCCTTGCACCTCTTGTCTCCCAGTTCTGTGGTGCCCAGACAGCTCCGGCCTGATGTTGACACTATTTGAAATGCTCCACAGCTTATGTCCCGTACTTTCTTCAGTCTATTGACATTTCTATTAGAGTCTCTGGGCCCAAAACAGCCATTTGATGATGCCACTCCACTCTGGTTTAAAAACAAGTTTTCAGTGTTTCCCCAGTGCCCTTGGGATGAACTCCAGATTCCCAACACGGTCTATGGCTCCTGCTTGTCTTTTCCTGTGTCATCTCATCTCTTGCCCATTTGTGCCTCTACTTCAGATACAGGGAACTTATCTCCTCCTCACATTGACCAAGCTTGAGCCACCTGACATAGTTCTGGCTGCCTGAAATACTCCCCTGCCGCCCACTCTTCCCTTTGCCTACCCAACTCTTGCCCTTCAAGTGCCATCTCCGTCATCACTTGTGCAAAGCCTACCTTGATTACTCAGATCTTGGCTGAGCTGCTTCTGCAAGCTCCCAGGCTTACTCCCCATCCCTGTTCAGATCCCATCACCTACTGGAACTGCCTGGTTACTGTTTGCCTGCCCACTAGACCGCCAAGAAGTCAGGCTATGCTGCCTTAGCCCCACCGTGGAGACTTCCCACGGAGTCCCCAGTCTGTTAGCACCATGCCTGGCAAGTAAGAGCTGCTCTGCAGATATTTGTAATGTCCATGGGTGGATCTGGAAATAACAAGCTAGCTGACCGAGTCCGGTTTTTATGATGTTACAGTCTCCACTGCTGTCGTCAGTGACCCAATGACAATAGCAGTTTCCCCATCACTGCCAAAAATTGCCCTTGGGTCACATGACTGCACTGATGCTGCAATTTTGAGCTGCTTTGTTCCACTTTATGTCAACTACAAGGACAGCACCTTGGCTGATCGATTTTCCTTTTAGCCTTAAGTATGGCCGTAAGCTGACCAAAACACAAGAGAATCAGATGCAAAGGCCAGGGGACCAAGCACACCCTAGTTCTGGGATGAGCCTCTTCCAGATGTCCAATCCTGGATCCAGGCAGACATTGAGGTGTCATCAAGGGCTCCAGCAGCCTCAAACTGTTGTGGCTGCTCCAACTGGAATACCTCTCACAAAAGCCACCTCACTGAAGCAAAACCTCCCTTGACTATCCATCGCCTGGTAAAAGCTGGAGTGTGGTCTTGCCACAGACAAAGCAATTGCTGCCCCCTAGTGGCTTGAGGGGACAGGCAGTGTTGGGGAGGTGACTATGGTACTTGCCCAAGGAAGGAAAGTCAGAGGACAGCACCTCGCGCCTGCTTTTCCCCTTTTTATTAAAAATAAACCCAAACACTTTATGTATCATACAAAAGTTTCGTTCGCTGGTGGCAGCCACGAGGAAGCCCGGCCCTCGTGGCACTGATTTCCCACCTTCCCTCCAAGGGACTGAATCCCAGAGAGCAGTGACCGGGCCTCGGGGAGTGCCCATCCAGACTGCTCCATCCGGAAACAGCCAGCTGGGGGTGGGGGCTGTTCCGGGGGCAGCTTTCCCCACCCCCCACAGTGGCCAAGGTTAGATACTGGAAAGTGCCTCTTTAGTGCCAAGATAAACAAGTGGAGTGAAATGGAAACCCCTGTGATTCTTTAATTTCCCAGGGCCTGGGATTTGGGGTTTTGTTTTTTGTTGTTTTTTTTTTCCCTTCCACCCCTAGAATCCTACTAATGTGGTGGGATACTTCAGAGACTGGTGTTTCCCTTTGAGGCCAAAGTTTCAGCCCGACCTAAGCCTTTTCTCTGCTCTTAACATGGCCCAGAATATGCCAGCCCCCCCGACACAAGCTTTGTCCTGTGTTCACTCGAAAAGGATCGAAAACTGACTCCTCCCACGGTCCTCTGCCTGAGTGCATGCCCTGCCGTCGCCTCTGTTCACGGGACCCGAGGGCCGGGAGGACCCACAACCATTCCTCCCAGTTCTGCCTCTCCCTGACTGCTGCCCACTCCTGAGCTTTGAACACCCCTGGGGTACCCCAGACCCCTGTGCCAAAGAGGCCTGGGAATGATGAGGTGGAGGCGGAAGGGGTTGGTGGGAGCCAGGTTCCCCCAGGGGTGGGGCAGTACTCATGCTGGTATGGGCTCTTGGCGGGGCCAGGGGCCAGGGGTGGGAGGGTGGGGCATGCGGAGGAAGGGCACTGCCTGCCTGAGCCCCTCAGTCCCAGCCGTTGTCCTTCACCATGTGTGACATTTCAATAATGTACTTTCCCTCCTTGTACTTCTGGCTCGTCTCAAAGGCTTGCTCCTGGTGGAAAGGAAGCAGTGAATGGGGACCAAGCAGTCCCCCCAAAGCCTTCCTACCTCCTGTATTGCCCCTTCCCCCAAAGTCCCCCCACATCCAGTCCACCCCAGTTGCAGTGGGGCTTGGAGGGCCATGGAGACTGTCCACTTTGGAGCATGCCTTTCCCCTGGTACTTACATATTTCCAGCCCAGTGTGGTTTTGCAGCTCTCACAGAAAATGTCAGCTACCGAGTGAAGCCCCGTAAGCAGAAGGCGCTGTTCCGCTGGCCCACAGCCCACGTTGACCCTGTCTCAGGAAACAAAGGACCCAGCACCCGGTGGGGTCACTGTTAGTCCAGCTCCCAAACAGCCCAAAGGAACTTCCAGCTGGAGAACTGTACCCACTTAACGAACGGGAGCCTCTGGCTTCAGCAACCCACCCCTTTACGACTAGTGCCTGGGCCTTCTTCCTCCAGACTGGAATTCCATTTCTGCCCAGACTCCCAAGAGAACTGCAGTCTGAGTTTCTGAAACCCTTTGCAAGAGAGGAGGCAACGCGGAGGTGCGAGGCCACTTTCCGAGGGCTCGCCCTCATTCTCCACAGAGGAAGATTATGCACACACGCAAGCACACTCACGCAAGAAGAGAGGTGGACTCACACGGAGTTAAACAGGTAGGCTCGGCCATGGCTCCCTTGGAAGGACTGCGGAGACACAGGACAGACAGTGACTACTGGGTGGCCCTTGCCCCCACTGCCTGAATCCCCAGGGCGTGGAGGAGGGAGGGCAGGCAGCCTTTGCCTCACCCCAGGTGAGCTCAAGCCTGGAGGAGGGGAGGAGGGGAGTGGTAGGCCCCCACGTGGCGTACCTTGGAAATAAGCTCGTCGTGTTTGGCCAAGTGAGCACGGCAGTGGACGCAGCTGTAGGTGCGGTGGCAGCGAGGCAGGTAGCTACGGAACGTCTTGGTGGGGAGGCAGGCGGGGCCAGGGCCGGGGTCACAGCTGGGCATGACGGGCTGGAGGACGATGCCCTGGCGGGCTGGAGGGGCTGGCGCGGTACAGCCCCCACACAGGCGGTCGCAGGTGAAGCAGCGGAGCAGGTTGGCTAGAGCCGTGTTTCAGGGCAGGAGAAATGTGGGGGGGCTGCCCGGCCAGGGCCCCCCCAAACGTGAACCAGGTAGAAATGGAAGTCACCTGGGAAGAAGAGAAGGTGCGTTAGGAGAGCCGTGATCTCGTGCGGAGTCCCTCCTGAGGGAATGGAGAACACGGGGCTCAACTGTCCCGGGTCCTCCGTCACCATCGACTCGGCATTCAGGCGCTCGGAGCATCCCTGTCCACGGGTCCCCATAGTCTCTGGCAGGCCTGGAAGCAGCTCCAGGCCTCCGGTGCCCTAGCTGGGGAGGCGGTCTCTCCTCCCTACCCCCGGGGCGGGAGCAGCCTCCCCCATTTCCACGGGGAGCAGCCTGCTGGCTCCCTGCTGCCATGGGAGCAATGTCACGTGCCAGCGCTCTCCTTGATTTCGGTGCTTCAGTGAGGACCTGCCTCCCACAGGCTCCGATAGGTGCTAAGGCTCAACGCCTTTTAAAAGCTGGGGATGCCTGGCAGTTTTTCTGTTTCATCGCCTCTATTTACAGCACTTGGTCCTTCAAACAGTTCGTGTGGCAGGAGGGGAAGATGAGACGGGAGGAGGGAGAGCAAGCAGCCAGGCGCACACACCCCGCTTCAGCGCTTTCCCGCAGCCGGGGGCCCGTTCCCTAGGGACTAGAACTTCACGGGTGTCTCCTTCTGTACCAAGATCGATCCTGCCCCTTGGCCCACTTGTTTTGGCACAGAAACAGTCCCTGGCTGTCTTCTCAGCCTCGGAGCCCCTTGGTCTCTTCCTGCTGCTCTTTGCTGTTGCCTTAGCCCTCAGTCAAGGACTTGGGCCCCGGGCTGCAGGGGAGAAACGCTCCCTCAGGCAGATCTGACAGCTGGAATCAATGGGGAAAGGGGCCCGCAGTAGGGAAGGCAGAGCTCCTGGGCCGAGCAGGGCTGAGTGGTGTAGTGTGGGGGCAACGTCCTCAATGGGCAGCAAAAGGGGGACTTGCATTTTCAAAACCTGTGCTTTGGGGCAGAAGGCAGAGAATGTTTCCATCTCTCCCAGGGGCAGGGACACACAGCAGTGCCCCTGTGGGTGACAGAAGATAAAATAATCGCTGGATTCTGACCAGGAGTCTTGAGGAAGATGTTGACATCTGTCCCAACTCCAGCCCCCAAGTGGCCGAGGGTGCTGGAGGCAGAGGATAAGAAGGGAGGTGTCCTCGGTTGGCCCTGATAAGCAGGTGAAGTGCTGCCCTCTCCTTCGTGGGGCCTTGAGGTCTGTTGTGGGTGGTTAGCCCGTCTGGTTCAGAGGTGCCAGCTGGGTGCTCTGGCAATGACAGGCCGAGAAGCAGAGCAGGGCTAACAGGCTGTCATCCTGTCCTCTGTGGTGGCCGCTAGTGCCCCAGCTGTTCCAGTCCTTACTGGGGCCGCTGGGCCGTCTCTCCGCAAACCTCCCGACAGAGACCAGTTTCAGTCTGGGGTCCTGCCCTCCTGGCTGGGCCCCAGAGAGACACCTTGGGCTGAGTTCAGGGTGACATTGGGCTCTGGCCACAGGAAATGGGCCCTCCTCACCGGCACGACACTCGTCGGCGTCCACTTCACAGGTCTGCCTCCAACTTTGCCTGCTGTGCCCCTCGGCCGCTCCGCCTGGAACACCTTCTTCAAGGGCTCAGAGGGGCTGCTGGGCCAGGCTCCGGCTCGGCCCCCTTCCCAACCTCCGGCACGCCTCTCGCCCTCTCTCGCCCTCTCTCGCCCTCTCTCTCCCTGCTTCCCCATCAAGCCAAGCAGAGGCTGCACAGAAGGCCAGAGAATCACTCACGGGAGGGGGAATAGGGGTCATTTCTTCACCTCAGATTACGGGGAGAAGCAAGTTGGGCAAATGATGGGAAAAAACAAAGGCAAGCTGAGTACTGGGGAAAGGATGTTCCCCAAGTGAGCCAGGGCTGGACCGTGGGAGGCAGGGGAGAGGGAGGGTTGGGGGGGGGGGCGGTGCTGAGCAACCATCACTGACAGCAGAGGCCCCAAGGCAGAGGCTCCAGGAACCAGGTGCGAATTCCATGCCTCTCAGGGGGGAAAAAACGGGAGGGGGCCACCTGCTCACAATGGATTTTCTCATCTGCTCTGAGGCTTCGGCCCCCTCTGGGTTGGCATTCTCGGCATGGTATGGTCCAAAATCGTTAGCAGCGCAGCCAGCTCCCAGGGCGGGCTTTGGGGGGTCTGCACCAGCAGCAAAACAATAAACAGTGATGCCTGATGCTGCAGCCAAAGTTACCGGGAAATAAGTGTGGGGAACCATCAGAGCTTGGAGAGGGATGGAGGAGCTGAGAGAGGAGCGGAGGCAGCGGGGAGGGGGAAGGGAGGACAAAGGGTGGATGAATAATGCTTTTTGCAAAGGGGAGAAAGCAACCCGCAGCAGGAGGAGGAAATTTGCAAAGGGGAAAAATTCGTTTGGAGAAGGGCTGCCCCCTCACCTTGAGGTCTGCTCCAGAGATCTCCGGCTATCTCTCTCTCTCTCTCTCTCTCAATCTGTCTGCTCACTCTTCTCTCTTCTCTTTCCGCTCCTTCAACGGGGAAGGGGATGGGGACGGGGTAGGGGAGTTAGGGGCTCAGGACTGAGGTTGCAAAGCTGGCCAGCTGCTTGGGGGCCAGAGGTTGTCTCTCGTCTGTACCTCGGTCTGTGGGTGAATGTAGCTGTGTGTTGTGGAACTGCATCATAACACTGTGAGTCATCCATCCCCCCACCCCCTCACCTCCCACGTCAGAGCAGGGCTGGGAGACACAGGAGGCGGGTTGGGAGGGAGGGAGGGGGCAGGCATCGAGGGATGGGGCTGGGGGAATAAGGCTAGGGTGGGGACCTAGGGGCAGGACCGGGAGGATCGCAAAAGAGGAAAGGCTAGTAGCTGAGAAGGAAGGCAGTGTGGCTAAGGAGATGGAACCTGAGGTGAGGACAGGGCTGGGCAAGGATGGAGTACGAGTGAGGGCTGGAGGAAAGGAGGTGGCAAGGTGGGGGTCGGTGAGATGGATGCAGAGCATCAGGTATGTGCACACCCATTCAAGATAACAGTTCCCATTTCAGCTCTGACCCCAGCCTGATGGAGAGAAAAGAAAGACATAGTAATGGTCACGTAGGGCAAATTGTGTCCCCAAGCTCATGCCAGTCGCTTCTATGCCTCAAAGCCTCAGCTTAATACCCCTGAAGGTGTCATAGACCAAATATGACATCTCACATGCAGGAGCCTCTTATCAACTACCTCCAACTTCCTTGTGCTTTGTGAATGGAGAGACATCCACATTATATAATGTTCTCTTTTGGGCAGCAAACTTTCTGAGGCAGGTCCTCTGGCCAACTTCTCTGCATCCCAGGGCTGCAGTGCCTAGCACAGAGCCGATGCTCCCAAATCAGCAAATGAGTTGCATCTTTACACAAGTGTCTGGCTTTGGTCTCAGAGATCCGAGTTGGCAACCCAGATCTGCCAATACACTTGCCAGCAACCACTGGGCAAGTTACTGATGCTCTTCGTGCCCCCTTTCCCCTCACTAGCTAAATGAAGCTAACAATATTTACCCCGTGGAGATGTGAAGTAAAGTGTTCTCCACTTAATATCCTGAAACCCCAAAGGATTTACTATTAAAAATTCTGATAGCTCAAGAGACATGTGCCAAGTTTGTGTCTTATTAAGAACTTGTATCTTTCTTTCAAATTCCAGTTATATTTCATTTGACTCAGAATATTTCTCATGGGGTGCTGCCCTGTGCACCTCACTAAAGTATGTGGTCACAGAACACATCCTCTAAGATGGAAAAAAAAAGCCAGTTTCTACCAGGCTAACATGCAGAACATGACGTGTGATAAAGGTAGGGGCTTACAGAAAGGGCTGCTTGTGGGGAGCTGTTTTTCTTTTCCTATGGAAGGAGGGGACAGAGTTAAGGTAGGGAAATATAGTGGGAGGCATTGCTAGCTGGGTATGAAGAAAGGAATTCTGGATATTTAATCAAAAGATTCTGGAGTTTCAGGTAAATTCTGAAAGCACAATGTGGGTATCTCAAGTGATAGTACCACAGGTTGTCGTTGAGAGGGAGAACTCAGTAGAGAAAGAAGAAGAAGCCCTGGCTGTTGTGGCTCAGTGGACTGAGCACCTGCCTGTGAACCAAAGGGTGAGTGAGCAGTTTGATTCTCAGTCAGGGCACATGCCTGGGTTGCAGGCCAGGTCCCCAGTTGGGGGCGTGCGAGAGGCAACCACACGTTGATAGTTTTCCTCTCTTTCTCCTTCACTTCCCCTCTCTCTAAAAATAAATAAATACATAAAAAGAAAGAAGAGGGAAGTATTCTTGTCTGGGCAGCTGATGAGAAAAGGAAATGGAAGTGCAGGAGGAATACAAGGAACCATTTTTCTTTCTTCCTTTTTTTTGAAGAAAACAGTGGGATGTGGGGAAAAAAGAAGGTGAGTAGTTTTGGGGCAAGGATTAAGAGTTTGGAAGCAAAAAAGGGGTATCAAATATACTCAGGTAGATAATGACCAAGGATTTGGCTGGAGAGGAGACCGAAAAAGACTCCTGAGGACAGTGTTATTTGGGGGTGGGGTGGAGATGACTAGAGGGCTCGATGAAAGTGAGAAAGGGGCGTGTAGGCAAGCACTGATGCTTGACATATTGTGCTCTGACTCCCCGAGTGTGAGAAGCAGAATAGAGAGCAGCCTAAAGGGGGTGGGGTGGGTTGTCCCTAAATTCAGCTTTGGATAGCGATACAGTATCCAAATAAAGATGACCTTCAGATAATTGGAAGACATTGCCTCTAGGGAAAGTGAGTGGAGGCAAAGAAATTCATCTTGAAGTAGCATGCATGGAAACAGGAGAGGATGAGCTCACTTGGGGAGAAATTTTGCGAATGGAAGACCGGAATCCAATATTTGAAGAATGGTGAAAGATTAGGGGCTACCTAATAGCTGACTGAAGAGCTAATACATGCATGGTGAATGAATGAAATAATTAAAGCAAACCATCAAAGAAAGAAACTGAAAAGTGAGGAGTGAGAATGGCATTCTTAGAAAGTGGGTGCTCAGGTAGGGCCAGTGGGGGAAAAAGGCAACCCAGAAAAATCTCCCCGGGTTTCTCAGTCTGGATTAACCATGTGAGCGGGACTGAAAAAAGTACTCATCTGTAAAATGAGGATGACAGTGGCAGTGTGTACTTCACAGGATTCTTGTGAGGATTAAGTGACTCGACACCTGTGAAGCCCAGAGGACAGCACCTGGCACTACAAACGTGGTTGCTGTTATTATAACTGGACTCAGACTCCAAAATCCTGGGTCTGAGTCCTAGCTGGGGCTACTTCCTTCACCCATCTCTCCTCCCTCATCTGGAGCTAATAAAACTGACTTGACTGGGTGGCTGTGAAAGAAGGTACCTGAAAGGGCTTTGAAAAAATGTAAGGCACTGTAAAAATGAAGGGCATTGTCATAGCTTCTCCTCCTCAAACTGTAATAAAAACTTGAAAGCTAACATCAGATGCTTTCTATGAATTACAGGCATTGTGCTTAGTACTTTATGTGTATCATCCCATTCAATCTTCAAAACGGCTTTAAGACGTCAGGTACTGTTATTATCCCTATTTTACAGACAAGAAACTGGGTCTCAGGGGGTGTAAGCCTGTCATTTGTCCAAATTCACACAGTGAGCCAGTGGCACAGCGAAGAATACAAGAGTCCAAAGCACAAGTTCGCGACGAGAGGCTTCTAGTCGTGGCTCAACCTGTTGCCTGCAGGGTCAATGATTGGTTTTGTGTAACTGCCAGGGATTGTGGGAAGGAGCAAGTCCTCAACAACACTCCCTGCTCGGTAAGAGAGAGGTCATTGGGTAATGACCGACTGACTTATAGAACGCCTGGAAGAACTTCTTGAATTTCTATTCTTTTTTGTATTTATTTATTTACTTGCTTACTTTCTTACTTATTTATTTTTGCCCTGGCCGTCGTAGCTCAGTTGTTTAGAGCATTGTCCCCATAGTCAAGGTTGTGGTTCACTCTCTGGTCAGGGAACATACATGCATCAACCAGTGAATGCATAAATAAGTGGAACAAGAAATAGCTGTTTCTCTTTCTCTATATAAAATCAATAAATTCATAAAAAAACTTTTTTTTTTTTAGCCCTGGCTGGTATGGCTCAGTGGATTGAGCGCTGGCCTGAGAACCGAAGGGTCACCAGTTCAATTCCCAGTTGGGGGTGTATACCTAGGTTGGTCCAGGTCCCCAGTTCAGGGCACGTGAGAGGCAACCGACTGATGTATCTCTCACACATTGATGTTTCTTTCTCTTTCTCCCTCCCTTCCCCTCTTTCTAAAAATAAACACATAAAATCTTAAAAAAAAAAACCAAAAAACTTTTTTTAACATCCTCTAGGTGCCAAGCACTGGTCAGGTAGGGGATGACAGTCAAGGTGGGCCTCTGAGAGGCTGTCAACTTTCCCTGCCACTAGGTTTCCTGTCTACAAAGAATTTGCTGCCCTGGCTGGTGTGGCTCAGTGGACTGAGCACCTGCCCTGAACCAAAAGGTCGGCTCCATTCCCAGTCAGGGCACACGCCTGGCTTGCAGGCCAGGTCCCCAGTAGGAAGCACACAGAGGCAGCTAATCGAAGTTTCTCTCACACATTGATATTTTTCTCCCTCCCTAAAAAAATAAATATTTAAAAAGGTGTTTGCTAATTTCCTCACTTCCTGGCTTGTGGTCCAGGCAAGCAGGTTATCGTGGGTACTAGCTAGGGAGTCTCCAACCCTTCCTGCCGCCCTTCCCCTGCCAGGGTAACAGGTGAACTGAACGGGGTGGGCAGTCCGTAACCGCCGCCTGGCAACCCTTGGTCCCTGGAGCCTCCCCGCCCGGAGCCCGGGGCGTAACCTCCACGCCCACTGAGGAACGGGTACGGTTGGCGAACGTAGATCACCGTCACCCCGCCCACTTTTGGCGTCACAATCAAAACAATCCTTTAACTACAACTCCCAGAAGGCGCAGCGGCTGCGCGAGCTCAACTGCTCACGGCTGTTCTCTCACAACTACACATCCCAAGGGGTATCGCGCGAGCACCGCTTCTCTACTGCGCAAGTGCGGAACCTCGCGTGTTTCCGGCGTGGGTCCGGACCCCAGTGGCTGCAGTTGGCTTTGGGTCCTGCCTGGCGGGGCTTTTCGGTTTACCACTTGGAGGTTTGGGCTGTGCAGGTGAGGTAATGAGCTCAAAAAAGCAACTGTCGTCTCCTTGGGACTTGGGAGGATTTCGTGTCTAGGTTTGCTGGGTCAAAGGCCACGCCTAAAGCTGCTGTCTTTTATAGGAAAAAACTTAATTATTTTTTGGCGCTTTCTAGTTTACGAAGTGATGTTTTCCTCTAACAGTCCCTTCTAATCCCCATATCAACACTTTGTGTGAGGAAGTGTGAGTGCCTCCTGATGACATCTGAGGGAAAGGTTCAGAGAGGTTAAGTGATTCGCCTAAGGACAATATTTGTCGTTGCTGAGCGGGGCCTTGAAATGTTTTCTAAGTCCAAACCAAGTTTTCTCTGTTTTGTATCGAATTGCAGACGCCCTTTCTTGTTAACTAAGAGGGTAGAGGAGAGGGCGTTTTTTGTCTTCTCAAGTCTAGAGTATTCCAATAGAGTGAAGAAGGGAGCAATGAGATGATGTAATCAAGCCTTCTGTCATCCTGTAGATAGAATTTTATTCTAATGTCTGAGTTGTTTACTCACTCGGTGTACTTATTAAGGTGCTTGTGGGTTATCAAGGCCGGTTCAAGACACTAGATAGAGATAAAGCAGCAAACAAAAATACCCAACCTCAGTGGGCTAGACAGATGGTCATTAGAGATAAGGAGAAATAGCAGGGTCTGGGAAAACATTCATTGGGGGATTTTCAACAGAGTTTTAACCTGTATTTAGATCTGATATTTAATTTGTGTCCTAGGCACAGCAGCTACACAGAAAAGATGGGAGAGGAGGCCAATGATGACAAGAAGCCAACAACTAAATTTGAACTAGAGCGAGAAACAGAACTTCGCTTTGAGGTGGAAGCATCTCAGTCAGTTCAGTTGGAGCTGCTGGCTGGCATGGCAGAAATCTTTGGCACAGAACTGACCCGAAACAAGAAATTCACCTTTGATGCTGGTGCCAAGGTGGCTGTTTTCACATGGCATGGCTGTTCTCTACAGCTGAGTGGCCGCACTGAGGTGGCTTATGTCTCTAAGGACACCCCTATGTTGCTTTACCTCAACACTCATACAGCTTTGGAGCAGATGCGGAGGCAGGCAGAGAAAGAAGAAGAGCGAGGCCCCCGGGTGATGGTAGTGGGTCCCACTGACGTGGGCAAGTCCACAGTGTGCCGTCTGTTGCTCAACTACGCAGTGCGTTTGGGTCGCCGTCCCACTTACGTGGAGCTGGATGTGGGCCAGGGCTCTGTGTCCATCCCTGGTACCATGGGGGCCCTCTACATTGAGCGACCAGCAGACGTTGAAGAGGGATTCTCCATCCAGGCCCCTCTGGTGTATCATTTTGGGTCCACCACTCCTGGCACCAACATCAAGCTTTATAATAAGGTCAGAACCAGAGCCAAGGTGGGATGGAGGGTAGGGTTGCTATCAGGGTAGGAAGCTGTGCAGAAGTTTGCTAGTTAAAACTGTCTATTGCCATTCCTTTGCTCCCTCTGAGCTGATATTAATTGCCACGTGATTTCGGAAAAGATAGTTTCAAATATAAGTCAACATCAGATTGTTAAATGTTTCTGTGGGCCTATTAAGTTATTAAATTTCCACTTAGGAGACAGAGAAGAAGCAACATAAAAATTAAATCCATGTTATGGTGTTAAAACCACAGCCATTTAAAATGTTTTTCTTGTCTGTGATACTGCTTATTCTAAGGGACAAAATAGCTATGGGTTTTCTTTGTTTGTTTTTGTGTTTTTTTCCTCATCTTCATTGTCTTTTGCAGATTACATCTCGCTTAGCGGACGTGTTCAACCAAAGGTGTGAAGTGAACCGAAGGGCCTCTGTGAGTGGCTGTGTCATTAACACCTGTGGCTGGGTCAAGGGCTCTGGTTACCATGCCCTGGTGCATGCAGCCTCAGCCTTTGAGGTAGACGTAGTTGTGGTTCTGGATCAAGAACGACTGTACAATGAACTGAAACGGGACCTGCCTCACTTTGTACGCACTGTGCTGCTCCCTAAATCAGGGGGTGTGGTTGAGCGCTCCAAGGACTTTCGGCGAGAATGTAGGGATGAGCGTATCCGTGAGTATTTCTATGGATTCCGGGGCTGTTTTTATCCCCATGCCTTCAATGTCAAATTTTCAGATGTGAAAATCTACAAAGTTGGGGCACCCACCATCCCAGACTCCTGTTTGCCTTTGGGCATGTCTCAGGAGGACAATCAGCTCAAACTAGTACCTGTCACTCCTGGCCGAGACATGGTGCACCACCTGCTGAGTGTTAGCACTGCCGAGGGTACAGAAGAGAACCTTTCTGAGACCAGCGTGGCTGGCTTCATCGTGGTGACCAGTGTGGATGTGGAGCATCAGGTGTTTACCGTTCTCTCTCCAGCCCCCCGCCCACTGCCTAAGAACTTCCTTCTCATCATGGATATCCGGTTCATGGATCTTAAATAGAGAGCAGGAAGCCTTGCTGCACGGGGCATGGAGATGTGGCTGTCACCAGAAGCAGATGGGCTGAAATGTGAGAGCCCGGGCAGACCAGTGAATGGTGGACTAGTAATAATGGACAATTCTACCTCTTCAAACGGGTGGTGGTAACCTAACTCTTCTGATCTCGAACTGATTGGAAAACCATGAGAATATAATTGGTTTCTTAGATCACCTAAGGTGCCACTTCGAATTCTCTCAGGCCCTGGCGATTCCCGTTTCTTTCACTGTGCTAGTATGTGGACTAATTTTTAGGAGAGGTTTTTTTTTTTAACTCATTACTTTGTATTCTATATATAGTATTTGTTATTTCATTTATCCAGGATGAAAAGTGCTTTAGAAGAACTTCTTACAATAAAGTTCAAAGTTGGAAGTTCAAATATTTATTTTAATAAATATTTTTGCCATATCACAGACGTTGGTATATTTTTTAAAATTTTGTTTCTTCCTCTAAGAATTAATAGAAACATGATTGGAATGATCCATTGCTAAGTGCTTAGAAAAGAGGAAGAGCCCACTTGTAAGCCAAGCAGGTGAATTTTTATGATGATGGTTCCCCTCTCTTCTGCACCTAGGTAAATAGATGCTGAATCTGTTCTCAGTGCAGGAGCTATGAGGAGCCAGAGAGGCCAGTGATAAAGTTGGGGGTGAGATTTAAGATCTAATCCCTTCCCAGAGATAGGTATATTTCTCCCAGCTGCAACTCTTTCCTATTGTCTATTTGCTTAGAATCACAACCTAAGTCAAAGTGTAAATTGAGCTTTCAGGTGGTAAGAAGCCACGACAGCCCATTCTCTGATCTCGTGCAAATGATTGGTGTTCCTAGTTTGGACCTGGATTATTGAATAAGCATCTGACACCCTTTGTTCATTCTTTCCACAAGTGCTTATTGAGCTCCTACTGTTTGCTAGAAACTATTATAGATGGAAGACCAAGGTAAAGTTTTATCGGAGCTTGTATTACAGAACAAAGGCAAAAAAGAACATTGCTGTTCAGGGACTTTGGTTGATACGGGACAGTGACTGAGAGGCTACTTTAGATTGGATGGTCAGGAAAAACCTCTCCTGAATTAAGACCCAAATGTCTGTAGAATTTGGCCAAAATCTTCCTGGTAGAGGAAACTGCAAAAACATAAGGAGAAAGCTCAATGTGTTTGGTGAAGGAAAGGCCTATGTGGCTGGAGTGTAGTGAATCAAGGGAAGCATGGTAAAAATTCAGGTGGGAAGGAGCAGCAAAAGTAAGATACTGTAGGGCTTTTGCAATCCCAGAGCAGTGGGAAACTGGGTGTGGGGGTGTATCTTAGTCCTTTAGGAATTCTGTAACATGCTATTATCTGGGTAGCCTATAAACATCAGAAATCAGAATTCTGGAGGCTGAAAAGTCCGAGGCACCAGCATGGGCATGTTCTGATAAAGGCTGCCTTCCAGGTTGTTAACTGCCACCTTCTAGCTATGTCCTCGTAGTAGAAGGGACAAGGGAGCTCTATGGAGGCTCTTTATTCCTGACCTCAATACCTCTTAGAGGCCCCACCTCCTAATCCCATCATCTTTGGGGATTAGGATTTCAGTATATCAATTTTGGGGGACACAAATTCAAAAAATTTGATTTACATTTTGAAAAGATCATTGCTGTATGGAAATGGGTTAAAGAGGCAAGAGTAGCTCTGGCTGGGTAGTTCAGTTGGTTCGAGTGTCCCAGTACACCAAGGTTGCCAGTTTGATCCCCAGTCAGGGCACATACAAGAATCAACCAATGAATGCATAAATAAATAGAACAACAAATTGGTATTCCTCCCTCTCTCTCCCTAAAATAAATAAAATAAAAGCAAGAGTAGAAGCAAGGACACAAGTAAGATTCAATGTGAGAATCAGTGGGGAATTAGAGTAGGGCAGCAAAGGTGGAGTTGGTGAGTAGATTGCCTTGGGATATCTTGGATGTACAGTTGAAGGGACTTGCTGATGGGAGCAGTGAGGAAAAGCAAATGGAATCAAAGATGATTCCTACATGTTTTACTTGAACAACTTATTTGGCTATGAGATGGGGGAAACTCAGGGAGGGGATAAGGGAATATTGTATCCTATTTTGGCGCTAAGATTGAGCTATTACTCATCCATTCAGAGTTGCCATCCATATCAACGGCTGGAAACATGTATCTGGAGAGTTAGGGCTGAAGGTTTGTGGGAGCTGTTGGCCTATTGAAGGCATTTAAAGCAGCGATATTAGATAAAGTCACTTAAAGACTGGAAATCAGAAAGCAGAAGATTGACTTTCAGAGCACTCCAAACATAAGAGGTGAGGTATAATTGGAGCTAGCAAAGGAGACTTGACTGTGGATCTGGAAGCATGGATGTTGGTATTGACCTTGAGGCGTGAAGACTACACTTGGAATGGTGGGTATAAAAGTCCTGTTGGAATATATTGAGATAATATATATTGAAGAAGTAAGGATTATAATAGACAATTCTTTGAAGAAGTTTTGCTAAGAAAGAGAGTAGTGGGGGATATGGAGCCAAGGTAGTGTTGTTAGTTTTTTAGATAGAATACTCACCCTAGTGGATTCGAGAGGGAGAGAAATTTAATGATGGACATGGTATGTTCTTGACACTATCCTATTTTTTTCTGTATGTTTTTCATTTTCAAGTAAAACGTCAAAGGGAAAATTCAGAATATGCAGGAATGAAGGGAATGGGATCCAGAGCACAAGGGAAGAAACTGTCTTTTAACACAAGCAGAGACATTTTGTAAGGACAGTAGGGAAGGCAGCCATTGTTGGGATCTGCCCTGCCTGGTATCAGAAGCTGTAACCCCCACCAAGGCTAAGGCTGAGGGAATGACCTTGGACTGTAAGCCAGCAAGGAGACAAAAGCTTATCTCTCTGGCAGGAGCACTGCTTCTGCTCCTTTTACTTCACCCTGCCTGGCCCCCAATGCTTGGTCGGTTAGCCAATGACGGGTAAGATTCCCCAAGGGGGGAACGATCTAAGACAGGCACGATCACGTGGGAGGCCCCCAAGAAAGGACTTTGAGGGGTACAGCAAAAGGGGGTGATGGACCCTCACCCCTCGGCTTTGACATAGCCTGAGTCCTCATTGCCTGCCAGAAAAATCTCCTAATCTCTTGGCTGCCTTACTTCCCTTGCTCCACCTAAGCCTGAAACAATGACAGGGTGGTGCAGCTCTGTGCTGAAAAAGTCGGTTCCCCGGGTGATCAGGCCTAAGAAAGAACATGTAAAATCCTGTGAAACCTGCTTTGTTTAGAATGCTCTCAGTTGAATGATAAGGGTCCAAGGAAGAAGTAAGTTTGTTCCTCAAAGTTTTACAGCTTTTTGACCTTGACTCAAAATAGGCCCTCAGACTTCCTTGTTATCTGTTGTTTGATCTTTACTTCCTAAAAATGAGTAATGAGCTTTACCTGAATTCTTATGCAAACGAAACCAATAAAAAGCCTCTCTGGCGGGGGAACAGGGCGCTCCCCACTAGAGAGAGTGGCCATTCTGTTCCTACTTCCCCACAGGACCTGGTTGTCTCTGTGTTTTTCTCGAGTGTTGACGAGCCATCCGCAGCATTCCGTGGTCACTGTCGGTCAGTGATCGCGTCAAGCCATATTTAAACATAAAGAGGTGTTGGTGCTGAAAGACAGGTCATTCTTTTCTAATTGAGTCTAAATCCAAGGGTAACATTTTGTTCTTGTCTGCCTGTTTATTAGTGAGTTGGACTAAAAAGTGCCCCTGTGGTTTGCCATCCATAGGCATGAGGAAATACAAGTGAAGAGGATTAGAAAAAAGTATAGGTAAACTACATTAGAAAAACCATAAGGTATTTTTTGATTATATATATATAAAATTAAAAAAATATATGTATCTCAAGTAATTATTTGAAGCCTGATGGTCTGGATATCATTGTTTTAGCCTAGATTTTACTGTGCAATACTTTTCAGACGTGGCTTGTAGTTTAAACCTTGTGGTCTATTAAAAATTCTTTCCAGGAAATATCTTGTGTGATCCTAAGGAAAACTGGATCTAAGAAACTGGAATCTCTAAACCTTGGGATAGTGATTATGCTGCTGTTAGTGCTCATCCATCCAGCTAAGAGTTTGGCATCCAGTAGTTGAGTGTCCCAGGGGACTTCAGAATGTGTGCTTGGATGGTAAAAGATCCAATTTCTATTCGCATTTAGCACTGTAGGTTCTTAGACTGTCACAGGGGAAAGAAAAAGTTTCATCTGTGAAGCTGGGGAAATGAGGAAGTCTTAAAATCCAAGAAAAACATGCAATAGAAAAAAATAAAATTCAACTTCTTCCTAAGGAAACAACCTGATGGAAAAGTCTCTGTAAATAAAAGAAATATTCTGTCTCCAGTAATACCTTAACTTTACCTTTCATAAGGTCAAAGGTGTTTAGAAGATACCATTTTTTCTTTTTTTAAAAAGATTTATTTATTTATTTTTAGAGAGGGAGAAAGAGAGAAACATCAATGTGCAGTTGCTGGGGGCCGTGGCCTGCAACCCAGGCATGTGCCCTGGCTGGGAATCAAACCTACGACACTTTGGTTTGCAGCCCACGCTCAATCCACTGAGCTATACGCCAGCCAGGAGATATCATTTTTAAAAAATACACACAGTCACTAAATAGAACTCTCGAGTGTTTTTTTATTATTTTATTTTAATCATTGTTCAAGTACAGTTTTCTCCCTTTTACTCCCAATTCAGCCTGAGTGTGTTTCAATAAATGGTAGATTGGAGGCCTTAGCAAGAATAAACTAGAACCTGATGTATATGCCATCTCAGATAAGAAACTAGACTAGATCCCAGAAAACAGAAAGTAGACCTTTCTCCATCTTGCTGCCTGGCGCTGAAGTATCAAACAGCAGTGAAACTAGCAACATTTGATACCAAACCCAAGGACAGACCACAGGATTTAGAATTACACTTTGCAAGTGAGGAACCTTGGCTTCGGAGAAGTGGCTGGTGGAGCACTTTTGGGAGACAATTACGTAATAGCAGGAGCGGCTTTCAAAAGAATAATGGCCTCGAGCTAAATGAGGAGTGAACACCTGGCTTTGCTTTTGAGTTAACAGCAGTGTGGGGCTAATTAGGGCAAAGTGTGGCGCTGTGATCTACCTAGAGTGGGCCCATACCTTGCTAGGGACACGAGCTTCTAGAGAACCTTTTCCTTACAGCGAGGTTAGGGATGTGGCGCCCACTCTTTGGGTTGCAGTGAGAAACTAAGGGAATTAATGGTATCCTAGAACGGGATCGCATGCTGGGGTGGCGGGCGGGGGGTGGGAGGGCTACCACTGCTTCAGACGGCGCGCACTCCAAGCGCCTCCTTCCATCGATAGCACTGCTGCCTCAAGGCTCGGGCCGCTCTCCTTCCTCTTTATCCCCCGCCTTTGGCAGGAGCGTCGCCCCACACGGCCTCTTCTAGTCCTGTCACCTTCTCCATGCAGGACCCCCAGCCCCAGCCCATTTCATTCTCCTGTGATTCTGCTGGTACCACGAAACGCATTGGACTGACTACTTCACCAAAGCTGGTTTTCATCTTTGGTTGGTATGGCTCAGTGGATTGAACGTCGGTTTGTGAACCAATAGAACAGAAAGCTCATCGTTCGATTCCCAATCAGGGTACATGCCTGGGTTGCAGGCCAGGTCCTCAGATGGGGGCGTGCGAGAGGGAATCAATCGATGTATCTCTTGCACATTGCTGTTTCTCTCCTCTTTCTCTCTCCCTTCCCCTCTCTCCAAAAGTGAAGTAAATAAAATCTTTTTAAAAATTGTTTTAAATAAAGTTTTCGCCCCAATTAAAAAAAAAGTAGTGCTGGAGGGGAGGGATAGTTAGTCGTCAAAAGCTTGGCCAATGAATGAAGGAGCTGAAGCAGGAAGACGGCGGGGCCTCTACAGGTGATTGGTTACACTAGAAGCCTGTCTTGACTGTACCACATTTATGTGGAGGGGGTTTGCGAATTCGAGACGGTAGCTGCTTGCTTTTGAGTTCTTTCAGTACACACATATAACTGCTTTTTAGTTCCAAAGATTTATGCTTGGCTACAGTAGAAATAGGAAGTAACGCGCAGGAAAAAGGAAGGCTCACTCAGTCATTTCCCCATTTCTGACTCCTGCGCAGTATACGAACCCCCCCTCCCAATCTTCTGCTGAACCCCACGGCCTTGCGGGCGCGTTCTCGCTCTCTCGCGTGCGTACGGCGCTGTGCTCCTGTAGCCAATCAGCCCGCGAGGTCGCTGCGGTCGCCGGGGTTCGCGCGCACGCCCTAGAGCGGAGTGGGGGTGGGGGCTATGGGTGAATGAGCGAGTGAGCGGGGGCGGGCGCGGCGGTAAGAGCCGCATGAATGAGAGAAGCGTGCTCAGCGCGAGACGTCGTGCGCGCCCGGTACAGAGAGCCAATGGGGACGCTGGAAGGGTTCGAGACCCGGCACTAAGGGCAACGGCCGCGCGCCGGCTCGAAGACGAGCGTCGCTGAGCGAGAGCGCGCGGAGCAGGGCGGGCGTGGAGCGTGCGGGGGCCGCGCGCTGCCTCTCAGAGGCCGGACGGCACTGCCGAGAGGCGGTAGCGATAACGAAGGCAGCGTTGACGGGAACCGCTCCGGGGGTGAGTACCGAGGACACGGCCCCTGCGGAACCGGAAGTGCGGGGCCAGTGAGGTGGGAGGGGAGAGTGACCTCTAGGGAAGGGGGACCGGGGAGGGGGAGGTGGTTTGAGGCCCCATTCCTTCTCCGGGCCGGGTCATCCAACTGCGGCGGGACCTGTGGGCCCGGAAACGGACGACAAGGAGAGGCCGGGGATCCACGCCGCCCGGGCTCAGAACGGGTTAGTGCAGGGCCGCCTGGTCCTAGCCCGGGACCCTGGCCCCCCTCAGCTCCTGACGCCCAGCCGCCACCCCTTCCGCCCCCGGCCCTGCGCCGCCCGGCTCTGCAGTCTCCCGCAGCCCCAGTGGGCCCTGCCGCCGCGATCCTGTCTTCTGGGTCTCAGTCAGCTCTGCCCCATACGGGGATTCTCTTTGCCCCAGCTTCGGGGTGGGGACTGAGTGCTGTTCCTCTTTTACCTCCCTGCGTCTCAGGTCCCTTACCCTTCTCACTCTGCTGATACTTATTTTGGCTCAAGCTTCATCCTGTTACCTGTTCTCTCCCATCCGTCCGCTTCCTCACCGCCACTGACCGGGTGCTCCATGCTTTTAGTACTTTGTACTTTTTACAAGTGGAACTCGAATGTGTTTGCCAATATTTTACCAGTAGGAATCTGGCTGTTCGTGGGACAGGGAGTTGAAAGATGTTTTTCCCACTTGGTCGAATGAAAACATTGAGATGAGAAGTAGGGAAGTAACTTAAAGTTATGAAAGGAGATGTAGGATCAGATATATATTATATTGTAGACCACTTTTCTGCCTTGGATTTTTCACTTCCTGATTAATGTCATCTTGTCTGGGTTGATCTTATATTTGTATCCCTCTCTACTGTATGAGATCTCTTCAGAATGCTCATTATAACCCATTCTTCAAAACTCACCTAGTGCTTACAAGAATTACATATCTGTGTACTTTCCTACCTCGATATATAATGATAATACCCATGTTAAACTTCTGTTTGACTCTTCAGCCAGTACCTTGACATGTGGATGATTCTCTGATACCTTGATTACTTTGTATTCAGATATACTCTGTTATACTATTACATCTCTTTATTTCAGTGAACAATACTTGTGCTGTTAGTGGTACTGTTCGTACCCATTCACCCATTCACCCCTTTAAAGCATTCCTTGCATTAAATCTTTATGAAAGCCTTCAAACCATATATTTTCAAGTTTCTTTCATACATACTATTTCCATTCCATAGATTACTCTGTGCCTGTGTCATACACATGCTTGCACACCGTTCTTAGACTGCTGGCTCTGATGAAACACACTCACCCTACAAGCTTATCCTTACTACACACAGCACATCCTTCTGCTAAGACTTGGTATGTCTTTATTGTACCCAGTACATTCTTAGGTTATGTCTTTTGTACTTCTAATGTATGAGTATATCCCCCAAATCTCTCAGATGCTGAACTCTTGTTTCTCAGTATCATACTCCCCAAATTGCATGGTCTTTTATGATTCTGCATTACTGTGGCAGTATTAGCTGAGATGTGACTTACCGCCTATTAGAAAATGTAATCCGAAATAATGTATGGTGTCTAAATAATATTCTACTTTAGATAAAATATAAGAAGTGCAATTTTCCATTTTCTCTAATCTTTGGGGTTTTGAGGGGAAAGCTAACCATATTGTGTACAAATCAAGAATTGCTTCTCATTGTTAACAAAGTTACTTTGGCCTACATTCAGAAGATTGGGATTTGATTCCTATAGGAACCCGAGAGTTAAATAGTTACAGAATTGGAGGCTAGAGAGGATTTATATTTTTTAGGATGCTAATAGTATTTTGTAATCTCTGGGTGTTCACTTTGTTCTATTGCTGTTTGGCCCTCTAAAACACTTTAAAAAAAAAAAAGGTAATTCATCTTTTGAAGGAGAGCTCCTTTGCTTTCCATGCCACAGGTAAGAGAGGAAATAATAAATTCCAGGGCACATTTGTATTTCATTATTTAAATCTTCTACTACTTTAATCTCTAGCTTTGGTATTAAGGGAAATACTAGATCACTTGAGTGTGTTAAAACTTTATTTTTAAGTTCTAACGAGTAAATTTTTGGTCTGTAGAAATAGGTAGATGGGGTTGAGGCTTGCAAAGGGGCCTGTGAACTCTTGAGCTCTGAACTTGACTGCTCAAGTGATTCAGTGGAATAGCCTCAGGCATTCTCCAGCCTTCAATTTTGTGGGGTGGGATAAGGGACTCTGTCACCATTAATGTGAGTTAAGTGCTTTGAGATCACTAGATGAAAAGCATCCTATAAAATCCAAAGTGCTAGTGTTATTTTGCTACTACCATCAACATAAATAATTGTTACTTTTAATCATATCCGGGAAGGTGGGGCTCAGTTCACTTCCTAATAGGCCAGTGTAGGAATAAAAAACTGTTGAATGGGGAAGAAAAGGACCAGCCCCTAGGGTTGACTCAGTCTCTCACAGACAGTATCTCACCTTTCAGTGCAAGAACGTTTCTCACCCAGGTCCTTTCATGTGTTACTCTGAACAACTAAAAATTTAGTTTCTGCCTCTTCAGGGTTATAACTAAAAAACTATGGGGGATAAGAGAGAGAGGCATACACAAAAAGGAAATGAGACTTACTGTCCTAATTTGAGGTTATTTTTTTTCTCTTTTCATTGTAGCAATAAACACTTTTCTTCCAAAGAGAAATCTATTTTCTAGGACTGCCTTTCAGTCCTGTGCCCTTGTTTGTTTTTAGATTGTGATATTTATTATTGTTTGTGTCAGGTGAGCTGGGCCCTTTACAAGAACTAGTTCTTTGATGACCTTAGGCCAGGTGAAGCCATGTTCTTCTCTTTCAAGTATGAGCAGCACTTGGAAGAGTGAAGGATTCTGGATCCATTGCCCTCCTAATTAAGAGCCCATCTTATACATAACTGAACTGGAAACTAACTAATCTTTCTTTTAAAAGGCCTGTGGGGTTTTAGCCTTGATGTGTTTAGGAAATGCTCTGGAAGAATTTCTTTGGTAAAGATATTTGTTTTTTTGTTTTTGTTTTCCCAGGTGAGGCACTGTAACCCAGTTGAACTCTGCATTCAGATAGCCCAGTACTGAAGATCAGAGACATTGACTAACCTGGAAACAGGGACCTCTTTGGAACTTCGCTTTCATCCACAGTCACCTTTAAAAAGCATCGAGTGGAATTGATTCTTCATCTTATTTTACTTATTGGGACGAACATGGCCTCAGGGATTTTATGTTTCCCTTTAGTTTTACATGAACTCTCTAGGAAACGGAGCCCTTAAAGGGCTTGGGAATAACAAGAAGAGATTGAAGACAGACAAGCTTGCTCTCTCTCTGTTTTCCCTCCCCCTTCGAAGAAAAGGATTTACAACTCGATCTTGTAACAGCTGCTGCCCAGTTTTAGCCATCAAAAGAAAATAAATAAAGTTAAACCACCATCGCCAGACTACCAGCCCTAAAGTCAAGGTGTGGAAGTGGTGGCTTTGAGAAAACTGCCAAAAAGACAAGGACTGCAGTAAAAAACAGCTTCTCCTGAAAAGGGGCCCCAGGTTCCTTCTTGGATTAAAATAGAAACAGAGCACACTTGTTTGGGTGCACTCACGTTTTGTGGAAGTGTGGTAGTTGTGGAGGTACTACAGTATCTCTGCAGAAGAATTTTTCCTTGCCTGAAGTGTTCTGTCCTACCCCAGTCTGCTCCCCTTCTTTCGTTTTGAAGACTTATCTCCATCCATGAGCTGTTCCCTGATCTGTCTGACTGCCTGTGTTCTCTACCTGCAGCCACTTGCATGTGTACAGCCTCCTGTTTGTCTCCAGTTTTTAAACTGTGCAAGTTGTGTTTCTTAATCTCTTCTGCCTCGTTCTGGGGAAGTGGTTATTCATTGTTTGGAATCACCTTTCCCCCTCCCATGTGCTTTCCTTCATTTGAGATCTTTTGACCTTTGGTTTTATTTGGGAGGGGGAAGGGTGATAATTTTACATTTTCTCTTTCCCTGGTGTCCTGTGCTCTTCTCTCCGTGGTTGCCCTCATCCCATTTTCTTGTCTGTTCTGCCGTTGTGTGGGCCTGGGCTATGCGGCAGGGCAGATCTCCCATCAGACCTCCAACATGCCCGCAGAGTCTGGAAAGAGATTCAAACCCAGCAAGTATGTTCCGGTCTCAGCAGCCGCCATCTTCTTAGTGGGAGCTACGACCCTCTTCTTTGCCTTTACGTGAGTTTTCTCCCAAGCGGTGGTATTTGGGGGGGCACTCCGTGGGAGGTGCTGGGGTGTTTCTTCTCTTGAGTTTTGCTTTCAAAACCAAGTGACTGGGTGTTGGATGTCTGATAGAGGTAAATCCAGATCCAAGAGATGTGGTAGGGAGAGCGAGGGAAAGGCTGTTCTCTCAGCTTTGTTATAAGTTTTATGCCATTGAATCTTCTGTCTTCCCTTGCCTCCCTACCTCTGGAATCACAAGTGTTCATATTTTCCTGCCCAGCTCCAGCATTAGATGATCCTGATCTAGGAAGGAAGTGGGAGGAAACCACCAGAGAGGCTTGAAGTTTCTTAAGCAATCAGAGAAAAGAGAACCTGACTAGACAAAAGGTTTCTCAGATAGCAGTGGCTTTTCCCCGGGATACGTGAAGCTTAAATTTAAGATTGTGGGAACTTAGAGTATTGGAGAATTTCAGAATTGATTTAGAAGATACACCAATGAGAGAGTTTTGGTTTTTAGTGTTACCTAAGACATGAAGGCCACTGGGAAGTGAAGGCAAGTTTTATTTAGGAAGAGAGTTCTAGAAGACTTCTTTTGTATTAGTTCCTGATGAAGGGAATGGCGGTCATTCTCTCATTCCCCAGTCCCATTAGGAAAAGCAGCTGGTGATTAAAAGATTTCCCACTTGGGACATTCATACTTTGTTTGTCTGCTTGTTATTGGAGGAGATGGGGTGATTTGTTCTTCCCTTTTTCCCCAGTATTGTAACTGTGAATGGTCTGGTAAGTGTCTTTGCTGTTACCTTTTCATAACTTAACACGTACCAGCCCTCTGAGCCATAAACTGTTGTTGAGTTGGTGTTCTAGTATTTTGCTGTGTATAATGCGCACCCTATTTCCCTCAAAACTTTGGGCAAAAAAGTGCACATTATACATGGCAAAATACAGTAGTTGTAGCTCTTGAAACAATCGGCATGGTAGATTTTGCTGGAGAGTTCACTTTGCTGTGGTTCAGGCTCAGACCTAATTGTGAGGTGCTGTTTAGAGCAGTGGGGGGTTGTTGGGAGAAGGAAGAACATGAAGTGGCAGGGAAGGAAAGCAGTTTGGACTCATTGAGGGATGAATGAAGCAGGCATTGCTGGGGTGGGGGCAGTTTCTATTTTGGGGAGAAATAGCAAACTGGGATTGAATCTGAGAAAGGAGGGAGGGAAACCCCTCAAATTGAGCTGCTGTCAAAAGGAATTCTGAAAGATGTGGGTCAGCAAAGTAACAGTGATGTTTTCTACTTAGTTTTTAGGTAAGGAAAGATCTCTTACCTCAAATATGAGCATCGTGCATCACCTTATTTCTCACCTCTCCCTCTGACGAGTAGAAGTCAGATTCCTTGGCCCCCAGCTCTCCAGCCTGAACACACCTGCTGAATCCCTCAGGGATCTAGAGCAGCCCTGCTCTCCTCTGTGCTTTATAATCTTTGTCTCAACATGTTTGGTGCTCGGTCCTTCTTCGTGCATTGACTGCTTTAAGGGGGAGCGAATCTTAGTGTCAGACTTGGTTTGGTTTCTGCTATTTGGCCAGTGGGTAGAATCAACGTTTTAACCATGGGACGTGTATATGGGAACTTAGCATCCTTGTAGCCTGTTGCGGTGCTGTGTCAGGAGGGATGTGCGCAAGACCACTTTGACAGGCACCCTTAGACCTGCTTAATTGGGGAGGTTCTGTTCTTTTTCAGGGGCAACAAAAGCCTTAGGGAAGTTGTAAAGTCAGGGGACTAAGTGGTCTTTCTTTTTCAATCCATCTGCTCTTGAGATAGGGCAAGCAGAATCTTTGCTCTTAATGTGCTAATCTGGAAACATCGAAGTGCTTGGCTGGTTATACCAGTTTTGCCACAAATTGTTGTCCTGACATAGGCATTTTCTCAACTGATAGTTGAAGCGATTTAACCTACTTTTCCATTCCCTGGTGCCAGAAAAGTAGGGGCCCTTCTTATTTCATGGCCCCTGAGCCCTAGGAAAAAGAGTTTTGGAGGACAGTATTAACCCTATTTGGAATTACTGTCTCTAATCCAAAGTTAGAGGTCATAGTGAGCGTTCTCCCTGGCACGTTCCTCAGGACTGATTTCTGGTTTCTCTTTTCCTGCCTAGGGTTTCACGCCCACCTTTGGAGACCTAAACACCCTGCTTATCTTACTTTGAACCTCTGAAATTCTCATCTCTTCCTCTCTGTGTAACTCTAGCAGTTCCTCCATAAGCATGTATCTGGGCTGAAGTGCCACCGTTCTCAAAAACTGTTCTCCCACACATTCTATCCCTTTTGAGGTTCAGTTCCTTGGAGAACTCCACTTAAAACTGTATACAACCTAAAAAATAATTTGTGATTTCAAGTAGACATGAGAAAGACTTTCTGTGACCCAGTTTTGATTTGGGGCCCTCACTATGTGACTACTCTGTCATCCTCCTATTCTCTTCATGAGGCTACAGCTATCTGTGGCATCTGTGTAAGCCCCAGGTGAGAATTACTTTGGGACCTAGAGGACTGAGAGTAGGAGGAAGAGTCCCTTTCAGCTGGCAGACATAATTAGTGGAGGCATATAGGCTTCAACCAATTAGGTATAATTTACCTGCCATGTTTGTCAAGTAGGGAAAGCTATGAGCAGAAATTACCAGTTAGGCTTGGTCATCAAAAAATGGTGATCTGCCTCAGAGAAGCTTGAATTGCACAGTTGAGGTTTTTCTCCTAGAAGCCTAATCCCCCTCGTTCACTGAATTTATTCAGTATTAAAACTGAGCGGGTGAGTTATTGGGGATCATGTCTTAATTCTTTCCCCTTTTCTCTCTCTCTTTGGGAAGGAGAGTGTCTGCTAAAGTAACCCTCCCCCTCCCAATTAGGCATTAGACTCTGCATTGAAGATGATGTGCCTGCATCCTCATCTGTCTGTCTTTAGTCTTCTTTTGTGGTTGGCAAGGTGGCAGTGCTAGGTCAAAGGAATAAGCACTTGTGGGAGACTGATTTTGGTAAAGCTTGTTAAACTTTGTGGACCTGTTTCTTCCTCTGCATAATGAGGAAGTTGACCTAGAGCAGTTGGTTTAGGCAACATGACCCTTTTTTAAAATGAGATCTTATTTGGAATCCCAGTACATAGGGCATAAGAGTAGAGCTGTCTGATTCAAGTGAGGCTGGTACATAGAGGCCTGGCCACTTGATGTCTCCTCTTTGTCCTTCTGGGGACCCCTGAGACCTTTTTAGGGCAGTACCATTTGCAATAAATCACTCAATTGTATCCTCTAAAGTCGCGTTGAACTGTGAGGGAAGTCAACTAGTGCCTCATTTTGTTTAATTTTAAAGTCAGTACGTAGGGCATGGGGGTAAACCTCTGCTGCAGGTGATCTTCGGCAGGAAGGATAGAACTCAGGGTTGTGCAGAAATCTGTGATGGTCTTTCCAGTGTTGTCCCCCATCCATGAGAGAGCTTTTTTCCTTTCGGTTTCTACCTCTGGTCCCTCCCAACCCTTTACCCCAGGGAGTTGGGCAACCTGAGTGACTGGCTGTCCCTCTGGTCCTTTTTGCATGACTGGGGAGGTGCTAGCACCTGATTTGAGGGGGAGCAGTATTGTGATTTAGGGCGTCAGTTGAGCAATGGTGGTTGCTTTTCCTTTCGTATGTTGTTTTCTCATCCAGCAATAAGGTCCCAGGTCCCAGGTCCTAGGTCTTGCAATGAGCAGCTTGGAAGTCTGGGTTACAGGTACACCATAAATGAAGGGTTTTAAGAGAAACTTATCCACCCATAAGTGGAGAAGTTGTTTTCCTGTGGCATCTTGAGGATCCCCAGGGTCGGGAAGTGGGGTATTCCTTCTAGCCTTTCCTCATTAACAAGGAACACTAGTCATACACTCAAACTATGTGCCAGGTATGGGTGGAATGCATAGACCTGTTCTTTAGGAGCGTAGTGCCTACGTTTCAAGTGCTCTTGAATCTCCAGTACCTCAGACGGGGAAGTGGAATTAAGGATGAAGGTGGAGCTGGAATGATAATTGATGATGATGGCAGTAGTTAGCAATGTTCTTTTGTGTGTGTATCTTTTAGCCAGTGAATGGCCAGCATCTAGCCAGTTGGTTTAAATAGAACCCTAGGATCCTTTCAAACACTGTCTCCTTCATTCTCATATCTGTGTTATGTAGTTGAAGTAACGAACCTGGAGAGTTTTCTGCAGGTCACGTAAGGCTACCTAGCAAAATATTGGTAGAGAGAGGATTAAAATCCAAAGCTTCTTGACTCCTACTTTGGTTTCTGTACCAGGAATTGAACAATTCCTATAATAGGAACTGTTAGAGAAGGCTAGGAAACAGATTTCAAGAGTATAGGTATTGAAACCTACTCTCCCCATTTTATTTGGCTTGAAAACAGGAGGGCTGAATGGGTGGGCAGAAGAACCTGTTCTTTCTGAGGTGGTATAGGTCTGGGAGTTTCATCAGTGAGTCAGTCAGCCAGCCAGCCAGCCAGCCTTCTGGGCTACGGCCACTCCCTATGCTTTGGAGCTCTGTGATTATTGCTATAGGCTGAGGACGAGCCCCAACAACTCTCAGCTCAGGCCTCATCTCCTTCCATCAAAGGCAACAGATTCAGACAGGCTACTTGGGGTGGTCACCTAGGAATCTGACAAAAATACTATAGCAACAGCAAGCCTCTCCCAAGCCAAACAGAATGTGGGATATGGCAGGAACAGTCTCTGTTCACACATGTCTCTCCTTGGTAGGGTGTTCCTTTAGCTAGAGTGTTCAGGTTGGAAACAGTGGGTCCCTGATTTGAATCTTGGAGCAAATACTCTCTGTGCAGCTATTTGTATCATTTCCAGAAACTACTACTCTGGGGCAGGCTTTATTTTGGCAACAGATACTGGAACTCGATTCTAGGATTTCACACTTTACTTAGGATGGGTTTATATTAAGAAGGTTGTAGGGGTAAAGTTCATTAAACAAGGGTAGGTATTTGGCAGGATACAGAAGAAATTGTGATTTGCTTTGAGTGGAAATGCAGAAACTCAAGAAAGAATGGGGTCAGAACAGCTGACATTTGGGCCTGCGAGGGGGCTGACGTCTTATAGTCATTCACCTTAGTTTCCCTTGGGAACGGAGGTACCCTTGTTTTTTCAGAAGCTCAAGAGGCTGCCACAGTAGCCACAATGGCCAACTCTAGGAATGAGACTTAAATCATGATACCTCAGTGTTCTAAGGATTTAATTTCTTTTTCTCTTCTAATTATCTTCCCAGGCTGTAGGAGTCAAGTGAGTCACCCTTTCTCCTCTTTCCCAGGCGGAAATTGAAGTGACAGCTAAGTACTAGGGAGGGGCTCTAACCTGGATGACTGGTTTTCAGTTTCTCTCCCTCCCTCCTAAGGAGCCTAGGAAGTCAGGCTTTAGGTGGGGCTGTGTAAGGACTCTTCCTTCTTGCTTGTAGTTCACCCCAAACCCTGCTGAGGTAGGGGGACATCTTTTCTAAACCAAAGAACCCCTAGAGGAATAGGCTTCCATAGGAGACTTTGATTGATAGAATAAACCGAGAACTATGATGGAAGGTCTGTTTTACACTTAAAATCAGTGCCTTTACTCTAACTTCGTTATCTTCTGATTTTATGTACTGACCTACTGGGAGAAGCAGAGAGTTGATATTTACTGTCCAAAAATCTTTGCATATAATATTTACTTAAATGGTGGTGGTCAAGACTTGTGAGATGCTTTGTAACAATCACCTTTGTCTCTTATCGTTAGTTTATATCTCAATAAGGAGCTCAGTTCCTGCACACTGTCTTGAATCACACTATTCAGGGTTGTGCTTGTTGTTTTGCTGGAGACACATCACAGCAGAATCCAGGACTGCTGTGGATGAATTCTCCAGACTCATGCTGTCTTGTTCCTCCTTCTTCCTTTTCTTCAGTGAACTCTTCCTTTCCTTCTGACTGGTTTAGATAAAGGGGACAAAGACAGATGCTGTCCTAATTCTGGAGATTAAGTTCTCAGCCACAGAGCAGATTAGGGTATTTAGCCACTGTCTTGTAATGGGCAGTTCTTCCTGAGTCCAGACAGGAGAGAGAGGCCTTTTGATAATACTGACAAAGCAACCAGCACATCTATGTTTTGAAACTTCCAGCTCCCAGGATATCATCAGAGAAAGGAAGAGCACCTGCAGCTTTCCTGCTAGACTCACATCCCAACAGAAACTGAGTGTAATCCTAGACTGGGGCACTCCTGCTTTTTGTCCCAAGAAAAGTTACCTAAAGCATGTCTCTTAATTTGAACCCTGTGGAATATTGGGTATATCCAGCCAGTTTCTTTTTCCTACAGAATTGAGAGTGCTTTGGTTTGATATCTTTTCTTTTTCTCTTCCCCAGTCTTCTGCTTCATTTATAGACCTCAAGAGGTCTAGTTCTGTGATTTGATATCAATCCTTAGCTGGGTGTTGTGGGTTTTTTTTTTTTTTTTTCACTTTGAGAACGAGCCTGTGGTTGAATAAAACTCTCAGAAATGCCTGACACAGTGAAGAAACTTAAGGCAGTTGAGAGCTGTACAAAGTCAGAGGGAGTGGATGCCAGAGAGGCAGGTGGTGTCCCATGCTTTGGGCCAATGTGTAGGTCACTGGGGCATGGCTGGGATCCAGAACCCTCAGGCCACTCCAGAGAAGGGAGTGTAGCTGGTATCAGTTACATACTCAGTCCCTAATTCTTGTGCTTTGTTAAAAAGGAGATAAGAACAGATTCTAAAACATGTGGAAAGACTTACCAGGGAAAGAAGAATCTAAAGAAAATAGATCTTTGTGCAAAGGGTTAACAGTAGAGAGATTCAGAGTCTTGTACTTTGATGTACAGTGAGCATTTTGTGGGAAACGAGACCCATTTGTTGGGAAGTATTAAATAATAATTTGAGACAGCAAAGGTGAACCACACAAGATTTAAGTATAGGTACGGGGCTGAATCTTCATAAACCTTTGTATGGTTGGTTTCCAGAGTATTAGAGCCAGCCCCTCATTTTCTTTCTTACCTGTGCAGCTGTCCAGGACTAAGCCTCAGTGTGTCACCTGCAGTGCCCATCTACAATGCGATTGTTTTTCTCTTTGTGCTGGCCAACTTCAGCATGGCCACCTTTATGGACCCAGGGATTTTCCCTCGAGGTAAGATCTCCTCCTCCTTTTTGGAAGCTTCTTACTACCTTTCAAAAATGATTTTTGGATATACATTGGGTCCTGGGCCTTAAAAGTCTAAGGTTTAGTCTAATGAGGAAAAGCAGGTCAGGGCCTTCAGTGCTCTGTGTCATAACTTCTAGCCATGTGATTCACTTTGAATCAGGTCTTTGATTTTCAGTTATCTATTCAGCAGAATACATTTCGAACATTTGGGTTGGGCATTATTGCTAGGCACAGTAATATCCAAAACGAATTAGACAGTTATAACAGTATGATACAAGTTGTAATGGAGGCATGGACAAGGTTCTGTGAGACCATAGAAAAGTGTGTGCTAATATGTGCCCAGATAAATTGGGAAATGCTGCTAAAGGTGGGTAGGAAAGACTCGATCATACCAAGTAGAGGATGGAAGGGAATGGCATTCTAGGCAGAAACTTGTAGTCACAGAAATTCAGTGGGGTGGAAGATAGAGTGCATGGTGGGGACAGAAGGGGCAAAAGAAGAACTCAGTGCCTGATTGTGGAAGACTTTACATGCTAAAATAAATAGATTTTCATCCTTTGGACAGCAAGTGGTCTTTAATTGGAGGAATCACAGGACTAGGTTTCATTTTACAAAAATAATTCTTGTAAGAACATACAGATACCATTTTGGAGGCTGTTGGAATAAATGCAAACCAGATGAGAAACTGAATTCAAGGCTGGATTTACAGATTTTTCAGAAGTAGGCTAAACAGAATTTTTCAGGACCAGTTGCTTACTGGGGGAGAGTGAGAGGGTAAAGAAATTGTCCAGGGTAAATTCCAAGGTTCCTAACTTGGGAGATAAGTTTGATGCTGATTTTTATAAACCAAGACACAAGCTATAGGAATGTCGAATAGGTTTGGAGGGAAGACAGCATCTCACACAGGTTCAATTTGAGATATACTTATGGGTCATTTAGGTAGAGTTACCTGGTGCACAATTGAGTAGTCAGACTCCAAGACTAAGGTCTCCAAGTCTTTAGCCATGTGGTATTTAAAGTAAGAGGAGTAAGGTTGTCTAGACAAAGTAGAAGGAGATTAGGAAAGGACCGAGGTCAGACTTGACCAGCACTGACATTTTAGTAAGGAGCAGAGGAGAAGGAGGAGCCATTGAAGAGGGATTGAGCAAGAAAGGTTAGTAGGAGGACACACTGGACAAAGTGGGAACTAGGGAAAGTTAATGAAGTAGGTGATGGTTAGCAGTATCAGAAAATAGATTCATAGTGTGGAAACTCAAAATTTCCCATTGTTTTTGGTAATGAAGAAATTAGTGATCTGAACAAAGAATAGTTTTTAATGGTATTTATGTATGTACATGAGAGAGTTAAATTACTGAAATTGTAATGGTTTGGAAGGCAGTGTATAGGAAACCAGGAAGCAGAGTTAATGAGTATTAAGATCACTCTTTCAAGAAGTGAAGCAAAAAAGGCAAAAGATAAAATACAAGAGAGGGAAGGTTTTGTTGTTTTTTTATTTTTATTTTTATTTTTATTTTTATGCTACAGAAGGCTTGAGTGTGTTGATAGACTGAGGAACTGGAACCAGAGAAGAGGGAGAAGCTGGAATAGAAGAAAGGGGATAATTGAAGAGCTAGGAAGGGGGTACTTTCCCATGCAATTGGAAGGGTTTTGCATATAGAAGCTGTTTCTGGGACAGGAGGTGAGAGGAAGAACCATCATTAGTAGACTAAGAGGTAGAAGGAAAGAAATGGCTGAAGACATCTCATTTTTCTCTCAAATGTGGAGTTACCTTATAAGAGGGAAACAAGTGGCGTTAGGATAGCACCTTTGGTGAATTTCATTTTTCTCAGAACAGCTCATGTCACTGTGCTTCATTTGTGACTTCTGTCTCAAAGATCAGGTGAATGAAAGGAACTTGGAGTACCTAAAGACAAGTAGGGCTATCTTAGTGAGCCTTTAGTGTTCTTTCATCAAATATTTTTCTACTATATCAGCATGCCACAATAATTTTTAAAACATGCAGTTCCTGACTATTTAGTTCGGGGCATTGACCTCTTTTCCCTTAGAGTGTCAAATGAAAAAATGATAACAGCTAATAGCAATAGCTGTCCCGTGTGAAGGAGTCAAAATTATACCCCCCCCCCTTTTTTTTTTTGGTCAGATTGGCAGAAAGTACGTTTTGGTGTGCTGCAGAATTTTTGTAATTAGTATATGTGTGCCATGGGATCAAAAAGGCTGAAAATTGCTGTTCTATATGGAAGAAGGCAATATTGGCCACTTGGGGTGATTTTTAAAAAAGATCCTTGCTTTCAAATAGCTCAGTTAGAAGGGAAGATAGGAAAGATGTTTATATGAATAAGTTATAAGAATAATCAAAGAACTATATACTAATTTAAAAAGAGAATGAGCTCACTCTGGTAGACGATGGTGTGGAACAAATTTCAAATTAAGTGTTAATAAATCTTTAATAAATCTCAAGATTTATTAAATCTTTTATAGTGAATATTTGTTATATAGAAAGTACAAATAAGACAGCAGTCACCTATAATTTCACAGCCCAGAGGTAACTACTGTTTGTATTTCCTTCAGCATTTGAAGAGTTATAGTTACAACATAATAAATAGATGTGTGTATTTTTATTTCTATTCTTAAGATGGGATCTTTTTGTTTGTATAGTTCTTTACCATGCATTTTTTTACTTACATTGTAAGCATTCCCCCAACTCAGTAAAACTGGAAAATTTAATTTTTAATCCCCACACTGTTACTTAATTTTTTCTTCCCACATGTATCTTTTCTAAATTGATAAAAAAATAAAAATTGTACACTGTAGATGAGAAGGCAAATAATGTCCTGTAAGTTTTGAAGTGGGATGGTGGGTTTTTGATAGCTGAAAATTGAAAGAGGATGCCTTGAGTCAGGAAACAATACCAAATATATATGTACAGGAAATGAATAGACTAGGGGAAGAGCTTTTGGGCAAGGGCTTTGTGCACAGGGGGAAAAGTTGATGTTAGGTCCTCTCTTGGATTATTATAGTTTAGCCTTGTTCTTGTAGATATTGAACTGTTGCACAAACTCATTATATATATGTGCTTTAATGTATTTTATTTCTTTAAAAATATATCTGTATTATATAAATGAAGAATATCAGTGTAACCATATCACAGCCACTTTTGAGTCATATTCTCTTAAACCTCCTGTCCCAGTGCAGAATAAATTGCTTCCTCATCTGTGTTCTCATAGTGTTGTATATGCAGTTGATCTCATAGTATTAGAGTTACTAGTTCCTAGTCTCTCCCCTGTTAGTCTGTATTCCTCGAAGGCAGAGGCCATACTGTATCCCTAGTGTTTAGTACAGTTCTGGCACAGTTGTTTTTTACTTGACTTTCTTCCCTGCAGCTGAGGAGGATGAAGATAAGGAAGATGACTTCCGAGCTCCCCTTTACAAAACAGTGGAAATCAAGGGCATCCAGGTGCGCATGAAATGGTGTGCCACCTGCCGCTTCTACCGTCCTCCTCGATGTTCCCACTGCAGTGTCTGTGACAATTGTGTGGAGGTAAGATCCCTGAGTGGGGTAAGACTTAATGCTTAACCTATGTTATCTTCCTACTCATGTAGAGTAAGAATTGAATACTATGTATGACATACAGTCCTGGCTAACTACCTGGCTGTGTGTTCTAGCTCTGTCAAAGAGTGCTAGCAGAGATGTACACACAAGAGGTAGAACATAAATTCTGTTACAGGAGGAGCCCCAAGTGGCTGTAGGCTTTCCCAGCATCAAGATGCATAGCTCTAGCCTTGCTTGCTTCCCTTGGTTCATCTTTCTGGCTGTTTGTCCTGGCTTTATGTTATCTCGTGTCTACAGCATCATGCTGTTGCATTCAGATTTTAGCTGTGTTTCTCTTTCTGCCTGTCCTTCTGCATCTCTTGCTTTTATTTTTGACTCTTTATTTCCAATCAGTTTTTACTTCGCCATTAACTGCCAGATTTTCCTTCCACGCCTCTTTTCTTACGAATCTTGATGTTTTTGCATGTTTCTAACATTCTTCCCTTTCAGAGTTCCTTGGTCACATAGGATAAACTTTGAGAGGCAACTTTGGCCTTTGATCATCAACCTCTGGAAGATCTTCCTTACAGATTAATAGAGCAAGATAAACTGCATGAACCAGTTTTGAATTTTGCAGCTAAATGATGAACATGATCACAGATTACTAAAAACAACACTTAAGTTCTTCCATTTGTTTGTCTTCTTTTAAGATTTTTTATTTATGTTTTTAGAGAGAGAGGGAGGGAAACATCAATATGTGGTTGCCTCTCACATGGCCCCCACTGGGGACCTGGCCCACAACCCAGGCATGTGCGCTAGATGGGGAATCGAACCGGTGACCCTTTGGTCCACAGCCCTTGTTCAATCCACTGAGCTACACCAGCCAGGCCTTGTTTGTCTTCTTGACTGAAAAGTGATCTAGTGCTGTGGTCCAAGGATGCCTCTCAGTCTCTCTTTTTGCCTTTAGGAATTTGATCATCACTGCCCCTGGGTGAACAACTGTATTGGTCGCCGGAACTACCGTTACTTCTTCCTCTTCCTTCTTTCCTTGACAGCACACATTATGGGTGTGTTTGGCTTTGGCCTCCTTTATGTCCTCTATCACATGGAGGAGCTCTCAGGGGTCCGCACGGCTGTCACGTATCCTTCAAGGCTTGTGGGTTGTGGGATTGGGAGGGGGGAGAATGGGGACTGTAGAATCCTGTGGTAGTGAGGATCAAGGGAAGATGGCTACAGTATGAGCTGGGGAAGGTGACATCATGTCCCTCTGTTCTCCTTGACTGTTGGGCTTCAGAATGGCAGTGATGTGTGTGGCTGGCTTATTTTTCATCCCTGTAGCTGGCCTCACGGGATTTCACGTGGTGCTGGTGGCTAGGGGACGCACAACCAATGAACAGGTACGGGCAGAAGTGATGGGAGACCTCTACAGAGCAGGGCATGTGTCTGTTAGCCCTCGGATTAGTGTGTAGCCTGTGCTTCCACAAATGGATACCCAGAGAATATTTTTTATGAGGGGGTGGCCAAGTTCCTCATGTTAAGCATGAGCAGAGGCCCTTCTTAGTTAACAAACATTTACAGAGTAACTGCTTATACTGGACAGTTTGGGCTCTGAGCTTAGAGGAACTTAATAAAAGACCTGGGTCAGCTCCCATGAAGCTTTTAATGCTGCTTAAAGACATTTATTTTTATGCATTTAATAATAGCTAACCTTGCTTGCTCTTTTGTGTATTATCTGAGTTTTCAATGTTCAGAGATCGATTTATCCCCATTTCACATGGGGAAACTGATGTTTAGGGTGAGAAAAACCTAGGATTTGAACTGAGAGACACAGACTCTAGAGTTGCCATTCTTAGCCATCACAGGTATAAGCTGCTAGATGGCAGGATTGTGTTTTACTCTCTTTTTTTTTTAATCTCCTAGATAGTAGGTACACAATAATTTGTCACTGGTTTGTGTTTTGCTCTTTGGAAGTCAGGGTCCCATCATCTGACTTATCTGGCCCTTTCTCCCTCCCTCTAGGTTACGGGTAAATTCCGGGGAGGTGTGAACCCCTTTACTAATGGCTGCTGTAACAATGTCAGCCGTGTACTCTGCAGTTCCCCAGCACCCAGGTACATCTACCCCTTTGGTCTGCTGTTTACCCTTCATCAAAATGTTTGTCTTCTTTGGGCTCCTTCTGGTATTGGGAAGGTCTGGTGGGAGGCTGGCTTTAGGAAGAGTTGTTTTAGAAAGGTAAATGCCTGCATGGGAAAGACATGCCATCCTTTAGTAGACCCTGTGAGTTCATTTGATATTCGCCAAGTGTTATGGTTACTCTCCTCTGAGGGTTGAGGGTGAGATTTACTCCAGAGTGCCTTGAGCAAGGTATCTGAGGCCTAGTTCTTCATGGAGTCAGAGAAATCAGTTCAGTGCTGATCTTTTCACTGGCTCAGTAAGACTGCTTCTTAAATAAAAAATGCTTTATACAAGGTAGGCAACCAGTAGATACATTGGAATGAATGAATGAAAGCCCTTTCACTCTTAACACTCAGGTATTTGGGGAGACCAAAGAAAGAGAAGACCATTGTAATCAGACCTCCCTTCCTTCGACCAGAAGTGTCAGATGGGCAGATAACTGTGAAGATCATGGACAACGGCATCCAGGGAGAGCTGAGGAGAAGTAAGGTGAGGAATTGGAGGAGCAAAGCTAGGTAACTCAGAGACTCTCACTCATGGCAAAGAGATAGAAACATGCTTTTAGTTTACTTGTCTGTTATAGTATTTATCACTTTCTGATTTGTGTTCAAGTTATTTAAATATGTACCTTCTTTTCTCTATTAGATTGTAAGTTCACTGACATTAGAAATTGAGTCCATTCATTTCCATGTCTTCACTGGACTTAACCTAGCAGCTTGCAGGTGGTTGGAGATCAAGAAATAGTGGTGAAAAGGAACAAATAAGTGACAGGATTAAGCCCTTGTTGAAAACTTTTCTTTATCCAGTACTATTCCCAAACTAACTCTTGTCCCTGTCTTTCCGTCCAGTTTAGATAGAAATATATGATAATTGACTTTCCAGTACCCCTCTAGTAATGCTCAGTTCTCCAAATCTGCTTTGCCCTCCTTTACCCAGTCTAAGGGAAGCTTGGAGATTACAGAGAGCCAGTCCGCAGATGCTGAACCTCCACCTCCTCCTAAGCCGGACCTGAGCCGTTACACGGGGCTACGAACACACCTCAACCTGGCTACTAATGAGGGTAAGGGCAGCAGCAGGAGTGAGAAGGTGACTGAACTGTAGAGAAGACAGGCAAGGGCTAGGAGATAATGCTTGTGTTGTGGCTGAGAACACCCAACAGGTAGCACTTGAACCACCTTTTTTTTAAGGGAGAGAGAAACATCAATTCATTCTACCCATCTATGCATTCATTGATTGCTTCTTTTTAAAGATTTACTTACTTATTTTCAGAGAGGTGAAGGGAGGGAAAAAGAAAAGGAGAGAAACATTGATTGGTTACCTCTCACATGTTCCCACCTGGAAAATTCATCTGCAGCCCTATCATGTGCCCTGACTGGGCATTGAACCAGCAACCTTTCAGTTCACGGGCCAGTGCTCAATCCACTGAGCCACACAAACTAGGACCATTTGTTGCTTCTTGTATGTGCCCTGACAGGGGATTGAACCCGTGGCTTTGGTGTATTAGCACAATGTTCTAACCATCTGAGCTACCCAGCCTGGGCTTGAGCCACTACTTTGGACAGCTGAGAGAAAGGGAATGTTTTTTAAGTTATTGCCAGTGAATTGGACATTTGTAGCGAAACTGTCATCTCTAGACAGAGCAGAGAGCACTCTGGACCTGTTAGGTGCATTCTCTCACTCAGTTCTGAGCTAATAGGAGTCTTGAGTCTTGATTTCAGCAAAATCATGTTCCCAGGACTTTTCTTTGGCTGGGTATATCTATCTATTCCTACTTTGTTCTTTCCTATGCTTGAAGGAACTCTAGCCAGGTTAAGAGAGCAGTTTGTAAAGTGGTGTCCTCTGGGCCTTTTTCCTGCAGATAGCAGCCTCTTGGGCAAGGACAGCCCCCCCACACCTACCATGTACAAGTATCGGCCAGGCTACAGTAGTAGCAGCACAACAGCCGCCATGCCTCATTCTTCCAGCGCCAAGGTACTGAGTACTCTCTAAGAAGTAGGGTTGTATGTATGCCAGCTGTTCTGGGAAAAAGAAGATTGGGAGAAGGGAAGGGAGAGGCAGAGGGAAGAAAAAAGGTATTTTACTAATTTTTGATGTTAGTGGGATTGAATCTCCTTGACAGTGTTATTTCATTAAAGGAGGCAATGTAGCATAATAGATAAAAGCACTGATTAAGTGTTATACCTGAGTTCAAAACCCATCACAGGCAAGTTACTTAACTTGTCTTATATTTTGCATCTTAAAATGGGGTATTATTTGTTCCGACTCATAGATTTGCTTTAGGGGTCAGACAAGATAATGCATATAAAGTGGTCTAAACATTGCTGGCATATAACAGGTGCTGTCTTTGATGGACTCCTTGGGCTCTAGGGCCTAGTGTCCGTCGCGTGAGGAACAGCGCTAAGAGTCTGCTTTACTTTCTCCCCCAGTTGAGTCGTGGTGACAGCTTGAAGGAGCCAACCTCAATTGCAGAGAGCAGCCGCCATCCCAGCTACCGCTCAGAGCCCAGCTTGGAGCCAGAGAGCTTTCGTTCTCCCACTTTTGGCAAAAGTTTTCACTTCGATCCACTATCCAGCGGTTCACGCTCCTCCAGCCTGAAGTCAGCCCAGGGCACAGGCTTTGAGCTGGGCCAGTTGCAGTCCATTCGCTCAGAGGGCACAACCTCCACCTCCTACAAGAGCCTAGCCAACCAGACACGCAATGGAAGCCTATCTTATGACAGCCTGCTCACTCCTTCAGACAGCCCTGATTTCGAGTCAGTGCAGGCAGGGCCTGAGCCAGACCCACCTTTAGGCTACACCTCTCCCTTCCTGTCAGCCCGGCTGGCCCAGCAACGGGAAGCCGAGAGGCACCCACATTTGGTGCCAACCGGCCCAGCACACCGAGAGCCCTCACCAGTCCGGTACGACAATCTGTCGCGCCATATTGTGGCCTCCCTCCAGGAACGAGAGAAGCTGCTACGCCAGTCACCCCCACTCCCAGGCCGCGAGGAAGAACCAGGCTTGGGGGACTCAGGCATTCAGTCGACACCAGGCTCTGGCCATGCCCCTCGTACTAGTTCTTCCTCAGATGATTCGAAGAGATCACCCTTGGGCAAGACTCCACTGGGACGCCCAGCTGTCCCCCGTTTTGGCAAGCCAGATGGGCTAAGAGGCCGGGGACTAGGGTCCCCTGAACCAGGCCCAACTGCCCCATACCTGGGCCGATCTATGTCTTACAGCAGCCAAAAAGCCCCACCTGGCGTCTCGGAGATGGAGGAAGTGGCCTTGCAGCCGTTACTGACACCCAAGTAAGTATTAGTCCATCCTGGCCCTCAGCTGACTTAAAATCAGCATCCTGCCCTGCAGAAGTATCAGGGCTGCCCTTGTACATTGTAGTGCGAATGGACCCAGGCTTATCCTGCCTGTGGATACCTCTTCATTTCCATTCTTACTCCAGCTGCCTTCATGCCCCTTCATTCCTGTTGAAGAGACTGAAGTTTAGTACTTTTTTCTTAATCCTGTCATCCTAAAAAGTAATTTGTCTGAGAGGAAATATACAAGATAGCTGCTGTTGGAGAGGGGGAGTAAATAGGAGATAGGGAATCAGGCTTGTTTCAAGCAGGGCAGCAAGACGGGATGTTTGGGTAAGAAAGTATGTATGTGCTAAGTGGAGCAAACCATTTAAGTAAAACATTGTCCATCACACTAAAAAAAAAAGTACATGTAGAAAAGTATGTCGTATTTTAAAAAACTATCTCCCTTTTCTGTGTTTTGTGTCCCACTTCCTGACACCTCTCTCTTCCTTTCTTCCCAGAGATGACGTACAGCTCAAGACCGCCTACAGCAAATCCAACGGGCAGCCCAAGAGTATAGGCTCAGCCTCCCCTGGCCCGGGCCAGCCACCTCTCAGTAGCCCCACAAGGGGAGGAGTCAAGAAGGTGTCCGGAGTAGGTGGCACCACCTACGAGATTTCAGTGTGAGCCTTCGGCACCTCCCCTCCCCTGCACCTCTGCGCCTACACCAAAGGGCCCCCCAGTTGGCCACCTTCCTTTCCTCAAGGGGCTCCCCTCCCCTGCATGGACATTTTTTAAACCACTGATTCCAAGAGGATGAGGAGCGTTTTATAAAATGCAATGGGGCTGGGGAGTCGGAGAGTTGGGGCCCTAAGACTGGGGTAGCAACCCCCTTTACCTTTTAAGACCTTCCCTTCCTTAATCCCTGGACCAGACTCAGTGGACGTTTGTGCAATTGCTCGCCCTGGAGGGAACCAGATCATTTTTAAACCAGAAATAATTTTTTTTATTATTGTTACGGAATCTATTTTTTTCCTCTTCTGCGTTACCAGGTGTATGTGTACATATATATATATTATAAATAACAAAGAAATTATATATCTATCCTGGGATGGGAAGATGAGGGAGGGATATGTTTAAGGAGGGGGGTCTTACTCTTCCCATTCCTCAGACCAGCAGGAAAAGAGAGGAGACGTGGCTATAAGTCTTCCTTTTCCCCAGGGTTCCCTCTTTTGTCCATTACAATTAAGAAAATAGCACCGCTGTTGTTGGTGCTAAGTGATCAGGAAAGAAAATGGGGAGAGGCGAGTCTGAGGTCTTGGTCAGAGGAGGGAGAGGAGAGTTAGTTTTCTAGGCTCATTGGCACTTAGTTTCCCCAGGAAAGGGGTCACGGCCCCATGATGTGTTTGGTGGTGGGAAGGTCAGGAAGAGCCCGGCCAAGCTCCAGAAACAACTGGATAACCCCCTTTTCTTGGGGTAGAGGGATTAGAGTGGGCTTCTTCAACTAGCCCCTCAATCCTTTCCCCCATCGCACACAGTTAACATTTTTAAATCCAAGGCCAGGAGAAGAATCCAAAAAGCAATATTTTTCATCACATGCCAAAAACTGGGGATAGAGAAAAGGAGTGGCAGGCCTAGGCCCCTCCGGATGTCCCTTGGGGGTTACCCCTCAGCCCACCTCAATATGGTGCTGGGTAGAGGGGACACCTGGGTTCTAACCTCTGAATAGAGGAGACCCCAGCCTCTAAATAAGAGGCCCTTTTATTTTTTATTCTGATTAGCCATTTTAAAGCAACAAGGAATAAAAACAAATCCTGATCTAACCAGCTCCCCCTGACTTGTGTTGTTTTGTCCGGTTAAGGCAGGGTGAATGATCTCTGGTGGGGAGTTAAGAAGGAAACCTCATGAGCTTCTCCAGTCCTGACCCATCTTTAGGCAGGAAAACAGTGAAAATAACCACTTAAAACAACAGGTCTTTGTTTTATTTTTTTTCCCCCTCTTGGTGATTTAATTTAAAAACTCCTGAAAAAAATCACTTGCAACCACTAAAACTTGGCATTTTGAAGCTTAGAGAACTCTTGATATGTGCCACACTTGTTCCTTAATACAGAAATGCCTCTGGAAAGCGTGTCCATTCTGGGTGTGGCCAATGGGAGACGGTGGATGATCCAAGTATGAGAGCCTGTTGATGGCCTTCTGTACACATGGGCGGCAGTTCACTTTGGTTATCTCCCGTTTTCTGTTTGCGAAAGCAAAAGGCTGTGCCCTAGTTTTAACAGGCATCCCTACACAGTAAACCTCAGAAAACTGGCCAGAACCCTTTAAGTATATAAACACTGGCTCTGAACTTCTGGATTAAGACTGGAACTAAATGAGAGGTTTTCTGCCTACTGATCTGGGAACAACTTTGGCTCATAACAACAGACTGTAAGTGTTCTGTCAAACTTAGTTTCAAGTCAGATTACGTTAGGCTGGGTTTCCTCAGATTTCTTCAGTTACCTGGCCTGTTGTAAAGATTGAAGGGACTTGATTTTGCATTTTGTTAGTTTAGGTTGCCTGTTTGTTGCTGTCTTAGAAGCTTAGAAATGTTTTTGCATGCCGAATACTTCATCTTAACTAAGGAATGAGGCAGGTCAGAAGTTCTTATAAAGATGAGAAGCATTTACCTTTGGCCAAATAATCACTTCAAAAAAAACCATGGGCTTGACCAAGAATCAACCTGTGCTTTCTCAGGTGGCTATTCTGTTTCAAAACAAAATTGACCTAGAATATAGTTGAGCCCTAACTGGATGAGCTCTTCAGATAGAGCCTGAAGATCACCCAGGTGTTTGGTTCTCAACATTATGGACAAGGTATTATGTGTCTGCTGTGGAAAGATACTAATAAGCTTTGCTTAACTTCTGGACCATATTCCCCAATCTTTCTTTGGTTGGTTCCTTGCCTACTGATGAATCCCCCCAGACCTTAGCATACCTTCATTCAAACCCTGTCTCTCACTGAAAGGCACTTACCTCTGTTAACAGGAAGCCATACTTCAGCCACTTTGATAAATGCAATTTTTTTTTAAAGAAAAACCCTAACATCAGGTAAGGTCCTAAATCAGACACACTGCACAAAAGATGAAAGCTTCCTCGGAGAGGAAGTGATGTCCATGAAAAAGCTGGGCTGAGCCTTACAAAAGCATGGCCCTTCTCTCTCATAATGCATTACTCTTAACTGAGCACAGTAGGCCTGGCTTCCGTTCCAGCGCAGGGGATGCTCCTAAGGCAGTGTCCAAGAGCCAGGAAGGCAGCTTTTGACAGTAGGTTCAGTACAGCAGGAAAAGTCCTTCTGGCAGTCCAGTGGTCCTGTTAGCGGAGGCTGCTGCTGCTGCTGGCCTGAGAACTGCCCATACCTGGGTGGTCTGGACTGTGTCGGTTCTGGGGAAGACAAAGGAGGGATAAGAGAACCACTAGGAAACAGCCTTGGCCTTGATCAGGGCTGTATAGGAAAACACTGCAAACTGCACTGGGTTTTCAATCTCGGGCCCAAACTGTGGCCAAGGACACTACATACCTAGAATGGGGAAACACTGTGTTGCACCCATAGGCTCCTACCTTCTTTTTCTTCTTCTCTTTCTTCTTCCTCTTCCGTTCAGGGTCCTCTTCTTTTTTCTTTTTCTTTTTCTTGTGATCTGAATCAGATGGTGTTTCTGTAGGAGACATTGGGTGCCTATCAACTGTAGAGCTCAAAATTCCCTCCTAGACAGAACTCGGCAGAGTACAGGAAAAACCCCAGTCAAGGGCAACTGCTTTTGTTCAAATGGCCAGAGACAATACAGAAGCACTGCTAAGGTCTCTGTCCCAAAGGTCCTACTACTTGCCCTGGAGACCCCAGTATGTCAGTTTCTTTTTTCAGGACAATTTGGGAGTCCAGGGCTCTGTAAGGAACCTAACTTTTTTTTTTCTCAACTGGTTCTGGTTCGAGGAAGATTGAACCAGATTCAGAACAGGCTTTCTGGCTTTGAACAGAACTGCTTCTTACCTGGGGGGACAGGATCCTGGGTACGGCTCTGCTTGTGCTTGTGCTTATTCTTTTTCTTGGGAGGCTGAATATGCATCAGACGACACTGCTCTGGCAACTGAAGGAACCAAAGAAAGGTGCAGGTGAGTGAAGGGAGGAAATCCCCTGCTGCCCCTGTCTGTTCAGCTCAGTAAGTTAGGAAGGAACAGACTTGGACAGAGAAACTAGTTCCATGACTTTCAGGATGCCCCATATGCCTCCTTCCTCCCCAATAGGGGACTCACCGGGCCAGTGTGGAGGCGAAAGCCAGCCAGCATGGTCCCTGTGATAGGATTGAAAGAGCCACTAAGAATAGGGGGCTTCTCAATGAGGGAGCGGAGGCTGCTGTTATCATGGGAACCTGGCAGATCAATCATCCCTGGCAGGTCAGGCAGGAAGTTACTCAGCTTCTCTTTCACCTTCTTCCCACAGAATTTATTGTAGGCATGTTCCAGGTTGTAGTGTGTGATCAGGTTGGTACTGCCTGTCAGCTCGGTGCTGCCTAGAGGATGCAGGAAGAAAAAACTTTTTAAAAAGATATTATTTATTTTTTAGACCTAGGGGAAGAGAGGGAGAGAGGGAGAGAAATGTGGTTGCCTCTTGAGTGCCCCCCACGAGGGACCTGGCCCACAACCCAGGCATGTGCCCTAGACTGAGAATCAAACCAGCGACCTTTTGGTTCACAGGCTAGCGCTCACTCAATCCACTAAGCCACACCAGCCAGGGCAAATAAAATATCTTAAAAAGTCAGCCACGCAATATTTATACTGATAATGCCTTACATTTATACAACACTTCATATTTTTCAGTATGTTTTCACTGAAACCTTAAAAAAAATTCAGTGTACTTAAAATAGTTACTGCCACATTTCATGGATAAGAAGAAACAGAGTAGAGAATTTTCCAGAGGGAAAAGTGAAGAACTGTATTTTAGCCTAAATAAGGAATCTTTTAAGTGAGAACAACAAAACAATTAAATTTTACGCCCTGGCTGGCGTAGCTCAGTGGATTGAGCGCGGGCTGCGAACCAAAGTGTCGCAGGTTCAATTCCCAGTCAGGGCACATGCCTGGGTTGCAGGCCACGGCCCCCAGCAACCGCACATTCCTGTCTCTCTCTCTCTCTCCCTCCCTTCCCTCTCTAAAAATAAATAAATCTTTAAAAAAACCAAACATTAAATTTTACAGTGAGAATAGCAAAAGTAAACATAATAAAACACTAAAAATATAATATTTAAAAATGTGAATTAGAAAAAAAATAGGCAAAGATCCAACTAGAGCAGAGATGGAAACTGCTCTAACCCAGCAAAGGAGACACTCTTCCCTGGACTAACCAGAACACTAACTTCCATGATACTTGCTCCATGTAAGCGCTGCTCTGAGTGCTCTTCGTAAAACGGGTAGTGAGGAATTACACTCTCTGTCACAACCAGGATAATAATACCTAACAGCTCAGCCACAACCAAGCTAAGGGCCAAATATGACCCAATGGCTCCCCATGTTTATTTTTTTTCCCTAGCAAGAACTACTGATCACCTTTACACAGAAAAACAGCCAGGAGCTTTTTCTAGCTACTGCCACCTAACTTGCGTTATCACCATCTTTATTACTCCTCACAATACTGGGAATTTTAGTTGCCCAACTTCTTATCGCACATTTCTTTCTTCATTTCTCACCCTAGCTGTCTTTTATGCCTCAGCTGCTTCTTATACATGGAATGTGGTAATAACTATCTTAAGTACACTGCATTGTTTTCAAGATACAAATGAAAACATACTGCAGAGTATAGAGTACTATAGAAATGCGAGCCATTATTGGTATAAAATATTGCATGGCTTTTTCCAAAGAATATGAACTTATTAGTAATTTAACATGGATCTAGTGACAAGGAGGGATATATCTAGCCTACAACTTTTCATCTAGAGTTATGATGGACACAAAAGTTACAAATGACATAAATGGCTTGTTTATAATCATTCATTTGGGAAAACAGGTTCTGAACTGTGAGCCCTTGAGGGTAGAGACAATGTCTTGTTCATTCTCGTATTGTTGGTGTTCAAACCTACACATCCTCGATGCTCAATAACTACTAAGTGAACCAGGTGTTTTTTTAACTCCAGACCTCTAGGCTTTACTCTCTTCTTTTCCTTGATTTTTCATGTCAAACATCTCAGAAGAGTGGTCTACTATTAATGGCAGGAGTCATAGTGCCACAGTACCTCGCATAACTCAGCACTGCCTCCTGCCATTATAGTATCCTGTTTTTATCCCCCCTCTCTGTTGGCTCCTCTCCTTATAGGAGGTTACGCTCAAGGCTCAGGTGAGAAGACAGTCTGCTTTTTCTGAATTCTTAAGAGTTGGTCCAACCTTCTATTAGTTCTATGAAGATGATTTATAACTCTCTCCAGCCCTGATTCCTCTCTTGAAAACTAATCTTGCATTTCCAACTTCCTCTTAGTCAATTCCCTGTATGTAATATGTTTTTTGGTTTTTTTTAACGATTGATTTTTAGAGAAAGGAAGGGAGGAGAGAGAGAGCACCTGAGACATCGATTTGTTATTCCACTTATGCATTCATTGGTTGATTCTTGTATGTGCTCTCACAGGGGATCAAACTGGCAACCTTGGCATATTGGGACGATGCTCTAACCAAATGGCCTACCCAGCCAGGGCCAGACACTATGTTTTTATAAACTCTAAAACGTCCCCACCTCACGGTTTCTCTATTTCAATACATGGTACTCCCCATTCTCTAGATATTTTTAGAAGCAGTACTCCTCAGTTCAAAAATCTCAGTGGGGCCTGGCTGATGTAGCTCAGTGGCTTGAGCGCCAGCCTGCTAACTGAACTGAAAGGGCACCGGTTCATATTCTGGTCAGGGCACATGCCTGGGTTGTAGGCCAGGTCCCCAGTTGGGGGGCGTGTGAAAAGCAACCAAGTGCACATCGATGTTTCTCTCCCTCTCTTTCTCCTTCCCTTCCCCTCTCTCTAAATAAAATCTTTTTAAAAATCTCAATGGTTTCCTATTATCTTCAGGAAAAGGCTCAAATTTCTTTGGCACAGATTTTACTATAACTTAGCTTTGGGGTCTGCTCAACCACCAGTCCCCTATGCAAAATTTCTGATACATTCAGAAGGGTCTCCATCATCTCTTGAAAAAAATCACCCCTCATAGTGTTTCCTTTTAGGGAAACTGACCTAATTATATGAAAATTCTTTCTAACATTCTTCACCAATATAATTTCATCAAGGTCCAGCTCAAGTGACAACTTATTCTTGCTGTCATTCTGGATAACATGTTGAAAACTACCATGTAGTTCTTAACCATTGTATGTGAGGCATGACCACAAAGTAATGAGATGGGCTTTGACAAGAAATATGATTACTATCCTTACATCACATAATTTGCATCCCTAAGTAAAATAAGCTCCTTAATAGCAAGGGCCAGCCTTATTAATCTCGCTTACCATATGTCCTCCCCACCTCTTCCTACACACTCAGCATCTGCCCAGAACAGATATTCAGTATCTGTCAAATGATTAATATACAGAGGTACAAAAAGAATAGGTAAGGTTCATCAACTATTAACTAACCAAAGGAAAGTCAACCTCTCTATGCTTTTTTTTTTTAGCTATAAAATACAGATAACAATGCCTACCTCAGAGGGCTGTATTAAGTTTTCCTACATATATAACTGAGTTGTGAACTTCAAAGTATTGTACCAATATTCATTATTATTTCCCTCAACTCTTGATACAACAGTTGGACTTGAGATGAACTGAGGGCATTGTGGAGCCGTAACATGTCCAAAACACCTCTAGATTTCCACCTCCTCCAACTTGTTACACAGTGGCCTTTCGACTTAGAGCTCCAAGGTCCAGACACGGGTTGCCTGGTTACCTTGCACCTCCGTCTGCCAAAGAACCACGCCCATCACCCCCTCGTTACGATTTGATTGGCTAGCTTGGGCCTGGCCTAGTACTCACCTGGCAGTTCCCGCATTAGGTAGAAGGGACCACATCCAGCTGCTGACTTGTCTGCACCGGGAGGGGCCGTGGCCGCGGTGGGGGCCGGAGCCGTGCCGGGTCCTCCGCCTGGAGGAGGGGGAGGCGGTGGTGGAGGTTTTCCCGGTCCAAAGCCAAGTGCGGTTGGGGGTGGTGGTGGGTCGGCCTGAGCTCCGAACAGCGCAGTGAAATTCTCCATCTTTCCTTCTACCCTGGCGCTGTCAAGACATCTGGCGCTAATGGTTTTCATTGGACAATCCTTCCCCCGTGTACCGCCCTCTTCCTCCATGAGTCGCTTATCATTGGGTACTTCTGGACCGCTTGCCTTTTTCCGGAAACTACTTCCGTCGCTCTAGGAGTACGTTCAGGAAGTACTATTTAACCTTATTAAATCACCTACTCCTCTACCGCATACCCAATAAAATGACTTAGGTGAAAAAAGTGACAGCTAGATTGACCAATAAAGTATCACAATCTTTCCCACTTTCGCCCTACCATAGCGTCCAATCAGAGATCTGCTTCCGGGCTCTGAGGCGGTGCATCCGAGACTCAGCCCAATAAAAGTCTCAATGGTGAGAGAGGCGGGGCAAAACCCAGCAACGCCGGAGAGCTGCCAGCCGCCGCTGGGCCAAGAAAATGGCGGTCCTGGCACCTTTGATTGCCCTGGTGTATTCGGTGCCGCGCCTTTCACGGTGGCTGGCCCGACCTTATTACCTTCTGTCAGCCCTGCTCTCGGCTGCCTTCCTACTCGTAAGGAAGCTGCCCCCGGTCTGTTACACTCTCCCCACACAACGCGAAGACGGCAACCCATGTGACTTTGACTGGGTAAGCGACCCCCACCTTAGGACCCTGCGACCTTGACCGTTCGTTCCCCCACGGTTGCATCCAAGTGACCCGAGGTTCGCCTTTTTGAGAACGCCAGAGGTTCTGAACCTGTAGCAAACTTGCCATTGGAGTATAGGGCCTGGACCGTCATCGAATCTAAACGTCTTCGTGTTTAATTAAGATGGGACCCTGCCCAAACGACGCATGTGGGTACAGCGTTTAACAGTGTTGCTCAAATGTGAAGCCTCACAAGGAGCCAGTGAGATAAACAGGACAAGTAGTAGCATTCCCGTTTTATTGGTGAAGAAATTGATCTCGGCGTGATTAGGAGACTTGTCCAAGGTCACAACTGGGATTTGAAACCACGCTCTTGGCCATAGTACCCACACACTCTTATTACCCATTTCTGAATTCAGTCAACATTACAGAGTGCTCACTATATGTTAGGAACTATGCTGCATCCTGTCAATGTAAAAATAAATAAAATTCTTATGCGTATTGAAAAGGAATGGTAAAAAATACAATTGTAAAGTAATCTATCGCGCCCTGGCTGCTGTGGCTCAGTGGATTGAGCACCGGCCTGTGAACTGAAGGTCACCTGTTTGATTCCCAGGCCGGGCACATGCCTGGGTTGTGGGCCAGGTTCCTGGTTGGGGGTGTGTGCCAGACGAGACCAACTGATGTTTCTCTCCTTTTCTTTCTCCCTCCCTTCCCTTTTCTCTGAAAATAAATAAAATTTAAAGACAACAACAACAATCTATTGCAAGCCTCTTGATGTACTGAGTAGGGGTGGAAGGACCACTCAGACAAATGAGTTGAAGACTTGTGCTCTCTGCTGTGTAGAAGCATCTGTGCTCTGAGGAAAGAGGGTTGTCCTGAGTTTTGGATTTTTTTCCAGTCCCCAAAATGAGTCCTGACCTTTACCAGAATCCGCCCACTTACTTTTATCCTCGAATCCTTGTTTACTCTCTCATACCTCTCCTGTGCTTTCCCAGACAGCATTATTAATTAGCTCAAATGTAGCCATACTTAATAAATGCAGGGAAATTTTATGTAGTTTCTTTGAGTATTCTTGTCTAATAATATACAAAATACTGGAAGGTTATACATATATATATATATATTACTCTTATTAAAAAAAAATTTAACTGCAAATGATCCATGACTTAAGATGATTCGGCTTATGATTTTTCGACTTTAGGATGGTGTGGAAATGATACACATTCAATAGAAACCATACTTTGAATTCTGAAGTTTGATCTTTTCCTAGGCTAGCAATATGTGTTACAATGGTGTCACCTGAGGTTGGGCAGTGTCAGTGAGACCCAGCTCCTAGTCAGCCACGCCAGGAAGAGGGAGAACAACCGATACTCTACAGTGTAGTGTTAAATATGTTTTCTGGTTTAATGATGGGTTTATTGAGGTCTCTCATTTTCCCTAACCCCCCACTCTACATGACTACTTCTAAATACAGCAAGTTTCTTTTTGTTGGAAATTGAGGCTAAAAACCTGGGTTCCTGACTCCTAGCTCTAAATCACAATTTCGTGGTTCTGTCTGACAATGATTTGGCCTCTGTATTATAAACAAAGGTATGGAAGGCCTTAGACCAGCCAATCTATAGTTGTCCTCCTCCCACACTTTCTCTCACATGGTCCTTGTTATTCGTCATTGCAGCTTTTATTCTTTCAACTTATCCTGTTTTTCTTTGTCGTGTTTATTGTCTGTCTAACTTTGCTAACGTGGAGCTTACGTTCTAGAATGTGGGAAAGAACTTAAAGCCAAGGTTGCTGACAAGGGCCTGTGAGAGCTCTGGAATGCCTCCTTCAGCTCTCAAGTTATATTGAAGGTGGCACATGGATTATCACTGTATATGGGGTGAAGAGGAATGATCTAACTTAAATAAAACCAAATGAAATAAGCATATACTACATGAATGAAATATTAGTGAGAAAGTCTCCCTGGAAAAGTTCTATTTTCCCAGGGTCACAATGAGTTGGTTGTAATATCTCACAGTTTTATACATACTTACACAACTCTTCTATATTTGTTGTTATTTAATCTTCACAATAGCATTTTAAAATAGATTTTCAGTGGAGGAAAACAGAGCTCAGCAGTTGATTCACTGAAAGGCACTAGCCAGGTTGTGGCAGGGTTAGAACTTGAACCTAGATCTTTTTTTTTTTAATATAGATTTTATCTATTTATTTTTAGAGAGGGAACAGAAGGAGAAAGAGAGGGAGAGAAACATCAATGTGTAGTTGCCTCTTGTGTGCCCCTTACTGGGGACTGGCCCTCAACCCAGGCATGTGCTCTGACTGGGAATTGAACCAGTGACCCTTTGGTTTGAAGGCTAGCACTCAATCCACTGAGCTGCACCAGCTAGGGCAAACCTAGATCTTCTGACTGGTGTTTTTCATACTGTCACTTAGCCGACTCCAGGATATCTATTGGTTTTTGTTCCATATGTGGCTCCCTTACCCACCTATATTATCTCTACTGATGGCATTCTTGCCACTTTGATTCTGTTGCAGAGGGAAGTAGAGATCCTGATGTTTCTCAGTGCCATTGTGATGATGAAGAACCGCAGGTCCAGTAAGTTTAGTCTTTTTCTGTCTCCCAAAAGTAGGTCTAAAGCCCTCCAGAGGTGTTTTCATTCATTATGAGAGGGGCATTATTTACTGACTAGTCCCTCATTTCATGTCAGTGCTGAATTTGATATTGGACTTTTATCCCTCTTGCCGCTCTCCCATTTCAAAGTACTCCAGGAAAAGGGACAAAGAATGGGATGTAGGAGCATGCAACCCAGCCTGACCTGTGACATTTCTGTGTTTCAGTCACTGTGGAACAACATATAGGCAACATCTTCATGTTTAGTAAAGTGGCCAATGCCATACTTTTCTTCCGCCTGGATATTCGCATGGGCCTGCTTTACGTCACATTCTGCATAGGTAAGGAGACTGCAAGACTTGGTTGTGGGAACCAAATCCCAAACCAGTTTCTCCAGGCTCGTTTTCCATATCTGTTCCTAACTAATTATGTATGTGGCCTAGACGGTAAGAATCTTACAGAGACTTTATTTTAAGAGAAAGGGAATACCACAAAGTGTATTTTTTGGTGCTTAAAGTCTAAGTTGGTTTGAAAGTAAATCCTTGCCCAAGGCCTTATGTGTTTCCTCTGACATCTTTTTTTGTGTGTTCAGTGTTCCTGATGACATGCAAACCTCCCCTGTACATGGGCCCTGAGTACATCAAGTACTTCAACGATAAAACCATTGATGTGAGCGCTCATCCTTCTGCCTGTTTTTTGGGTCCCTTGTGGGTAATTTTGTAGTTGTGCTCCCTGCTCACTAGGAGGAGCAACCATGCTTCAGCATGGAAGTCAGGTGCACTGTGGTTCATCATGGGAGCTAAGGGAGATGGAGAGGGGAAGCCTTGAAGAGGAACTAGACGCGAAGGGCTGAACCGTTCCAGGAGCCTGTGTGATTCAGCTCGCTGTTTCCTCCTTGTGTGTTGCAGGAAGAGCTGGAACGGGACAAGAGGGTCACTTGGATTGTGGAGTTCTTTGCCAATTGGTCTAATGACTGCCAATCATTTGCTCCAATCTATGCTGATCTCTCCCTCAAGTGAGTAGTGCAGAGCAGGGGAATGACAGAAATTGAGAGGCTTTACTTTCTCTTTGTTTTTGGCCTTGGTTTTTGCACATTGCAACCAAAGGCATCCCCTTGAATAGCTGGACTTACTACACTACCCTTGATCCATTCTCTCTTCTTTCACTATGTTAAATAATACATTCTTCTCAGGTACAACTGTACGGGACTAAATTTTGGGAAGGTGGACGTTGGACGCTACACTGATGTTAGTACCCGGTATGTAAGGTCCTGGGTGGATGGTCTAAACAGGGAATCACTTGGAGTGATGTATACAGACGCATTTACAGAGTACTTTCTGGGCCCTGCAGGTACAAAGTGAGCACATCCCCCCTCACCAAGCAGCTTCCTACCCTGATCCTGTTCCAAGGTGGCAAGGAGGTCATGCGGCGGCCACAGATTGACAAGAAAGGACGAGCTGTCTCTTGGACTTTCTCTGAGGTACAGAAAAGAGTGGGCAAATGGTTTGGAGAAGGTTATGACACAGTAGGGTGGGCTTTGGAGCCCAACCTGGGTCCAATTCCTAGTTCTGCCACTTTCTACAAGCTTTAAGAATGTGGACTCTTTATTGGATCTCATCTATGAATTCACTCAGCAAGTTTTTAAAAATATATTTTTATCATTTTTAGAGAGAGGGGAGGGGGGAGTGAAAGAGGGAGAGTGAAACATCAGTGTGTGGTGGTCTCTCTTGTGCCCCCTTCTGGGGACCTGACCTGCGACCCAGGCATGTGCCCTGACTGGGAATGGAACTAGTGACACCTTGGTTTGCAGGCCCGTGCTCAGTCCACCGAGCTACACTAGCCAGGTCACTCAGCAAATTTATATTATGCTTCTACCGTGTACCAGACCTGCTAATACTGGGGAATTATGAGTTAAGATTAAGTTTCAAAGGCCTTAGTCTGTAGGCCCCAGGTTCCTTTGTGTAAATGGGAGATGGTAACACTTGGCCAACAGGGCTGTTTTTCAGATTCCATTCAACAGTGTAGCTATAATTCTTGGCAGAGTGATGGGCACATAATGGGTGCTTAAATATTACTTGACTTTTCAGGTACCCATAGAAGAGATTTAGGTAAAAGTAGATTTCGGTCCTTCGCTTTCTTTTCCTAGACTGTGCCTGAATACGTCTTACTTCCCAGCCTGGGAACTCTTCCTTCCATCCCTGATACGTACATCTCTTTTGTGCAGGAGAACGTGATCCGTGAATTCAGCTTGAATGAATTGTATCAACGGGCCAAGAAGCAACGGAAGGCCGGAGATAATATTCCTGAGGAGCAGCCTGTGACCCCAAACCCCATGGCAGTGCCAGATGGGGAAAGCAAGAAGGACAAATAGGTCCCCTGCCTTGCTAGTGCTTCCTCGCTGGTCAGTCCCAGGCACCTTTGAAGCTCTGCCCCTTCTGTAACCACAGCCTTGCTTGAGGTTTCACCTTTAATTTATGTTTGCCCTGTTTGGCTGTGCTGGATGGGGCCCGGTGCTGCTTCTGATTTTCAAGAAGCATTCAGGGAATTCACAGGCACGCTCCAGGAAGACCACTCCTGTGGCCAACTACTTTGGTGGAGGAAAGGAGAGGTCTCGTACAGTGGAGGGGAAATGCTTTCCTTCCAAGCTTGGGTCACTGTCAAGTGCTGCCCACCACTCACTCATCTCCACCATGCTCTGGTGTCTGTATTCCTTAGAGGACCTACGCAGACTTCTTACAGTAGATTGAGCCCTAACATAAGATGCCAGGGTACAGAGTCTGCACTAAAATTTTCCCTCAAGGACCTTGCTGCTGTGGGCCCTTCTGGATTGGCTTGTGGCCTTCATTAAAGATTATAAACCTAACTTTGTCACTGGACGAACCCTTAACTACAGAGCTTTCTCATTGAACATGGTATTTGATAATCTATTTTTAATGGAGGTTGGGAGGGAGTGGAATAGAAGTTTGAGACCTTCCTTTGTGTGGTGGAGTCTGGAGGAGAAAGCCCATGGACAGGATTGGGGTTTCACTAACCCTCCCACCTACCCGCCGGAGTTAATGGTTTTCCATAATAAAGAGACTGGGGTTTCCTTTTGATTCGCGCAGTCTCGTTGTGTTCCTCAAGTATTAAGAAGTAAGGCAACTGCAAAGGAATCGCTTAAGTTTTAATTAACTTCCAAGACCATTCTCATTAGTTTCACCAAATGCCAGTCATTGATACCCAGGATAAGAGAGTGGGGAAAACGAGTTTCCGTAAATCCAGAGTGCTGACCCGCACCATGTTAAGACCGGACTTGGTTCGGGATTGGGCCGCAGGTCCCAGGGAGGAGATGTTCCGGGCTGAGGATCGAGTGCGTGATGCAGGTTAATTAGCTAATCTCGCGGTTACAGAAAAACCTGGGGCCAGCTTCGTCTTCGGAGCTCCCTAAACCCCGCCCCAGCTGTACCCGACCTCAGGCCCACGTGGTTAGGTCTGGGTCGCCAGCTTTGCCTCCCCCACACAGCGTGCGGAGTGGCTGTACCCGGAGGTCCCGCCTACCCGCCGCGTGTACGTTCACGCTGCGGTTTCCGCTGCTTCGGGGAGTTGGTTCTGGTAGCGGTGTTTTTGGCCTGCTGTTCGGAGCTCGGAGTAGGGCCGTCCGCATCCCCACCCTTCTCCCGCCTTGGGTCGGCTCGGTTGCGGGCTAGGCTCCAGGTGCCATGGCTTCTCGCGGGAGGAAGCGAAAGGCAGAGGCGGCGGTGGTTGCGGCACCTGAGAAACAGGAGAAGTTGGCTGGCGGCCAGAAGGAAGTGGAGGAAGCGACCGTAGTTATCGAGCATTGGTGAGGGGCCTGGACAGTCTCGGGGAAGGGAGCAAGGGCGTCCTACACTCTGGGCCCTGGTCTCTGACTCTAGCCTTCTCTCCATAGCACGAGCTGACGCGTGTACGGGCGCAACGCCGCGGCCCTGAGTCAGGCGCTGCGCCTGGAGGCCCCGGAGCTTCCAGTGAAGTTGAACCCTGCCAAGCCGCGGAGGGGCAGCTTCGAGGTGACGCTGCTACGCCCAGACGGCAGCAGTGAGTAGGGATCGGCCCGGGTCTGGAAGGAGAGGGCAGAGATCCGAGGAGGGGAAGGGCCAGCAGTGGGGAGACGTAGTAACTTCGCTTTGTTGGGTTTTTCCCCAGGTGCAGAGCTCTGGACTGGGATTAAGAAGGGGCCCCCACGGAAACTCAAGTTCCCTGAGCCAAAAGAGGTGGTGGAGAAGCTAAAGAAGTACCTTCCGTAGAGAGATTTGGGTAGAAGTCCTCATGCTGAGGTTTGAAATGGTGAGGGGCTAGGGAGGGATTGGGTTGATCTTGATGTGGCTATTTGCAAAGCAACCCTTACTGTTACTGCGTATTTCACCCAGGAGCTACGTTTTCTTCAAAACTAACTGCTCTTAATATTTCCTCTATTGAGGATACCTCTTAACCGCTTTTATTTGTAGGAAAAACTGAAGTCAGCAAAAATTTTTTTAGTGTTTTTTATCTGGTGTGCCCTCTGCTAACTCCATGTCTCATTTTTCGTTGTCTTTGAGCCAAGTCTTAGAATGCAAGGTAATGTAAATGACTTCTATAAATGCAGCTTATATCCTTTGAAGATGCCATTAATTATTGCCCTGGGGGTATGGACGGGTTTTGTTAAAAAAATAATCATTTTCCACATCCCTGATGGAGCAAGTGTTTTGATTCTTTGAAGTGATTGTAAAGCTCACCAGTTCCCTCATTTACAAATGAAACAAAATCACTGACACGTGTTTATTTGTATGGGTTGGGATTTCCCCCTTTTATTGGCAAAAATCTTTGTAATTTCACGTATACTTACCCCTACCCTCTTGTTTTGTCCCTCTTACGGTCTGTTAATAGACCCATGTGGCAACACTGAGAGTTACTGAACTCTTAAGTCACTTGGATTTGATCTTGCCTTTATCCCTAGTGCTTCATACAGTGCTTTGGCACGTGGTCAGTGAGATGTGGGAAGAGGATGCAATCCTAGAGCTCTCCTGAGTCTGGGGTCAAAGGTTGGGGAGCATGTCTTCTTGGGCTATATGATTGCCTGCATCTCTTCTGTGACTTTTTTTTTTATTTTCACAGCCTTGTGTCTCTGGTGATGTTGAAGCATTTATGATGGGACATGGTGAAACTTCAGTCATGTGCCTGAAGCTATGGTTTCTCCCCCTCCAGAAATGAAGGTTCAGTTGTGAGGCAACCCTCTAGTAAGGCACTGAAAAGTTCTTGGATTTGGTTTGTTTAATAAAAATTGAAATAAAGTACTTGAGTAATAAAGTGAAACTTAATTTTATGGTGAAGGGTAAAAGCCAACCTTATGGGATCGGTCCCCCTTGTATTTTTTGTAGCCTAAAGTCACCACTTAACCTGGAATTCCTAGGGTGTCTGGTAAAGCATATGAACTATTTGTAAAACTTTTGGGGAAAAGCAAGTAACTTCTTATTCTTTTTTTAAAGCAACTATATCTATTTCAACTCACTTCTTGGAAATGATGATGGAAGTACTTCTTCCTGGCCCCAGCAGGGATTTTGGCTAAGACTTCTCAAACTGGGAATAAATAAGCCCCACTCAATAAGGTGCTGGACAATGTCCTTTTCACTCCCACCCACTTCATGGTTCCACCCCAGCACTGCTTCTCACCTTCTGGAACATTTTCTCTGACACAGAATTACTGCAGAGGGTGCACTTAATTTTTCCTGGATCAGCGGTGCCTCATAACCTGGGAGACCTGGCCTTGGCTGTTCTCTACTAGAGTTGGAGACCACACAGTTTATTGTTCCACTTGTCACTGGGAAGTAAATTATAAGTAAGGTGGTTCAAGTTTATAATTTCTTACCCATAGTAGTACTTGAGTTCTGCCTAACTCCCAGAAATGGGCAGGGGGTTGAGGGGGAGTGCAGGATCTACAGAACAAGGGGTATGCCTGCCTCTTGTGCCAAAAGGACAGGACATAGGACACGGCCTAGCCTCTATGCCAATAGCTCTTTTGCTAACCAACATTTCCTATCCGCCCAGTGCCCCTAAGTTGCCTTCCCCACTCTACTAGGTTAGTATGTCTACCTCTGTTTCTGACTCTGAGGAAGGGTCAGGCCACACGGAGGGAATACCGATGGGTACCAGCCTCCCCTCTGATGTCCAGTCTACCACATCAATTTCTTCCTCTTCAGGGCTGGCAGAAAGTGGGTCCATTGGTTCACAGTTGATAAGTACCTCCTTTCCTGGTTCTGGAGCAGGGTACAACACTTCTTCCATTGCTAGGGACATTTCCTGCCCAGTCTCCACCCAGTTAGAACAGGGAGGTGAGAGGACCCCATAGGAACTTTGGGGAGGGTCAAGGGAGTCAATGTGAAGTCTCTCTCTCTGACTATCCAGTGGCTGAGAGCTGGGAGTTTCTTGGCCTCGAATCCAAGAGCTTCCTATTGAAAGCACCTCCCCTTCACTAATCTTAGAGGGTATGACAAGGGGGCTAATGGGTTCAACTGGTTCTTTGTTCTCACCAACAGGTTCCTTTTCCAAACCTGTGAGCTCCCTGGGCCAGAGTTCCATGTCCGGTAAATACCATTCTTCCCCTTCCATCCAGTTCTTTCCTGTTTCTGTCAGGTGATAACTAGGAGTTCTATAGCCCTCAGCCCTGGGACTCTCCAGAGATTCTGTAGGTGGCTCAATATCCGAGCCACATAGCATGAAGTCTAGGATCTCCTCTAGCTCATTGGTGGCAGCAACGCTTGTGATTCGGTACTCTTCAGCTTCACAGGGCTGCCCCAGCAGGGCTGTATCAAATGCATATTCCTCTCTGCAGTCAATATCAAACCCAGGTTCCTTCCCTACCAGCTCTGGACTGGACCCAAACTCGGACTTCACCACTGGGTGGTCTGGGGAGCAGCTAGCAGACAGCAGAATGTCTTCTAGCCTAGAGCACCCTGGGGAGTCCTGACCTAGGTCTATTGTAGTAGATATTGCCTGCTGGTTAGCTGAGGATAGCTGAGCCCCGGGAGGCTCTCCTGAGTCTCCAGGTTCTGGGACCTGAGGGCTAACTTGAGAGGTTTTGAGCGGAGGCTCCTGCACCACCTCCCAGCAGGTCCCATTGACAATTTTCCTAAGTTTCACTCTTCCAACCTGCCCCTCCTCTGCAGAGTCTGAGTTAGGTGCCCTGACTTCAGGACTCTGTTTCTTACTCCCACCCATCTTTCCAAGACCAGATGGGCTTGGGGTGCCATGTAGAGGACTAGCTCTCCCTGGTTTCTGCTTGTCCTCTGGCACTTTATTTATGCTCTTCTGTCGCCAAAGACGCCGGCCAGGGGCTGCAGGCACTGAGCTGGGTCCGCTTAAAATGCTGGAAGACTTGGGTGTGCAGACATCATGTGACGGCTTTGAACGGCTCAGCCTGATCTTTCTGGGCAGTAGTCGCTTATCCACAGAAGGGTCCAAACTGGGTGGGGAAAGCTCTGTAGGACCAAGGGTGGCGTCACTCTTGTTCTCTTTAGACCCCTGACTGTGACTTGATGGTGAAGAGCTTTCTTCTTGTGGAGCTGTGCAGGCTCTGACCTTCCTCTTAAGAAGAGTGCCAGACAAGTTCTCTGCATTCTGGCGGTTGCTTTTGTCCTGGGGCCCCTCATCCTTCCCTGACAACTTCAATCTCACTGCTCCAAAAGGACAGGGAGTCTGAGTAACAGGCAGTGGAGTTTGAGGGCGGTGGCTGGATGCCACCACCCTGGCAGAGATTGGTGCAGCGCTTGGAGGTTGTAAACACTCCCGGTTCAGTCTTCGGCCTTGAGGGGCTTTCACCAACTTTCCACCCTCTAGCTGAAGGGATTCTAGCTCAGACACATGGAGCTGACGGGCAGCGGAAAGCACATCCTGGGCTTCTTCTTGAGATAGTTCCATCTCTGAGGTATACAGGAAGTCCACCAGCTTCCTAAGTGTCCTGATCTTCAGGCCGCCCAGCTCCAGTACCACCTTACATCCCTGAGCTGGCCTCTCCTGCTCCAGGCGCTCTTTGAAGAAGGGGCTGCAGGCAGACAGGATACAGCAATGGGCTGGGACAACCTCACCTGGAAGGAAACCCAAACACTTGGTCACCTCACACAGACTGGTATGTTTATGAGCTAAACACAGATACTACAACCCAAATGTACTGCCCCTTCTCTCATTTTCCCTCCATGGAAATTCAAGGAGAAGGAAAAAATGTGTTCCTTTTGCTTTCCTGGAACTTTCTGCTATTACCTAGCTAACCCAAAATGTAGTTTAGCCATCACTTCTTTCAGAAAGTCTTCCCCCACTGTATCCCATGTCTGGGTCAGGTGCTCTTGGGCAGAGAGGTATTCTGTAGCTGTCACAGCACTTAGCTATCTGTATTGTCCATCTTCACTAAAAGTAAGGACAGAATCCATGCCCTTCTTGCTCACTGAGGTTTACCCAGTGGTTGATACAGAGTAGGGGATCAAATACTCGCTGAATAAATTTCTGCGACTCACATGAGTGTAAAAAAATTTATACAGGTTGCTCATGATCTAACAGAAAGGCCATGAGCTTTGGATGTGGACAATTAGAGCTCAATTCTCTCCTGAGCCCTGTCCACTGCCTACAGGCAGTGCTCTATCCTGAACCACCTTCTTACTTTATGGGCACTTCTTGGGCAGTCTCAGTGTCTCCCATGGCTTCAAATATGAAAAGCTTGCTGATGATTCCCAGGTCCTACCTCTGCCCAGATACCTTTCTTGAGATACTGAAGATGCCACAGCCTGCATGTCTACGTGGATGTCCCACAAGTACCTCCAATGCAACCTTTCTAGAAGTGAAGTCATCCCTCCTCACCTACCAACACTGTCCATTTCAAAATACAGTATCATATTCACCCAGTTCAAACCTGAACACTAGAAGTTATCGTTGATTCTCCTTCACCTATCGCATCTAGTCTAAGTTTTAAAAAGCTGCTACTTTTTGAGTCCTTATTAAGTGCCAGGTATTGTTCTAAGAGTTTTACCAGTATTCATTTAATCTTCACTGGACCCCTATGAAGTAGTTGTTATTACATATGAGTAAATTTTGGCATATTTAAGTAGTGTGCCCACAATTACGTGGTTAGTAAGTAGTAAAAAAAGATGTGAACATGGGGTCTGGCTACAGAGGCTATACTCAACTGCAAAAAGGTTTGTAAATTCTTTCTATATATGTATATATATTTACACTTATACATGTAAATATATATAGATATATAACTTATTGTATTTTTTCCATTACCATTACCCCCCTTACACCCTCTTCCACCCATTCTCTTCCCCCCTCTGGAATCACCATACTATTGTCTATGTCAATGAGTCCTTTTCTGTTTTTTGCTTGATCCCTCCCTGTATCCCCTAACCACCTTCCCTTCCTCCTGCTGAGCTGTCAGCCTGCTGTCTGTCTCTATGTTGCTTCTTGGTTCAGTTTGTTCATTATGTAAATTCTCTTTAACAGCTCAAAAGCCAGAAATTTCTCTTCGCTTGCAATGCATTAGTTCAGGCCACCATTTCCCCTTTTGGGGATTACAAAAGAGCCTCCTATCCTTGCCCACAAATAATCCAGTGATCCTTGTGCAGCCTGAGTCCTGTTTCTAAAAGTAGGTATCTGACCAAGCCCCTATATTTTGCTGACCAACTGTATGATTCCAGGAAGGGTAAGGGGGCACGCAGCAAGGTCTTGATTAGAATCATGATCTCCCCCGGGGAAGTAGTTATGTTGAAAATCAGGTCTGAATTCAAGAAAAAGTATGGCAAGTCCCTGTATTATTACATCCAGCAAGACACCAAGGGCGACTACCAGAAAGCGCTGCTCTACCTGTGTGGTGGGGATGACTGAGGCCTGAGATGGCTCGAGTGTCCAGTAGTGGTGCTCTTGTGCTGCTGCTAGCAAATGATGCTAGAAAATCAGCGTGTGACTGATAGTCCCCTGTGTCCATCCCTGTGAGGATAATGTTAGCATTGCTCCTGCCCCGACCTTATTTCAGCTGCCCAAGCACTGCCTGGCTTTCCCTTCTAGTTTCTCCTTTTAGCCAAAGAAATGAACATTCCAAAGAGGTGGAAGGGAAATCTATGATGTGAAACACTTTGCCTCTTGTGTACTGTGTCATAAACAGATTAAAAAGTAGGTATCTGACCATGACCTTAAAACCTATAAATCAATTACCAATGTTCTGAGATTAACACCTACTTCCTTTGCATAACATTATATACCTCATGTGGCTGGCTGCTGCTAATTTCTCTCGCACTATCTCGTCCTTACACCTCATGTAGCCTGCACTCTAGTCATAATGGGCCACTCGCAAATCTCTGGTCACCTCCCCAGCTCTATATTGCTCTCTATGCCTGGGAAAATCTTTCCTCACTTCCTTCTACTTCTGTTTGTTCTTCAGACCTCACCCTAAGGGGTTACTTCTTCCAAGAAAATCTCCCTAACCCCCATCCCCCAAACTCCTCAAGTCTGTAAAGGATGCTGCTATATCAGCCTATACTTACCCCAATATGCTATTTATTATACTTCAGTTACTTGAATACACTGGTTATTTGAATGTCTCCCCTTACATGATTTTCTTACTAGAAAGGACGTTATTTTCATGTATACTGCATGCCCATGCCAGTACAGTGTACTATCATAAAACAGATAATTGATACTTTTTGTTTATTCTGAATTAAGGAATGAATCTCAACTCTTCACTTACTAAGAGAACTAACAGTAAGGTCCAGAGACTCACTTCATTCACCATATATATAACATCTCACAAGGCTGGTATATGAGACCTATTCTATAGTATATGTACTATGGAAACTCTACAATTAGTTTCATTTTTTAAGAGAAAAAGAGCATAGTCTAATTTTCACTCTTGCAAATATAACTGTCCTAGAAACAAACAGCTCTTTACCAAATAGCTCAAAGGTGATAACTTTTCCCCCCCAGTTTTGTCCTCCACTTCCTGGTCCTAAATTCATTTTACCTTATTCTGTGGTGAGTTTTCAACTGAGTCCCCACTACAGTAAGTCCTCAACGTCATTGATAAGTTCTCAGAAACTGCAGCTTTAAGCTAAATAACTATAAAGAAAATCAGTTTTACCATAGGCTAATTGATATAAACAAGTTCTTGCAGTATATTTCTGGTCACAAAAATGTCACCAAACTTCTAAATAAAGAACCACCAAAATACTTCAATATTAAACATTGAAATAAACGTAAGCTCTCCACACATGTAAGAAAGAGTAATATTAACAAGGCAAGTAATTCTTTTCCAGCCTGCTTATTCCAGTTTAGTGTTGTAAGTGGCCAAAGCCTGTAAGGCAGTTCATGGCTCAAGGCAGGAATCAACTCTGGACAGGCAGACCTTCCACTGAAGGGTACACTCTCAAACACATCCCTATACCCATTCAGGCTGAGACAATTCAGACATGCCAATTCACCTACATGAACATCTTTGGGATGTGGAAGAAAACGAGGACATGGGGAGAAAGGCAAAATCCACACAGTGGCCCCCAACCGGGAATCATTTTTCCCCCTCACTAATGTTATAATGAAACAATATTGAACAAAATGATGTTATTTGAGGACTTGCTGTAGTCTCTTACCTTCTGCTTGCAGAAGAACATCACAGAACATCCCACTCTGTTGCTGGTGATAAAGCTGCAGAAAAGCCAACCGGAGGAACCGGGAATTCCTGTATATGATTTTGGGACTGGCAGGAGAACACATGTTGGTCTATTAACAAACCTAGGTTTTAACAGATCAGATTCCTGCGGGTAAGACAGAATATACTTCAGAACCATAGTTATACCTAATTTTTCTCTTTTGTCTTTGAAATGGCAGGGAAATTTGTGAGAGATAACAGCATGAGTTGAGGAACCATAAGCCCAGAAATTGTACTAAGGTTATTTCAAGAAAGACTATCATAGTTGTTTCACAGGATAAGTCTAGATTTGAATCTCAGGTAAATGATGTAACTTCTGAGTCTCACTTTTCTCATCTATGAAATAGGAATGATAACAGTAGTTACCTCTTAGGGCTGTTTTAAAGATTAACTAAGTCAATGCAGGTAAAATTGCTTAACACTGTGAGTGCCTGGCACATAACAACTATCACCCCCCAAATGGTAGCTATTATCCTTGAACTTTCCTCATTCACTTTATTGCTGAGACCCATTTCCTACAGTGATGATTACCCATATTCTTCCTGAGTGCCATACTTCCGTGAGTATAATCCTCAATTTAACACTTAAAAAACAATATGGAGTATAAAATTCTCTAGTAAGTGTACACACCTTTTCTCTGAGCTGACTCTATCACACTAGCCAGCAGAGGGTGCACAGTAAAGAAAAGAAGCTGCTGGAGTTGGTGGGAAGGTCCCGCACAGAAATAAGAACATTGCCACCCTTTGTTCAGATGTTCTTCACCAAAGCAAGCCTGACTCCACCTACAAATTGGCGAAGAAATTTGGCCTTTAGGTTGGTCAGTTCTGTTGATCATCTGGCTAATAATGGTAAAAGGACAATTAAGCATCCTACCCCAATCAAAACAATCTGGATAGTCTTACTTTAAGTTGACTACATTTCCAGCATTTTGCACTGAACCTGATATACACTCACTGCGCAGCTGATGTTCCTTTCCTGGCATGCAGTTTTCTGTCAGCTGGCACTGAGGATCAGAAGAGTTAACGTCAAACTATTAGGAAAGAGGAATGAAAATGTAAATTAATATAAGGTATGTTTATAGGTCACATACAAGAATCAGCCAATGAGCCTAGCTGGTGTGGCTCAGTGGATGGTGTGCCGGCCTGCGAACCGAAGAGTCACTGGTTCAATGCCCAGCCAGGGCACATGTCTGGGTTGCAGGCCAAGTCCCCAGTAGGGGGCAAGTGAGAGGCAACCACACTGATGTTCCTCTCCCTCTCTTTCTCTCTCCCCCTCTCTCTAAAAAATAAATTAAATTAACTTAAAAAAAAGAATCGACCAGTGATTGCATAAGTGGAATAACAAATAAATGTTTCTCTCCCTAAAATCAATAAATAAAAAGAAAAGGATAGATTTAATTCCCATCCCAACCAGAGAGATAGGGATGGAAGTTCGCCGCTTGTTGCAAGGGCCCAGACTGAGGCCCTGGGAAAGCTTCCCAATCCACCAGCTCCCAACTTGCCCCCAGACCCAACCTGGACTAACTCTGCAGTGGTTGTGCCTGCCGACCTCTCTGTACTTGGGTCCTCCTACCCAGCCTACCTTGCTTCCTCCCAATGTCCTGCCTGGCAACAGGAGAATAACCAAAGAAAGCAGCACAATTAGGTGAGTCACCTGAGGTTCCGGTTCCCGTTCCTGTCTAGAACCAAGTGAATCGGAGATGACAGAGAAGCAGAGCTTCAGGGAAGGCCCCGCATGCTCTGAGTGACCTAGCCCAATTTCTTTGACTCGAGACTCCCTGGCGCGAAGGTTTCTGGGAATGGAGCGTGGGGATTCCGGAGGCCGGAATTCAGGGTTCACCCTCACCGCCAGCTCCAGCCGCAAGGGCTTTGCAGGCACTCTGTCTCTGATGGCCTCTCTTCGCAACAGGTCCCGGAATCCTCATGCACTGGAAAGTGGTGGCAGGGAAGACTTGAAGCCACGCGGCTGGCGCCGCACGGCTCGCGCCACTGCCCTCGCGCACTGTACGTCACGTCGCAGGGCCGAGGTCCTCCCTCCTCCCCAGCTCTCGGATTACGTCTGCTGAGATATGTCATCCCATTGGCCAAAGGCTTCTGGGAGAGCCAATCACAGGAGGAGGAGCACTTTGAGCGGGAGGCTAATCTCGAGGGATTTGAGAGTTGAGGAAAGAAGGTCCGGCTGCGAGAGGTAGTAGGAGGCATTCTCTTGGCTGCCGCCTTCTCTCTCCGTTTTGGATGAAAACATTCCGAAAACAGGGTCAGGGCTCTGCAGTTAGGCTTTAGGGCACTTGAGGGACACTTCCGGCTTCTCTTTGAACTGGCTGAAAATGGCGGCAGCACTGCTAAGAGCGCGCTAGGCTTAATGGAGGAAAAAGTTCCTGAAGGGATCTCCTCGCACCTCGTCCCCCAATCTCTCATCGAGATATCTTCTAAGGTCAGAAATATTCAGGAACAAGGCCATTGGGCTAGTTTCTGAATTCAGGTTTTTCCCAGATTCCGCTCCAGCCCCCAGTCTTGGAGAACTGGTGACTAGCAGGACATCCCGTCTGGAGTGGTCGCCAGTGCTTTTCCATAGATGGTTTATTTAGCACACTCCCTGACTGGAAACAGCTGTTTTCAGGGGTGATGTGAAAAATGGAGTGATGATCTCAAGATTATAAACATTTTAGAGAGAATGCTAACCCACATTGTCAGTCTGGACAGTGGATCTTTCCCCTGTGGGTTTTAGGCCCCAGTTCCTGGCTTTGGTTAGATGTCCCCTGATACCCAGCACTGGATGAAAGCTGCTGAATCCAAAGCCATTGATGACGAAGTGTGATGAATGGAAACAGAGCGGCCACCACCGAGGCCAAAAGAAGGTAGAAAAGGAAGACGCCTAAGGGGAGGAGAACCTGCAAAGGGACGAGACGTGGAGGGGTGAGTAGTATGGTGCACTCAAATGTGTCTTTATTGGCATCTAATATTTTTTTCAAAAAGGATTTGCGGTAGTTGACTAAGCAATTGGGGAGGGGGCGGGTGGAGTGTCGAGCATTTCCAAGTCAGGTAATATTTTCTGTAGTTTGAGACCTCTGCTCTTAAGATGGAAAAAGAAACCAGAACAGAAGACATTTTCGGTCGCAGTTGTCATATTTTGAAGAGGAAGCAATTCGTGAAAGGACATAAAACTTAACAGAAGGACAGATTGTAGATATTGTCTGCAGCGTGCAGATACACAAAAAAAGCAAGCAAGAAAAAAAAAAAGACAGAACAATACTTGTTTGTGGCATCTGTTACTGCGGAATCAAGAAGGGACTACACAGTGGCGCACCGGTGCAGTTATAGATGATTCTGTGGAGTTCTGTAACAAAAATATAAATGCCCTATCCCCTTATGAATATACTGTTATTAGATGAGCAGAGAGGACTCACTTCTTGGTTGTTTTTTAACCCAATACTATTTTAATGAAATCTTATATTGAATTTCTAAAGGGAATGTTAAATGGCCATCCTACCTAGGGCTTCAAAAATGACAAACTTGGGATGGTAATGTGTAGCCACCAGAGGGTAAAAAAGGATAAAAAATGTTTTGTTTTCCTCTGTATAGATAGCCAGTGTTTTTTTTTAATTGATTTTTTAAAATACCTTCTTGGCATATATAGTTTCAGTCTATTTTATTTTTTTAATCACCCTAAGCAGAGACTGAACCCACAACCCAGGCATGTGCCCTTGACCAAGAATGAAGCCGGCAACTTTTCACTTTGCGCATTGACCCCCAGCCAGTTGGGCCACATCAGTCAGGGCTAAAATGCAGTTTAATATCCCAGTTCTCCCCGAATCTTTCACCATTTAATGGTATCTTGTCTTTCTTTGTGTGCAAGTAAAGGGCAATGGTTGTGAGTGGGAAAGTTAAACTTTGAGAGTTGTAAATTGACTGCTGAATGTAATATTTCATGCATATAAAAAAGGCAAAAGAAAGAAAGAAGGAAGGAAAAAAAGCAGAAACAAAAAACTACACTGTCTCTCTAAATATGTCCTCAATCCACTGACTTCTCTCCATTTTTACTGCTACCACTGTAGAGAACTGCCTGTCACCACCACTTGACCTTCAAACTAATGTCCTTGCTTTCACTTTTGTTTCACATTTGTCACATAAGTAGCCTGATCTTTTCAAAATGTGAGATCATATCTTTCTGCTCTCTAAAACCCTCACAGGCTTTCCCCTACCTAAGAATAAAATAAAACTCCTTTCTTTAACCTATAGAACCCTTCATATTCCGATTCCTGCCTATTCCTCCCTCCCCATTTGCAAAGGCTCTGCTGGATCCAGTGTGTTTCAGCTCCACACTTCAGAGCTTTGGCATTAGTAGTTACCATTGCTCATATCTTCTCATGGTTGGCTGCTTCTTACCATTCAGATTTCAGCTTGAATGTCACCTCCCGGGGGTTTTGTCCCTGACAGCCAATCTAAAACAGACCACAAGTTCCCATTAGTCTGTTTTAAATCTCTGCATCGTCCTCCATCTGATATTTATTAATCTTTCCCCCGCCCCCTTAGAATGGAAGCTTTCTGAGAGTAGGAAATGTGTCTGTCTCATTATTCTTGACACTTACTAGCTTATAGTAGGTGCTCACACTAACCCAAGTGGAACTACTCTTTTTATTTTCTATTAATGGAGTGTAAACAGTTTTTCCCTGGTGCATATTAATCCTTGAGGTACTTTATCTGAAGGTAGCTCTTTCAGATAAATTTAAATTTTAACAACTTTTCCACCACTGAGTTGTTTTTTTACTTGTATATAAGTTTATTTTGAATATAATCTACAAATTCACTGGTGTTAAATTACTTGTCCAGGATTGCACAGTTAATAAGAGACTTTATTCACTCACTCATCTGTTGCTAAATATGAGACATAAGGCTGAGCTCTTGGGATATACTGGAACTAGAAGGACACTGTTCATGCCTTTATGGAACTTCTGGTGGGGGAGACAGAAACACACATACACACACATGAAAAAACCAAGGCAAAACACTTGTTTTTAGTTGTGGTATGTTAGTGGTGGTATGTTAGTGGTGGTATGTTGGGTTGTTAGTGGTGGTATGAGGGAAACAAGACCAGTCCATCTCTAGAAAATCATTCAGTATTTAAAATATGGCTCTCATCAATGAACCAATGAGGTCAGCAAACATTTTTGTGTTGTTTTACTTTGGTAATCATCTTTGGCTTTTGAACTTGCTGTGGAGGAGCAGGAATAGATGGAAAGTAGAGGTAGAAGACATGATAAGTTAATAGGAGATGATTCTTAGATATTGAGAGTTTAAGGCTGTTGTTCATTTCTCTGTTAAATGTATTCATTTCCTACTCTAGTTTTTTTCAAGCTCATCAAACAAGTGCTGTGATGCCTGCTTGGTTTTCCAACACTTATGAGGGAGTCTTTTTTGGCCACTTTCGACCTAATAGGAGGGTTTGTGAGACTATAGACCAAATACGAGGGGGTAAATAATAACTAGATCAGCCTGATGAGAAGTGCACATTTATGCCGAGGAGGAGTGGAATTGGAAGTCCAGTTTAGAGAATAAGGAAAGGTCAGATTAGGGTTAATAATAACTGTTACTTTAATGTTTTGAATGAATAAATGTGGCACCTTGAAAGCAGATGAGGAACTTGGCCTTTTTCCTGATTATAGTGTAAGGTGATGGAAAGAGCATGGGCTTTGGAGTCAGACTGTTGTGGGGTTCACTTCTTAGCCAGATGAGCTCAGGCAAGTTTCTTAACCTTGTTGAGCCTTGATTTCCTCCTCTGTAAAATGGTGGTAATAGTCCTGGCTGGTGTAGCTCAGTGGATTGAGTGTGGGCCTGCAAACCAAAAGGTTGAAGGTTTGATTCCCAGTCAGGGCACATGCCTGGGCTGTGGGCCAGGTGTCCAGTAGGGGGCTCATGAGAGCTAACCACACATTGATGTTTCTCTGCCTCTCTTTCTCCCTCTCTTCCCCTTTCCCTAAAAAAATAAATAAATAAAATCTTTTTAAAAATAGAGGTAATATTATCTCTATGGTGGTGTTTTAGAAGTTAATAGATAATGAGTGCAGAATACCTCTTATCTGATAGATGCTCCATCATTGGTTGCTATTATTGGGCAATGGTGAGCCAATGAATGTTTCTGGGCAGGGTAGATATTGATAATAATAACAAATCAATCTTAGTGAGTTTATACTATGTCATACATTGTTTTAAGAACTTTATGTGTATTTTAATTCTCACAGAAGTCCTGTGAGAGAGATATAGCTATGATCTGCCTTTTATAGTTAAGGAAACTGAGGCACTTAGAGCTTATATAATTTGTCCAAAGTCACATAGTAAGTATTATATTTACTTAAGTGACTGAATGTACTTAGAAGGTTTAAAGCCAGTCATTTTGACTACAGAACATGTGCTCTTAACCACTATTCTAGATTATAAAAACTTTATGATAATTCATTTGGCAGCAGTCTACAGGATAGATCTGATTTTTCAGTAAGATAGAAAAAGGAAAATTTCATCTCATCATTATCATCTTTGTTTAGTAACCCCTGAGTGAACATGAAATAGTAGTCTTTGTCAAGCATGTAAAAAAAAAAATCCAGTCTCTGTTCTTCATGGCCTAATTTAAGAACATATTAAGATAACTCTTAACTCATAAAAAGAATACTTGTATAATCTTTATTTTTTTAGGACAAGTGTAAAAGAATATATGAACTAGATAATCTTAAGTTTGAAGTTCACAAAGAAAGCTAATTTTCTTGATGTGAGACTTTTCCTTACACATGCTGTTATCTCCCCTAAAATATTGCGTGTTTATTGTGTTCCATTTATTCTGCCCCTCAAACCCACATTACTTTAATTTGGGGACAAATGGAAGGACAGTGATTTTCCTCAACAGCCCAGTGGATTCAGCTTCCTTCTTGTTGAGAGCATAGACACTAAGAACTGTTAAGTACAGGCATTTATTTTTTTAATTAGCTTGAATGCAGTTAAACCAAAACAATGATATCCTCTATCATCCTTATCAACACATAATAGTCCTATTTTTAGGATTTCTCTTTTCCTCCCTTCCTATCTTCCTTTGGGAAAATGCTTTGGGGTAGAAAGCAACACACCAAATAGCAGTAGGCAAATAAAATCAGTTCTTTTCTCTTTCCCCACCTGGAAAGGAGAGGGAACAAGAACCCCACCATCAAGAGAACCGACTCTCCGGCATGTCATTCTAAAAAGCCCTGTTCCTTTGGGCCCCCTGGAGCTCTGCAGTAATTCCTCAGAGATTGTACCGTCTCCACTTTAAATATTAATATATATATAAAACTTCCCTCTGTCTCTCTCCTCCTCTCTCTCCTTTTTTTTTTTTAATTTCCTATAATAAAGTTTCCTATTGGATAAAATCAGCTCCCTGATTTATGCCTGGCTCCTATTGGAAGTTCTCAGGGGCTGACATCACTTAGGAAAGCGAGGGGGTAGGGCTGCCAGATCAGTTTGTCACCACCCAGGCTCCCTAGCCTTTGGCTGGGTGCAACTTCCATTTTAGGTGTTGGATCTGAGAGAAAAAAAAGAGGGAGAGAGAGAAAGAAGACCAGGAAAGATCCTGAAAGGAGGAAGAGGTGGCGAAAAAATCAACTGCCTTGCTGGATTTGTCTTTCTCGACACATTGACGAAGCCTTGGGTTTCTTTCTGAAAGGACTGGTTTTTACAAGTCCACATTTGAGGTGTGTGCCTTTTAAAAAAATGTGTATATTCAGACGGGTAAAGGAGGATAAGCCAAGTCGAATTTTTGTCTTACGGTAACCAGAGGGAATTTAAAAATGAGAGAGACTGCTATGCTGACGGGTGACTTTTAAGCAATTACTAATTTTCCTTTCTACTTACTTCGGGGAATTTTATTGTATTAAAAAAAGGTAAAATATTCAAGACCCAGAAACAAACTTCTAGATCTCTCTAACAGAGGGAGATGAATAGATTTAGAGGGGTAAGAGCAATTCCATAAATTTACGTTTTGGAGTGTTACTTGATTTTATACTTTTTTGTGTGTTAAACTAACAAACTTGTATTTTCAGAGCCCAAACCAAAGGTTGGGTTTTTTTTGGCATGTTGTGTGTGGGTTGGGAAAGGAATTTGTCCGGGTAGAAAGCTGGTTATACATATGGTTCTTAATGTGTTTCGAAACTTTTATCCCTCCTTTTATCATTAGATTTGTGGAAGTGGAAAGTTGCAGGGAGCTTTGCAGCTTAAATGGTGGTGTTTTTCCCCCTCGGAGAGTTTGAACCGCCCAGATGGCTTTCAGCCCTGCTATTCCTGGGTGGGTCCCTCTTTTACTTTCCAGGTGTGGTGGGTGGGAGCCTCATTCTCCTGCTAGACGTTGCCTCCCTGCTTTGCCTTATAAGAGAAAACAGATGGGTCCATGTTAGCTGAATTGTAATCTCCTTTTCTTCTAAAACTACCTTTGATGGCAGAGATTTGTGGAGTTGTATGTTCAGACTGTAAATACGATAACGTTTGGTTTATGAAAGGGATAAGGAAATTCTAATCATGCTGTTTAGTTCACCTGAGTAAAGTGGCAACACACCTGGAAAAATGTGCAGTTTTGTACTGTCTTAAAGGACCATGGATTAAATAAGGTTAGGCTAAGAGAAAACACTTATACAAACTTTAGTGTTCAGAATGCATTTGAGAGAGCACAAGGGGAATTCTTATTTTAAACCAAACTGAAAGTTCTTTTTTGGAGGTGAGGTTTTTGTTTGCTGTGAAATCAGAAATCTGTAAGAGCTGAAGGCCCATGACTGTGCTTTCATTATCTTACATTTAATCTTAAGATCTGTGGTGTTCTTGCAAATACATTCTTGCAGAAATACCGATTCTAGATAATTATATAGCCAACTCATCAGTAGTTGAAAACTGGTATTCTCTTCCTTCTCCTTTTGAAAATGCGAATCAGTCTGAAAATTATAGCTGGATTAGATGCTGCCCTACTTGTAACAAGATGGGCCTTAATATGTAAGCTGCTTATTAGCTTTAAAGTGATATGTGTCTGTTATCTCTGACTTTTGTGCTTCCCCCACTCAATTCTTTTCAGACTAGAACACTTCCTTGTATTTCTTTTCTAGAAGTGAGAGTGTACATTTTGCAGGATGATTTCATCCTTATGAGGTTGTGGCTTCATAGGAAACAACTTTGTTTCTCCTTTTAATACAATCTGTGCAAGGGCTGCAGTAAGATTTTTAATGTCTGGATGTCATGATTATAGCAAGTGCAGTTAAAAAGAAAAGAGACAATGTGTACTAGAGTCTGTTGAGCGGTAGTTCTTATTTAATATTTTCCGATTTTTCTTTCAAATGCTCTTTCTGTCTTGACTCCAGCCTAAGGAGGTTTCTTGGTGCATCTTTGAAGGGTTGGTCATGTTGCTGCCAGAGTGTCGGTTTTCCATTCAACCTTTAGGGGGAGGGATGAGGGAATCTGAAGGAGTACAAAGGCAGTTTGAAAATAGGTTCTGGATGACTGGATGGTGGTGAGTTGGGTCCAGATTTAAATACTGGGCTTTGTGTAGCTGCAGCGAGCATCCTAGTCCAGGACTGTTTCCACGAACTGAAGCATTGTTTTGACTGGTATGTACTATAGAGCCTTTCGGATGATCAAATGGAAGATTGTCTTTTACCTCACCTCTGCTAGTTCTAGTTCAGGAAATATAAGGGGTGCATATAAGTAAATCTCTTAATTTTTGTTTTACTCCTCATTTTGGTTTTAAGATAAAAAAATGACAAGCAAGTATAAGTTGTGCAGATTTTTCTCTCCTTGTTTGACTCCGGTATACTGTTGGTTTCTTTGTTACATGACTAAGGTATGGTCCGTGCTCCAGGTGGGGGTCTCTTGTGGGTGGTTAGAGTTCCAGTGCTTTTCTTAGGGTTTTCAATTATGGGGAGTCAAGAGGGGCTAGAACATGTTCTTTCAGCTAGTATAAAGATTGAGACCGTTGGAAATTAAAAAAAAAACTCCCAGTAATTGAAATTCACCCTTAGGTTTATGAGGTAGTTGCTCTCTATGGATGGATGCAAATAAATTAAGCAAACATCACTATTCAAATGAATAACACAATGATTAACTCTGTGTAATTTATTGCTTTCTATTTTGGTATCTGATGGTCCTGTTACTAACTGCCAGCCCCTTTCCCTCTTCTTTCCCCCTCTGTGTGCTACTTAATTTCCCACAAACAACTGTTTTTTTTTGCTTTGTTTTTATGTGTTTTAAGGAATTTGAGCTTCAGAGAAGCTGAGGTTTGTTGAAAATCTCACTGTCTGTAAGTGGCCAAGGCCAGAATTAAACACTGGACTGACTTTCTACAAAGTCTATGGGCTTAATCACTAATACACTTCCATTTTCCAGAGAGAATAGGAAAAAGAGCCAAAACTAAAATAAGCCCTTGCTAGAAGGAAAGGTGTTTCATCTTGCAGAGGGTCAGTCCTTGCTTTTGATTACCAGTGAAATTACTTCTTCTAGAGAATTTTCAGGCATGTGGTTTAAAATGATATTGCCAATTTGCAGGGCAGAGGGCCATAGCAATTAGTTCAAATGTTTATCACACTGTATTAAAATTGTTTATTTTTGTCTTCCCCTCTAGACTGTGAGCTGCTTGAGTGTAGGTACTAGCTTATTTCTGTATTCTCTTCTTCACAACTGTCTTAGTGTCTGATATATACCGAGGTGCTGCTCAGTAAGCCTTGTTTAAATAGGCACTTGATGGAATGATTGAGGGACCTTTCTGGGGGAGGCTGAAAGGAAGTTGAGATAGGAAGCAATACCACCTAGATTAATAAAATTGCAATGTAATTTTGAAACTTTTACTGTAGTCTATAGTTTCCACCTTTGACACTTTAAGGAAATTTTGACGCATTTTTAAGTAAAGTTTCTTGACATACTGAAGACTTAAAATTTTAATATTTCTTTAATCTTATTTATTTTCTGGGCAAGCATTTCAAAGAATAGTATAAAAAAGTAAGGGTCCTCATCAGTTCATTTCATAACATAAGCAGCTGTTAACTTCAACCACTGAGTGGAGAGGAACTAGGGGAGAGGAACTTGTTACCCAGAACATTTTAGGGTGGCACCAGGGAAGTATTGCTTTGAGCCATGTCAGAAGTGAATGGTTTTTATACTTGTTAATAAAAACATAAAAACCTTGGGGTAATAGTTTGAACATCAGTGTTTGAACAAAAGTGTGTTCAGATATCATTATGTTTTGTCACTGCTTCCACCGTGAACCTTCAGGAGATTTTGTTCACAAATTGTATTGGGAAGTTTTATGAGTTTAAGAACCCACATTTTCATGGATAATTTAGAATAATAACAAGGAACTTGCTTAAAGGAATGAATTGTAGTTAATCAGTATGTGATTTCATGTTCTCTTCCCTCTCAAAAGGGGTTAAATGCCATTAGGAGCTGAAATAGGGATTGCTCTGCCTAAATGCAGCTGCCTTCAAGGTTTGCAGTAGAGAACATTGACGTAGCCTGGCAGGGAGATTGTATGGACAGAAGAACAGCTGTTCTGGTTAGAGCTAATAAGGGGAGAAAGAAGAATATTGATTGATTTGTATTCATTCACATTGTATAATGTACTTTTGGAAGTAATTTCCCCCCCTAATTCAACTTGGAATTGCATGTTGTTGACTATAACATACTAATCATTGAGAACACGGCCCACATTTACAATTCCGGTTCAGGTACAGTGTTCCCCATTTTTAGGGCCACTTCTCCAGTGAGTGCTTCAGTCTGACTCCAGAGGTGTGGGCAGTTTAGATCAGGCATGTAGTGGGGACACTAAGGATCCAGAGTTTTCTTTTTCTAAAGCTGCCGTTGCTGGCCAACAGGTAATGTGGTCACTACTTTCACGAAACATGTCTCATGATATAATGTATAATGATAAAAGCAACTTTTAACTTTTTATTTTGAAAAGAATTTCAAACTTACAGGAAAGTTGCAAGAATAGCACATAACTCCTGTACACTTATATTCACATAGACACCAATTGTTAACATTTGCCACAAATGCTTTATTCTTTATTTTTTGATCAATATGCTGACCAAACAGGAACTTTCCAATCTGGGAGTTCCATAAATGTGGAGAGGCAAGGCAGCATAGCACAGTGTTAAGAGCATGGATGCTGGAGCCAGACTGCTGGTGTTCAAATCTTGCTCTGCCACTTACTAGCTGTGTAACTTTGTGTAAATTGTTTAATTGCTCTAGGCCTTAGTCTCCTTGTCTGTAAAATGAGGACAATAATTTTAACCATTTCATAGGATTATTGCGACAAGTATGTGATAGAATAAATGGGCTTCCTGGATGGATAAGCTAGCTTTTTTTAATGGGGAAAAAGTATCTTTAGTAATAGGTACGTTTGGGGAGTTGCGTGGATGTGGTTACCCAGAAGAAGGGTGCTGGGGGGATGGATGGATAACCTTTAATAAAGTAAAGTGAGATGTGAGTGGGGCAAGAGAAATAGGTGGCAAAGCTTGAGTATCTTACAGTAATTTCTTGAGAGGCTTAGATGCTTTAGGAAAGAAAAAACAAAGAAAACAAGTTTCCCTCATTTTTTTGTATCTATAAGAGACAGAACTCTAGCATCCCTGGGTAAACTTTAATTTTGGCAGAGAATTGATTGAAAAAGCTTAGTTTAGGTTTATTACTTCCGACCTTGAACCAGATTTTTTAGCTCGAAGTCTCACTTGTCCAACCAGGATTTTGTAGGATAACATTCCATTATGAGTGGTTGTACAGGAAACAATTATACAGAAATGAAGACAGGCTTTCACTATTCCTTTTCTTGAAATAAACCTTCCTCTTTTATGTTCAGGAAACATTCTCTGTTTCAATCCTTGTTTGTGGACATTTGCAAAACTGAGACATATAGAAATTTTTAGTTCATCAGTGCTTCCTGTGAGAAGTGTGCTTCTAAGAAAGAGGTCTGCTTTTACGTATGGAAAAGCCAAACATGACCTCTGGGAAATACATATGTGTTAGATGCACCCTTGCTTGGAAACTTCTAGGTTTCTTCCATCCCTTCTGTTTTTCCTTTCCCGTATACTAAGTAACTCATGAAATTAGTGTTTTGAATAGTATTTAAACTAATTTCTGTTGGTACTTCATAGCTTCCTGTCATAACTCCCTCACCCAGCTCTCCACATTTTAAAACCCACATAGTCTCTCTACTGAGTTTCCTACATTTGCTGTTTCTGTTTGCTGTTCTGTTCTCTGGTGTCTCCCTTTGCCTGCCCTATCTTTTTTTTTCCCTTTAGGCTATTGGTCTTTTGACTGTTGCTTTGCCTCACTAACAATATGGAAAAAGTTTCTGATTTTTACTGTAGAATAAATTGTACTCATGTGCTAAAGGTACAAGTGTTGGGATACCGCTTCTGGTTTGTTTCAGTTAGATCTAAATTAGGATTAATTGTTGCGATCCAAGAAAATTGATCCCTTTTAGTAATTCAGATTTTGATATGGGATTTTAGTAATTCAGATTCAGATTCAGACCTCATCCACATTTGCTAATTAATTACTCATTTTGGTTCATTTAACAGTAGAACAAGTGAAATTTACTTTTCCCACAATAAATATCAGTTTTGTGTGTGTTTCCCATGTTGTTCTATATTGTGGTACAGTAGCACATTGAAAGTTCTTTTTGAGGAGTGGAAAGATTTTTGTTTTAGGGAGCATATATTTTAAGAAATCAAAATATATTCTGATGGTTTTGGACATAGGACATTGTTATAGAAACTAGGTCAACTTTTCAATACCTTTATCAAAGCACCTACAGTTCATTGCAAGTGAACTAAATCTCATTGAAATAAAGTAACTGGTGTATATTCAGCACACTTTTAAAATAGAGTAGTCTATTTTAAAGGAGAAGTTGGTGCCAATCTGATTTCTTTCCACTGTGTCTTTGTTGGAATGGGAGTTCTATAACCCTTCTGCTGTTCTCTCTCCATGGACTATTTTGTTAAATCAGGGCAGAGTTGGCTGTTTGAATGTCCGCGCTCCCGAAGGTCAGCCAAACCTGCAGGTGAGGCTACAGGAGACCCTAATTGACGGGCCTAAGAAAAACAATTGGAAAAAAAAAGTATAAAAACAAAAATGAAGCAAAATTTATTTATTTTTCTAAAATTTAACTTTTTGTTTTCATTGAAAAAGTAAAATGTCTTCATTCATTCAAAAGAAATTTGAGAGTCTGCTGTATGCCATGCACTGGAAATAAATGGTATATACCAAATAGACCTCACAGAGCTTAACATTCTAATTGAAAGAGACAGATAAATAAATAAGCAATAAATACATAATATGTTAGAGTGTGATACTATTGAGAAAAATAAAGCAGAATACATAGGATGGTGAATAAGTGCAAAGAGGGGAAGTGAGGTTTTTTTAATAGAGTGGTCAGGGGAGGTTTCACTTAAAGGTATATTTGAGAGAGACCTCAAAGAAATTAGGGTGGAGTCATGTAGATGTGAATAGAAAATGCAAAGGCCCTGAGGCTGGTGGTTACCAGTGAACAAGAGAGATGTGGGAAGTGGACCTTTTCAGAGAGGTCCAATGGATGTGTGTTGGGGAGAAGGGGAGGATAATGTAGGAACTTGTCATGCACTGTACAGTACAAAGAAATGATGACCTTGTCTCATCACTTCAGACCCCGTAGACAATAGCTATTAACAATTTTTGTGTATTTGTAAGGAGTTAACACCTGACCTAGCTTCCATCTTGGTTCCACTGCAGAAGTTCATGTGAATATAGTCAGCAAATAATTTGCAGAGGAGCAGATTTTGCATAGGTTAATGACCTTTGTCTTGGAGAATAATAGTAGGGCAATTACTTAGAATAAGTTTGTATGTATTTGGGAAGTGAGATCAAAATTTTCTTCCCTAAAGAAATGTATTTCTCCATCTTCTTATCTACATGGTCAATCTTCTGTGAACAGGAGAAGTAACAATCTAGACCTGGTACAGTTTCCTTTTGAGTATACTTGTTGGTTTGGTTTATGTGCTTTTGACCAAATACTATGCTTGCCTTACGTATATGCTGCTTTTTCTTTGCTTATTTGACAAAAATTCCTGGTTCCCCAAAGCTCTAATCATTGGGATTTAATGGCTTTCAGGGACTACTTTATAGGTCACCATATCCATATTTCTGTCTTGAATATTGGGGGAGATAATCATTCCTGGTAACTGTATATCTGCTTTCCTTTTACATGTGTATATTTAAGCAGTAAGGGTTATTAAAGCATATACTGAAGTACTTGGCCTCATCGACTTTGGTAGGATTGAGGAAGAAGCAACTAGTAATGTTCTGTGGTAACCCCTTATGGAAAATTAAAGATTTTTGATTAACAGAGTACTTATGTCTTGAATCATGCATTCTTATTTTCCCTTCTCTGGATTTCTGGTTTAGCTAGTCTGTCCCTCAGTGAAGGAGTCTGTCTGTCTGTCTGTCTATCTGTCTGTCTCTCATTTGGAGTTTAGCCCTGGAACTTGACTTGGTTATCCTCTGTTCTTCCTTTTAATTATACCTATCTAGTTGTCATCCTGTTGCTTAATATCATCCTTTGGAGATGACTTCAGTCATGTAACTTTTTTCCCCTTTTCCTTTGGTCAGGTAACTGTTATCATCTTTCATAGGAAATATTCTAGGCAATCACAGATTCTCTCACATTTTGAAGTTGCTTTAAAATAACTGCTTGAGCCAAGGCTGGTGTGGCTCAGTGGATTGAGCGCTGGCCTGAATCAAAGGGTTGCTGGTTTGAATCCCGTTCAGGGCACATGCCTGGGTTGCGGCCAGGTCCCCAGTGGGGGGTGCATGAGAGACAACCACACATTGGTATTTTTTTCCCTCTCTTTCTCCCTTCCCATTTCTAAAAAGAAATAAATGAAATCTTTAAAAAAATAAAATAACTGCTTGGTATGTATTACCTTAATAGTTATAGATGTTTATAGTTGTCTTGAAGGTATCTCTTCCAATGCCATTCTTCTTTTCTAAATCTTTAGTGACTACATGCTACCTTGTGGAAATATTTCTCTTTATGTTTTTTTCTAAAAACAGTTTGCTACTCTTCCTCTTACTTAAACCAGAATTTGAAGTGACTTGCTTGGATATGCGTCAGAGGTAACACTTGGATTCAGAGATTTTGGTTATTTCTATTATATTGCCAACTGGGCTAGAGTTATCTAGGGATTTAGGACTTTGGCACTTTTGGGATGGAGTACCAGACCAGTCTTTGAAAACGTGGGATAGCTCTTTGTTCCCTGCAGGAAAGTTAAAATGAATTGTTTTAAAAATAATCCTGTTGTCCAATCTGCACTGTAAATAAGGATATCCTCCAGTGTAGCAACTCGGGATTCCAAGGAAGGGAGACAATTCTTTCTAGATTCTGAGTCTAGAATATAAGGATTTAGGATTGTGTCATTCCATCTATCCTTATATTTAAATCCATGCTTTCAAAGTGCCTCTGAATGATTATTCAGATTGAATAATGACGTGAGCTGTCTGGTGAACAGTAAAGCAGACCTAAGTAATATATTTTATAACGACTGCCTTTAAAAAAAGATTTTATTTATTTATTTTTAGAGAGAGGGAGAGGGAAGAAGAAAGAGAAACATCAATGTGAGAGAGAAGCATTGATCAGTTGCCTCTCGTATGCGCCTGGACTGGGGACTGAGCACAAACCCAGGCACGTGCCCAGACCAGGAATTGAACCAGCAACCTTTTGCTTTGTAGGTTGACATCCAACCAATTGAGCCGCACTGGTCAGGGCCCTGTGTCCTTTTTGCAAGAGGAATGTGGTGAGAGGGTTGTCAGAGATAGGCCAATACAGTGGTTCCCAACATTTACATCAGGATCACTTTGGTAACATTTTAAAAATATGAATTTCTAGGCATTCTCTCCAGAAATTGATGTATGGGGGATGGAGAGGTAGATTTGGGAGACTATGTTTTAAAAAAAGTGTTCCAGGTGAGCCTGATCATTCAGATTTGAGGACTACAAAACCTGAACGTTTGAGTTAAGTTACATATTATGTAGTTTCTCAGGTGGATGTTCATTTAATTAGTGTGCGAAGTAGTGAAGACTGGCTCATGGTAGTGGGCGTGATGAACAACAGATGGGTAATTTCAAGTTTTCTGTCATGGTATCCTGTATTGTTTTGTAATCACAGATCACACCTGATTTGGGGGTTATGCTAGCACTTAGCATGTTATGGAGGACTTGCCCTCTCCATTTTAAAATTGTGGAATAAATTCAGGAGAGGATGTTAACATTGAAACTCAACCGGACGATTTGTTTAAAACTTGGCAGGAAGGGCTAATGTTACTTCCTGTCTGAAAAGGAAGTGCTGGCTTCCTTCCCTTCCTCCTTGGCTAACTCTGGTCAACTTAGAATATGGATGGGGGAGGCGCTGATCATGTTAATACTTTTAATGGCCACCCATGCCTTGAGAAATCAGGTTACTAGTGCGGAAACATAATGTTCCCTCCCTTCTTTCCTTACTTGAAATGCGGAGAAGGGTGCTATGTCCCGTCTCCTTGCCCTCACAGTCCAGGAAGCCTTCCAATCTACCAGATATTATTTTACATTCAACCTTATACCTCCCCTGTATTTTCTGACATTTGAAAATAGATCAAGGAGTTGTAGAGAAGAAACTGAGATCCTTTTGACACTGAGAGATAGGTTGTGGAAAGGAGAACATAATTGAGCAGAGGGGAGTGGGTGACAAAGGTTTCTTATTTTTAAATTGAGCCAAGAAAGCATTCCTTCTAAGTGGGACCAGTTGGCACTCTTCCTGCTATTTTAGTCCAGGCTTCTCCTTCCTACTGGCCTGTCAATTGTATTAAGTGTTTGATGTGAGTTTGAACTGTGTTCTCTGGAGTTGGGGGGAGGGAGAGTGGTGGAAACAGCTGGTGCCTTCATCAAGCTATCTCAATTACGCTTCTTTTCAGAGTGTGGCTTTTTCAGAGTGTGGCGGGTGGGGGATGGTGGGTGGCAGAGGGACTGGATGTGTGTTAGCCGAGTTCCAGCAACTGTCACGCAGTGGGATTGGATTCTCAGGCACTCTTAAGTCTGTGCGGGATGTTGTCTAGTGGAATGTAGCTAAACCTTTCCCAAACGCATTCATTTCTCTGCCTCCCCTTCCCTCAGTTCTTTCAGCTTTGGATATGATTTGGTGAGAAAGGGGTATATGGGAAGTTAAATAGCAAAACAGATTCATGCTTTTCCAGCCATTGAGTATTCATTCAGCTTAAGTCTTTGGGCCCCTCCATTGACTTTCTTTTTACCCATTCATTATTATTGTACTTTGGTGGGTTTTCCAAATATGTCTGCAAACACCTAGAGATAAAATTAGAACCAGAACTTCTGGTGAAGTCATGCTGAATTGTAATCAGTTGGCTATACTGGTCTCCTACCTTCCCTCCTCCCCTGGGGTGACTATATTTCTGAGTCAGCACTCCCTTTTACCTCTCTCCTTCTCGAGTTGAGACAAAGAATCTATCAAGCATCCTTTCGGAGCAGTAGCATTGATTTAGGTGTGTCCAGTTCTTTGTCTTCTGGGGTGTGTCTTTTACATTTGTCTTTTTAAGTACCTCAGAAAGCTCTCCCACTAGACTCTACTATTTTTGTCTGGTTTTCTGTATCCACCTCCCACTATAGTACTTAATTGACTGATTTATTTGGCCTGGGCAATGAAGTGAGGGAGAATCTGATAAGAATACTAACAATTATAACTAATTTTTCAGTTGTTCTTGAGAGAAAAACAGTCTGATTCAATGCTACGTAAGAGATCTTAAAACTTGTTGTGTGCTTCAGTGATGAAGTTTGCGGCGGCTAGGTCCTACTGTTGAAGTTTGGTTCTAAAACACAATGTGGCTAAATATTTTGTATCTAGCCCTAGAATGGCTGACTGTTGTGTATATTCCAGCTCTACCTCTTTCCACCTAGTTATGTCGGATACAGACATGGACTAATTTCTTCTAAGTTGTGCTGTTTTAGCTCAGTTCCTTTTGTGTCATGTACTATCTAAATCAGGGTTTAGCTCAGAGTACTTCTGGTAGATCCAAGAAGGGGGAAGGAGTCTAGGAGGAAAAAAGGTAATAGCGTATTACTGGTTAGTTGCCTGGAATATCCCTCTAGTCGGAGAACACTCTGGTGCTGAGCCTTGTCCTGTGCGGAGAGAGCCTTTATACAAGGAAAATTGAGCCCTTTGGGCAAACAGTGTTATTTTGGATTTCAAGAATCCCTGGCTAACAGGCTTGACTTCTGTTTGCATCTTTGCTTCTGGGCTTTAGGGCTAAGGTCCATTGGGCTTGTACAAGACAATAGAAAAATGTATCATTTATCCCATTCTTGGAAGCAGCTGAGAACCCTTATTAGGAAGAGAGGCTTTCTTTTCTGAGGAGGCTCCAAATCTACAGCTTCTGACCATTGTGGGGGAGTGGTAAGCAAAAAAATGCTGAGGTTGTTGTCTTGACCTCTTTGTTGCCAGAGCTACTGTGCAATTCCTAGTCATTCTCCTCTCAGTCCCTAGCAGAGTAAGGAACTTTGTACCTCGCACCTGCTAGTGCCTATATCCTGCCTCTTTGTAGGGTGGAGTCTGCTGCCTTTGTTTGCTCTCTGTGGGGCCTCTTTGGAACCAACTTTATGCTTGTGGGGAAAAGTGTTTGAAAGACTTTGGAATCAGTGGAAATGGGTGATCTAGAAGGTGACAGAGGTTGTGCCCTAAAGTGGTTCTCCAGGAGGGAATATTCCATTGACTGATTCAGGTTGGAGATCAGATTGTCATGATGGAGCTTTCTTTGGGATGCATTTATTACATGTAGCTGACCTGAGTGTATTATCAGTGGTAGCTTTAAAATCCTCAGTGCAGTGCCTCCAGAGTGAAGAAACTTGCCAAGTAGAAATCTGAAAAATTCCCTCACCCCCTCCGAACCCTTAGATCCACACACAATATCTTTCTGCTGATTCTTAAAGGCTTGAGCTTTGTCCTATGCAGTGTTGGCTTGGGGCAGGGAGGAGGGTTGTTTTCCCGAACATGATAAGGAACTGAACAGGGCAAAGTGGGAGCTCTGGCTGGTGATTGGTAGACAGGATGCCCTGGAATGCGGTTGGCCTGCAGCCCAGAATCCAGCACTTTGTATTTGTTTGTTTCTGGGAGACTGTGGTCTGGTGCTACTGTGACAGGAAGTGAGAAAGCTGGGAGTGGGGAAACGGAGAGGGGCGATGTCTTTGTGGTTCTCCTGTGAAATCTCTTTGTCCCTGGAGAGCAGCTCTGCTGCAGGACTCTACTGAGAAGAGAGCAGCCTTTGTGTGTCTAATGGGTCTCAGAGCATCTAGCTACTCTGAGGGATTAGGGAGTGTGAATTCTGACTGTGGCATTTTGCATTTTAGCACTGAGTTATATAAATGAACTCAATCTCTTAGCATTGGGGATCTCCCTGAATTTTTGCACATATTACTATTATTTATAGACCTCTAGGAATTAATTATGAAAGGAATTCTAGAAGGAGATAGATGCTAATTTGTATATTTTTAAAAACTGTATATTGCAGATACCTTGTTGGTTCTGAAAGGCATTACTGAGGCTCTACATTCTAGGTATCATCCTTTGAGTTAGCACTCTATTACATCCAGAGCTGGAGAAACCTACCCATTCTTTGATTTCAGTATTTAGAGATACTGGCAAGTCTCTGTTTGCACATAACTAAGGAATGAACGTTGGTAGTTTTTCTGGGATTCTGCCCCCCTCCTTTGTCTAGACTGAAATAGCACCTGTAGCACTTCTCTGTTCCCCTCTGCCCCCAACCCCCCGTTGTTTTGTCTTTTCCCTGCCCTCCATTCCAGCTGTGAAACGGGCATCTCTTCTCACTTTGTGGATTGGGTGGCTGAGTCCTTAAACTTCTTGCCAAGCTGGCTAGCCCCTGAGCACACACACACAAACCAGCCTTTTATTTCTGGGAAGGACAGCTGCCCTAGAGGCAGATTGCTAACATACCTCTAGAACAATCCCTCCCCTCTGTTCGGATACTGGCTAGCACAATCTTTCCTGCTTCTAGTTCCTTCTGTTTTCCACCCCCAGCTCTGATCTCTGAGTTTGGTTTAGTGAGATGTCATATTAAATATGAGAGTAGAGATATTTGTGATTAGATTTTCTTTCTTGAGGTGGGAGTGATTAGAGAACATGGCACGTAGCTAGATTTCTAGAATAGCCCTTCTAGTAAAAAGTTCAGTGATTTTGTACAAAGTGGTACTACTTTTATCTCTCGTACCATCCCTCCTTAGTTCTTGTTTCTTGTAAAGTGTGAAATCTGATGTAGATTGCAAGCTCTTCTTCCCCAGAATTGAAAAAGGTCTCGTTCTTTAAAGTGAAGGGAAGACCAAAGGTTTAGCTGCCCCCACCTCACCCTTTCTCACCTCCCTCGCCTCCTCTCCCAGGTTTACTTTTGGTCAGCTCTATTGGTATTAGAATGCCCTTTAACCACAAGAAGCATAGAAAGTTCATACTCCTTTCATTCTGTCCAGGAGAAGGAACATGGACTTGGAGTACAACAGATGCTTTTCCAACACTTAACTAGTATGTGGCCTTGGGCAGGGTACTGAATGCTTCTGATACAATTCAGGGGTGTCAAACTCATTTTCACGGGGCGGGCCACATCAGCCTCGAGGTTTGCCTTTGAAGGGCCAAAATAATTTTAGGACTGTATAAATGTAACTACTCCTTAACTGTCAAGAAGTTGAAATTACATTAGGCCCTTTGAAGGCAACAGTGAGGCTGATGTTGCCCCTGGTGAAAATGAGCTTGACACCCCTGAGTTGTTAAGATTTTAATTAATTTATTTTTAGAGAGGGGGGAAGGAAAGGAGAAAGAGAGCAAGAGAACATCAATGTATGGTTGCCTCTTGCCCACCTCCCACTGGGGACCTGGGCCTGCAACCCAGGCATGTGCCCTGACTGGGAATCAAACTAGTGACCCTTTGGTTCTCAGGCCACCGCTCAATCCACTAAGCCGCACCAGCCAGGGTGACACCCCTGAGTTTTAAACTATGTATCAGATACATAGATTAGAAAGGGGCAAATAAAAAAAATAAAAAGGGGCCAATATTAACTCAGAGGTTGTTTAGAAGATTATGTGATAATTTATAGGGGAAGATGAATAATTAACAACTCACAACTTTTCTTTCCCTGTGTGGTCAGATTTTCTTTTATATAGGGAGAAACATTTCCTTTAGCTCTCTATCCTATAGATGAAATAGGACCTTCACATTTGCTCTGATTTCCTCATAGACTCACACCTTCTCTCTCTTTGTTGCTTGTCTCAGAAGGGAGCTGTATTCTAAACTTGTTGGAACAGATGTCTTTTAGAGAAGAAGGTGAGGGGGGAGAGAAATATTGATTTTGTTGTTCCACTTATTTATGCATTCATCGGTTGCTTCTTGTATGTGTTCTATGAGGATTGAACCTGCAACCTCCCGGTGTATTGGGGTGATGCTCTGACCAATTGAATTAACCTAGCCAGGGCTGGAGGGGATGTCTTGTTGCTCTTTTTAAAGAGGTTTGAGGAAGCAGGACTGTGTAAATATGACTCACTTATATGCTTCCAACTTTTCTAAGTGATCTTCAAACAGCGGGAAAGAGATGGTAGGAATGCCATTGACAGAAAGTAAGGGGGCTGGTGAGAAGCTGCCTCTTTAAAAAGAAGAATGTGAGCTCAGGTGGGTAATCTCTAGTAAGGTGAAGGTTAAGGTTTTTTCCCCATGAAAATGTTTTTTCTCCCTTAGGGTAAAGGAAGAGTAAGATATCCTGGTTAATTTTAGGATTTCTCTTTTATGACAAGAGTTAAATAAATACCTTTCTATTTTGATTAGACTTTTTCTTATTGTCCATTGTATACCTGACTCCCTCTCTTTTTCTCCTTTTTGTAAGAAGGGGAAAGGCAATTGGTCTCTCCCCTTCCTCCAGTCTGACACCTCCCTCTGTTTTTGCCCCTCCCTCTTATCTTTGTTTTCTTTTCGGCCTCTCCTAAAGCTTTGCTTTCTCCTTATAAGGCTAAGTGAGGCGCCTTTGGCAGGGTTGCAGCAAGGATGCAGGTAAGTAATTTAGTGTGTCTCAGACTCTCAGGATTCAGAGGAAATTTTGTATCGTCTGTCCCAGTGGAGGGCCTTGGAGAGGCCCTGGGTGCTGGGGGAGGAGAAGAAGGAGGCCTGGCCTGAGAGATCAGAAGGACTTGTTAGACCAGTCCTGTGTGTGTGTCATACATGCTCTAGAGAGAAGCAGGTTTTGTTTCTTCACGTACCCTTTCAGTCCTAGTCCCCCTCACTAGTTGAGAGCCACACCCTTTGCTTCAAAGCCAGTCCAGTCTTTAGCCATTTCAGTATGTTATCGTTTGCGGGGGGGGGGTCCCCAGAATACTTGGGAGGGCAAAAGAGAGCAAGAAAAATGTTCCATCTGGTTTCTGAATTTAAGGTTAAGGTGGTGGAGGTGTGTTTTTTATTTATTTCCCTTTTAAAGTCACAATAAAATTTTAAATCCTGACAGGTAACTTTGGGCCAGGTCAACCTCTTTTTAACAAGAATATTTAAAAAATTTTAATGTATTTATTTTCTTCCTTTTCTTTGAAACTCCAATCGGATAGAATACATCACTCTTTGCCAGAATTCCTTAATTCATCAAAGAGATTCATGGTGGGCACAGTGAGATCTTTGTAACAGTGAAAAATCCTTCAGTCAACCGTTTCGTCGACTGGGAGAAGGGGGAAAGGAGGGCCTGGTATAAAAGATCCACAGGGAAGTACGGAAACCGCTAACACCTAAACAAAGCCTTTTTTTGGGATATCCGTTTAGTAACTCTGAAAGTGCTCAGTTGAGATGAGATTGTGAAGTGAACCGAGTTCTCTTTTGCCCTGATGCAGCTCATGTCAGGTTCTTAGGCTTAGTGCAGGAGTGAGACTTCCCAGCCAAGGGAGAAATACTAGAATTGTCTGAGCTTCTAATGGTAGAACATCAGGTGATGGTGTTAACCTAGGCTTTGGACCTCTGGTAGTAAACACTCTTTGTGATAAGAAGCCATGGAAATACTATTGACAAAATATCTTCTTTTATTTTAAAAGTAAAATGGCAATTTTCTGTGCATGGATGAACAAGTGAAATAATTGCTTTGAATTCTGGGGCAAATGCCAGTTACGGCAAATGAATAATACATTTTAGGTATCTAGAAGACCTACCTTTCTTGGCTTGAATGTTTGTAATACAGTTTAATAGTGTTACAGGTGCTATATTTTATTGGTCAGTGTTCTTTAATAGGAGGGGGCTCAGTGTGCTTTAACAAGAAGCCATTTAAAATGGCTGGGATGTCACGGAAGAGAAGTTTTGCTTATCATTGATTTTAGAGGGAAAACATTTCTTTGTGACACTGGTTTTGATTTCATAATGAGTAAGTAGGAAGAAAGAAAAAACTGATTTTAGGGCTGGCTACAGAAGATAAAATTTCTTTCCTAACAACCCAAAGACTATTTTGGGGGTTTAGAATTTTCAGGACAAATAATTTTCCCTTTTTTCTGCAGAGGTTTGCTTGCCCAATTCTGGTCATGTCTTTTACATATACTTAACTGAATTGCAGGGAGGTATGATTGAGGTTTACAGTCACCCAGGCTAAAATTTTACGTATATTAGCCCATTAAAGCTAAACTCTGAAAAGTAGTAGAAATTGAAGCTTGCAGGGGTTATACCTTCTCTAAGATCTTACAACTAGTTTTTGGCAGAGTGAGGACTTGAAGAACTCCAGGTCTTTTGACCCCTAGTCTGGAGTTTGATATTGTTTTTCCCTTTGAGAATGTAAAGAATTCCTGTAGTTTACAGGGCTACTGTAGATGGGACAAGGTAACATGTGGAGACACGTGTGGTTTATTCAAAAGCCCTACCAACACCACCAAACCTCTAGTCCCTTGTGTTGCTATTTCTTGTAGTATTTGTATTAGCAACAACAGCTTTCTGTGCGTCAAGACGTTTTTCTTAGCACTTTATGTGGTTTGTCTCATTTAGTCCTTACAGCTACTCTGTATTTTATTTCTTCCATTTTTACAAAAAAGGACCCTGAAGTTTGTAGAGAGATTGTGGTACTTTGCCCAAAGTCATATAGGTAAGAAGCAATGAGGCTGGTATTTGAACCCAGTCAGTTTGATTCCAAAGTCTATATTCTTAATTGCTAAGAATTGTAACTCCAAATTATATTTCTACGGCCACTTCACAGCAGAACAAATCGTTATAGGGACTGTGCTATTGGCAAGTGATTTTTGCCCTGCTGTCTGTTTGGCATTGTCCAGCTGTTTGGTCCTTCTGGCTATTTGATTGAATTTAACTTTTTGTTTGGTATTCTTACATAGGAGACTGAATTTTTACCATTGTCATTGCTTGAATGCTGAGCCTTGTAGTAGACTCATAGGACCTATGACTTGTTAAGAATAAAACTAGTTATTCTCAGAAAAATCTAGTCTTAGGGGAATAGCAAGGTTCACGTATATGCATCCCCCCTTCACTTTGGGAGTTCCTTGATGGTATTTTTTTTTAAGTGAGAGCAAGTATAATTCATTTGAAAATATTAAGTGGCAAACCTGGAAAGGTGTTGTGTTGGCTTAGGCTCATAAGACCTTCCTGACTCTTAACTACCGAAGTCAGTTAAGCCCTGGTTGGTGTCAGTGGGTTGAGTGCTGGCCTGAGAACCAAAAGTGTTGCTGGTTCAATTCCCTATCAGGGCACATGCCTGCGTTGCAGGCCTGGTCCCCAGTAGTGGATAAGCGAGAGGCAACTATTCATTGGTGTTTCTTTCCCCTTCTCCCTCCCTTCCAATCTCTAAAAATAAATAAAGTCTTTAAAAAAAAAGTCAGTTAATGGTTTGCAGATTCTGGTCTATTGCATGTGTGTGTGTGTGTTTGTTTATATTTATATTTGATGTATATGGCATGTAGAAGGATCTTTCCTTAAGTGTCTGAGTTATGAGGCAGTATACTGTAGCTTGCCTTCATTCTCTTCCCTCAAGTATGCTTTCTTTTTCCTCCCATTTATTTTTGTTCTCCCACTTGTCTTCTGTGTAAACATATGGATGAACCTTTTTTTAAAAAAAGATTTTATTTATTTATTTAGAGAGAGGGGAAGGGAGGGAGAGAAACATTGATGTGTTTGCCTCTTGCATGCCCCCAACTGGGGACCTGGCCCACAACCCAGGCATGTCCCTGACTGGGAATCTAACCAGTGACCTTTTGGTTCGCAGGCTGGCACTCAGTCCACTGAGCCACACCAGCCAGGGCTGGATGACCCTTTAACCTGAAGATAAATGGAAACTTTTTCTTTTCCCTTTTTTCCTGTGATATAGGGGGAAAATGCTGACAAGGGTTGTAGGGGAGAGGGGCTGGACCATCCATCTTATACTGGACTTGTATTTTTTGGACTTGAAAGTGTGCAGTAGAAAGAGAACACAGTCTTTGGAATGGCATAGATCTGGGAATAACTTCAAAATTTACTATTAGCTGAGACCTTGGGTAATTTCTTCACCTAGAACCTGTTTTCTGGTTTGCAATAAAACTTCCGTAGGGTAGTGGTAAGGATTGCCAGGATAATAAATGTAAAACATTCAGTAATTGTTAGTTCTGTTCACATTAACTTTCTCCTTGGTAATAACCTGCAAAGGCCTTGAATAAGGAATCAAGAACTCATAGCAGAAGTGTAATGCGATGACTGCCAGGCCCTAGAGAAGCACCCTGTGTTCCAGAAACACTGGTCTAGGTGGGACCTCCTAGTAGATAGAATTGAAGTAGGCAAACCAGCTTATCCAGTCCTTAGAACCCAGTTATGCTCTTGATACAGTTAATTTCATCTACTAGTTCACAAAATAGTTTTGGGCTGAAGCATTACCATTAAGTAATGTAATTGGAAGATAGAAACTAGCTCTTGAAATAACTTAATACCTCATATTTGTATAACATACATTATCTCACCTGATCCTTATGGTACCTCTTGAGTTAGACTGGGCTGGTGGTATTGGCATCTTACAGATGAGAGCATGGCAGCGACTTACGGCCATTGTGGGCAAGTGGCTGAGCGAGGACTGGGACCCGACTTCTGAGTCCTATTCTGTTTCTACACAGCCTCTTCTACCCTCTTTCAGGCAGAAAAATCTACCCATGTTTTTAGGCCTAAGAATGCGATTTCTTTCTACTTAACTGTGCTGTCTTCAAATTAGAGCCAGGTGGTCAGCTTTTAAAGCCATGAAGACAGGCAAAGATATTGTTTCCTGACTTAGAGCCCTGGGTAGTTTCCCTCTATCCTTCCTAACTCCCTTGTTGAATTAAAGTCATGAGGGCAAAAAATGGCTGTTTATGTCAGGGTGACAGACAATTTCTGTGCACCAGGGAGTGTTGTCACTGTATGCTCCATAGTAGTGGTAGTTTGAGCTTTTATTAGCAAAGGAAATTACAGGGTGGAGGCTGCTAGAGTGGTAACTGCAGTTCAGGCCCTGTTGAAACCCAGAACTGGAAGAATCTCTCGTGAACTTAGAGTCCTCTTGGTGTGGAAGGTTCATAGGTCATTATACATAGCGGACAGGGCAAGTGCTTAAAATGAAGAAATAGAGATGAGAAGACAGCAACATTTTAAAAAAATAAGGGTACTTATTAAAGACATTTGAGTGGCCTGTTGGAATGTAGGGTAGGAGTATGAAAAAGTAACAATGGGCTTTGGACTGAAAGGAAGAACATAAGTTGATAAGTGATTATGGCAGGCCAGGGCGTCTGGAAGTAGGAGGAATTTATCTTTTTCTTTTTTTTTAATCCTCACCTGAGGAAATGTTTATTGATTTTAGAGAGGGAGGAAGTGGGGCAGAGAGAGAGAAAGAGAAAGAAACAAGGATGTGAGAAAGAAACATCGATTAGTTGCCTCCTTTATACACCCCAACCAGAGATTGAACCTGCAACCTTTTGGTGTATGGAATGATGCTCTAACCAACCGAGCCACCTAGCCAGGTCTGGAGGTAGTAGGAATTTAGAAAAGGGTTGCCACATTCTTGGATTTAGGGACTGGATTCACTGGAAGGAGTCTTAGTGATGGAAAGTTAATTAAGGAGTATATTGGGTATCTGTTTATCAGTTACTCTGGGTACTCTTGCTTGCTGAATGCTGCATATACCGGCATACCTCGTCTTACTGTACTTCACAGATGTTGTATTTTTTCACAAATTGAAGGCAAGACCCTTCACCAGCAAAAAGATTACAGCTCACTTTATAGCAGTGATCTGGAACTGAACTACAGTGTCTCCGAGGTCTGCCTGTACTCTAAGGCAGAGAGGCCCAAGTGTGCTTGGTGGGGCTCTGGAGAGCGTGGGAAAGGGAACTGAAGCAAAGCCTAGGCTAGTCTCCACATGTCTTCCCCACTACACTATTGCACTGGTTTCTCAATGTCTTTGTGGGCATGCTGGGACTGGGCTTTGAGGTTTCTGCCTTGGGGGCGGGAAGAGGGGGAAGGGCATTCCAACAGCATTTTTTTTTCTTTCTAATTTGGTTGCTTGGAAGAGGGGGTGGTAAATGAATTTTTATTCATGTTATAATCTCCTGGTTCTGTATATAAGTACAAGTAGAGGAACCTCTGATATGACAACTACACCCAAGGTCCAGGCATCTGAAAACAAAGTCCAAAGGGCATTTGTCCCATTAAGCAATTCCAAGTCATCTTTTCAGTTACTCCCTTCCATTCCCAGATTGTCTTTTTCCTAATACCTGCCCTTGCTCTTATTTTTTAATGCATTGGGTATATTTTATTTTCCTCTCATTTCCGTTTTTCCTCCAAATATTTCTGCAGCTCTCTCCTTCCTGCTTCCTCCTTGCTGTGGTGGCTGGGATGCTTCTCCCATGATTTTCTGAATCTAAACTGGGCTCTGTGTTAAAACAGTCACTTACGAACTTCTCTTAACAGGTGTGTATGAAAATATGTTTATTAAGAATAAAAACGTTTTTAAGTGGATTTTTTCTTGAGGGATTAATGAGAGGGTGGGGGAGAAGGTTTATTCTAAAACCTGCCTTTCAGCATGGTGTATTTTGGACTGGCTGTAAAGTCTGCTGTAGCCAGGATGCAAGAGCGAAACCCCATTAAGTCCAACAGTGTGGCTATAAATGCCCCTCCATTCACTAGCCAACTTGCAGTTTATGTAATATGGTATGGGGAACTCTTAATTTTTATTTAACTATCATTTATTGTATAAATATTAAATATAAACCTAGATATTTTGATATTATGCCGAGTTAGAATAAGTAAAGAGGTAAAATATATAGTCTGTTTAGAGCTTCTGTAGGATAACAGGTGTAGGAAGTGCTGGGCATTGATTTTTCTAGAGGTTATGATATGAAATAGTCTGAGGGACAGCTTCATAGTTTGAGTCTAATGTTCCTCTTTCTACTCCACAAAGAGCTGAAGGTCACTGAAAATTGTGCCTTTTTACACATAGTTGTTTTGGAATTCTGTTGCTTTCTTGTCTCTGTTAGCCAACACGCACACTTGCCCCCAATACTGTAGTATGGTTTTGAAACATAGAAAGGCCCCCTCATAAAGATACTAAATAGAGGGCCTTAGTTGTGTTTCCTGCCTTCATTGGTAGGAAGTATTTTTCTGCTTCCACTTCTTACTGGTATTTTAATTAGCATATTCTTTTAGTATGTTCAGATTTGGGAGAGATTTTAAGTTAAGATCTGTAACTGACCCTTTATCTGTAGAACTGGCCTGCTCCTGCAGGACAGCTTTTATCAGGTTTGAACAGCTTTAATAAAGTTAATGTCAGCAAAATTTTCCAGGGAGAAGGAATATAACTTTAACCTCATGTCATGACTACAACCTTTAGCCAAATTCTCCCTCTCCTGCCTATAGTGCAGAGACTTGGATCTAGTACTTTCCCTTTCAGTGGTTACTTCTGGAGGGGTGTTAAAGAAGGTAGAGGGCAAAGGCTCCTGCTTGAGCAGACACTGGTGATGGGCTCTCAGGCTTGGTGGTGGCTCGCTTTCTGCACTGCAGTAAAACCACAAGAGGGCATCTTTGGCTCTGGGGTGAATAATTCATCTGTCTCCTCTGACCTGTGACCTTTTCTCTCCTCTCTCTTACCTTCTCTCGGTAGTGTGAAGTGAGGGGGGCCTTCTCCCTCCTTCCTCCTCCTTCTGTGATCCACCTTCCTTTTTACCCTGCCCTGCGGCGGCTCTGCCCCTTACCTTCATGGACGACTCAGAGGTGGAGTCGACCGCCAGCATCTTGGCCTCTGTGAAGGAACAAGAGGCCCAGTTTGAGAAGCTGACCCGGGCGCTGGAGGAGGAACGGCGCCATGTCTCGGCGCAGCTGGAACGCGTCCGGGTCTCTCCACAAGATGCCAACCCACTAATGGCCAACGGCACCCTCACACGCCGGCATCAGGTAACCCCTCCCTCCATCAGACCTGCAGGTAGGACTTTGGCGTGGTCATAGAGAGGCTATGATTCTTTGTCAACTGCTGCCCTCATGGTGATGGGCTGTCCAGAGCCCATGCTTTATGACGAACCTTTACAAGGGTAATAAACACTGACTGAGAGATGGGTAATGTTGCTGCTGTGCTGAGTTGAGTGGACTTATCTCTAAAAGTATCCACCTGACTTCCTGTTGCTGGAGTGGGGTTCCTTGGTTGGGGTGCAGTTCTAGTAGTGGTATATGATATAGTTTGGAGCTGTACTCAGGTTACTTCAGTTTTCTATCCCCCCCCCTTTGATATCAGAAATTCAAGAAAGCAAATGCTTTCCTGAATTTAAATGAAGTGCTTTCCTGAAAGTGAATGCTTGTGGTTGGGGAAGTTGGGCACCTTGCACTCCTATCTCTGGTTCAGTCTCCTTCAGGGAACAGTCTGTACTCAGCAAGTGTGGCAGTGTCCATGAATTGTGTATTCCTGCTCCATATTGTTCCTATGTGCTCTTTTTGTTGGCTGTGCAAATCGGGTGTCTTGGAGGAAGGGTCATTGTTAATTTTGTTGGTTAGACTTGGAGAGGGAGCATCATTCTGCTATTTAACCCAAATAACCACAGGAGCCAGTGGTCTCTGGGTTGGCTGACTCTGTGATGTGACTTGGGACAGCTGGTGTTAGAAATAAGAAGTATCTTATGTTTCCTATGGTTTCTCTAGTCTGACTTTGCTATGATGTAATCTGTCTGGGGTTTTGTGTATTTGTATGTGGGTGTGATAGGCATTGCCTGATAGATTGCATCTGAAGAGATCTCTGGTGAGAACTAAGAACAGTGCTCATGCTTCAGTAGCCCTTTTTACTGATTATTTAATTATTTTTAAGGCAGAGAAGGTCCCTTATTGATGGGGAACCTGTTGAGTGAGAGGACAGAATTCTGATTGGTGGATGCTTGGGCATTTGGAGGCAGTGTGTTTGAAGGTTTCTAGGATTTTTATCAGAACCAGAATAGAGGATTAGGGATAAGAGGTAGATACTGAAAGGGGAGAGCAGGACTGCTTAGGCTTGGAGGTGGTGGGGAATTCCAGGGCTTGTAAATGCGTGGTCTCTCCCTTTTATTTTTAACTTCTGCTCAGCAATGAAACCACACCCGTCCTTCTTCCTGAAAATGTTTAATTTCCTCTCCCTGCAGCCTTATACGCTACGTAATGGGAGTAGGGTGAGGGAGGAATCTTCCAAGGTGGATCTCAAGGTATTCTATTGGAAGAGGAGCCGTTAAATGTATTTTTATATAGCATAATGTCAATAGATTATTTCCTGCTGTTTAAGACAGAACAACTTAAGGGCGACATTTGTGTTTTCTGGCTTTAATAATTGGTGATGAAGATATTGAGACATCTGTTTGCTTGAGGGGAGTTGGGGGTACTTGTTTTCTTCCTACTTGGAAAGAGAGACTCATAGTTCTTGCTTCTTTCTTTAAAAAGCCGCCTGGTATGGGAGTTTCCAGTGGTAGTGGAGCCTGAAGATGTGTGGAGCAATAGAGAACGCTTTTGGAAACTCCCCAACCTAGCCTTCCCAATTTTACTTATATTCTTGTGGCTTCCCAAACAGATTGTGTGCTGTGAAACGGTCTGAGGCTTTGCTGTTTACTCAGCAAGTAGTTTTTGAGTGCCCATTATGTGCCAGGCACTGTTTAAGGCACAAGGGGATGCATCATTGGACCAAACTGCCCCCCGTCCCCCCAAAAAACCATCTGCCCTCATGGAGCTTACATTCTTATGTTCCAGAAACCCAGTTAGTTACCTTGGTTCCAGGTCTGATTCCAGTTTTGAGAAAATGCTAAGACTAAGGAGTAATGTGGTTCTTTTATGAGTACTGACAGAAGGACTCCAGGCCACAAATATCTTCTTGAAAGCCCTTTTCCTGTTTGGAAAAAAGATCATTTGTGTTTGATAGAGCAAACGAAGGCCACAAAATGAATTGTCTTCTTGTGGGCTATGTTTCAGAACGGCCGGTTTGTAGGCGATGCTGACCTTGAGCGACAGAAATTTTCAGATCTGAAACTCAACGGACCACAGGTAATTATTTTGGCTCAAGGTCTAGGCTGCTTCATTCATATCTTCTTACTTCCCCAGCCCATAAGAGCATATTGGTGTCTTGTAAAGTGCCTGGCACATTGTAAGCACCCATTAGTTAGTTTCTTTTATTTTGGAATGAAAAAAATTTTTCTTAATTCTCACCCAAGGATATTTTCTCCGTGCTTCTAGAGAGACACAGGGAGAGAGGCACAGAGGAAAGGACTGAAAGAAGGAGGGGTGTAGAGGGAGGAAGGGAGGAGGTTGGGGGAGAGAGAGAGAGAGAGAGAATGCGAGCCAGTGAGGGAGAGAGAAACATTAAGAGGTTGCTTTCTTGTATTGGAAACCTGGGTATGTGCCCTGATTGGATATTGAATCCACGACCTTTCCAGTCTATAGGATGCTGCTCCAAGCAACTGAGCCATGCTGGACAGGACTTGGAATGAATTTTGATGACTGTTGATCCAGTTTTGATCCTTCAATTACTGTATCCCCTTTATAAGAATGAGTGTGTGTCTATGTTGTAGAAAATCCTGATCTTGAGCTTTAGGCAGTACCTGAAGGGTAACACAGCTAATCAAAGATGACTCTTACTGGGATTTTAAAAAGGTGTTTTAAGTTTATTTTTAGAGAGAGATAAGGGAGGGAGAAAGAGAGGAAGAGAAACATTGAAAGGTACCTCCCGCATACCCCCCAACCGGGAATGTGGCCTGCAACTCAGGCATGTGCGCTGACTGGGGATCAGACTGGTGACTTTTCAGTTCATGGACTGGTGCTCATCCCATTGAGCCACAGCAGCCAGGGCATCTTATTGGGATTTTCTGGTTCATCTTAAAAGTTCTGTTTTGGGTGAACTTTTTAATATCATGCAGATGTAGATGTAGCTGCACTTAACATAGTTCATGTTCACTTATGTAACCAGAAATGGGAAATTAAATCTGCTGTCTCTGTTCTTAGAACTGGGAAATTACTTCTGCCTTTTTGTACAAGTTCAAAAGATGGGTACAGCTACCCCTCTAAAATTGTGGGCCTCATTGAAGATATAAGAGGGGTCTCTCTCTTCAGGGAGACAGTGCTCCTCATGGGAATGGATTGTTAATGTATATGGCTTTAATAGTAACTCCTTTTTCTATTTTCCATTTAGGATCACAGTCACCTTCTCTATAGCACCATCCCCAGGATGCAGGAGCCAGGGCAGATTGTGGAGACTTATACGGAGGAAGACCCTAAGGGAGCCATGTCTGTTGTCTCTGTGGAGACCTCAGATGATGGTACCACTCGGCGGACAGAGACCACAGTAAGCTAAGATTTGTATAAGGTCTAGCCTGATGGAGGAGGTCTTCCTATGATCTGCATTACAGGAGGGGTTAAGCACTTAATTAAGCTGGGAGAAGGGCCACTGATGTGTAATGAAAGTATAAAGAAAGTGATCTCTGTTCGGACAGAGAAGGTAGACATATTGGAAGATGGAATGGAATGGAGAGGAGAGATGGTATATCAAGGTCTACGGTAGCTCTTCTTATAGACATACTTACTGCCAGGGTGGTTTGTCTGCCTGGGAATTCCCTGTAAGTTGGAGAAAAGGTAGATAGTGGGTTGTAAGGCATTTCTAAGTAAGGTGAGATGGAGGTAGGGGTTTGTTTCATTTCTTTTAAGATTTTATAGCCCTGGCTGGTGTAGCTCAGTGGATTGAGCGCGGGCTGGGAACCAAAGTGTCCCAGGTTCGATTCCCAGCCAGGGTACATGCCTGGGTTGCAGGCTATAACCCCCAGCAACTGCACATTGATGTTTCTCTCTCTCTATCTTCCTCTCTTCCCTCTCTACAAATAAATAAATAAAATCTTTAAAAAAAAAAAAGATTTTATTTATGCCCTGGCTGGTGTGGCTTGGTGGACTGAGTACTGGTCTGTGAACCAAAAGGTTGCTGGTTCGATTCCCAGTCAGGGCACATGCCTAGATTGTGGGCCAGGTCCCCAGTTGGGGGCATATGAGAGGCAACTGGTTGATGTTTCTCTCCCTGTCTTTCTCTCCCTCCCTTCTCATCTCTCTAAAAATAAATAAATAAAATCTTAAAAAAAAACCCCACAAAACACAGATTCCAAAGCTCTGTCTCTGGAGACTATGTTTCAGGGGATCTGAGTGAGTCTAGGGAATCCCCATTAAAAAGACCTTTTTTTTAAAGATTGTATTTATTTATTGTGAAAGAGAGGGGAAAGGAGGGAGAAAAAGAGGGAGAGAAACATTAATTGGTTGCCTCTCGTGTGCTTCCATCCAGGGACCTGGCCTATAACCCAGGCATGTACTCTGGTTGGGAATTGATCCAGCAACCTTTTGATTGGTAGGCAGGTGTTCAGTCCACGGAGCCATACCAGCCAGGGCAGGGTTTGTTTCTTTTCTTAGAGTGGTCTGTAATTTAAGCTTATATTGTTCACTTCATTAATTTTTCTTTTCTTTTTCCTTACTCCGAGGTCAAGAAAGTAGTGAAGACTGTGACAACACGGACAGTACAGCCGGTCCCTATTGGACCAGATGGACTGCCGGTGGATGCCTCATCAGTTTCTAACAACTACATCCAGACTCTGGGTCGTGACTTCCGTAAGAATGGCAATGGGGGACCTGGTCCCTATGTGGGGCAAGCAGGCACTGCTACCCTTCCCAGGAACTTCCACTACCCTCCTGATGGATATAGCCGCCACTATGAAGATGGTTATCCAAGTAGCGGCGACAACTACGGCAGTCTGTCCCGGGTGACCCGCATTGATGAACGGTATAGGCCCAGCATGGAAGGTTACCGGGCACCTAGTAGACAGGATGTCTATGGGCCACAGCCCCAGGTTCGGGTAGGTGGGAGCAGCGTGGATCTGCATCGCTTTCATCCAGAGCCTTATGGTCTAGAGGATGACCAACGTAGCATGGGCTATGATGACCTGGATTACGGCATGATGTCTGATTATGGCACTGCCCGTCGGACCGGGACACCATCTGATCCTCGCCGACGCCTCAGGTAGGCAAGAAAAAGGGGAAGGAGAGAAGTCTTCGCAAGATACTGTTAAGGGGTAGCTCTTTCCTTTCCTTCCAAGTGCTGTTTAGTATCAAAGAGACTTATGGCCTTCTCTCCCTTACCTTTTTTTGTGGAAGTCCACCCTGTTCTCCCCTTTTCTGATTTTACTAAGTATCAACTTTTTTGTCTTTTTTATTTGTAAAAGTCATATATTCTAATTATAGAAAATGACTTGTCATGGTTATTGGTCTGTGTCCTAAAGATCGGCCTTTGCTTCTTGTTGAGATTTTCTGGTTATTTCTGCCTAACGTCTGACCCCCTTTCAGTGATGGCGAGCACCACAAGGAAGCCTGGTGTCGGGGACTCGGGAATACTCATTAGTTCCTGTGAATTTCTTCAGCTTCTGGTTTCGTATTAGGAAAAGAGTTAAGTGTTTCAGGCTCTCAGGATCAGAATAGACAGATATAGAACCTCCCTGTCTTTAATCTCAAGTTAAAAACAAACCTTGATCTAACAAAAGGCCTGACACTTTATACTTAGATTCTTATATTTGCTTATAAAGTGAAACCAGGGTAGCATCTTTAGAGGGTGGTACATTAATGACACTCGGAGAGGTCAGGAAACAGGTGTGTATTCTGACTTCCCTGCTCATCCCTGGGATTCTTTGGTGATGTGAAAAAGGGGAGTGATTGATTTGGGACTGGTGGATAGATGGTTTGCCTTGAAGAATGTTTGAGAATGGGGGTTGGCAAACCTTTTCTGTGAAGGACCAGATAGAACTATTTTAGCCTTTGCAGGTCTTGTATAATATTGGTTGTATATTGTTATTTGCGTTGTTCTTTTTATGACCTTTTAAAAATATGAAAACCGTTTATGCTTTTGGAGCTGTACAAAAACAGGTTTGGCCCATGGGCTGTTGATACTGCTTTATAGTAAATCAGAGACAGTGTTTTCCAGTTAAGGAGAAACAAGAAGGTAGATTCATGGATGTCTTGATGGTAAGGATAGCCTGGCAGTTGTTGCTGAATTTCTGTGTGAGGTCATGTCCTTCAAAAGAAAACGTGTTGGTGCTCACTTTCCTCATACTAGGTAGCTTTGGCTCACAGTGAACTGGGTTGGGCCCCGGGGTATAGGCCCCATTATCTGAGCCTGAGTCACTTGCCTTTCAGGTAACTTTTGGACAGCTAATCCAACTCCCATGTGACTCACCTTTTATTCCTGGGGTGGGGGTGGGGCACCTGGCCTCAGCTGGTACAACTTGGAGCACTGGTAGATAACAGCTATCACCTAAGGAGTCTGTCTGTCCAGGGTGTTGGCTCCTTCTGCTTACTGACAAGTCTGCTTTTTCTGACTTCCTCATTAATAGAGTGATTGGTGGGTGTGGGTGGCCAGGTCATTCTCTGCTGTCCCTGGCTGAGGCACTTGACATAAGAGTTTGGGCCTGGTTTTTGGGTTTGTTCCAGGGTGGCACTGGACTTGGAAACCTGCTTGACTAGAAAGAACATTTGTGGCTTCCTGTTCAGGGCCTAGGAGAGTAATACAAGGTCAGATGAAAACAGTAAGGCATAATGATTAGTGGAAAAAGCACTGAACCAGAAGACCTTAGTTCTAGTTGTGCCTTTGCCATAGGCTTTGTAGCCTCAAGTGAGTCTCATTTAATCTTTCTGGGCACAGCTTTGTTACTTGCAAACCAAGGGAAAGAATGTTACCATCCTCTGCTTGTAAAGAAGGAAATACTCCTTGATTGACCGAAATCTTGGTTATTGTAATTGCTTATATTAAAATGATAAAAGTTAAACATGCTCACTCCAAAATGAGAACCCAGCAAAGCCCACCATCCGTTGATGAAGAACTATAGTTAACACTTTTTTTAAAAAGATTTTTATTTATTTAATTTTAGAGAGAGGGGAAGGGAAGGAGAAAGAGAGGGAGAGAAACATCAATGTGTGATTTCCTCTCATGTGCTCCAACTGGGAACCGAACCAGCAACCCTTTGGTTTCACTGAGCCACACCAGCCAGGGCTATATAGTTAACACTTTGAGTTCTTTTTCCTATGTGTGTAAACATACTCTGACTTTATTTTTCCCCAACTAAAATGGAATTTTACTTACATACTATTTAGTAGCCTGTTTTCTAAATTTAGCCATATAATCTGTTCGTTTTGTTGCGTTGATATGAAAAACTAGTGATTTTTACTAAATGCTTTGTTCATCTGAATCACTGTTGTGTGGCTGATACGGACAGATAGGAGGCGGGCCCTCAGCTTAGGCTAACCTTGAGGATTTGGTGATTGTGGGAGTGGTTCTGTGGAACAAACAACAGGCTTATTTGGAGAGTTCCATACAATAGATTCTCCTGTCTCCTGTGGGAGGCACAGAGTGAGATGAGCTCTCAGATAATGGATCTCTTCCTTTCTCGTGGTTATGAATAAATAATTGTGTGACAGACTCACCCTCTAGTGGTTGTTGGTAGTACTGAAATAGGGATAATAGTCTCCTTACCCTCAATTGCTTTGTCTGTGTTCCTTTTCTTAGTGACTGGGTATCTAAAATGGGCTAGTGATCAGTAGTCTTTATTTTGACAGAATTGGAGGTATTGTCTTTAGAAATTGGGGGCTAGACATCTATCTTCAACACATTTGTTGAATAGGAAAGATGACCTTGGGATGAACTGTGAAAATTAGTGTTCAGATTTATACTTCATTGGTATTATAGCCAGGTCCTCAGATGATACAGGAAGTTCTGTACTGTTTTTACTCCATCACCTCTTCTTTTATTACTTCAAAACAGGGTAAGGAGATGCTTAAATATGAAGTGTCTTTAAGGGTCTTATCCCACCAGCTGTTTCCTGTATGTGAATGTCTTGTTTCCTGTTTAGCTAATAAGGGCTTATAAGAACTGTTCCCAGACATTGTTTGCTGACTTCTCTGTGGCACTGAGTCAGTTGCTTAGGTTAACTCTGCTGCCTGAAGGTTTATTTGGATTTCTGTGCAGCGAAGTGAATAGCTGTCAGGTGTCATTAACTGCTAAGCAAAATTTAGTTCTTTTTTAGTAATTAATGTAACAAACATTTTAGAATGTTTGTTATTCTTTTCCAAGGTAGTAAACTTTTCAGAACAGAAAGGTAGTTTTAATCTAGTTGCAGATGCCTTTAAAATTATTTATCTCATTAAGAAAAATTGATCAGTATATCATTTATGTAAAGCGAAAAGAAGATCTAGTATAATAGGACTGGGGTTAAGTGGGTAATGGGAGCTCTCCTGGAAACACAACTTGGTATATTTCTCTTTCCTCTTGGTTCTCTCAACACTGCAGGAGCTATGAAGACATGATTGGTGAGGAGGTGCCATCAGACCAGTACTATTGGGCTCCTTTGGCCCAGCATGAACGGGGAAGTTTAGCAAGCTTGGATAGCCTGCGCAAGGGAGGGCCCCCACCCCCCAATTGGAGACAACCAGAGCTGCCAGAGGTGATAGCCATGCTAGGATTCCGCTTGGATGCCGTCAAGTCCAATGCAGCTGCATACCTGCAACATTTGTGCTACCGCAATGACAAGGTGAAGACTGATGTCCGGAAGCTCAAGGGCATCCCAGTACTGGTGGGGTTGTTAGACCACCCCAAAAAGGAAGTGCACCTTGGCGCCTGTGGAGCTCTCAAGAATATCTCCTTTGGGCGGGACCAGGATAACAAGATTGCCATAAAAAACTGTGATGGTGTTCCTGCCCTTGTGCGATTGCTCCGAAAGGCTCGTGATGTGGACCTCACGGAAGTCATTACTGGTAAGCTCTAGGTGTAAGGGGAAACTGAGAGGTTACGGTCACTGTTGTCTCTGGAAATGCTGAGAGCCAGAAGGCTTTCTAGTCCTTTTACTTTGGATTAAAAATTGTGAACTGGTGGCCTTTGGGTCAAATCCACTTCGAAGGTTTGTTTGGATCATGCAGGGTTGTCAACATTGTAAAGAATTTGTTGCGCTGTTTAAAATTCTGGATATTTCTCTTAAAAATCCCAGAGTCTAGGCTTCTATTAAAAATGTGTGAGGTCTGTAGTATCAATGAATCTCTTTTGCTACTTGACAGTAGTTGGTTTGAGTTGATTGAGGTATGTGTTCTCCAGTTGGCAATAATCTCCGACACATTCTGTTGTTTTGGCCACCACTGCCTTATAGAAAGCGGTCACACAGATACTGAAGCTGAGTGTCACTGCCATCTATCCATGTTCTCACAGTGTCTTTTAAATATCTGCTTGTCCTGACTCATCTTCTTGGCATGTGTAGACATTTGAGCTTGTGATCCTTTCTTCAGAAGAGTGATTTTTTTTTTCAGGTTGTGGGTTGTGAGCCATTGGTGTGTTTTGAACACAATTTTGTGGATTATAGCCAGCATTCCAAGAGAAACTAAGGAAAGAAGGAAGGAAATTGCAACAATGATTGGTTTTCAGATGGGGGCAATTTTGTGCCCTACAGGATGTGTTTGGTTGTCATAATTGGTAGTGGGGTGGGGGTGGGGAGTACTAATGAGCAGTGGCCAGAGATACTGTTAATTATCTAACAATGGACAAGATAGTGGCCCCCAAATCAGAGATACAGAGGCTGAGAAACTTGGGTGTACATAGCTCAGAGAACATTACTAATAATAAGCATTATTTTATGTAACTGTTTCAGGATATGTATGTTTGTATTGAGCCATAATGTAAACTATAGTTGTTATTGTGGGTCACAAACAAAAGCTTGAATATCATTCATTACAAGATACTTAGTCATTGCGGAATACCGAGAAATGATGGAAGAGGAGACTCTCTTTGGCATTCTTCAAACATACCTTGGGTGCTGAAAGAGCTGTCTGACGAGTTTTCTCTGCCAGGAACCCTGTGGAATCTCTCATCCCATGACTCAATCAAAATGGAGATTGTGGACCATGCACTGCACGCCTTGACAGATGAAGTGATTATTCCACATTCTGGCTGGGAGCGGGAACCTAATGAAGATTGTAAGCCACGCCACATTGAGTGGGAGTCAGTGCTCACCAACACAGCTGGCTGCCTTAGGTAACACAAGGGCTTTGAGAGTATGAAGATTAAATTTTGAATTTAAATTTAAATTTCTTTAAAAAGAAAGTTTAAATGCTGTAGCCTGTGATTCAGCCTCCATTCTATCTATCTTGCAGGCTGTGACTCCAACCTGTCTTTCTACTTTAGTCGCTACTTCTTGTGTTACACATACGCCCATGATGTCGGTTCACTTGCTGTTCCCCACATGTCCTCTTTGCTCTGTGCCTCTTTGACTTTGTTCGTTTAATTTGGTAAACATTTGTTCAGCACCTACCACGTGTAAGGCACTTGTCTAGTCCTGGGTGTGTGTCCCTGCTTACAGTCATCTGTATTTCAGTCAGGCCGCGATCAGTGCACAAAAAAGAATACAGAGTTGTAGAAGGGTCGGGGTGGGGTGAGGAAGGTCTGTTTTTCCTGTCTGTAATGCTCTTCTTTCCTTATTTATCTTTTGAGGCTAAACTCAAGTGCCTTTATTTCAGGAAGGTTTTTCTCGTTTTTTCTTACATCCTGTAATTGTTATAATATATTCTTTCTCTCTTTGGGATATGCATCTGTGTGCTCTGCCCCATTCCTTATTGGTACTTCTATATAAGAAATACCTATTTCGTCTTGAATTATTGTGGTGTTTATACTTTATTTCTACTTCCTCATCCCCTGCCCCTGGCTTGGTTATAAATGTCCTGAAGTCAGGGACTGTCTTACTCCATTTTCAGTTGCAATGCCTTGCTTATTATGGGTATAGTGAATAAAAAAAGGTAGTTAAGGAGGCTTATAGATGTTAAGGGACCTTGAGGGGAGGATTTCTGGGTTCAAATCATCTCGACACCTCTCCCTTTCTCCTTAGGAACGTCAGCTCGGAGAGGAGTGAGGCTCGCCGGAAGCTTCGGGAATGTGATGGTTTAGTGGATGCCCTCATTTTCATTGTTCAGGCCGAGATTGGGCAGAAGGATTCAGACAGCAAGGTAAGCTAATGACTGAGTGAACTCTGTTTACAACAACCATGAGCGTATCTGTAGTACAGAGCTGTTCTCCCAGGCTTTGAAATAACATTAGATATCTGTACCAGCCCCTACTCCCTTAAGGGGTGGGTATTCACCTTGGAAGAGAACTGTTTTCTTTAGAATTTCCTTCACCCCTATATTTTAAAGCTCTTTAACTGTTCTTCTAAGGTTGCATGTTTTTCTAAGTAGGAAAAAGTAAAAAAAAACTTAAGGAAAAAGACCCTAAGTTGCTTTTTTTTTTTTAAATCCTCACCCGAGGACATGCTTATTGATTTTAGAGAGAGGCGGAGGGAGGGAGAATGAAATATCCGCATGAGAGAGAAACACCGACCTGTTGCCTCTCGTATGTGCCCCTCACTGAGGACTGAACTTACAACCTAGGCACGTGCTCTGACACTGGTTTACAGGATGATGCTCCAGCCAGCTGAGCCACATTGGCCAGGGCAAGACCCCAGGTTTTGTGTTACCTACCAAATGTGGCAAAAAAACCCCCCCAAAAACCTTCCATTAGCCTGGGCTACAAGGATTTTGAGAAGCTTGGGGCACTTGGAGGCACTGTGAGAGATGATGGAGTGGACTGTGCTTTTTGCATCAGTATTGTAATATCTGAATTATGGAAATCTGTACTTGCTGGGAAATCACTATAGACATTCTCTTCTCTCATCAAGCCTTTTCTCTTATGTTCCCAAGCTTGTGGAGAACTGTGTTTGTCTTCTTCGGAACTTGTCATATCAAGTACATCGGGAGATCCCACAGGCAGAGCGTTACCAAGAGGCACCTCCCAATGTTGCCAACAATACTGGGCCACATGCTGCCAGTTGCTTTGGGGCCAAGAAGGGCAAAGGTGAGTCTTAGTTCCTTGTTCCTTGCTCTTTAAGGTATGACCTGGAAAGGAAGGAACACTTCACTTTAGGTGCAAAATTCTTGACGAGCAGTGTAGGAGTCTGCCTAGTCAAGTACGTCTTTTTGCTCTACTGCTGCCTCCCTGTGTTGTGTGCTTCATTCAAGGTGGTGGTGGTGGTGGTGGAGGTGGAGGTGATGGAGGTGATGGTGGTGGTGATGATGGTGATGGTGGTGGTGATGGTGGTGATTTTGGTATCAATGACTGGGGCAGTGAAGGACAAGAACTCAACTAATCTGGGGCCTTCTCCCCCATTCCTCCTTTGTGTTTCCTGTGTTTTTCTTTTCTACTTTGCTTTCCTGCTTGTGTGCTCATGATCCCATCGATATCTCTTTCCTGCATTTTTCTTTCTTCATTTCTCTCCTCTGCTTTCCACCTTGGGTGACGCACTGGAAGATGAGTGGTTCTCCAGAGGTGAGTGGAATCTTTTAAGGCGCTTATCTACTTCTAATTTGCATGTTTTGGTTTTAGCTTCCTTATTGTTTCCTTGCCTAACCCTTCCCTGTGGATGCATGTAGGAGAATTCAGTTGAGGAAGACCATTGAAGCAAGTTTCGCTCTTCTGAGCTAATGGCCCATGGCATGCTACTTCTGGGCAGCAGTCCCAGTTATAGAACTCAGGACAACAGCAACAACTGTGGTCATCCTTATTTTACCTCGTTGCTGCCTGTGTTCTGTCCTTGTTTCTGCACAGCCCCCTGCTGGGACAACCTGGGGGGCCCAGATATTTTTCCCCACTTGATGAATGTCTGATTCAAAGAACAAACAGTGTAGTAGGTAAATTCTTTCCTTTCTTAAACTTTTTACCCCTTCCCCTCTCTTTTTAATTTCCAAAGGGAAAAAACCCACAGAAGATCCAGCAAATGACACAGTGGATTTCCCTAAAAGAACCAGTCCTGCTCGAGGTAAGTTATCTTTTCTCTCTTCAGCCTCCGAGGGTCTCATAAACATACTCTACAGATAAATATTTGATGGCCTGACAGTAGACTATGCAGCATGTTCATGGTTCTCTCTCCTTTGATTTATGGGTTTGTAGTGATGGTGAAAGTATTGGGAAACTATACTATTATAGCAGTAGCTTACAAAGCACTGCTTGTTATGGCCACTATTCACATTACTTGAGGATAGGATAGGGTTCTGATGGTAGTCTAGACTAGAACCTTGGGTACTGTGGGAGACTGTAAACTGTGGGAGAGAAAAGGCAAGGAAGAAGAAGAAGGACGTTGCATGTGATGAATTGATGTGTGCTCTGCTCTTGCCATGGACTAATTATCCTTAAGGAGGCACGGAATCAAGCCTCTGAGTTTGGTGTTGGGTAGGTTGGGTAGGTGGGAGCCTAACAGTGTAGGAGCATAAACTCATTAATCCAGAGTGAAGGATGGACTGCCAGCCACAGCCTGGTTCATAGGTACTGATTAGCATCCTCTCCTTTCTTGTCCTTTCCTGCCCAGGCTATGAGCTTTTATTTCAGCCAGAGGTGGTTCGGATATACATCTCACTCCTCAAGGAGAGCAAGACTCCTGCCATCCTAGAAGCCTCAGCTGGGGCTATTCAGAACTTGTGTGCTGGGCGCTGGACAGTGAGTACTTTTAGAAAACAGATTTGGACGTGGGAGAACTTAGCGATCTAGTTTGCTGCCATTTGTAATCTGTTCTACCTCCATGTGCTATTTCTAGTATGGTCGATACATCCGCTGTGCTCTGCGTCAAGAGAAGGCTCTTTCTGCCATTGCTGACCTCCTGACCAGTGAACACGAGAGGGTAGTGAAAGCTGCATCGGGAGCACTGAGAAACCTGGCTGTGGATGCTCGCAACAAAGAGTTAATCGGTAAGGAGTAGGATGTTAGCTGTTACCTCAGCATCTAGTACAGTGCTTTAACCCAGCCGGTGCAAAGTAATTTATTTATTGAAATGATTGAGAGGAAGGATCCTAGCCCTCCACAGTTTGTGAATGTGAGAGTTGGGCAGGATTATATAGCTGATCTTGAACATCATGGGGTGCTCACTCTCATACAAAGCCACGTGTATCTTTTGACTCCCAAAAAACTTAACTACTAAATAGCCTGTTTTTTACTAGAAGCCTTAGCAATAATATAAGCAGTTGATTAACATATTTTGTATATGTATTATATACTGTATCCTCACAATAAAGAAAGCGAGAGAAAAGGAAATCATAAGGAAGAGAAATTACATTCATAGTATTTATTAGAAAAAAAAATCTGTAAGTGAACCTGCAGTTTAAATCCATGTTGTTCAGGGTCAACTGTAGTTTAATTGTTCTTGGAAAGACACAAAGTGATGACTCTTTAAAAATAGAATTATAATAGCTGTTATTATTTTTAAAGATTTTATGTATTTACTTTTAGAGAGAGGGGAGGGAGGGATTAAGAGAGGGAGAGAAACATTGATCAGTTGCCTCTCCTACGTACCCAACTGGGGACCAAACTAGCAACCCAGGCATGTGTCCTGACCAGGAATCAAACTACTGACCTTTCGGTTCACAGGTTGGCGCTCAACTCACTGAGCCACACCACCCAGGGCCTGTGTAGCATTTTTCATGTAATTATTTACATTATTTCAATGTGACTGTAAAAGGAAAGAATAAATGAAGAAATAACGAGGCCAATAAATTCATGGCTGTTTGCAAGTTCTTTTCTCTTTTAATATGATAATAGAGAATGAAGTGGATTCATAGAGTTAGTACCTGTACTTTCCATGATCAGTGCAGTAGAACAGTGTTAGGCTCTCCATAACTTGACCCAGCTTGTTCTCCCAGCACATATTCCTTTGTTGTACTGCTCTAGGTAAACACGCTATTCCTAACTTGGTAAAGAATCTGCCAGGTGGGCAACCGAGCCCTTCCCAGAATTTCTCTGAGGACACTGTGGTCTCCATTTTGAACACCATCAATGAGGTTATTGCTGACAACTTGGAGGCTGCCAAAAAGCTTCGAGAGACACAGGGTATTGAGAAGCTGGTGTTGATCAACAAATCAGGGTGAGCTTAACACTTCAAATTACAATGGGAAGAATTTGAGTAGAGGGGAATTGCTAGAAAGGAGCTTTTCCCTTTTTTGCTTCTAAGGTTATTCTCCATTAGTTACTTGTAAAATGTGAAGAGGCATTACTCTGTTTTCTGTCTTAATGTTGGTTCATAAATTAATAATAAACTTTTCCATCAGCTATTTCGTGTGTTACTGTTTGGGACAGAATACAGGACTTGGTGCATATGTGATCTTACCCATTTTAGCGTTTATGTTCATGTTACATTATGTTAGAAAGAATAGGTTCTCAGCTTCTTCCCTGGTCTTACATCCAAATTCCATGTGCTGTTCCTTTCCTCAAAAGGAACCGCTCAGAAAAAGAAGTTCGAGCAGCAGCACTTGTATTACAGACAATCTGGGGATATAAGGAACTGCGGAAGCCATTGGAAAAAGAAGGATGGAAGAAATCAGACTTTCAGGTGGGAAAGCTCTTGGGACTGAGACATTTATTTTTTATTTTTTCTTGGTCTCTGGTAATGTCTCTGTGTTCGGTTTCTTCTACTTCACATTTAATTCTACTTTTGACCCAAATCTCTGATAGTAAGGCAATTATTTGGTTTATTCCTCCCTCAAAGTGAATGGTGCTGACAGTTCATTTGCTGCCCAGACAGCTCCGGTCTTCCTCTGTGTCACAGTGTACTGTACATACTGGTAGCTCTGAAGTATGGAGGCATTTTGACTTTTCCCCACATCGGCAACAGCCCTTTTGAGGGACTTTGCCATTTTCTGAGACTAGGGCTCCTTCTGATAGTACAAGTGATTGGTACCTTTGTAATCTTCTGTTCAGGAACACAAATAAAAGCCATAATATCCTAGTTTGTTTCACTGTATAGGTATTTACTTAACTCTTAGAGTTACTTTTTGTAAGAGTTGTATTTGGGAATGGAGACCCAAAGATCTTACCCATTAGGAAATAAGATGTGAGTAAATTCAGGACTTTGACATTGTTGTATTTTATGTTTGCCTCCAGGTAAATCTAAACAATGCTTCTCGAAGCCAGAGCAGTCACTCATATGATGATAGCACTCTTCCTCTCATTGACCGGAACCAGAAGTCAGGTACAGTATCTGGGAGTACGCTCCCAGCTTTTGTTCCACCTCTGCTATTCTTTAGTGGGCTTACTATCTAGGAAATAGGATATATAATTATTTTCAAGTAAGCTACTCTTTGGCAGAGGGTAGTAATACTGTACTTCAGGATTGTAATGCAGAAGCTGGTGCATTAGAAAATAACACAAAACAGGCAGGTAGCCCAGGTGTGACTCCTGTCTTTGCCAATGGACTGAAAATGACTAGAAAGTGAACCGTATCTGTTTGCTCTATTTGAGATGTAATTGACATATAACCTTGTATAAATATAAGGTTTGCAACATGATTATATATATATGTGTGTGTGTATATATATATGTAATATGTATGTAAATATAAAAATATAAGCCACAGATATATATATCCACATCCTAGGATTGTGCCCTGACTGGGGATTGAACCTGCAACCTTTTGGTGCATGGGACAGTGCTCCAAGCAACTGAACTACCTGGCCAGAGCATAAGCCTTGTATTCTTAGTGACACTTGGCTTTTGCCTCAATCAGAGTTCTTCAGATGTACGGGGATCCCCAAGTTTGTTGATGTGTGTGGATGGTGTAAAAACTGCAGTGTTGTTAGTGTTGGGGACTGAGTATAACCCAGGGCAATGGCACCAAACCAGTCTAGTCATTGTAGTCTTCACTGCCATGTCTGAGAGTTAAAAAAAAAACAAAAAACAGTTTCACTTCAGGATGTAATTGATGGAGCTATGAAAATTGTTAATTTTATTGTTTCTACCTTTTAGCACACATCTTTTTAATATCCTGTGCTGATGAAACAGGAAGTACTCATAAAGCACTCTGTTGTATACTAAGCATGACAATGGTTGTCTTGAGGAAAAACACTTGTGTTACTAATTGGATTAGCCACTCTTATTTTTTTTTTAAAGATTTTATTTATTTATTTATTTTTAGAGAGGGAAGGGAGAGAGAAAGAGAGAACAACATCAATGTGCTGTTGCTGGGGGCCGTGGCCTGCAACCCAGGCATGTGCCCTGACTGGGAATCGAACCTGTGACACTTTGGTTTGCAGCCCGCGCTCAGTCCACTGAGCTACACCAGCCAGGGCGGATTAGTCACTCTTTTTTGGAATACTATTTTCACTAAAAAAAAAAAAAAAAAAAAGACATCTGGTCAAGATGGTGGCATAGGCAGACATGGCTTGCCTCATCCTCCAACCACATCAAAATTACAACTAAGATATAGAACAACTATCACTCAGAACTGTCAGAAAATGAGTTGAAAGGAAGTCTGACACTATGCAATTAAAGAAAACACATCCATCCAGACTGGTAGCAGGAGCGCAGATGTGGAATGGGCTGGTCCCATATTCACGTGTGGTGGATAAAAATTCAGGAGAGGCATCTCGGGAGCAAGGAGTCCCAGCCCCACACAAGGCCCCCCAGCCTAGGGTTCCAGTGCCAGGAAGGTAAGTCCCCACAATTTCTGGCTGCAAAAACCAGCAGGCATTGAGTCGATGGAAGAAACTTCTGGAGCCCCAAGCAGTTCCTCTTAAAGAACCCACTTATTCAGATTCACTCCCTAGCTCCAGCACCAGGGTAGCAGCTTCAAAGGCACCGGTGGCATACAGGGGGAATCAGACGTGTCTGGCATCAAGACCACCAGAGGCCATTGTCTGTTTTCTGAACCTTCCCCCGGCAGAGCTGGCAAGCTGGTGCCATATCTGAGACTCCATCAACTTAGCTAACACTATTTGCCCAGACCTGGAAATCCCCTGAATTTCCACCCCACCCAAATTACGTACCCATCCAAGCTGCTTTTCCATATGAGTGACTGGTCCTGGCTCATGTTTCACAACTTTCTAAATCCTCTCAAACAAGCAACAGCTGGCCTTAGTGAGCCCCAGGCCCAGCAATAGTAGCAAGCACCATAGATTCACAATTTGGCTTTGTTTGGGAATTTCCAAGCCCAGCACAGGTAGCAGCCTTCTCAGATTGTTTTATAACTCAGGCAGGGTGGCCCCCAGGCAAAGCACAGATGGAGGCTGACCTTTCCCTGCACCACCAAGGAAACTCCAGAGCCTGTGCACCCTGTGGGCAGCTACAGACTACGTCAGAGTACCACCACCTTGCCCCTGCACAGCTGATACTCCATGGAGGCCTGAGGGTGGTAGTCAGTGGTCACACACAGCCAGTTCTTACAGCTGACTTGCCTGGACAAATCCCTCCCATTGATACATTGTCAGGAACCAAGTCTCAACCGCAAGAGGAGAGTGTACTCAGCTCACACGAAGGGCGAACCTTGAGTACCCAACTTGGGTGTTATGGTAGTCTGTGCCACTGAACCCTACAGGACACCTACTGCATTAGGCCACACTACCAAGACCCAGAGTCAGAGCAGCTCTACATAATACATAGAAACAAACACAGGTAGGCTGCCAAAACAAGACAAAGAAACATAGCCCAAATGAAAGAACAAATCAGAACTCTAGAAAAAGAGCTAAATGAAATGGAGATAGGCAATCTTAACAGGTGCAGAGTTCAAAACACTGATTATAAGGATGCTCAAGGAACTCAGTGAGGACCTCAACAGCATAAAAAAAGATCCAGCCAGAAACGAAGGATATGCTAATTGAAATAAAGAACAATTTACAGGGAAACGACAGTAGAATGGATGAAGCGAAGAATCAAATCAATGATTTGGAACATAAAGAAGCAAAAGACAACCAATCAGAACAAGAAGAAATGAGGATAGTATAAGCAGCCTCTGGGACAACTTCAAGTGGTCCAACATTCACATCATAGGGGTACCAGAAGGAGAAGAGAAAGAACAAGAAATCGGAAATCTATTTGAAAAAATAATGAAAGAAAACTTCCTGCAGGTGTGGCTCAGTGGATTGAGTGCTGGCCGGTAAACTGAAAGGTTGCTGGTTCAGTTCCCAGTCAGGGCACGTGCATGGGTTGCTGACCAGGTCTCCACTTGGGGTCATGTGAGAGGCATCCAGTCAATGTATTTATTGCACATTGATGTTTCTCTCCCTCTCTTCCTCTTCTCCCCTCTCTAAAAATAAATTAAAACTTCCCTAATATGCTGAAGGAAATAGTCATGCAAGTGCAGGGAGGACAGAGAATCCCAAACAAGTTGGATGCAAAGAGTCCCACTCCAAGACACATCATAATTAAAATGCCAAAGGTTAAAGATAAACTCTTAAAAACAGCAAGAGAAAAATGTTAGTTAACTACAGGGGAGTTCCCATAAGACTGTCAGCCAATTTCTCAAAAGAAACTTTGCAGGCTAGGAGGGATTGGCAAGAAATATTCAAGGTCATGAGAAGCAGGGACCTACAGCCAAGATTGCTGTACCCAGCAAAACTATCATTTAGACTCAAAGGGCAGGTAAAGAGCTTCACAGGCAAGAAAAAATTAAAGGAGTTCATTATCACCAAATAATTATTATATGAAATGTTAAAAGGACTTACTTAAGAGAATTGATGGTTGCCAGATGGAATGGAGGTGTGGAGGACAGGGTGAAGAGGTGAGGGGATTAAGAAGTACAAATAAGTAGATACAGAACAGCCATGGGGATGTAAGGTACAGTATTAGAAAAGGAGAAGCCAAAGAATTTATACGTATAACCCATGGACATAAACAATGGTGGAGAGGTTGCCTGAGGGTGTGGGGGGTGCTGGGTGGAGGGGGACAAAGGAGGAAAAATGAGGACAACTGGAATGGCATAATCAATAAAATATAATTTTAAAAGTGACTGACAGACACTCTGGTTATTCATACATAGGTATTTGGCAGACATTTTTCAAAAATGAATGCAATGAGCTTGTCACTTTGAGGAAAAGGAACTATCAGTACTTATCTGAATTTTCAAGTGACAATTATAATTTTGGAAAACTTGTGTCTGCCACACTGAGCCTGGTAACATCCTAATACCTGAAAGACTTTTAATGAAATCAATGGTGGTGATATCAGTGAATGTGATTTTTTGATACTAACATTTAGAAGATGTGCATAACTGAACCAGTATTTTCCAGGTGACCAAGAAATGTTTCAAAGTCTTGAATGGGTAATTAATCCATTCAAGTGCAAGACAGAACAATAGATTTTAATTTAACAGAGCATGAAGAGATTGTTATTTTGGAATCAGACTCCACATTGCTGCTAACTTTAAAGAAACTCTACTTTTGATTATTAGCACACTATCAAAGAATATCTAGCCCTGGCCTGTGTGGCTCAGTGGGTTGAGCGCCAGCCTGTGAACCAAAGGGTTGCCAGTTTGATTCCTGGTCAGGGCACATGCCTGGGTTTCTGACCAGGCCCCAGTTGGGGGCATGCCAGAGGCAAGCAATTGATGCTTCTCTCGCACACTGATGTTTCTCTTCCTCTCTTTCTCCCTCCCTTCTCCTCTCTAAAAATAATAAGTAAAATCTTAGGAACACAAGGAATATCTAAAATTATCTGAAAAGACTACTCTTACTCTCCCTTTTCCATCTTCTTGTTTTATGAGGCTGGATTTTCTTCATGTTATTCAACCAAAATAACATCACAACAGATTGAATGCAGAAGCAGATAAGAGAATTCTACTTCTATTAAGCCAAACTTTAAAGAGATGTGCAAAAATGCAAAACAATCCTTTTTTTAAAAAAAGTTATTTTTGTTAACATGGAATAAGCTTATTGTTATTTTTAAGTGAAATAAATATTTTAAAATTCTCAGTACAGTAAATAGTGATACATATAATGCACACCAATGCAAGTTCTTTGGAGCCTCATAATTTTTAAGACTGTAAAGGGTTCCTGAAACCAAATAATTTGAAAATTGCTGGCTTAGAGTAAAAGGTTTCTTTTTTAAAAAAAATATTTATTTATTTTTAGAGAGGGAAGGGAGGGAGAGAGAGAGAGAGAGAGAGAGAGAGAGAGAGAGAGAGAGAGAAACATCAATGTGCAGTTGCTGGGGGCCATGGCCTGCAACCCAGGCATGTGCCCTGGCTGGGAATCGAACCTGCGATGCTTTGGTTCGCAGCCTGCGCTCAATCCACTGAGCTACGCCAGCCAGGGCAGAGTAAAAGATTTCTTTATGTTAGGAGTCTGTTGGGAAGGGCTCTCTTTTAAGTCCCATGAGGGCTTTGTCTAGTGCCTGGCATGTGCTGAGTGCTCAGTAAAAATTTGGTGAGAGGGAGGGGGAACAGACTAGAGAGTAATTTTTATGATGAATATACATTTTAAAGAGTTTGGTTTTTTACTTGGATAACTTTCTTCATATAGATAAGAAACCCGATCGGGAGGAAATTCAGATGAGCAATATGGGATCAAACTCAAGGTCATTAGGTAGGTGATTAATTCCTGCCTAAGGGTACTGTTTCATTGGGGTGATGAGAACTACTGAGCTCTGCAGTGTTTTCTGGCACCCTCACCATTTGCCCTTCTGGAAGAGCATGACTAGACATTTCCATTTGGAAAGACGTAAGGAAATGTAGTAAAACTTGATGCACCCACTTCCACATTCCCATTTGATCAAAGTTTTTTTTTTTTAAATGTCTTTGTATGCCTGCCCCACTACTGCAGAACCAAGTTTGTGTCCCTAAGCTGCTACTCACAGCCTTTCATAGGCTGACAGTAGGCTCCTCTCCATTTACTCTGTTTCTGCCCACCAGGTCTAACTTGCTATTTTATTTCTTCATTCTAGACTTCTTTGATTTTGCTCGTGTAATGTAATGCCTCTTCTGGAATGTCATTGCCTTGTGCTTTTCTAAATTCTTATTCCCAAAGGCTTAACTGAAGTCCTGTCTTTTTTGTTACGACCTTTCCAACTCTTACAGCACACTTTGCTCTCTTGTTTTAATGCTAATATATTTTATAGACAGACCTCTTCCATTTAGCTTTATTTACATACAGAGTGGGGCAAAAGTACATTTACAGTTGTGAGTACATGAGACACAGTTTTTTCTTGTATTATTATTTGTTAATTTTTGTATTATTTTGGATATGAACTGTAAACCTACTTTTGCTCCACTCTGTATGTCATTCTCTGCATATTTCATATACATTATCTTCCCAATTAGATTCAAGTTCTCTTTTTTAAGCCAGGGGCCACCAGAGCTTAATGTGTTTCTGGAGCATTTGGCAAAGTTGGTTTTGAAACAGAACTACCTAATACATATTTAATATATAGTATGTACTAGAGGGGAATGTCGTGTGTGTGTATGTTTTCTTTAGATAACAGCTATTCCACAATAAATGAGAGAGGGGATCACAGTAGAACACTGGATCGATCAGGGGATCTAGGCGAAATGGAGCCAATGAAGGGAACACCCCTGATGGTAAGTTCTCTATATACTCTTGTCCTTCTATGTCTGATCCTATTTTGAAGCCTACATGTTTTGTGAAATAGGGAAAAATGTACCTAGTGAAAAGCAACATCCTCTTCTGCTAGGGATTTTCGGGAAAAGTAGGAGCTTTGACTCCTCTTGGGATTTCTTGGGCCATTTATGCTGCGATGGTTGAGATATGGGGGAAGGAAGCCTATAAATGTGTTGCTGACATGACTAACCCTAACTGATCTAACACATTACTCTCTTCCTGTCCCTGCCTGTGTTTTCTTGAAAATCTTGCCTATACTACTACTTTGTTTTGGTTGAGTGTACAGATTAGGGCATTTTCTCTAGATCTGCCACACACTCACAAGGTTCCTATTTCCTTACTCTCATACTAACAAATTGCATGTGTTCACAGCAGGACGAGGGACAGGAATCTCTGCAGGAAGAGTTGGATGTGTTGGTTTTGCATGAGGAGGGGGACCAAGTGTCTTACCCCCCCATGGTATGTCCTCCAGCCACCCCCAGGATCATCACTGAGCAAGGAGGCCCCTGGGTGACAGCAGTTTGCCAATCATGCCCATCTGATCAGGCTAGAGACTCTAGTCTCAGCCACCTGGTGCTTGGGGTGCTGTTCTGTGATTATTTCCTCTTGAGGCTGGGACATCTGCTGGTGATCTGATTCTCCATTATGTGCTACCTTCTGCTCTCCAGATTTATTCAACTGTCTTTTGGTTTTCCTTATTTCCAACCCTAGTAACATCTCTTTCTCTTTTTTCCTTACAGCAGAAGATTTAGCACCACTATCTTCGCTACATCTGGGCGTATAATATATGTACTTTTATTTGGTGGTGAAATGGACTGACGATTTTCCCCTTTCTTCGCTGGACTATTGTGCCAACTGCCAGGCTGCCTCCTCCCCTTATAGCCCTAAGTGGCTGCCTTCTTTCCATCGACTCCTAACTTCTTCCAATGAAGTTTGATTGTCCTTCCTCCCCACTCCAGATCCTCTCCAATTGTTCCCAAGAACCCTGACTCTGTTATACGCATTTCTTGAGAAACTGCTGCAGATTAGCTCTTTCTGCCAGCTCTCCCTGGAACTCTTGGCCTGTGTGGAGGGAGGGAGAGAGAGTGGGAGTCTTCACTGGAAGCTGTGGGAAGAATTGGAAGTCACATGCTACATATGCATCATACAACAATCTGATAAATCAATGATTCTTAATCAAGACCTTTTTTCCTGATGGGACTTTCTGTTTTGTTTTGTTCTTATTTGTTTTGTTTTGCTTTCGGATAATGGGAAGTGTGTGCCCTTCCCTTATTCCTAATGACTATTTTTGAAGCAAAGAAGGCTGGCAACATTGGCATATACCATCTGGCAAGGGCCCTTGAGTAAGTGAAGGTCTCTTAGAACTGACATAAGAAACTTGGTTCTCCTCATCTCCAGGGCAGGGACCATCAAGGACTTACAGACTCCATCTCTTTTCCAAGCCTCGTGCCAACCCTGGGGGGCTGCAGCTGCCCCTTACTGAGGCCGTCCTTAACCCTCCCCTCCCATCCTGTGATAGTGTCTGCTAACTTGGCTTGGCCATTTGCAAGAGGCTGTAAAAAGAGGAGAATGTATCGAGGAAGACTATTTGGGTGAGACGGAGCAGAAAGATGTTTTCTGGGGAGGAGAAGGAACCTCTAGGAGGAGCTAGTAGGAATGTACATGAATCGCTTAGTCTGAAACTGGCAGGAAGCTTCAAAGCTGGCTTCCCCTCTCCCGTTTCTCCTTTTGTCACCCTTATAGCCCTGTCCTTCCTGCCTGCTCCCTGGATTGGTTGGCTGACTAAAGGACTTGGTGTACATACTTCTGCCCCCTTTACCCTAAAAAGTGGGGGTCACCCCTGGCTTTGCCTCTCCTTTGTGCCTTTGGCCTGGGGTGCATCTCCTCCTTCCCTTCCATGTGCCTTCCTTTGCCTCTGCATTCTCATTTTTCATGATTTTGCAAATTATATTTTGTTGATTCTTACCCACTATTAGCCCTAAATAGCAGGAAGAAGAGGAGAGGTGACCTAGAGACCCTCAGATTCTCCATTGGGAATTGGTGTAGCCTCTAATTTCAGCCATAGCAAGTTTTTGCTCAACAGTATATAGTTGGGATTTTGCAAAAATCCTATTCTTGATGACTCTTAAATGAGGTTGGTGGGAGGAGTGAGTGGTATGATCCTTAGTTACCCAGAGTGGACCGTCATCTCTGAAGGGGTTGTAGGGAAGTCATGCCTGCCCCCATCCCCAAATACCTCCTCCTTTCAGTTTAGTGTATATTAGCTGGTTGGGTTAGAGGACTCAGCTGCTATGCTGGTTGATTTTTTTTTAAATCCCTTTCCTTACTTGCTTTTGACTCCACCCCTTAATCTAAAAGCTCTGTATAGTGCAAACTGGAAATCCTCCTTATTCTCTCTCCCCTTCCTTTATCTAATATATGGAGCCTGTGGGGTAGGAGAAAAGTGCCCTACCCACTGGCCCCTTCCCCTTCCCCTTCTCCTTCTCCTTCTTCTCCTATGCATTGAAATCCTTGACTGTTTTCTGCCTTCCCATTTCTTTTCACTCCTTTTCTGGCAAAAAGGAGCCTTTTCCTCCCTGACCCTCAGAACATACTGCACAGGGGATGCTGCCCTGCCCAGACATGTCCCCACTCTTGTTTCTCTTGTCCTCTCTGCTCTTTTGCTGGTGCTCTTTTTCTTGGTGGGGTGTGGGTGATAATAGAACAGCCATGGGCTTTTGGGGACCTTTAACTGTCTTTTTTTTTTTTTCCGTTTATAGAAACACTAAACATTCAATTCCAGAAAACCAAAAATTGTACCTTCCCACTGAACACTACTAAGGGGCATGTCTTCTGCTCCATACTTTTTCTGTTTTTCTTTCTGTCTTGTTAATGCTTTTAAAAACAAATGAGTTTTTTATATAAATAAAGTTTTTAAAGTGTGTATGTGGGGGGTCTGTGTCATTTCTTCACTCCAAGTTGCATCTATCTCTTCCCTCCGTTTCGTCATGGCTATTTTCTCATGTATCGGTGTTCTTTTTCTCTCCAGAGCACAAAGAAGGGGCTGTGCCAGGATGGATTTCTTTTAAACTCAATCCCAACTTTGTGAAGCAACATTGTTATAAATTACATATGAAACGTTTTTCCTCTGAAGATTCTTAAAAATTAAATCTGACTAAGTAGAGCGCAGGAAACTTAACTGCTAACTTAGGAAAATGAAGTATAAAGAATTAATGACTTTCTTAGTCATGGGGATTCTTTGGCAATATTAACAATTAACGTTGAACAAAGTCCGTTGCAGTCCAAGGCCCTCTTGAACGTGACATTTATGGGTAGAAGATGAGAAGCTACCAATTCCACTGCCTTTCCAATAAATAAATGTAGAATTAAAAGGCTCATGTACAGAAGTGCTAACAACTGAGCCACACTGTTGCTTCTCAGTCTTTCTGCAACCCTGTAGAAGACAAAGGACAGGCCTCTGGCTTTCTTTGTGTCCTACCAAATATATGAGTGGGCAGTAAATACTGGTTGGGTCACTGGGGATTGTCTTTACTACAGAGATCAAGGGTTAAGACCTATGGAGAGAGACTTATTTTTCCGGGGCCCGTATTTCCTGTTCTATAATAAAAAGACTTGGGGATTTATGTAAAATGTTTCTGTATGCCCAATCTTTAGATTAAAAATATATAGCTACTTCTGATGATGGTCATGTCTCAATTTTGTTGAACAGGCTGATGTGTATCTTGTGGGTTGGGGATAGGAAGGGATTTAACTGAATGGAAAAAAATGAGTAAAAAGCTACATGTATTTATCAAGTACCTTGCAATGTGCTAGGTGCTTTACTGGTGATGAAAATGTGGTACGCACAGGTTCTTGTTGCTCCTGGAGCTTGTGGTGAACTACTTTACTCTGAGGGCAAAGAGGTCTACTCAGTGAGGTGACCAGATCACAAGCTGTAGAGATAGTGCGAAAAGGAAAGGACAAGATGACCAGTTGGAGGAAGTTGCAAGATTCTAGGTTTGTGTGACGGTGGCTTAGACTGGGTCATAGTGTAGGGATAAAAGTGTCAATTTCAGACCTATTTAGCAATGATGGTAGTAGGTAATAGCTCTTAACTATGTGTAAGACATTGAATACTTTGAATATGTTGACATTTAATCTTCACATCAACCCTATAGGGAGGAGAGTGACATGAACATATGATGATAATAGCAAATATTTTGGGGCCAAGCTTTGTGCCAAAGGCTTCCCATGTATCAGTCCTATTTAATATTTGCTACATCTCTGATCATCCAATGAAATCTTAGAGCAGGTAAGTAACTTGTGTTAGGTTGCACTCAGTGACAAAGGTTAGATTTTGACCAGGTTTGTTTGATTCTAAGTCCTGTGTTTTTAATTTCTATGAATGCTTCTGACCCATTAAAGGCAGAACTGACACAACATAGGATGAGGGCCTGGGGAAAGAGTTAAAGAGTTATGGATAATTTCCAGGTGTCTGGGGGTATCAGTCACTGGTTGAGGTAGGAGATGGTAGTAAAATGTTGGAGAAGAAAAGTTTAGTTACAATATGAAGTTGGTGGTAACTGGGAGACAGTGTAGTGGATGGAAGTATCCAAAAAGCAGTCGGATGTGGGGCTCTAGAATTCAAGGCTGAATTTTAGAAAGAAATTTGGTGGTCAGCCTCCAGGTCCTGCTTCACACTCGGGGTATCTGAGCTGGTGCAGGGGGTGTTAGCGTGAGAAGAGTGAAGAGTTCAGTTTTGAACCCTGGGATTGCATCAATATTAAAGAAGGGAAAGGAGATACTGAAAAAGGACTAAGAAGGACTGGAAATTTGTTTCCTGCAATGGTAATGGCATGAAACTAGATAACTATCTGATTTAAGAACTTTTTTTTTTTTTAAGAAGACTGCCTGGCTTCCCAGTGCAAGAAGATGTAACTAGCAGCAAACAGTAGGGGTTTGCTTTGATCTGTTTTATCTTAAGATGATACATTAATTTTTTTCTTCTGATCTTCCTATAATATTTGGGTCTTGGTCTGGGGGCATGGATTCAGTCTCCTTTTAACTCTTCTTTCCTGTAGTATAAAACTAAGGACCACTTTATCAGTTGGACAAAGTGGGCGATAGCTCAGTTTGTCCCTGCAGAGCCTGACTGCCCCTTGCTTGCCCCTTGATCCCTCTCCTCCTTTGCTTTCCTCTTCATTTCTCTTCCACTGTATCTCTGCCGCTCTAGACAGAGTCGCCACTCCAAACCTGTACTGCTCAACAGTCTTTCAAGAGTCACTCCCCTGGTTTTATGTGTCGCCGCTGCTCAGGAGCTTGTTTCTCTGAGAGTGGAGAGCGTAGCTGATGGAGGCGGGCCATCTTCCACGCTGTGACTGATAGAGGGAAGCCACTTCCAGCGAGGCTGTGTCTGCCTGGAGTCCTCCCTACGGAGCGGAAATGTCCAGCTTACTCAGGGTAGCGACCCTGGAGGATTGGCAGGACTGACCTGAGAACACTTTCCATTTCTGTCCCTTACGCTGTGGCTCACCCTGATTCCAACAGACCTATTGCCACATGAACCCATGTTCAGATGAAATGGGACCAGTACAGAGTGGGGACTTGCCCTTACGGAGTTCTCTACCTCTGAGATAGGACGAAGCAACAAACTCAGAGCATAGCAGGTGCGGAGTGTGTAAGTACACGGTATCTGTCAGTGATGAGTGGTGCCCGGTGCTGGCAGAGCCCATGACCACCTCTGGCAAGACTGCACACCTTAAGCCCACCTCCACGTACAAATTTAAAATAATAAGGCAGATGATGGAATTAAAGTTCCTCCTTTTATGTTACCCCTCAGGGATAATGACTAGCCATTTGTAGCCTGTCCTCCCAGATTCCTTTCTTGTATGGGCCTATGCAACAGGCTTATTTCTAATGGGATTTATGCTCTGCAACTTGTCTCCCCCCCCCCCCATAAAAATATGTTACGGACATCTTTCTAATGCATACAATGATCTACCTTAGTTTCCTCATGATTGCTTGGATATCTACTGTCACTCTGCCATGATTTTATTTATACCCTGACATATTTCTGCTTCTGGGCCATCTTTTTGTGGCTAGCATGGAACCCGACATCCCACTTCCTCAGGAGACTTCTCTTCTAGGGTGGAATGTCTAGCCAGTGATCCCGTGGCTGGGATGGACAGACTTCCCCTCTGCCTGCCTCTCTCTGGGTGGGTCAGGCTGTCCACCTCCTCACCCCACCTCCCCAGAGGATTTGGAAATAAGCTTCTTAATGTTCTGTGCCTTGGGAGGAGATGCTAGGCATCTCCCCCTTCCCTTCCCTCAACACAGTGGAGGATTTAGGCTTTTTTTCTCAGATTTCATTTGAAGGTAGGGATTGCTCTGCCTGCCAGGCTGATGTGAGTGCAGAGACGGGAAGTGGGATGCAGCTGGCTCTGAGTTCTAGCCAGCCTGACAAAGGCTACGACCTGCTCTTACCTGTTACTGATTGAGTTCCTGGGAAGGACCCTGGCTCAACCCAATACTCATCATGTCTTCTCTGCACTTGGGAGAAGTCAAGCCCCAGGCTCTGCTGTCTTGGTCTGGTTAACGTCTGACTGTGGACTTTGGTAACTCAGCTCTGATTCCATCATTACTTCCTGTAGAATGTCCTGAATTCTGGTAACTCTTACCCTGCTGATGGTTACCTCATTGCCAGCTGCTGTGTGACTTGCATTCTACATAATGCCACTTAAGTGATTCCTTCCTAAAGTGAAATTCTGGCTGCATGAGTATTTCATTCATCTTGCAAATATTTGTTTGATAACTACTTTATACAGATGTTGGGGCAAAAGACCATTCCTGCCCTTTGTCTTTGAGGGGCTCTATTCCCAGGGATGGAGGCATTCAATTTATGAGTGAATGAGATAACATTTGTTTTAATGATACCTTTCTAGCATTAGAAGAGGGGTGAACTCTACCGGGAGAGAGGGCAAGCCTTCACTGAGAGGTGATACGTAGGTTGGTTTGAAATGATACCTAGGAGTCTACCAACTGGAGAAGATGTGAAGACAGACAGGTCAGATGGGATAATATGTAAAGTACAGTGGTGTAGAAAGAATATGGTTCACTGGGTATCCTGGTAGGTGAAGGGAACTTCCTCTTTAGAGAACCATTTCATCTCATGAAAGAGTGATTGAAACAGAATGTTGCCATTTTGTAATCTTTAATAAATAGATCTTAGGCATTGAGCACCAACAGCTCCTAACATCATAAAAAGAGACAATCAGATACCACCTACAAAGTAGTTTTGCAGAAATACAAACAAACACTACGTCTGATCAAGCTTCTAGGACCAACTATTTTTATAGAAAATACAGAGGGTGGGGAAATGTTAAACTATGCCATGGGGATGCAATTAGTAAGATGGAAGGAGGGTCACAAGACACATAACCCAACCTCTTTAATAAATTAATTGCAAGGAAAGAAAAAATGGGAGGAGACCTAGAGATTAAAAGTAAGACAACCAATCTCAGGGCATAGGTCTTGCTTGCATCCTGATATAAAGATGACATTCTATGAGACAATTGGAACTTTAACAGTGGATACTTGATATTACTAAGGGATTATTATTATTTTCTTAGATGTGACAGGGGTATTGTGGGTAGTAATTAATTCCTTGCCGATGTGAGCAATGCAATGAAATTTTAATGAGTGAAATTTTAGGAGCAAATTTGCTCCTAAGCAATGTGGAGGAAGAGTTGATAGGGGTGTAAATGAAATACGATTGGCTGTGAGCTGATAATCATTGAGGCTGGGTTATGGGTATATGGAGGTTCATTATACTATTCTATTTGGTTTTTATGTATGTTTGGAATTCCTTATAATAAAAAAGTTTTTTTTTTTTAATGCTGAAGGCACAGCAGGAAGTGTGCTAGGAAGGGTGGTTGGTAGGTGGCAGTTGTGGTGCTTGGGTTATGAAGTTCCTTTCCTGCCATACGCAGGCACATGGGCTTTAAACCACCGAGGAGACCCAGGGTTCTGGAGTAGAGTCTCCAGAGCAGCCACAAGGATGGGGGAGAGGGGCCAAACAGGGGACTCTGAGTTGCCTACACATTTTAACAAAACAGTGTTGCTTTCAACTTTTATTAAATTGGGCTTCTGGGTAACATTTCACTTAAGAACAGGATTCTGGTGCTTAAATTATTTTCCCTAACCACTGGAGGAAGAGGTGAACATTTTAAAGGCAATTGAGCTGTTCTGCAGAAGACTTGACATGGGGATGTTGACGTGGGGATGTCGGCTAACAGACGGTTATGACAGCACAAGTGAATGAGAAATTGGTTTCGAGAGGAATTTAACTAGTACAGGTTTGGTCCAGGAGGTAAACCATTTATGATAGTATTTATGTAGCTGTTTCCCAGGCCACATTTCTAAGGGCAACAAAGAGGGTGTGGACATGTGCTCGCTTCCCTAATAACAAAGTGAGTCTCTCTGAGCATCTAGGAGAGTGGGGGCCAGAACAGAGCTCCCTCTCTTATCTTACTCTTGGTGGGGCACCCGGAGACCTGTCCTCCTTTCTTGCTGCAGTCTCTGGTCTTAGTCGGGCTCTCTGGTTTGCTGTGACTGATAGCATAGGGAGGTAGGGAATGACACTGGTTATTTGGGCTCATGGTGACCCTTCTATCAGCAACCTCAACTACGCCCCATGGCCTCTACCTGACAGCACTCTAGCTTCTTATAGTAGTTTGAACTCCAGACTGGAAGACCCAACAGTTAACTACCTTTTCTTCCCTTATCTCCACAACCTTAGAGTCTGTGGCCTTAGGATAACCCACAGGCCTTCCCTCTTCTAGAGGGAAGGTCAGTCTCTCAGGAGGTAATGTTTTCCCGGTCCCTGTGCATTTAAGCCCCACCCCACCCACCAGGTGCCTGTGGCTAATAAAAACAAGCTATTAAAATTCTAGGATACAGGGACAAAACCAAGGGGGGCTGGGATCAGGGGTAGGGATGGCTGGGGTTAGGGGGAGTGGTGGGGGGAAAAATGGAGACAACTGTACTTGAACAACAACAACAAAAGAAGTAAAAAAGAAATCCTAGATTTATAGGTGAAAATGATACAGGTGCGTCCTCACTGATCTCCACCCCGTTGGCTGTCTGCTGTGTTTCTGGTGGTTTGGCTTTGTTTGTTTGTTTTAACCTTGCCCTTGCCCCTCTGACTTGATGCTTGAATGAGGCTTCCTTAGTTCTTTCTGTGCTTGTCAAGATAATTCTAGCCTTCTTGAATTATGGAACTCCCTGAGAATCTGATGATAGTCATGGACCTTCTCCAGAAAATACACACATACAGTATTTTGTCTATAATTGATGAGCCTCTAGGTTTTTAAAGCGGTGCTCAATGCACCAGGAGGCATTTAGATGGTAAAAATGCAGTGTTCTTGGCTCTCCCCCAGACTGTTAAATCAGAATTTCTGGCGGTAGAGCCTACAAATCAGCAATTTAAATAATCTCCCTGGTAATTCTTAAGTATACTAAAATTTGAGAAATTCTGCTCTAAAGACTCAGCTTATCTTCACAGTGTATCTCATCTTCCCCTCCCAGGCACTCTTATTAACTCTGGCTCCAGGGGTCCAAACCCTGGAGACCCTCTCAAAGGAAACAACTACTGTGCTGTAGGACAGAAGGGAAGCCCTTTCCTGCAGAAGCTCTGGAGTCTGAGAGCGGGTCTAGGTCACTGCCCTTTCCAGGCACCGTTCTGAATTTAGAAAACCAAGTCGTGTCCCAGAGAGTCATGTTCCCTCCTTCCTTTACACATCGCCCACCAATTCTTTCTGTGCTCACCTTTCTCCAATCCAGAGTGGAACCTCGCCTGGGCTGGAGACCATCTCCACACAGAGCAAGATGTCCTGTGCTTCTGTATGTTTGCCTCATCTCAGGCCAGTGGTTCGATAGCCAGTGGTCCAGAGTTCGAGGGCCTCGGAAGCGGGGTGGAGGGATGTAGTGGGCAGGTTGGCGGGGTGAAGCCTGCCTACATGCTAGCAGGTCCAGCTGCATCCTGAGGTTCAAAACTGATGCCAGAGTAGAGGAGGCTTTGAATAACTTCCTTTTAATCGATTCTTTTACTGGCTAGAAACATTTAAAAAATAAAATATGTCATTATTTTTATGAAGAAAGTTTGTAAACTAAATAAAACCCATAGTATTTTGTTATAGTCAATTTATGTCACTGTCTTTAGGTTTTTAGATTTTTCTTCTAGGAATATATTCAGTTAAAGAAAATATCAGTCGTTAGGTAAAAATAGATTCTTCTTTCTGAAGACAACACATCTAACTCGATATTTCCTTGTCCCCAGAATTAATTATAATGTGAGTCTAAGTTCACCATTTACTATTATATCTTTATTTCCCCCCTCAATAGATACAAGGAATTTATTTTCAGAAAAAAAGTTTAAATGAGAGTGGAGTTATTTGAAACCTACCACCCTATCTAGGTATACTATCTCTCTCTGTGGGTCCTTAACAGAGACCTCCAGGCTGGAACATTTATTTATTTATTTATTTATTTACTTATTTACTTATTTACTTACATTGAATTTATTGGAATGACATTGGTTAATAAAATTATATAGGTTTCAAGTGTATAATTCTATAACACATCTTCTGCACACTGTATTCTGTGATCTCCACCCTAAGTCAAGTCCCCTTCCGTCACCATTTACCTTTCTCTACCACCTCCCACCCCCCTTCCCCTCTGGTAATCGCCACACAGTTGTCTGTGCCTGTGAGGTTTTTTCCCTAATCCCTTCACTTTTTCACTCAGCCCCCAACCTCCCCTCCCTTCCCCTATAAACATTTTTAAAAACTGTCATAATCGAAAACAATTTAGAAAGTCCAGAAAGTTTTTTTTGTTTGCCTATTGTTTTTGTTTTTTGAAAGCAGAAGGATAGTCAATTAAAATCCTGGGTTGTTCCATCGTGAGGCAACCACTATGAACATTTTGGCATCCTTCCATTTAGTGTTTCTTAAAACAAACAGACAAACAAACAAATATAACAGCTTATACAATATAAACAACACAGTCTCTCTTACCTAACATTGTTTTATAACATTTCCCAGTTAATTCTTCAAAACCATACTATTTCATGGCTGCAGATAGTTAAGCCAATGGATATACCATTACGAATTTAACTTTCATGCAGATGTTGGATACTTAGGTGTTGGTATAATACTTACATATACTATTATAAATATTCTTCCATACTAAACATCTTGTGCCTAAATCTTTGTCATCTGGGTTATTTCCTTAGAAGAGGAATTGCTGGGTCAAACGTTATGAACATTTTAAAGGCTCTTGATAAACTTTACTGAATTATTTTCTAGCTAGGTTAGGTCAGTGGAGTCTTATGATACTTAGAAGCTACACTGCCTAACAAAATGCTTCAAAGACTTTGCATATGAACAAGATACTACAATGAAGGTGGGTCAATAGCGTTGAAAAGAGTACAAATGGAAACAATCCATCTCCCGGGAGGAGGTGGAGTTTATTTTGTTAATACTAGAAGCACAAGTTTTCAATCTTGTACCACACCCTCTCAGAGACTTCAGGCTTGGTTAAAGTTATGACAGAGTTTTGGACTATGAACCCGGATCCAATTTGCCACTGGTATTCTAAACTGTCAGGAGAATTGTCTCCTTTGTTCTTGTTCTTTCTGCTCTGGCTCCTCTGCTAGAACTACTGCTGTCTTTTTCCCAAGACTGTTCCTGCCTTGGAATAGGAATACAAATTTCCTCCTTGTTGGCTAACTCTGGATGGATCATCAGCTCTAGTAACCACCTTTACTCAGCTTTACTCTTTCAAGTTCTTACAGTTTCTTCCATTCAACAACTCGGAACATGTTTCCCAGAGACTGAGCTGAGGCAGAGTCTCATGTGAATAGAACCCCAGTGTTCTGTCTTATCCTAGATTTCCTGAAGTACGTTTGCATATTAGGTCCCTTCTTTTTGCTCACTACACCTCAATTAGTAAATGAACACACCTCTGAAATTTCCTACAGTTAAACTCTTTGAAAAATTGGTAGATTAGATTTAGATTTGACCTGTGTCTTCTGATACATGTTAAAGACACTTGGGTCCTTGTGGGGCAGATATCACATGCTGAGAGAGCTGCACTGAGAAGTCCAGAAGCTACTGTTCCATCTAGCACCCTCCTCTTACAGCAAGGGTATCACTCAGAGAGATGCACACCACTGTTTCTGCCCCAGCGTGGAACTTTCCAGCTCTGGCGTTTTGCCAAAGGGAAGAGGCTGGCTCTAAAATAGAGTTCTTTTTTTTTTTTTGACGTTTTTTGTTTTGTTCTTTTGGTTTAGAGTTTTTCATTAAGGAACAGACTATTTGAGATGGAGTGTAGAGCAATTCAAGTCAGGGCACTCTCAAAAAATGAAGCAGATTTTGTTGGGAAGCAATGGAAAAGAAGCCAGACACAACAGCCTTTGTACCTCTTCAGAGCCCTCCCCCACACAGAGCCACAGTGCGGTGGCACCATAAATGAATTTCCATCAACCTGGCTCACATGGTAAGCCTTGCCCTGATGATTACCTAAGGGTCCGCCCCATCTAACTTATGGCACACTCAAGCTGGTAACAGTGGCTTTTCCATTTGAAGGGCTGGGCTTGGTGCAGGCTTCAGACCCTCTAAATCTGCTCCAGCAAGCAACAGTCCAGCCCTGTACCTCTCACTGAGTGGTCCCAGGCCTGGCATTAGCAGCAGTTATCTACAGATTGCATGCCAAGGGACCCCAAACAGAACACAGGTGGAGGCTGACATTGGTCTGCACAATCCAGTAAACCCCAGGACCTGTGCACCAAGAGGGCAGTTACAGACCATGTCGGAGCATCCCACAGCTACTTCCACAAGCCACAGAGGGTTGCTGGCCATGGGGCACATCCAGTCCTACCAGCTGTTTGGACTAGGTAAATCCCTCCCATTGACCTGCTGACAGCAATCAAAACTCATCTACAAGAGGAAGGAGTACTCAGCCCACATGGAGAGTGTACCTCGAGTCCCCAGCTTGGGTGATATGGGAGGCTGTGCCACTGGACCCTATAGGATGCCTACTACACTAGGCCACACTATCAAGACATGGAGTCAAGGCAGCTCTACTTAATACATAGAAAAAAAAAAAAACCCACAGGGAGGCTGCCAAAATGAGGAGACAAAGAAATATAGCCCAAATAAAAGAACAGAACAAAACTCCAGAAAAAGAACTAAACAATGGAGATAAGCAATCTATCAGATGCAGAGTTACTGCATCTATCAGATGTAGAGTTCAAAACACTAGTTATAAGGATGCTCAAGAAACTCAGTGGGTACTTCAACAGCGTAAAAATAACCCAGTCAGAAATGAAGGAGACACTAATTGAAATAAAGAACAATGTACAGGGAATCAATAACAGAGTGGATGAAGCCGAGAATCAAATCAATGATTTGGAGCATAAGGAAGAAAAAGACATCCAATCAGTACAGCAAGAAGAAAAAAGAATCCAAAAAATTGAGGGTAGTGTAAAGAGCCTCTGGGACAACTTCAAGTGTTTCAACATTTGCATCATAGGAGTACCAGAAGGAGAAGAGAAAGAGCAAGAAATTGGAAATATATTTGAAAAAATAATAAAAGAAGGCTTTTTTAATTTGGTTAAGGGAATAGACATGCAAGTTCAGGAAGCACGAAGAGTCCCAAAGAAGATGAATGTAAAGAGGCCCACACCAAGACACATCATAACTTGAGTGTCAAAGGTTAAAGATAAGAGCAAATCTTAAAGCACCAATTGAGAAATGCAGTTAGTTACTTGCATGGGATTTCCCATAAGACTGTCAGCTGATTTCTCAAAAGAAACTTTGCAGGCTCGAAGGGGTTGGCAGGAAATATTCAAAGTGAATGAAAAGCAAGGACCTATGACCTAGATTACTCTATCCAGCAAAGCTATCATTTAGAATCAAAGGGCAGGTAAAGTTCTTCCCAGACAAGCTAAAGGAATTCATTATCACCAAGCCCTTATTATATTAAATGCTAAAGGAACTTATTTAAGAAAAAGATCAAAAAGCCCTTATTATATTAAATGTTAAAGGAACTTATTTAAGGAAAAGAAGATCAAAATGATAACATTAAAATGGCAATAAATACATAATTGTGAACAATTGAATCTAGAAAATGAACTAAGCAAAACAAGCAGAACAGAAACAGAATCACAGATATGGAGAACATTGGGATGGTGGCCAGTGGGGATGAGGGCCTGGGGGAATAGGGGAAAAGGTGAAGGAATTAAGAAATACAAACTGGGCTCTGGCTGGTATGGCTCAGTGGATTGAGTGCCAGTCTGCAAACCAAAAGTTGAACAAAAGGGTCACCAGTTCGATTCCCAGTCAGGGCACATGCCTGGGTTGCTGGCCAGGTCCCCGGTAGGGGTCATGGAAGAGGCAACCACACACTGGTATTTCTGTTCCTCTCTTTTTCTCTCCCTTCCCCTCTGTCTAAAAATAAATAAAATCTTTTTAAAAATTAAAAAAGAGAAGAAATATGAACTTGTAGTTACAGAATAGTCAGGCAAATGTTAAGGGCAAGTATAGGAAATGGAGTTGCCAAACAACACATGCATGGCCCGTGGGCATGAACAAAGGAGGGTGGATCGCCGGAGGGAGTAGGAAGTGCTGGGTGGAGGCAGCAGAGTGGTTAAATGAGGACAACTGTAATAGCAGAATCAATAAAAACGAACAAACAAATAATAAAAAGAAGCCAGTAGCTTTGTGAGTGATACAAGCTAAACCATGGGCCAGCTAGTTTACTGAGAAAATGAGTAAAGAGACAGCTAAGAAGAGCCCTCCTGGGGACAGGGCAAAGCTCAAAAACTATTCCTACAAAGGAGTACAAATTTAATTGGATTAGATTGTGGAGTAATGTGTGTCCCAGGGTGCTGTCACACACAAAAGCCTAAGAGCTGGGAGTAATCAAGGAAAGAAGAAAAGGGAACCTTGCTAAAACCCACCGTTATTCTAGGGAGACTGTGTGCATGCCCAGGACTGCTCCCTTCAAGGAGCAACATCGGAGCCTTTGTTCTGAGGAGGAAACAGGCTTCACTAAAGTAGTCCAGCCAGTCAGGAAGCAGACAATCATAATCAGCCCTGGAGCAGAGGGAGGGAGCTGGTATCCGGAACTGATACCATGCATTATCTAAAGTGTCCAATTTCAACAAAAATTACGTGACACTCAAAGAAACAGGAATGTGTGACCCCCAACACAGGAAAATAAGCAGGCAACAGAAACCGCCTGTGAGAGGGACAAGTGTGAGGTTTAACAAAGACTTCTCACTCGTCATTAATATATACAGGGTGTGGCAAAGGTAGGTTTACAGCTGTCCATATTGAAAATAGTGCAGTAATTAATAAATAATAATACAAGAAACTCTGTTTTGTGTACTTACAACTGCAAACGTACTTTTGCCCTACCCTGTATATTTAAAGAACTAAAGAAAACATTGCTTGGAGAAGTAAAAGGAGATGTGATGACAATGTCTTATTATGTAGATAATATCAATAAACAGAGAAATTATAAAAAGAATCAAATGGAATTTGCAAAGTTAAAAAGTGCAATAATTGAAATGAAAAACTCACTGCAGAGGCTCAATAATAGTGTTGAACTGGTAGAAGAAAGAATTAGTGTACTTGAAGATAGATCAATATAGGACTTGATCAAAATTGAAAACTTTTGTACATGAAAGGACGTTATCAAAAGACTGAAAAGGCAACTCACTGAATGGGACAAATACTTACAAATTATATTTATTATCTGTTAAAGGACTTGTATTTACAATATATAAAGAACACTTACAAGTCAATAATTTAAAAAACTCCTCAATCTAATAGACACTCAATGAGTGTCTAATAATAGACACTCAATCTGAATGTACATTTTCTCCAAAGAAGCTATACAAGCACATGAAAAAATGGTTGACCTTTTTAGTCATCAGGAAACAGCAAATCAATATCATAATGAGATATTTCACATCCACTTGGATGTTTAACCAAAGAGATAACAATAGCTAGGTACTAAAGGACAGACAATAACAAGTGTTGCTGAGAATGTCCAGAAGGTGGAATCCTCATATACTGCTGGTGGGAATGTACAATCAAACATGGTAGCTACTTTGGAAAACAGACTAGTAAATCCTCAAAAGGTTAAACATAGTTTCTGTATGATTCAACAGTTCCTCTCCTAGAGAACTGAAAATACGATTTTATACAAAACTTGTACATGAGTGATTATAGCAGCATTATTCATCATAGCTGAAAGTTAGAAACAATTCAAACGTCTACCAACTGATGAATGGATAAACAAGATGTGGTATATCCATGCAATGGAATATATTCAGCCATAAAAAGGAATGAAGTACTGATGAACCTTGAAAACAATATGCTAGGTGAAAAAAATGACCACGTATTTTATGATTCCATTTATATGGAATGTCCAGACAAATCTGTTAAGACTGAAAGTATATCAGTAATTGTCAAGGGCTGAAGAACATAGAGGGATTGAAGGACAATGGCTAAATGTACAAGGTTCCTTTTGGGGATGATGATAATGTTCCGAACTTAATTGTGGTGATGGTTGCACAATGCTATGAATATACTAAAAATCATCAAATCATATGCCTCAAATGGGTGACGTGAAATAATAGATAAAAAAATATACATTGATTTCTGCTGCTGATTACTGGCATGGGTACCTAAAACCCTCATAATTTTCTAAGTGATAAGAGCACTAGGAACGTCTTTTGTCCTAATATTGGTCTTTGAACCTCTGACACAGAGCTTCAGAATCCTTTGGGATTTGCTGGTTGATAACAGCATCTTTTGTTCTGATGAGGTGACTCGGGGAGAGTTGGTCACCAGAAAGCCCAGGCCATGATTAGAAGCTTGAATTTTTGGCTCCATTGCTCATTCTCCAGAGAAGGTGAGGGGTTGGAAGTAGAATTAATTATTGATCATGTCTATGTGATAAAGTCTCCATAAAAATTTCAATAGTATGGGGTTCAGCGAACTTCCAGGTTGGTGAACACATCTCCATGCTGGTAGGGTGGCTGCACCCCAACTCCATGGGGAACCTGGCCGGACCTTGCCCTAAGTGTCTCTTCATCTGTATCTTTTATTGCGCCCTGTATTTTATAATAAATGGATAAGTGTGTTTCCCTGAGTTCTGTGGGTTCTTCTTGCAAATAATTAAATCCAAGGGTGTGTATGGGGGGTGGTCATGAGAACCTCCAATTTGTAGCCTAGTCAGACAGAAGTTGTGGGAACCTACCACCTGTGATTGGCATCTGAGCAGGATGAGGGCAGTCTAATGGGACTGAGCCCTTACCTGCGGGGTCTGTGCTAACTTTGGTTATTGTCAGAACTGAACTGAACTGTCAGACACCTGGCTGGTGTTGCAGAGAATTGCTTGGTGTAGGGGAAAAAAACCCTATACATCTGATTAAAGGGGAAACACACAGGAACAGAAGTGGGTTTTTTTTTTTCATACTTAGGTGAATTGTAGGGTACGGGAATTATATTTCAATAAAGCTGTTACAAATATAATTGTTATGACTTATTTATACTTAGAGATGTGAAGGTGGGAGAGAACAAAAAATTAAGAAATGAGAATTCAGGTAATCATTAACTATTGTACAACTGGTCCTTCTATTGATTATGCATCCACACTTCTCAACTTTCTGCCTATACCAAATTTGGCTTTTATTTCAGTAGATGAGTAATTATTTTAAGTTACCTCCTGGTACTGCTGACTGCCAGCCAGGAATGTTGCTATAGGAGTGTTGCCTCTAAATACGGCAATGTCTGTGTGGCTGCTTGAACACCGTAGTGCACACTTGCCCTTCTTTATAAAAAGCATAGTAGAAAATAGAAAAATACAGTGCTGACATTAATGATTTTACAGTTGAGACAAAGGGAGCTATCACTTGGTGTGCCAAAAACAGTAAATCTGATGCTTACTGAATTTAAGCAAGTCTGACAACTGTGTTCAATGATAAAGGAAAATGACTAAATTTAAAACACATGTCCAAAATGCTATAAAGATGTTGTCCGGGTTTGTGGTAAGGGGTCGTGGTGGACCCAACGTGTGGATATTTACAATTAGGTGTGGTAAGATCTTACTCTGATACACTGATTTTCCTTCTGAATTTATTTTTTAACCCTGTGATACTTGCCCCCCTTGGCAGCCATGCCTTGGGGTAGGTTCATTGCAGCATAGTGCAAATACCAAAAAAGCCAATCCCTGGCCTTTGAGGTTTAAAATATGTTTTGCAAACTCAAGACAGAGACAAACCCTTTGTGATAAAAAAAAAACTTCTGAACTTTAAAAACTAGAACCATGAATAACCCAGGGCATAAACTCATGCCTTAATTATAGGCATGCAAGGATATGGGATCAGTCAGAACCAGTTTTCCAGTGTTTTCTTTCTCTTGAAAACTAGATAAAGATTCCCTAGGCTTGCAAGGTGACGAAAGTCAGGGCAGAAGTGAGCTCAGTGGCTGGTGAATCCCTAGGAAGGAATCCTGTGGCCCAGTCTCTGGAGCTTCCACACTTTGGAGGTGTAGGAGCCATTGAGAAGACACAGTTGAGTGGCAGGGCAAGACAGAGACAACCTGCTCACCCACCCAGTGGCCTGGGACAGTGGGTGAGTGTGTCTGATGGCTTTGAGAGCCTAGAGAAGTTTTGCTTTCGGGACATGCAGGCAGGACTATTAATTAAAAAAAGATTTTATTTATTTAGTTTTAGACAGAGGAGAAGAGAGGGAGAAAGAGAGGGAGAGACACCACGACTGGTAATCGAGCTGGTAATGTCTCACTTTGTGGGAGGATGCCCAACCAACTGAGCCACACTGGTCAAGGCAGGCCTTTGCATTAATTTAAGAGCATAGCCACCAGTCCAGTTTCAGCCTGGAATTAGGTCAAGTTCAGCTCCTTCATCTGTGCTTCTCCAAAACACATATACTTACCATATTGCGTGTATATTTAAAGATGTTCACACCAAATGTGAATTTTTAAAATCAGTCTCCTAAGCACAGTGTCTTATATAATGCTGTAACTGCCCAAATATCACACACACACACACACACACACACACACACACCCCTGAGAATTATGAGACATGTTCATAAAACATCTGTTTTCTAGCCAGATGTAATATAGGGGAAGGTCTCTCTTGATCCCAAGGTTTTATTAAATGGAACAGCTCAGCAGAATGTAGCAGCAATAAGAAAAAAGGACAATCATGTCCTGGTCATCTTTCTTTTTGGAACAGGAATGAAAAACTGAGCCAATTGCAGCCTACCCCCACTTTCACTAAGTCAGTGTGAAACAGAAATGATTGTGCTGGTCCTTGTCTGACGTTTCTTGACAGTTAGGATGAGCTGCCAGTAAAAGACTTAGCTGGTGGCCATGGTGTAATTGAAATTTCCCCGGTTTGGGTGTGGAAGTCTCAATCTTGAATACTTATCCTCTCACTAACTGTTTGACTTCAGGTAATTAATTTATTTTCACTGAGTCACAAGTCCTTCATTTGTAAACTGAGATCATCACCATGCTGCCTCCCACTGTGGTGGCAAAGATTCGCTGTGACAATGGATATGCAGATGCTTTAAAAACTGCAGTGCTCTGTGCAGAGTATGATCTCTGCTGTTTCTTCCCCACTTCTTCCACCTCCTTCAAAACCAGGGCTGCTCTTGGTTAGGTCAACTCACTACAGGATTTGGAAGATGTTATGCTTATCTCATGCCAATAAACAACCTTGCAGGGCTCAGCAGGGAGAACTGATAATCTGGAGCTTCTTCTGCAGGGTGTCCTTCACCTCCTTGTTTTAGAGGCTACAGATGAAGGGGTTGAGCATGGGAATTATGATGGTGTAGAAGATGGACACTACTTGGCCACTGGTATCATTAGTGAATCCATGAGTCTGAATGTATGTGAAAAACACTGTGCCATAGAGACTGGTAATGGCTAGGGAGTAGGAGGCACATGTGGAGAGGACTTTCCCCCTCCCAGCTGCTGAGCACATTCTCTCAATGGCAACCAAGACCAAGCTCTAAGTGGTGAGGGTGACTGCAGCAGGCACAGGGTGACTAGAGCAGAGTAGATACAGAGGACCCCTCTTGCTGCAACTATGTAGTCACACACCAGGTACAGAAGGGATGGGATGTCACAGAAGTAGTGTGATACCTGGTTGGGCCCACGCAAAGGCAGGGCAAAGACATTCGTAGTCTGGAGAGGGGATGTAGCTTCACCAAATGCCTAGGAAGCAGCCACCAGCTGGAGACAGGTCCTCTTGGTCACAACAGAACTGTAATGGAGGAGTGAGCAGATGCCCATGAAGTTGTCATAGCTCCAAGGAGGCTAGCAGGCAGCTCCCAACTGTGACATGTGCCATAAAGAAGGTCAGCTGGACCACACAACCCTTGAAAGAGATGGACTTATCAGAGGCCAGAAGGTTGACCAACAGCTTTGGGTTACCACAGAAGAGTAACAAATATCAAGACAAGAGAGGATGCTGAGGAATAAATACATGGGGCTATGGAAGGCAGAAACTGGGAAGATGAGTGGCATCAGTCTCAGGTGGCCCACCACTGTCATGGCACAGGTGAACAGGAAGGCTCCAAAAAGAAGCTTCTGGAAGTCTGGATAATTGGAGAAACCCAGCAAGATGAACTGGGTGACTGGGGTGTGATTGCCACTGGTAAAGGGCTAGTTCTCCAGGTGCCATCTGCAGAGGTGACAATTGATAGTCACCCAAACAGTATTGCCCAGACATGCTCACCACTGTGCAAGCTGAAATGAGGGAGAAAACCAAGCAAGTGCAAGACCTCTTGTACAAGAAGCTAGATGGAAAGAATCATGTTCTGGTGGATAGAACACAGGCTGTAAAGCCAGGGAGACCCAAGTCTTAATTCTGACGGTGGCACTAACTAGTTTGGTATCCTTGGATAAGTTCTGTTGGTGAACCTCAGTTTTGTCATCTGTAAAATGAAGAAAACATGACTACTTATCAGGATTTCTGTGTGTCTTCCATAGTAAAAGTGAACATAAAATGTCTGAATGTCTGGGACACAGTAGATGATCAATAAATATAAGGCTTCTTCCCCAATATCTTGTGCCTGTGTTGATAAATATGCTTATGGCTCTATTTGACAATTCATTCTGTCTTAAAAAAATCAAGATATAATTCACATACCATAACATTTACCATTTTAAAATGTACAATTTAGTGGTTGTCAGTATATTTACAAGGTGCACAACGATCACCACTATGTAATTGCAGAACATTTTCATCAGCCAAAAAAGAAAACTCCATACCCACTAGTAGTCACTCCCTATTTCCTGCTTCCCCAGCCCCTGGCAACTGTTAATTTACTTTCCATCCCTATGGATTTTCTTATTCTGGACATTTCATATAAATAAATTCATTCAATATGTGGCCTTTTGTGTCTAGTTTCTTTCACTTAAAGTTTTCAAGGCTCATCTGCATTGTAGCGTGCATCAGTGTTCATCCTGTCTTATATTTAAACATCCTTCAGGGCATTCCCTCCTCCGTATCATGACCATTTTGTCCTCAGAGAATCTACTGAGTTGACTGTCACCTGGGACCCCATCATCTTGGAAATGGTGGTTTAGTGCTTGCTTGGTTGTCCTCCAAAATGTTTATCCACAGGAGGACTGGAAATGCCCTTCCTCCCCACACTTCTCTCTGTCTTATACCCTTCATCCCCCTGTTCTTTGAGGGTCTGGGACACATCCTGAAAATCAGTCCTAGGAAAATCTTACCAACCTCTTCAAACTGATACATAAATGTCAGTTTATGTAGAGAACAAGGAGGAAATGTGGTGTTATTTTGCAGAAGAACATGGAACAGCCTTGTTTCTACCTGTTGTTAATAGGTACAGGGTATGACAGAAAGAGCACTGCACTGGTAGGATAGAGACCTACTTTCCAGTTCTGACTCTGTTGCCTAAAATTAGCTTTGTTACCTTGGACAATTCTCCTCACTCTGGGCTTCTGCTTCCTCATTGGCAAAGTCAAGGTTTGGTATGGGAGATGTCTAAAGATGTCTATGGGAGAGGTTTAAATCCTGGTTTTGATGTTTATTAGTGGTTTAGCCTAGGATCAATTACATGATATTGTAATTAGCAGGTTCCTCATCTGTAAAGCGAGCTGAAAATCCCTACATCACAAGGAATGTTGAGAGAACCAAATGAGATACAACAAATATCAGATGTATAGATTAGTGTAGTGCCTAGTACAAAGTAAGTTACCAGTTAATGATAGCTTATATTGACTATACCTTGAAATTTAGATTTACAAATTGCTGAATATAGTTTTGTCTTACTGGAAACAAAGACAAAAAGAGTAACCTATTTGATTCCATCCTGGTAGAGTAGATTTTCCTTGGGGTGCTAAATGCAAGCATTGCAAGGAAGGGACAGCAAGGCATCAAGCAGTCCACTGAAGATTGATGAATGGCTGTGGTTGGTAAATGGCGACTGGAATGAAGGAGAATGAGGTGACTCTGAGGTAGAATTGGAACAGGACACCACGTGCAGATGGAGGGGCTCGGGGGAGGAGCAAGCCTGGAGAAGCGCTGCTGTCCGTCCACAAGGGTGCTGAAACGGCGCAGGGCCGCAGAGGCGAGTTGCAACTAATGTGTCTTAACACATCTCTGCTTCCTAAAAATAATATCGCAGGTACGCCTCTTTCCCACCTTTCCTACAGTGTGTCACTTCAACCTTCCACCCACATCTACCCTTCTCTCTTATCCCACCCCATCTTCTCATCTCGCTGGCTGATGGCTCCCCTTCTTGCAAATAATGCTCACTGCTGCCAGCCCATGGTTCCTTCTTAGGGTGGTGTCAAGTGTGGGAAGTATCTGGCATGAGCCTCTGAGAGCTGGTGACTACAAAAATGCTCCCTCAGTCATAAATAGCCCTCAGTGTTAATGTGGCTGGACCACAGCCTCAAGGACTGAAGATGCCGAGGATGACGGCTTTCAGAAACACGGTTTGAGCTGCCTCTTCCTCTGCGTTAAACCCTTCAGGCACAGGCTGCCCTTCTGCTCCATGCAGCCAGGTCTGTGCATGTAATGCCCTGCTCTAATTCCTGTTTTCGTTCTTCAAACTTATGATGGTTTTCTTTCTTCCCCAATCAAAGTTTATCTTTCCCCTTGTTCATTGTTTAATCTAATCTTTCCCTTCTCCAGACCATCCTAATGGAAAGCAATATTCCTTTCTTTTGAAATCCTATAGCATTTTCACCTTGGACATGCCACTTAGTCCTTGGTTCTAAACTTCCCTAAGCTCATTTTAATTACTAAACCTGTGGCAATTTTGCCTCTCCTGTCGAAATATCACCTTGGAGTGCGGGGACCAAAGTGTTTGTAAGTTCTGTATTCTTTCTAGTTCCAAACAGATAACATGATGTACAGTGGTGCTCAGTAAATATTTATTGGTTGAAAAATAGAAGGAAATGACATTGAGGGAAGTGAAGAAATTGGATTAGTGAACTGAAAATTGACTAATAGCAATTCAGAAAGGGCTCAGGATTAGGGAATCTGGGAAGTTGGTTCTCCCCCTGTTAGGCTCAAAGGATGCATTGGGAGGAATTGTAGGAGCTGGGACAGAGCAGGCTATAAGAGGATTTGCACATAAACCAAAACCTAAAATGTGAGAGTTGCAGGGAATCTAACTCAATCTAATCTGGTTAAATTGTCATAGAGATGTAGAATCACAGGCTCGGAAGGGACTTACTTCAGGGAGTCACTCCCAAAGGCATCAGCTGGTGCACAAATCACCTTTTCAACATCATCATCAAGTGAGTATCAAGCCTCCACTCAGACCCTCTAGTACTGGAGACTTTCCTAGCTATAGAGACCATAACATCAATTGAAGAATGGAATTCAGTTTGGCTCAGTTCAACAATTTAAAAAATGTGAGAACCTAATATATACCTAGGATTGTGGTACATGCTCCTACTGGGAAGAAACAGATGACCTAGGGATCTGCATTTCTGTGGATGCTAGGGCATTGTTGGGAGTTTTCTTTACAACCTTTTGCCAGGTTTATTTCCTGTTTTCTACTTTCTTCTTTCTTTTCCTCTATAGTTAATTCTTCCCACAACTTTGCTTTTTATTCCTTCCTTCCCCTCCCAGCCTATAGTCACCATGATTTAGGCTTTCTAGGAGCATTCGATTCCTGGGATGAGTTCCTTGAAAATACTGAGGGCGAAGGAAATTAATACTCTCTGTACTAAGCACATATGAAAAAGATGGGGGAAACCTTCAAAATTATGTCACATAACAGGAGATACTAAAGGCCAGAGTGGAAAAGTGTTTCACCCCTGATCACCCAATCAAATGGATAGAGAGGGTGAGTGGAATGAGTAGTCACTATTTTCACACAGTAGGTCCCAGGTGAATAGTCTCAGTGACCAACACTCAAGAATGTAAAACGAAAGGACTGTAAGAATTTGAGCTGGCGTGGATGCTACCTTTGCATATCATTTTCATACACCCACATCAACTCCCCACAGTCTCTTCTCAGTTACCTCCCAAGTGAGAATGTATCATTGTGTCCCTTATTTGTCATTTTTAGTTTTTCATTTCTCTACTCCTCTTACCCACTCAGAGTCTTTGGCCCAGATCCTTGAGGCATGCAAAGGGAAAAAAGTATTCACAGAACATTAAAATTAAACTTCAGATGAATGTGTTTCTCTGACCATCTGGTTCCTCTTAGAATAGCCACTTCTCAAAGGCAGCAGCTCTTGGCCTCAATATTCCATGCAGGACCCAGGAAAGGGGGATGCTCAGTGAGTAGACCTGGGCTGGAAAGGCTGAGGGTGGCAGGCAGAGTCACCCAGAGATCGCTGAGACACATAGTCTGCCAAAGATTTTAATCCAAGACTGTACACTCTTGGAGGGCAGGGACTTTCTTATGCATCACACTGTCTCCGGCATGAGGTACAGAGTAGACCGTCCATATTTGTTGAATGTGTGAAAGTGTGATGTTGTAGGAAAAGTGCTCTACCCTTTTGTAAGGGTGTGAAAGCCAAATATCAGTTGCCTCTTTACTGAGTGAATTGCCTCTAGAGAAAATAAAACTTCATGATTTTGGAAGTGTCACAGTCATTCTCTCCTTGGATTCCTACTGCAGATTTCCGGAGCAGGTATCCACTGGGAAAGGCCACGTGAGTGCTACACAAGTGTAAAGTATGGTCGTTTTGACACAAATAATGGATTTATCAATTTTTGGACCAAATATTCCCAGCACTAGATTAGGGTCCTGGGAGGCAGAGTTACAAAATTTATCCTCAAGTATTTTAGAGAACAGTGACATAGAAAGGCTTGATAAACACGTGAATGCAGCACTGAGGGATCCAATTTGAGTCAGCTTAAACAAAAGAGGAGTATTTATGATACGGTGAGAGAGGTATCTCCTGGCTCTGGTGGTGGTTGTGAAACATGCTCATAAATTTGCTGATGGTCCCCCCCACCCTGGAGCTTAATTCCCCTCCCCTAGAGCAAGGGCTGGACTTGGTGACTCAGTCCTAACAGATGCAACCTGGAAGAAGTGACAATGTGTGACTTCTGAGACTTAGTCATGACATTAGTTTTCTAGAGCTGCTGCAACCAAGTCCCACAAACTGGATGACTTAATACAAATGTACTGTGTCATGGGCTAGCGGTCTGAGATCAAGGTGTTGGCAGGGTTGTTCCCTTTTGAGAGCTTTGAGGAAGACTCTGTGTCTTTCCCAGCTTCTGCTGGTTTGCTGGCAATCTTTTGATGTTTATATCGATCTCTGTCTTCATCATCATGCAACATTTTCCCTGTGTGCACATCTGTCTACACGTCCAAAGTTCTCCTTTTTATAAGACATCAGTCACCACAATGACCTCATTTTAACCTGATGACCTCTGGAAAGACCTTGTCTCCAAATAGGATCACCTTCTGAGGTACTGAGGGTTAGGACCTCAACATGTGAATTTGGGGAGAATGCAGTTCAACCCATAGCAGTCATGAAAGGTCTTAGCTTCCTCCATGCTTTCTCCTTGAATCACTCACTCTGGGGGAATGTTGGGAGAACCCTCAAGAGGACCAACGGCAAGGTCCACAAGGCAGGGATCAGCCCCTCCTGCTACCAGCCAGGTGAGTGAGCCACAGGGAAAGCAGCTCCTTCAGCCCCAGCTGCACCTGGAGCTGGCTGCAGCTCGTGCTGACGTCTCCTCTGAGCTTTACTGAGGTATAATTGACAATTAAAAATTGTCTATATGTAAGGTGTACAACTTGATGATGCACTGTGAAATGATCACCATAATTAACATAACCATCACTTCACATAGTTACTATGTATATATTGTGGGTCTTAATATATTGTATATATTGTAGGTCTTAAGAACACTTAAGACCTACCCTCTTAGCAAATTTTAAGCATGAAACAAATTATTGTTAACTATAGTCACAGCGTTGTACCTTAGGCCTCCAGAATCCATTCATTTTGCGTAACTGGAACTCTGTGCTCCTTGACTAACATCTTCTATTCCATCCACCTCCCCAAGCCCCTGGTAACCACTGTTCTACTGTCTGCTTCTATGAGTTTGACTTTTTTAGATTCCACAATAAGTGAGATCATGCAGTATTTGTTTTTGTGTGTCTGACTTCTTTCGCTTAGCATATTCTCCTCCAGTTTCACCCATGTTGTTGCAAGTGGCAGGATCTCCTTGTTTTTAAAGGCTGAATAATATTCCATCACATACACGCCACATTCAAAAAATCCATTCACCTGTTAGATTGTTTCCATGTCTTGGCTACTGTGAATAATGTTGCCATAGACATGGGAGTGCAGATACCTCTTTGAAATTCTGGTTTCATTTCCTTTGGATAAATACCCAGAGTGACATTGTTGAAGCCGAAGATGGTTCTATTTTGAATTATTTGAGGAGCCTCCATTCTGCTTTTCAAAAGGACTGTACCAATTTACAGCCCCACCACAGGGTACATGGTTTTGGCTGATAGCTTGACTGCAACCTCACGAGGGACCGAGCAGAGCCACCTAGCTCAGCTGCTCTGGAATGCCTGGCCTTCAAAGTTGTGAGATAATGAATGTTTGTTGCTAACTTCAGGGGCAGTTTTTATGCTGCAATGGATAACTAAAACAGACCCCACAGGCAGGGAGAAGGCAGGACCCAGAAGGCAGGAAAGCAGACAGGACTCTCTGCCTCTGGCTACGCTGCCTGCTGGCTTCCCACAGACAGAAATGTGGCTGCCTCGTGGCTCCTGAGTTTTCATGTCACAGTTCCAGCGACACAGAAACCTTAACTCCAGTTTTCTGTGTGCGAAAATGCGGGGTTCAACTTGGGTCTGCCAAGGCAAGAGGGTAGGTTTAGGGGCAAATCTAAGGTATGTGGGTCTTGACAGTTGTATCATTCTTGGGTAGAAAGCTCATTAAGAAAAGGAACGCAAGATTGCATGCAAAAAATGAAGACTTGGAACGAATGAGACTATAAATAACAACAAATGAAGAATGTTCTAGAGCTGACCAATACCAAGACATTACAAAGTGAAAAAACTCCATGATATTTGTGCAGTTGAGTCTGATGGTTCCACAGGCTACCTTCTGACTCTGTACACTTCAAACCCATGTGCATCTGAGTGCTGTGGGCCACAGGGCAGCGGTCCGCATGCTGACTCTGCCTGTTCCAGGTCGATGTTGGCTGAGTCGGCACAGTGCTCCTGGAAGGCATTTTCCATGGGATGACTGCCAATAACTTAACCAAATACAAACGTATTTACAAATCAGTAAACCTGAGCATAGTGTTTCTACCTTAAATACCCCGTAGCTGACCTCATGGTGCCTGCAGCCACTCTGACAGTGCGGGGGGGTGTGTGGGGCTGTGTGTGTGTGGGTGGGTGTGATCAAAGGGCAATTGAGGTGGCAAGACACTGTTTTTAACCAATTGTGGTTGAGATATCTTCTTTTTTTTTTAAAGATTTTATTTATTTATTTTTTTAGAGAGGGAAGGGAGGGAGATAGAGAGAGAGAGAGAGAGAGAGAAACATCAATGTGCAGTTGCTGGGGGTTATAGCCTGCAACCCAGGCATGTGCCCTGGCTGGGAATCGAACCTGCGACACTTTGGTTCGCAGCCCGTGCTCAATCCACTGAGCTACGCCAGCCAGGGCTAGATATCTTCTTTTTAAAATTGTACAGAAAGACATGTGCCCACACAAACACACAGCTGTGGCCTTCCCAAGGCCTTGGATTGGTCTCCTTGGGCAGGTAAGGAGCCCTGGTGTCTTCGTTTGTCACCTTCATGGAAGATTTACCTCTGGGCAGGGTCTTGTGGCAACCAAGTTGTTGCTGGAGACTGAAGCTGGTGAGTGAGGTGGGTGTTCCCTGAAGAAATGAAAAAAAAAATGTTTCGATGAAAGATAATTACAATCTATTGTGAGTAGGGATTCGGGTGGGCTAAGAGAGCACAAATGAGGAAGTTCAGAGGCATTGGCTCATGCTGCAGGGGAGAGGTCAGGGAATGTTTGCTGGGGAAAATGACATCTTGGGTGAATTATGGAGGCTGAGTGGTGGGCGGAGAATGTTCCACGCAAATAGGTAGCATGTGTAAATGGAGGTGGCTGACTTGGGCACAGCGATTATGTTAGTGACTTTGGAATGAAGTGTGTGAGGGTGAGCTTGCTGGGAGGCAGCCCAGGACACAATCCGGGTCAGATCACGAGGGCCTGGCATGTCATGCGAGGACCTTTGAACTCTCCGCTGAAGGACATGCGGGTCCCAGGGAAGGGGTTGGAGCGGGGAACTTGGATAATCAGGTCCGCAGGAGCCCGTCAGCCCAGCACCCGTGGTCAGTATGGAAGACTTAGTGTTGTCAAAGAAAATGCTCCAGACAGTCTGGTGATCTAGCTGACTTTTTTCACTCCGTGATTCATGGGTCAGGCAGCACCCTATCTAGCAGATGAAAAGGAGCTTCAAAGAGCTGTATTAGTGAGCAGAAATAAGGAAGTTATACCGGGCCTTTGCTGATTGGTTAAATCAGGGTTACTTTCCTTACATGGAATAAAGGGAAATGTTGGAGCAGGGCTGGGTGACTTGTGCTGAGTAGGCAAGTGCTGATTGCTTGTCCCAGGCTTTCCTTTCCTGGGAGAGCTGAGCACAGAAACTCAGTGAAGTTTCAGTTTGCTGACATGGGGCCCAGGGGGAGCTACTCCATCTTGGGCCTAATGTGGTTACTTTAACAGCAGAAACTGAAACTCCTTCCCATCTGAAACACAGAAATGCAGAAAAAAATTAATAACAAAGTACGTTGTAATCACTATGTTGTAGACTTGACACTAATATAATATGGTATGTCAACTGTTATTGAAAAGTAAAAGAAATTAAAAAAAATTGGAAGATATGATTGACCTCAAATCTAAGCAAAGGAAATTCTCAAGAGCCAGAACTACAGAGGCTCCTACAGCTAGAAGAGTGGAGCTTGAACACTGGCCCCCGGGGGAAAGGGACGGGGTCAGAGTCTTTATAGCTGGGTAGGGGGCTCACATGGCCACACAAGACGGAGTCTGGACCACGGGCCTGGAATGAGCAGGATGCTGGCACTGACTTAGGGCTCCTAATATGGCTGTCTACTTGGGCCTCTATGGATAAAGGGGTTGGACATTGGAAAAATGTGCAGAGAAGGTGCCATTTGTTCCTGAGCTTCAAACATGGAGACCTCTCGAGGCCCCCTTCCCTCCCAGGGTATGTGCTGTGTTTGCCACCTACAACATATTCATGTGGATAGTATTCATTGGGATCCTACTCTATGCCAGGTCTCACGTGCTACAGATAGAATGTTCTTTGAAAAGCTGCTGAATGATTATCTGGGGACATATCTGGTGACAAAATATTTGAAAAATCTTGACATTTTTCCTTCTTCACTCTTCCCCAGCCTCCGCATTTTATCCTTCCCCCTGCAAGCCCCAACAGGCTTTCTGTTTGAGGCAAGTTGAGTTGAATTTAGGATGCACGTCCTGGCAGAACAAAGCAAGGGGAGGATTTCATCCATAATGGGAGGCTATCCACTTCCATCAAGGGCCCCAATCCTGGGTCTGGTGCCTTAACTAGGAGTCTGTCCACAAGACATGGGAATTTATCAGTCGAAGAGAGTCACTTAGTCCGACCGAACAAGGTGTCTGTCTGCCAGGCAGCAGAACTGAGTCAAAGGTCAGGGAACTGGTAATGACACACAAGGCCGAGTCCCCAGGGCCTCCTGGACCTGCAGCCTTGGTTACGCAAGCAGTGAGCCAACAGCCCTAGGGAAGGAGCAGGGCGTGTGGGGCTGGGTGGAGGTACATGACTCCTGGAAGACAGTCTGAGCATAGGGCAGGGTTAGGTGAATTTACTCCCTGGGAATTTATACCTTTCTTCCTGATGAGGGATGTGCAGTAAAATAGGTGAGGTCTTAGTGTCTGGAAAGGACCAGAGAGACAACCTCCAGGCTGCTGTGTTATCTGCCCAAGAGGGTGTCACGGTTTTTGGATGGGTCAGGGGTGACTTGAAATGGGTATCTTATTTTCTGAATTACAAATTTCTTGCACAGATTGCCTCACTGTGTAGTTAAGGTCTTGGCTTCTGGAATCTCCTTGGTGCTGGGAGGAGGGCAGGAATGAACTTCACTCTCTGTAAGAAAACCTTAGTACTGCCCTGTCTAAGGTGGTAGCCACTGGCCAAGTGTGGCTACTGAGCCCTTGAAGTGTGGCTGGTCCAAAATGAGATACATTGTGAGTAGAAGATACACTTTGATAAGTTAACAACTTAATATGAAAAAGGGAATGTAAAATATGTCATGACTAATTTATCAGTATTGATTACATGTTGAAGCGAATTATATTTATGATATATAGTTTAAATAAAATATATTATTAAAATCAATGTCACCTGTTTCTTTTGATTTTAAAAAAAGTAATTATTGAAAAATTTAAAGTACATATGTGACCTGTATTTGTGGCTTACATTCTGCCTTTTTTTTTTTTTAGATTTTATTTATTTATTTTTTTTAGAGAGGGGAAGGGAGGAAGTAAGAGAGGGACGGAAACATCAATGTGTGGTTGCCTCTCACGCACCCCCTACTGGGGACTTGGCCAACAACCCAGGCATGTGCCCTGACTGGGAATCAAACCAGAGATCCTTTGATTTGCAGGCCAGTGCTCAATCCACTGAGCCACAACAGCCAAGGCTTGCAATCTCTTTCTGTTGGGCAGTACTATCTCTGTCCATCAGGACTTTCAGTTACCATAGGACAGGGACTCCTGGGTCTCTTCCTGGCTCTTCCTTCCCTCTCTAAACCTTGGGAACTCCATTACTTCTCCACAGTCATTACTTACTCCTGCTCACACACTGTTCTGAAAGCAGCAACAATCAAGCTTTGATGTAATTAGGGCCTGAGGGATAATCTTCACCCATCTCCCACCTAGGAAAGTGGTAGAGAGCCAGCAAACCCTCCAAAGTCTCAACCAAGTTGATTCTTCCTACCCCCAGGGGACTTGGCAATGTCTGGGGACATCTTTGTCACAGTTGGGTGTGGCATCTTAGGTAGAGGCCAGGGATGCTTCTAAACATTCTACAATGCACAGAACAGCGCCCCACAACAAAGAATTATCCAGCTCCAAATGTTAATAGGGTCAAGATTGGGAGACTCTGGCCTGGGCCTAGAAAAGGCCTTGGGCATCTCTGAACATGGGTTGGCAGGGAGGTTGTGGACACTGACAGCAGAGGAAACTGCTCTGCCCTCTCCGATTCCCTGGCTTTCTTGATCATTGGTGACTCATGACCCTTCCCCTGTACTCCTTCTGTACTCATCTGGAGAGAAAAGGCCGTCTCCTTCCCAGGTATGATTCACATGCCCCATGCCTCACTTAGAGACCTCTCCCTGCTGCAGATAAACCTTATAGGAGAGAGGGTGATAGAGGGGTTGGTCCAGAGGGGCAGTTGTCAGTTGTCTGTTCTCATCCCTTTACCTTACCTATGTGTAGAAGGCAGTTAGATATGAGCAGAGTGGGAACTGACTATAGGCGGAGTACGCAGGTCACCAGGAAGGAAAGCCCAGGTGCCAATGGACAGTTGTAAGGTGGGACCTCAGCCGCAGGGTGACCTTTCCTCCCCTAGCATATTGTTGGTCATGCAGTTTAGAACCCCTGACCTTTTAAAAAATTTTTTAATTGAATTTATTGGGGTGACATTGAATAACAAAATTACATAGGTTTCAGGTGTACAATTCTATAACATATCATCTGTATATTGTATTGTGTGTTCACCACCCCAAGTCAAGTCTCCTTCCGTCACCTTACTCCACCCTAAGCTCTCTGCTACCTACCCTCCCCCACCCCCGATGTTTCATATCTCTGGTCATGCATTTAGGACCCTCCCCAGAACTTTCCTCCCCTGGCATGTGGCTAGTCATGCAGTAGATCCCTTAGAGGAGAAACTAAGGGGCCAGAGAAAAGCTTTATCCATGCAAAACTACTCCCTTTAGCATTAAGCCCTCAAGGCAACAAGGTTCTGACTCAGATCAAATAACCTGAAGAACAAAGCCTTGGGTCTATTAACCACACAGACAGAGTTTTGGTCAAACTAGAGATAACATCTAGTCCTCACTTGTGTTTGGCTCCAGGCCCAGGTAATCAGAAAGGCCAGGTGAGGTGACGCCATGGATGATTTCAGGACCAGCTGCAATGACTAATGATCTCCTTCCCATCAGTGGAGGCCACAACCCTGAGGAGACATACCTGAAAAGCTAATAAATATCTATTGAGATCCTCCCCTGGGACCTCCAGATAGAAGCCCTTGATAGGATGTGGAGGACCCAACAAGCACACTTTCTCTCTCTCTAGCACACCCATACCTTCCTGCACCCCTTATTTCCCCAGGGCACTCTCTCCGGAACAAGTCTGCACCTTTTTCCCTCTCCTATGCCCAGGAGCATTTTCTTTCCCTTTCTCCTAAGCTCCGAGGGCCCTTATTTTACTTCTGTAACTTGTTTCCTGAGCCCATGCACCCCAGCTGGCTCACTTCTTCCATAGCTTACTTCTTCTACCTCTGAATTTCTAAATCAACTTTTGCTTGTATTTGAGTCTTGGCTCTGAATTCTTTTTACCAAAATTCAAGGACCAAGGTCTAACACCTGGTATCATTTTGCTGTTAACATATCATTTTTTTTTTTTTACTTTTTCTCCCACTGTTCCCAACTCCCTCTGCATCTGCCCTGAAGCTCACAGGAAGGTCCTGGTCAGAATCACAATACCAGTATTGTTGGGCAGATATCAGGCTCATGGAGAGGAAGCTGGTGGAAGCTGATAGGGTTTTCCCAGAGGGAATAAAAACTGTAAACTTGCCTCTGATTTCTTACTGAAACCCAGCTTCCAGGGTCTGCAGTTAGGAAGCAGTGCTGTTGGTGTTTGGAGAGGTCTATTCTGTCACTTTTCTTTTTTCTAGTGTGATTATATAAAGCTAGTTTAATTAGAAGTACAACAAAAATCACGGACTCCAGCAGTTGTGGGAGGGGTTGATCAGATGTTAACTTTTCTTTCTCCCTTTGTTTTTGCTTTTTTAATCATTTTTAAATTGTTACTCTATTACAGTTATCATGAATTTTCCCTCTTTGCCCTCCTCTGCCCATCCCATCCCCTGCTCCCACAGTCAATTCCCACACTGTTGTCCATGTTTGTGGGTCATTCATACATGTTTTTTGTCTAGTCCCTTCCCCTTGTTTCCACCATTATCCCCCTCACCCCTCCCCTCTGGTCACTTTCAGTCTGTTCCATGCTTCCATGCCCGTGGTTCTATTTTGTTAGTTTATTTTGTTCATTAGATTCTTCTTATAGGTGAGATTATATGGTATTTGTCTTTCACCAACTGTCTTATTTCACTTAGCATAATATTCTCCAGTTCAATCCATGCTGTTGCAAAAGGTAGGGGTTCCTTCTTTCTTTCTGCTAGGTAGTACTTCATTGTGTAAATGGACCACAGTTTTTTGAGCCGCCCATTTACTGATGGACACTTAGGCTGTTTTCAGCACTTGGCTATTGTAAATAGCACTGCTATGAACATAGGGGTGCATAAGTCCTTCTGAAATGGTGTTTCAGGATTCTTAGGGTGTATTCCCAGCAATGGAATCACTTGGTCAAAGGGCAGTTGCATTTTTAGTTTTTGAGGAAATTCCAAGCTGTTTTCCACAGTGGTTGCACCAGTCTGCATCCCCACCAACAGTGCACTAGGGTTCCCTTTTCTCTGCATCTCACCAGCACTTGTTTGTTGATTTCTTAATGATGGCCATTCCGACCAGTGTGAGGTGATATCTCATTGTGATTTTAATTTGCATATCTCTGATGGCTAGTGATATTGAGCATCTTTTCATATATCTCTGGGCCCTCTGTATGTCCTCCTTGGGAAAGTGTCTATTCAGGTCCTTTGTCCATTTTTTAACTGGATTGTTTGTCTTTCTGGTGTTGAGTTGTATGAATTCTTTATATGTTTTGGAGATCAAACTCTTGTCTGATGTGTCACTGGCAAATATGTTCTCCCATATGGTTGGTTCCCTTTTCATTTTGATGATGGTCTCTTTAGCTGTGCAGAAGTTTTTAGTTTGATATAGTCCCATTTTTCTATTTTTCTCTTTATTTCCTTTGTCCTAGGAGACATATCGGCAAAAATATTGCTATGTGGGATTTCTGAAAATTTTCTGCCTATGTTTTCCTCTAGGGTTTTTATGGTGTCATGGCTTATATTTAAGTCTTGTATCCATTTTGAGTTTATTCTGGTGTATGGTGTAAGTCAGTGGTCTAGTTTCATTTTTTTCATGTACCTGTTTAGTTCTCCTACACCATTTATTGAAAAGGCTACTCCATTGTATGCTCATCCCTCCTTTGTCAAATATTAATTGCCTGTAGAGACTTGGGTTTATTTCTGGGCTCTGTATTCTGTTCCATTGATCTATGTGTCTATTCTTATGCCAGTACCAGACTGTTCTGATTACAGTGGCATTGTAGTATAGTTTGATATTAGCAGTATTTCATTGAGTCCTAGTTCCAAACCCCAGCTCTGAAAGGTGCATTGCTTGCCTTTAGGGAGTTTATATTCTAGCTGGGAACACAGAGCCTGCATACTTAAAATAATTACAAACAGCTTTAAAGGGGACTCAGTGGTAGCAGAGACTTTAAAGGAGCAGAGAACTAAGGTTCAGAGTGATGACAGACTTGTCCAGAGCTGTGGAAACAGCTTATGCTCTGTGTCCAATGTGTGACCTTCTCCATGAAATAATGGTAAATAAAACCTAGGATTAGCCTTGGCTGGTGTGGCTCAGTGGACTGAGTGCTGGCCTGTGAGCCAAAGGGTTGCTTATTTGATCCCTAGTGGTCAGGGCACATGCCTGGGTTGTGGGCCAGGTCCCCAGTCGGGAGCATGCAAGAGGCAACCACACATTGGTGTTTCTCTCCCTCTCTTTTTCCTTCCTTTCCTGTCTTTAAAAATACATGAATAAAATCTTAAAAAAAAAGGATTAACTGAAAATCTAAACTGCTCCCTGCTTCCATTCCCCACATGTAGTTGATACCTTGGGAGAGGCTGATACCTTCATCTCTTCCCAAGGAGGACTGCTGGGTGTTTCTGTCTCTGTGGGAAAATGACTCACAGGTGTGGCTTGCTGATTTGGAGGTGAGAATATCAGGTCCTTACAGGACAGAAGCAGCCTGGTAACTTGGTAGCAGTTGTACTGAGCTTTAGCTAGAGACATCCCTCCTTGTTCTTGGAAGAAGGAGTCTTGCCTATTATTCAGCCTCATGTGTCCTTCTGACAAGTGCTATAATCTACTGAGCATCTATTATGTGCCAGACACTGTGTTAAGCACTTTGCTGCATTCTCTCACTTCAGTCAAGTAATAAGCAATGATTGAACATTCTCTTTGTATCCAGCACTGAGCCAGGGGCTGGGCGACTGGGGCACAGGATTTAAAAAAAGACAGAATACTCCAGGTCCTCATATCTAAAGGGGGAGTGTGTGAGTGCAGTGTGAGAGGGTTGGTGTGGAGGTAAATAATCAGTTCTGACTTGGTCTCCTGGCCTGCTGGTAAGGTACACTGTACTAGGCGACTACCTCCTAGTACTGTTAGGTGCTAAGGCTTTCTCTTCCCATTAAAAAGGGAGACTGAATTAACAAGGTTTAAAGACAAACTAGTACCAAGTAGACACTTCAATTTTGTCATAATGAGAAGAGTTAAAAAAAGAAAATTGAAAAAGAAAGAACTGTCTTGTGATTCAATTAAATGCTATTTAATATCAGCTACATGATGTGGTCTCATTCTTAAAAAACATTGACATAAGAATATTTGGCTCTATGGAGAAGTTTCCCCAGGGAAGGAAGGAAACAAATGGTTTGTGAATAATTGTTTGTGCCAGATCCTGTGTGACCTCCCTTTACCTCATGGAGACCTTATAATGATCAGTTGAGATGGGTGTTAGGGTCTGTTTTCACTTGGGAGGATCAAGAATCAGGGGTTGTGCCTTGGCTGGTGTAGCTCACTGGATTGAGCATGGACCTGGGAACCAAAGCGTTGCTGGTTCGATTCCCAGTTGGGGCACATGCCTGGGTTGTGGGCCAGGTCCCCACTGGGGGCACATGAGAGGTAACCACACATTGATGCATCTCTCGCCCCTCTCTCCTTCCCTTCCTGTCTCTCTAAAAGTAAATAAATAAAATCTTAAAAAAAAAGTGTCAGGGGTTGTGTACCTTGACTTGACGTCACACACATACTGAGAGAGAGGGTCGCTCAGAGGCTGCATGAACTCAGGTGTGGCCCCAGAGCCCATGGTCCCTCCAATACCTCTTTATATTTCCATGACCCAGTTCTTCCATCTGATATAAGGAACTTAAGAAAAGCAGTACCCGTTGTCTATTTTGAGGTGCAGTCATCAGAAAGAGGCAATACAGTATATTTGTTGAGAACATGGCCTCTGGAGCAAGACTGCCTAGATTTACATTCTGCCTCTGCCTCTTATTAGCTGTGTGATCTTGGGCCAGTTACTCATCCTCTCTGTGCCTCAGATCCCTGAAGGATAATAATAACACTCATTTCATATGGTTGTGAAGATTAAGTGTGTTGACAAGTGTAAAGCATTTAAAATACTGCCGGCACATATTTCACTCTATGTGCTAATATTATCCATACATTATGTTGCGGCTACCACACTTGGTTAAGAAGGTAGCTTGCCAAGGTATCTCCTTTTAAAAGCAGACTTCACATCTTTATTTCTCAGGCTGTAGATCAGAGGGTTCAGCATAGGGATGATCACACTGTAGAAGACAGACACAACCTTGTTCTGTTCCAGGGAATTGCGTGAGCTCGGCTGAGTATACATGAAGATGAGTGTGCCATACAAAAGGCAGATGATGGTGAGGTGGGAGGTGCAGGTGGAGAGCGCTTTGCTCTGAGCCTCTAGGGAATGCATTCTGCAGATAGTCGCCAGGATGTAGGCATAGGAGACCAGGATGATTGTGACGGTAAAGAAGAAAATCAGGGCAGAAGATGAGGAGATGATGGCTTCAACCTCAGCAGTGTCTGCACAGGCAAGTTGAAGCACAGCGGGGATGTCACAGAAATAGTGATTAATGACGTTGGGGCCACAGTAGGGCAGGTTGAAGACATACCCAGTTAGCAAAGCTGAATTGGCAGCAGAAGCTGTATAGGTGGCTGCCACCAGCTGGACACGCAGACGATAGGACATGATGGAGTGGTAGAGGAGAGGGTGGCAGATGGCGACGAATCGATCATAGGCCATGATGGCCAGGAGCAAACACTCAGCAGTACCTTGGAGAAGCATGAGGGCCATTTGGACCACACAGCCAGCAAAGGAGATGGACTGGCCTGAGGTGATGAAGTTCTCCAGCAGTCTGGGGGTGTCTGTGGTGGATAAAGAGGCGTCTATGAAGGAGAGAATGCTCAGGAAGAAGTACATGGGCGTGTGGAGCTGTGGCTCCATGTGGATCAGGATAATCATGCCCAGGTTGCCCACGAGGGTGACTGAGTAAATGAACAAGAAGAGTACGAAGAGGGTGCCCTTGAGCCCTTCCTGGTCTGTGAGCCCCAGCAGGAGGAACCAGGTGACCTGGGTGCAGTTCTCAATTGTGGTGCACATGTCACTGAGAGAGACCAGATAAGACATGTTTGTACTTTAGAGGCAGACCTGGGGTCAGTTCCCAAATCCCCCCTCTTTTTTTCTTATTATTCATGTTACTATTATTTTTAATTGAATTTATTGGATGACATTGCCTCGCAAAACCATACAAGTTTCGAGTGTACAACTCAATAAAACATCATCTGCACACGGCAGTGTGTGCCTATCACCCCAAGCAAAGTCTCTTTCATTCCCATTACCCCGCTTCACCCACCTCCACCTCCACCTACCCCCAAAGCCCCTTTCTCTCTGGCTGTCACCCTTTTCATGCCTCCAGAGTGGGCAGTGCTAGGGGGTCTGGGCTGGGGACACTGTCATGAATTAAACACCTACGATGAGTCATGTGTTAACTCATTTCCTAAACAGCTATTGAAACTTCACACATAATTTCTCATTTAAGTATTATGCCCATTTATATTTGGTGAGATTATCAACTTGCCCAAGGTAAGAGAGCTAGCACATTAGGAAAGTGGGATCAGAACCCAGTCCATTCTACAAGAGTGTGGTGATTGCTGGGGAGAGAGGGGCGGTAGAGGAGGACATAGGAGGTATAAATGGTAAGGGACGGAGACTTGACTTGGGGTGGTGAACACACAATACAGTGTGTACAGATGATGTGTTGTCGAACTGTGCACCTCAAACCTGTATGATTCTGTTAACCAGTGTCACCCCAATAAATTCAATAAAGAGGAAAAAATCTTTCTAACTAAAACCCCCCCGGTTCATTCTAATAAAACATAAGCTTTTATAGTTTAATCACTTTCTGTCCACAAATTTCCTGTTCCACGGGGACCTGGCATTATTAGTGAGTGTTGGCAGCCTGGCATGTTGGCCCAGAGAGGGAGGGATATGAAAGGATAAATTTCAACCATATTTGAGGGCAAAGTCTCCAACACTGTCAGCCCGGGGGCCAGGGACACAGGAAGTCAGGACTAACATTGACACACTGTAAGGGGACTCAGGAGCGAAGTCATTTTTCCCAGTGTTGTGGGTTGAATTGTTTCTTCCAAAAAGATATGTTGAAGTCCTAACCCCAGGTACCTGTGAATGCGACCTTATTTAGAAATATGGTCTTTGCAGAAGTAATGACGTTAAAATGAGGTCATACTCAATTAGGGTGGGTCCTTACTCCCATAGGACTGGTGTTCTTATAAGAAGAGACAATGAAGATGCCCTGGCTGGAGTGGCTCAGTGGATTCAGCTTGAACTGGTAACCAAAGGTTTGCCAGTTTGATTCCCAGTCAAGGCACATGTCTAGGTTGCAGGCCAGGTCCCCAGTTGGGGGCATGCGAGAGGCAACAGGCTGATGCGTCTCTCACACGTTGATGTTTCTCTCCCTCTCTTCCTCTCTCCCTTCCCTTCTGTCTAAAAATAAATACATAAAATCTTAAAAAAAGAGAGAGAGAGAGAAAGAAAGAGACAGTGGAGATCCAGGGAGGAGCATGCCATGAGAAGATACAGACACAGAGGCAAGGTGACCACGTGAGGAACAGAGGCAGAGAGCCTGGAGTCATGATGCCACAAGCCAAGCAATGCCTGGGCCTTCCAGAGTGGAAAGAAGCTTCAGAGGGAGCATGGCCCTGCCAACACCTTGATTTTGGACTTTGAGTTTCCAGAACCATGAAGGAATGAATATCTCTTATTTTAAGCCAGTTTGTGGTGCTTCATGACAGCAGCCTTAAGACACGAATATACCCTGTTGGAGATGCTCCTGGCACTGAGGCTCTGAGGCTTTGGTGGTGGCGTCCTAAGCAGTTGTCCGGAGACTGGGATTTCCTGATCTCTCTCTCTATTGACAGAGCTAATAATCCCGGGAAAGAAAATGAAATAAAACAAATTAAAATAAAGTCTATGTTATTATTTACTACTCATCAAGAAAAATATTTGTCTGGGAGAACAGGAAGCTATAGTAAACGTGAAAACTCTGGCTCAGCAAAGACTTATGTTTTAGCTAGAAACAACTGAGGGCTATAGGACATGCCAGATTTGGGGCTTTGGGGTCTAGGGCAGGACACGGTTTTAAGTCAGAATTGGAGGTGAGGCCTCTAACCAGAGAGCGCAGGTCAGAGAGTTCATATGTCTCCCCCTTCAGCTCCCCAGAGGGGTTCTCATGTTTATGGAAGTTCTCTCAGCTGTTGTCAGGCTCCCAAGAATTTGCTTCTGAGGATGCTCACCTTCTAGGTTTTCAGATAACCAAGGTGGCCATTCTAGGTGGCTAACCAGGTAGATAGCTCTTGTATGGGATACCAGCCAGGGTCTGTTGTGATTGGTCAGACATCTGTTGTGATTGGCTGAGTGTAGGTTCTGATGGTTTGGACCACTCATGGGGAGTTTAGAGTTTAGAGGGGGAGACAAACATTAATGAAGTAATCACACAAATTATTGAAAAACTACACCTGAAACAATAGCTCCAAGTAGAGGTACTGAATACTATGAGCCAAAAACTTCAACTCAGCGAGATCAAGGAGGATTTTCCTTAGGAGGAGCTTTCCATAGGAGAGAATGAAACAATCTCTACAAGGGTCCTGAGCTGTGAGAGAACCCGGTGAGGAGCAGGAGCTGAGTAAAGGCCAGTGTGGGTAGAGGGCAAAGGGAGAGTGGGTGAGCTCAGGCCAGCAGGCAGGCAGTGCTTTGTAACATTTTTTGAGTGCTTGCTGTGTCTGACATCTTTCCAAACACCTTAAATGTCATTTAATCCTCTCAACAACCTTGTAAGATGTCCAGTTGAAATCCCCATTCTGTATATGAGGAAACCGATGCACAAAGTACTTAAGAAACTTGCCCAAAGACTCACCTTCGGTGGTCAGGTTTTAGAAATTACACTTTTATTGTTCGGTACCTTAGATCACGTTAAGGAACTTGTTTCTTATGGGATTCCATTAAGGAATTTTCTCTGGGAGGATGACATAGTCATATCTGCTTTTTGATTAGATCGTTTTGAATGTATTGTGGAGAAATGATTGGAGAAGGGTCAAGTGGATGGGGGAAATTTTTTGGGGGGATATTGAAGCCACCCAGGAAGGATTCATAGCTTAAAGTGGAGTGGGGCTAGTGGAGGCAGAGGGAAATGGATCTGAGAGATGTCAGGCTGTAAATATGTCAGGATTTGGTGATGGACAGGCGATGCCAGCATGAGGAGGAGAGCAAGCAGTCAGGGTGAACTCCAAGGTCTCTGGTGTACAAAATAAAGCTTGTAGTTGAAGGTAAGAGATGGTAGGATGTACCAGGCAGAGCCTGAGCTATAAAAGATATTATTAGCTCTTGGGGTAGGATCCTGAGGAAATCAATTTCAAACTCACTGCACACTGCTTCAATGCTCTGATTTTTTCCTCCACTCACCTAGGCGCTGGAGTTGATCAGATCTCAAGCCTGAGGAGCATGGCTTAGGAGGAAGAGGGGATAATCAAGTTTAAGCCCTCACTGGTGATAGGGTTCCAGCCCTCCGCCCACTTACGTGTGGTTGAGCAGAGACCGTCCATCCATGAGCCTTGGTTTTGGAGTCCTCTTGCAGGTGTCTCTTTCCGCTTTTCCTTGATTGCCTCCCACCAGCTTTCTCAAGAGAACTTCTCCGACGGTCGTGAACAAAGCCAAGAGATTCCTAATTGCTGGAAAGGCTCCTGTCTTAAGATTCATCTGGCTTTTTTTATCCTTACCCCTAGAGCTCAGAAATGTGCCAGTGGGAATTTATGACTGGTTCTCCCACGTGCAGGCCTGGATTGCTGGCTGTCTCTAGGGGATGCTGGAGAGATCTTGCTGAGGGTGGCTTGGGAGCCCCCTGGAGAGCAAGGGTTCTCCAGCAAGTGCCAGAACCAACCTTCTTCATTTACAGGGTCCATCCCTTGTGGCCTTGTTTTCTTCACGTTATTGAGACTCAAAAGGCCCTCAAGGCCAAAGTGTACCTAGGGACGCATGTCCACACAGTCCCTGTGTTTCACAGGAAGGGACTGGAAGTGCTAATGACATCAACATGGAAGGTCTGGATGTGGCTTCCTGAATCGTTATTTCCTTTGATCTTCAAAATATCCCTGGGGAAACTTGCTTGATGTTTTTTTTTTGTTGTTGTTATATATAGACAATAATAGTATTATACCGTAATTGCTTTATTCACTTAACAATATTGAAAATACATCTCTCTACCTCAAAAACAACGTAATTCTTCCTCTCTCCAAAAGAGCTTTATTATCTCAGTAAAAATAAACCTGCTGGTTGTCAAATTTTGAAGCAACACAGAAAAGAGCCAAGAAGAAAGTAAAATGTCGCCTGAAATCCCACCTCCACAGAAAATGGGACTCAGTGAGGGGCCTGGTTATAAGTCTCTCAGTGCCTTCATAAACAGAATCATGCTAGACCAGCTGTTCTGCCACTTGCTTTCTCACTAACTGAGAGGTCACGGACCTTTTCCCACATCAATTAATAAGTAATAGCCCACGTCATCGTATTTACTGACTGCATATTGTTTTGTTGTGTATATGTGCCATCCTTTACTTAACCGGTCCCCCTTGGTTGACAAGAAGGTATTTCTACCTTTTCACTGCTATAAACAACTTTCTGACAGACAACCCTCAGGTATGGGGCCTGGAGGGCCAATTCCAGGGAGAGTGGGATATGTAGGGACTGCCTTTCCATTGCCAGGAAGGAAGACATTGGCTTTCTCCTTGGGCAGCCTGGAACCTGGGGTTCTGCAATCCCAAGGGAAACCACTATGCAAAGCAAGGCAAAGGGCCTTGTGAGGGAAATGACTTGTTTGGTTAAAAGAAATTTAGTCCCTAGACTACTGATCTGGGAGAGAGTCTCAGCAGATGAGAGAATGGATTGCTCATGATTCCTGCAGGTAAAAGGGGTTTATTCACCTGGGAGAGACCTGCTGAATCTCACCTGCAGAAGTGAAAGAGTGCTGAGTCCTCTGACCTTCCCCACTGCATTCCAACTTGCACAGGTCGCCTGATGCAAATGCCTGGCTCATTGTGTCAGTTCTCTACAGAGGAACATGCAATAGCCTCCTCCCTTCTGAGCAGAGAAGCCAGATCATCTACACCCACATAACTACTGGGACGGAGAGCAGACACTTCCTGTGGCCACATGACTTAACAAATTGTCCAGGAAGTTCAGGCCTAGGATGATATGACTGTAAACCAATGAACAGCTGCCCTGTTTGCTTCAAGAAATTCCTGCAAGTCAATTTATCTGAATAAATAGTTTGTCCTCTGCGCAAGCAGCTCTCCTATCAGGAAAATAGATTACTCACCCGGACAAACAATTTTCTCAACAAACGATAGTTTACTTACCAAGGTTTACTCTCAGGCTCTTTCCGGTATCCGCCAGACCTGAACTATAATGTCACAGCTTTGTCCAGTCCTAATCTGCTCTCTGATTTGAAAGATTTACCTTAAACCACTAAGTCCAGCTCCATAAACCCTATAAATATCTTCCATTAATTTCTTCCTTCTGAGACACTACTAATACCTGTATTCTTTTTTACTTCAGTAGAGCTAATCAATTTAGCCTTGGTTGAGCAACAGGTTTTCTGGTTGTCTGTTGAAGAGTTATTAGTTGGCAATTTATTCTTTTTTTATTTTGTAAATTTTTTTAAAAATTAAATTTATTGGGGTGACATTGGTTAACACAACCCACGGACATAGACAACAATATGGGGATTGGCTTGGGGAGGGGAGAGGGCAGGGCTGGGTGGAGGTGAGGAAAGGGAAAAAAAGCAGGAACCACTCTAACAATATAAATAATTGGAATAAAATAAAAAAATGATTACCATATTTTACTGTATAAAATGAGCAATTTCCCCTCAAATTTTTGAGGGAAAAATGAGGATGCACATTATACATGGGTAGTACCTGAAATACCTTGTATTGGTCTTGTGTTTTGTAGTTATTTGTTACATAAAATTTGTTGCACTGTAACGTGTTCAAAAATAAATGTTAAAATTCCTTTATAATACAAAAAACAAGTATCTAAATATAAATAAATAAGAAAACTAATTAAAGAATTTAAATAAAAGATTTTTTTCCCTTAAAGTTTGGGCCAAAAAACGTGGGTGTGCATTGTATATAGCAAAATAAGGTATATAGGTTCCGAGTGTACATTTCTGTAATACCTGATCTGTATATTGCACTGTGTCCCCACCACCCCAAAGTCAAATACTCTTTAGTCACCATATATTTGGCTTCCTATACTCTTTACTACCTCCCCACCCACCTTCCCTCTAGTAACCACCATACTGTTGTCTGTGTCTATGAGTTTCAATTTTATATTCTTTACCCAAGGGCATTTTGCTTCCTGAGGGCATTTTGCTTCCTGTTCTGGCTACCTTTATTACCTCATCAGTATATCTTTCATCAGTATATAAGTTCCCTCATACTACCAAGAAGGTTCAGATTTCACCCAGATAGCAGGACTAAAATGCATCTTACATGGATCATCTTCTTTGGCTACTTTAAGCAATATTACTTCTTCTCCAAGCTCCTAATCCTTGATTGAATCAGTGAATCACTACTTGTCCACTCTTTTTGTTTTTCTATTTAGAAATTAAAAATAATTAAAATTACAGCTTACATTCAATATTATTTTGTATTAGTTTCAGGTAAACAGCATGAAGTTTAGGGAATTGCATACTTTACAAAGTGTTCCCCTGATGTTTCCGGTACCCACCTGGCACCACACACATAGTCATCACAGTGTTATTAACTATATTCCCTATGCGGCACTTTACGTCCCCATGACTATTTTGTAACTACCAGTTTGTACTTTTTAATCCCTTCGCTTTTTGCATCCAGTTGCCTAACCCCCTCTCCTCTGGCACCATCAGCCTGTTATTTTTTAAAATATATTTTATTGATTATGCTATTACAGTTGCCCCATTCTCCCCCCCTTCCCTCCCCTCCACCCTGCACACCCCTTCCCACCCACATCCCCCTCCTTTAGTTCATGTCCATGGGCCATACTTACAAGTTCTTTGGCTTCTACATTTCCCATACTATTCTTACCCCCTCCCCCGTCTATTTTCAACCTACCATCTATGCTACTTATTCTCCGTACGTTTTCCCCCTCTCTCCTCCTCCCACTCCCCTGTTGATAACCCTCCATGTGATCTCCATTTCTGTGGTTCTGTTCCTGTTCTAGTTGTTTGCTTAGTTTGTTTTTGTTTTCGTTTTAGGTCCCCATAGGTGTTTTCAATTGGTGTTTTGAGGCTTTATTTCCCTGTGTTGGGACCCTGGGTTGCATGGTCTGTCTCACTCCCTAGTTGCGCTTGGTTTATCTGCGCACAAATGTGGGACCACCCGGTCCGTCAGCTGCCTTGCTCACTGCACCCCTCCACACTCCACCGCCTCGCTGGGTCCCCCAGCCACCACCTTGAGCGCCTGGGGTCCGCCAGCTGCCGCTTTGCCTCCAGCCCTCTCTGTCCTGGCTGCCTGACTCCACCCCTCCTACTGGTCTGGATGAACGTGTCTACTTTAACTCCTCAGTTGTCAGACTTCCATACAGTTCAGTTTTCTGTCAGTACTGGTTGTTTTTTGTTTTTAAATTGTTGTTGTCCTTATTTTGGTTGTGCAAGGAGGCACAGTGTGTCTACCTACTCCTCCTTCTTGGCCAGAAGTCCCAGCCTGTTATTTTTATCTATGAATCTGTTTGTTCATTTATTTTGTTTTTAGATTCCACACATAAGTGAAATTGTATGGCATTTGTCCTTTTCTGACTTATTCCACTTAGCATAATACCTGCTAGTTTCATCTATGCTATCACAAATGGTAAGATTTCATTCTTTTTTATGGCCAAGTAACATTGTATCGTATATATGTACCATCACTTTTTATTAACTTATGTATTGATGGGCACTTGGGTGGCTTCCATATCTTGGCTTTTGTAAATAATGTTGCAGTGAGCAGAGGGATGCATATATTTTTTCAAATTAGTGTTTTGGGTTTCTTCAAATATGTATCTAGAAAGTGGAAACACTGGGTCATGAAGCAGTTTCATTGTTAACTTTTTCTGAGGAAACTCCATCCTGTTTTCCACAGTGGCTGCACCAGTCTGACTCCCCACCAAGAGTGCACAAGAGTTCTGTTTTCTCCACATCTTGGCCAACACGTTTTATTGATGAGAGTCACTCTGAGAGGTGTGAGGTGATATCTCATTGTGGTTTTAATTTGCATTTCTCTGATGATTAATGATGTTGAGCATCTTTTCATATGTCTGTTGGACATCTGTATGTCCTCTTTGGAGAAGTGTCTATTCAGGCCCTTTGCTCATTTTTAATTTGTGTTTTTGGTGTTGAGTTATGTGAGTTCTTTATAAATTTTGCATACTAACCCCTTATCAGATGTATCATTGGTGAATATCTTCTTCCATTCAATAAGTTGTTGCTTTTTGTTTTGTTGATGGTTTCCTTTGCTGTGTGGAAACTTTTTAATTTGATGCAGTCCCATTTGTTTATTTTTCCATTTGTTTCTCTTGCCGGAGGAGATATAGCAGAAAAAAAATATTGCCGAGAGAGAGATATCAGAAATTTATTGTCAATGTTTTCTTCCAGGAGTTTTATCATTTTGAGTCTTACCTTTATGTCTTTAATCCATTTTGAGTATGTTTTTTTTTGTATATGGTGTAAGAAGGTGGTCTCTTGAAACCAGCCTGGACTTGCCTTGGAATAAGAGGTGGATTCATTATTTGTGTTAACTCACAAAGAGAACTCCGTGCTAGCAATAAGAGGGGAACCAGGAAGGGGTCAAGGGAAAGGTAATTGGCTTAGGGAAGTGGGGCTTTGTTTGGTGGCAAGAGGGTGGAGCCAATGCAGTGACACCAGGAGCCCCTTTCATTTCCTAATTTTTTCTGCCCCTTCTATCCCATTTCCTTTTCCTTGTTCCACATTGCCTTTCAGGTGTTCTGTGGAAATGGGAGACTCCTGAGTAAAGACTATGGGATTAGTAGAGAGTTAGGGCCTGGTGGGAAATATAGGAGCAAATCTTCAGATTTGTTTGGGAAGCATTAGAAAAGTAAGCTTGTTGTATGCCTTTCTGTCAGGGGTTTTAGGCACCAGAGTAGAGCATGGGCTGTGGAGCCAGGTGAACCTAGGTCTGCCAATTATAAGCTGCATAGGATCCTAGATGAGCTAATTTCTTGGGTTCTCAGTTTCCACCTAAGTGAAATATGCACAGTCTAGTCATAGAATTGTTATGAGGGTTGAGTGAGGTAGCGTGTACAATGTGCTTCCCATGAGTACCTGACAAATAACATATACTCAATAAATATTAATTGCAAATTATGATTGTTGGGAAGTACCTTCTTCAAGGAGCAGTAGCATTTGATTAAAGTTCTAAGCCTGATAGAGTAACAACAAGTGGTATTCTTTTTATCATCTGGTGCGGCAAAGCTGAAAAGCCAAAGAGGAAGAGGTGAAATACACATAAATAAATATGCCTTTAGCCCTGATTTAGTACCTAGCTGGGTTAAGCTCAGTTGGGGATGAAATGAAGTATGAGGTTTGGTACCTCTCTCAGGGAGTAAAGGACTCAGCTCCCAACTAAACTGGGAAACCCTCTGTTCATATGGGCAGTTGAAATACATAGCAATGGTGAGCAGAGTCTGTAAGAATGCAATTCTAGATGTAATTCAGCATCATCCCAGGGACAACCGTGCCCAGGTCTGTATGCCATTTCTGGGACTAGAGAGCTTAAGAAAAAACAGAGGCTGGTGAGGAAACAGGTAGAGGAAAAGAGTACACACACTTCACTGCAGCCTGTGAAGTGTGGTCTTTGGCCACTGTCTCTCCTCTGATACAAGAGAGATATGGAAGAGAGGTCAATGTCAGGAACCAGGGTATGAAAGGAGGGGTCTTCAAGAGTAGTTTAACTTCAAATTTGTGCCTCAGCAAGAGCATGGAGGGATCTGGCAACACCCCTTTCCTGTGAGTCTGGCTCCTCATGAGTCAGGTTTGACTTCCAATGGCCTCACGGCAAAGGAATCCAATATTTTTCTTGCCTCCCAAGGGCACCATCTGTTAGTTTAACTTCACATCCGACCCTGATTTCATTCATGATGCCGCTTTTCTTATGTTGAACTTTTGTCCTTTTTCTCCTGGTATTTGGTTGGCCCTTGCCTTATCCTTGGTTTAGGGTCACTACTCCACTCTCTAGGATTGCATAACTTGGCCTGGCTCTGGTCTGCTAGAGGACTGCAGGGTTTGGCCCATCGCCTTGGGAGTGTGAGAGCTTGGCTGCATGTGTGTGAACATGATGGTGCCACTGAAGAGGAAGAGGGTAGTTAGATGAAAGGCACAGATGGAGAGGGATTTGCTTAGGGCTTTCAGGGAACACCTCATTCAGGAGGTGACCAGGATGACAGTGATGGTGAAAAGAGCAAGTGGAACAAAGGAAGAAGATGGCTTCAGCCTTGACAATGTCAGCACAGGCAAGGTGGTGCTTAGGCAGAGGGGCAGAGGTCACAGAAGAAGTCGCTAATGATGCTGGGGCCCCAAAGGGCAAGATGATGGCATTCTGCAGGACCAGAAGCCAGTGCCCTTTTAATGCCCAGAATGGATAATGCTGGGGGAAGTGGAGAAACTGCTTCCAAATAAACATCTATCACAAACCATGCTCTATGCTAGGCTTTTTTTATCACATACATAGGTAGGGGCATGTGACTTCTCAGTGACTGCTGGACCTGGGGAAAAGGGGAGGAGGGACAAACATGGCACAGCAAGGTACTTAGAAAGGCCAGCCACCTCCCTGTATGTCTCAGGCCCAGAGCCTTTCTTCAAGGAGAGCTATAGTTCGTTGGTGGTGGGCCCTGCCACTATTATTGTCATGTGATTTGTGGCTTTGTTAAACCCTCTCCACTTGATGGAACTAATAAGGGAGAAAAAATCATAGAGTAATACAGGCAGGAGAAATTATTCAGTGCAAAGATGACTAATAAAAACAGCTAATATATGCTAAATGCTAATTAAGGACCTGGCACTGTTCTGAGCACTTTATAGATAATAAATCTCTTTTAATCCTCACTAACCACCTTGTGAGGTAATTAATATTGACATATTCAGTTTTCAGATAAATAGGTCGAGGTCACGTGGCTTTGTGCAACAGAGCCAGAATCCAGTCCCACATCTGGTTGTCTCCAAATCCCATGCTCTGAACCTCAAACGTGCACTGCTTCCCTGAGGAGAAATAACAGTGAGACTGGACAGGACTGCACAGGAATAGAAACCAAGCTTGATGGAGCCACCACAGAGGACTCAGTTCAAAATGATTCAAGGACAATACATTAGTAAATGACATGACCAGTCCAAGGTCAGAGCTGATAAGTGGCTAAGTCAGGACCAAAGCCAGGATCTGTTCTGTCTGGTGTGGCTCAGTTGGTTGGGCATTGTCCCACAAAACAAAGGGTCACTGGTTCAATTCCTGGTTGGGGCACATGTCCCCAGTTGGTGTGTGTGCAAGGGGCAACTGATCAACGTTTCTCTCTCACATCGATGTTTCTCTACCTCTCTTTCTCCCTCTTTTCCCCTCAACAACAAAGCCAGGATCTCCTGGCCTTTGATCTTTGTTTCTACGTCCTACAGCTCCCAGCCTTTAGGAGTTCAATCGTCTTTAGACTTACTTGATATTACTGATCTAGTCTAGAGAAATAATCCAAAATATTTTGCAGGAGAGTCTGCATAAGCAGATTCAACATCACAATCTGTGCCACAGCATCACGTCCTTGATGAGATTCCTGCTCTGCACTTCAGAGCAGACTTTGGTAACACAATTTCTATTACTTTCCCTCCAGATTGTGTCCCTGCAAGACTGGATTCTGTTTGTCATAGGTCCTGGAGCCTGTTGCTGAATCCCAAATGGGTGGCTGCAGCCTGGCTCCCAAATGTCACTTTCCTCCCTGGGTCTTCTCTGCCTGCATTTCTCTTCCTTTTCCCCTCCACTCTGGCTCAGTGTTATCTTTCTCAGCTTTGGGGGACCTCATTCACACTGCATTCTTTGTGAATGTCACCTCCTGCAGCACTCCATTTATCCTGACCTCTTGTCTCAACTCAGACCTGTCATTATCACAGGCTTTGGATGCTTTCTTGGGTGGCCAGCCTTTCTTTCTCACTATAGCTGCTCTTGAACCTGCCTCCTGTCCCCAAAGATATCCCACCTTTTTCTTCTTGTGAACTGCTGTGACTTCAGTTCCTGTTTCTTTCTGTTTGGCTGCAGGCATCTGAGTCATGCCTGAGTGGCTCTGAGATGTGACAGTTCTTTGCTTTATCTTGAGGATCAGGTTAAACATACTTCTGACAGAGGAACCAGTAATGCCTGTTTGTATTAATATTTAAGAACAATTCTACCACAGAAAATAAGAAAAACTCAGTTATAAAGGGAGGGAATTTGTGGGAAAGCACGGAGAGACTATGTGTGATGAATATTTATAGGAAGGCATGAAAGGACCAACAAGCAGTGCATACTTATGAAGCACTCAATATTCATGAGGTCTTAAATTGGCACTCTTGGGTGATGCCCATTTTCGGTCCCACTTGTTCTATGCCCAAGATATGCAGATAAAAGGCATGGTTGCTTAGCAAGTTACTGATGAGCTACAGCTGATGACAAGACATACTTGCTTCTTCACCTTCCTGATGGAATACCTGTTGGCTCTGGGTACCTTCTATCCTCTGACACCTGTTGTTAATTCCAACTCAATGTTCCCATGACCATATGTCAGTAGGGAAAGCTGATGTGTGGGAGGAAGACAGAGAGAAAGTGACAGTGAGAAATGAAGATGCACACACACACAAACATCATACAACACAGGAGCATGCCAGGTAGTGTGGCTCCTCCACCTGGTTGAACTGTTTCCTAAATTTTTATTTCCCTGCCTTGCTTCTCCTTGTATTTTTATTACTGATTTAATAAACCATTTGATTTGGGTATCTTGACTTGGTCCACGAGACTTTCTGCTCAAACCTCCCTGGCGGTGCACTGGGAGGCTGTTTTTGCACCAGGGTAATTTCCCACATGGCAAGTCTGTAGCAGGCTCTGTCTCATTAGTGGTTTTGTGTGGTGAAATGGAGATGAGGCTGCTTGGCACATGAGGCACATTAAGAGAATGGCCAGAAGGTGAGAGCAAGGTCAGAAGTGCTGTGCTCTCTGCACCAAGTTTGTTTGTGGGACAGCTGACAGCTTTGTCTTGGCTACAGGGTCTCTCTCCGTGGGCCCTCTGCCTGGTTTCTTCCATTTTTTTCCCCACCCACCTTTAGCACAGTGCTCAGAGTCTCAGCCTCTTTTCATTGTACTGAAATCTCTTTCTCTATATTTGGGGTCCCTGAGGCAGAGTCTGATGACTGGAAGAACCAACAAGAATGGACAGAAGTGAGGATGCTACTCCAAGGTGAAGATGTCAGGAGTGGGCCCTTCTCCTATGCAGTTGGAGACCCCTTGTCTCCTGTTCCACTGGGGTATTATCATGCAAAATAGAGGTTTGTTTTTAAGGTAGATAAATTGTTTGTGTGAAGGAAATCCAGTCTCTAGACTCCTGAAGATGTGAGAGAGCCCTGAAGTAGAGAGACCTGTAGAGGGCTTGGAGAAGGTAGGAGGTACACTCTGGAGAGATCCACAAGGGCTCCCTGCAGGGCTGGAGTCTGGGGTGTCCTATGGGTCTTGACTATCTTACCTACCATCAGATTCCACACCCATCTCTGCATGTGGAATCCCATTCACTGTCACAGTCTACTGCACATCCCCATACGATGGCTCCCTGAAAATTTATGGAATAACCTGAATAGGCTAAGAAACATGAAATGGCTTTATTTTTTCCTAGTCATGACCTTCAACCTACTTTGACAGAATTTTCTTTCCACCTGTTGATGGTATCTTGGTCATGTATCATCACTTTCAAGTATAAAAACAAGGACTCAAAGTAGATTAATTATTGGCACCATTTCCTCACTTCTCTCTGTATCCGTATCCTTTCCTGTGAGGTGTTTAAGCCAACTGGAAGAGTTCAGCCAACTAGAGGACACAATTAGAGGGCAGTTAGAACACACAGTCTCCACACAAGGCTGTCCAAGACTCTGACACCAACAGCTGGATGTTCGGGTCCACCGCAAAGTCAGAGAGGAGTCCATACAAGACTGCTCTTGCTTCGAACACCAACTCCAAATCCAAGGGGGCTTCCCAAACTACCCTCAGACTATATAATTCTCCAGAAAGACTCACAGAATTCATGGAACACGTATACTCAAGGTTGTGGTGTATTACATAAAAAGGATACAAATTCTAATTGGCCAAAGGAAGAGATGAAAACGCCTGAGCCTGGGAGGGTTTCAAATGCAAAGCTCTGTGACTCTGAGGATGCATTACTCTCAGTAGTGATGTGTGAGAAGGGTGTTGGCAACCAGGGGAGCTCACCTGGGCTTCGATGTCCCAAGTTTTTATTGGAGCTTTTTAATGCAGGCATGACTGATTAACTAATTGCCAGGTGGCTGAACTCATTCTCCAGGTTGACTGATATCTTGTGGTCCAAAGCCCCCACCTGATGACACGTGGTTGGTCTTTTTGGTGTAGCCATCCCTCACTCTAAGACTGGCAGGTGTGGCAACCTCACCCTGAACAAAGACCCTGGCATCAGGTATGACATAAATGAGCTCCCAGAAGCAGAAGGCAAAGGCCAAACCTCTCTCTCACCCATATAGTTTTAAAATTTATATTCTGAAAATGTGGTCGTTGCTTTGACTGATATTCAAATGTTAAATGAATCTTGTTTGTATTCCTGGAACTTATACAAAAGTTAATTCAGAAATATAACATCAAAACATATAACCCTTCTTAGATGTAACTGGGATTAATTTGGCAATATATTTTTAAATGATTTTGCCATCTATTGTAATGAGAGAGATTGACCTGTAATTTACTTTCCTTATGTGTTTTTGGGATATTATAGATTCAGGTTATGCTGGCCTTATAAGAAAGTTGGGAAATGATTCCCATTTTTTTTATTCTTTAATGTTTGGAAATTTCACTTGCGAAGCCTTCTGAACTTGTGAAGTTTGCTTTGTGGAAAGGTTTTCCATATGAATTCAATTTCTTCATGAGTTATAGGACTATATATGTACTTGCTCTTCTTGTATCAATTTTAAAAGTTTGGCAGATATCAGAGCTGCTGAAGTAAAGTTCACATAGGCTTCATTCCTGCATCTACAGGAGGAAGGAATCCCAGATGTGACTAACAGACCTAGGCCAGTGCTGTGATGATGTGTGGCAGGACGTTATAATGAGTGGGAAAGGGGGCAAGGGCATCTGTAACTGTGTATTTGTGATGAAATTAAGTCTTACCTTTACATGCCTCAGAATTGTTCCAGTAGCTCTGTGTCTCTGACGAGGTTAGGAAACAATAACAGGAAGCATTCCACTTATTCTGCATTTTCTGAGCCACAGTGGGACTGGGAGATGAACACCAACAATCTGGTGTTTAACAGTGTTTTAAAATTCTCTGTTTTTCAGTGGTGGCATAAGCTCATATCAGTATGGCCATAGAGAAATAACATATCCTTTTGTATTTTTTTCTTTTTTTTAGGTCTAGGCCTCTGTTAAGATAACTTCTTGAGCCAGAATGTAAAGCCCCACTGGAGATTTAGGTGAAAGGCTACATGGCATTGGATACAGACATTTTGTGACCAAAGGTCTGAGTCTAAGCATTCTGAATATGGGGCAAAGGAAATCATCTTTCGATTCTCTGAGTTGCATACACCTGACTGAAAGAGCCATGCAGGTAAGGATGAAGAATTCAACCCTTTGGGGATTGGTGGGTAATCAGAGGAGACTGGCTCATTAATCGGCTTAGGTAATTTCCAGAGAGAGACAGAAGAAGTGACAATGGGACAAGGGAGTTACAGGGATATGACGAAAGCAATTGTAATGATTGAATATAGAGTCTAAGCTGAGTAAGGAGAACATGAGGCCATGAGGAGGTTGAGAGAACTTGTAAATGCAGTAGGATCTATGAAGTGTAGGTCCCAGGGGTTTACTAGAGTTGGGATACTAGAAAGTGTAGGCTGGAAAGATGGAAAGTGTTGGCTAGAAAGTAGAAGGCTTAGAATTGAGATGGTGGAGGGATCATTTTTGGTAGTGTCAAACTTTATGGCATAATTGTAAGATGTTGATAATTCAGGGAAGTTTATGGCATAATCATAGCAATGAAGGGCTGAGGAAGATGGGATCTAAGGAGAAGGTCAGGAGCTGATAATTCAGGGCATTAGAAGGATCTGTTATGACATGGTTCTCAACCTTGGCTGCATGTTGTAATCATCCAGGGAGTTTAACAAGAAATACTGATGGCTTGGTCCTTCTTAGACCAAATGAAGCATAATCTCTATGGGTTAGAGTCTAATATAGGTTATTTTGTTTTAAAGCTCCCTAGATGATTCTAATGTGCAGTGAGGATTAAGAACCTCTGAGTTTCAGGGATATCAGAATCCCCAGAAGAGTGATCTTAAGTCAGGAGCTACAATCTTTCCAAAATGAGGGGAGAGACCATGGCTGCAGATGACCGTCGTAGGATGCCTGGTGGATGGTGTAGTGATAACATGAGAGTATTAGTTTTAATTTCTAAGGTGGGCTGGGGCTGTTGGGGGAGAGAAAATGGGTCAGAAGTATTCCTTTGCTTGGAAGCTACCAGTGGGCCCCCATCTCACTCTGAATGAAAGTCAAGGCTCTATGGTCTTACCATGGTCTATAAGGCTGAGCCCTTCCTGTCATCCTTCCCACATGGTTTTTTGTATCTTCCTCTTGCCCATGGCTCTCCACCAACCCCATTTCCTTGCCTGATTGAATCCCAGGTTTCTGCTCAAATGCCATCTTATTATCGAGAACTTTTCTGACTTTGTTTAAAGAACAATACCAACTCCCTACTCTCCTTCCCTGTCTTTTTATTCATAGCACTCATTACAGTCTGCAATAGCATGTGTTTACTTGTTTTTTCTTGTCTGCCTTCTCCACAAGAATGTAAATTCCTTGAAGGTGGCAATCATCTGTTTTACTCACTGATGTGTTCCCAGGACCCAGAGGGCACTAGGACAGAATAGATGCTCAATAAATGTGAGGAATGAATGAAGTACAGAAGGAGCAGGAAAAAAAAAACAAGTCACATAACCAGGTGCTCATATAATCCTGTATTATGTGTAAGAGTGTGTGCATGAATGACATATACCCAAAAGTTTTATAAGGATACATGTCAGAATGTTAACAACGGTTATTGCAGTTCAGAGAAATAGAGGTGAGATTTTCCCTTTACATCGTTTTGTATATCTATTTTTTCTTCAGCTATCATGTGCATACTCTGTGACCCTTTTGCTCCACTCCCCTCAACTCCAACAACAAATAGAACAAAAGACAGAAAGACCATCTGATTTCAGCTAAGGAGAAGAGGGTGATGGCTGAAAACTTGGAACAAATGTTAGCAAACTCTGGTTTGAATCCAGATGAATTTCTGAAATGGAAGTTGTCAAATCTAAACAGAAACAAATATTTGAGGATGCAGACTCTGATGGAAAAGGTAAATATGGAGATGTATTTTGTGTATTTAGTGAAGATTTGAAACAGTGGTTGACATGGTATAAAACATCACCTTATACCTTATTCACAGGAAAAAGCTATAAATGAGTGATGTCAATTCTGCCAGAAAAAGCAAATACTTGGAGATAATATAAATAGGAATTTCTGAATCGGATGCCTTTAAGATCATAAATTGTAAATTTGGGTGGCTAACTTTTAATTTTGTGATTAAAGGTGAAATTAATTGGGTAACATGTATCTGCCTGGGGAAGATGCTGTCCTGAAATGGTTAATGAAAAATACAAGATTCAGGGATTACAGGCATAACTTGTTTTAGACAAACAATTAGATTGCTTGATTGATAGAATGGGGCATATTGTACAAAGTTAGAAGAAATTTTAAATGGGTGTGTGGGTCCACACCAGTCCTGGTATCCGAGTTTGGTTATTTGCACAAAGGATTAATTTACCTTTGAATGAATTGTTGTCTTTCTTTGATATCTGCTAGCCAAGTAGGAGTTAATTTGTTTCTAAAAGAGTACAAGGTTTTTTGGTTTCACCTAGGAGAGTGAATGGGTCTCTGTCTTTCAAGGTTGCACATTTTTCTGCATTTCGGTCTAGGCGGAGATAAGACCTCCAGGGCTGCAAAATACAATAGGCTATTCTTGTATCTCAGATGTGACTGGGCACCAGGAGTAGCTTCTGTTCTTGACCCTGCACCCACCTTGAAGTGGGAACTTTATCGTTTCCCAGAAAGCAAATCCAACGCAACAAAGGATTAATGAATAAGGACAATTTTACGGAAAATGTCTTAGGGAGACTGAAAAGCTCTGTGTGTCCTGGGAAGATAGTTTTGATCTATGACAAAACCTAATAAAAATTCTCAGTAGTCACGTAGGTTTTCCTTCCAAAGGAAAAGGTTTCACATTCCCTTCATTTCTTTTCTCTGTGTTTTTAAGTGAAATGATTGAATCCCTTTAAAGTCTCCGATCTCTCATCCTCCCATCTGCCCTTCTGCCTGGCAAGGAAAGGACCCTCCATGGGATCCACTCGCCTTAGAAAGGGGATGGGATGTAGGTAACGGTTGTAACTAGTAACCCACCCCCAGGCATCTGATTATCCAATCCATTCTCAGAGGGAGGTACAGAGTGAAGGAAAAGAGCACCCTCCACCTCCCCAGGACTGGGGGTCTCATGTGCTCAGGCCCCTCTTGGACACTGTGTTCTAGTTCACCCCTTCTGTGTATGGTGAGTGTTGAAAGGAGGGAGCTGTGCTTGGGGATTTGTTGGGTCCCACGTGATAGCTTTATGGTTGATGTCCAATCTTTGGCATCTTTGGGCCACAATGGAAGAAGAAGAGTTGTCTTGGGCCACATATTAAAACATTGTGATGCGTAATCACAAAAAAATCTCATAATGGTTTTAAGTAAATTTATGATTTTGTGTTGGGCTGCATTTATAGCCATCCTGGACTGCATGAGGCCCATGGGCCAAAGGTTGGACACCCGAGGTGTAAAAAGAATAAGAGAGGGGCTGGCATTTTTACAATAGTTGGGACCCTCTGCGCTTCCTTCTTCCCCTGAGTCACCGATGGCTTTCAAACTCCCCAAAGGGGCATCCCTGAGTGAGTTCCCCACTTCTTCTCTCCTTGCTTTTCAGGTGAAGACCCCTGGGCGTTGCCTTAGACACATAAACCATAATAAAGCACCCCCACCCCACCCCTGACATTGTGGCATACCGTTGTGGTCTCCCGGCTCTCCCTGACCCATGCAGACTCTCTTCTCCATGTTAGTTTTGAATTCAGCTGAAAAAATAGGAGTCACACATACTCAGTTACCAAGCATTATAGTCCATATCTGTAAAGCATCTTCACGAGCTGTTCATAGATGGGCTGCTGTTTTTCTTTACTTTGGGACTGGTTCTTATTGCCATTGACTGTGTCTTTATCTCACTTTGATGTAAAAATTTTGCCACTGAATTGTGATTCATTCATTCATGTATTCATTTATTCATTCACCTTGTTTCTTGAGCACTGATGATGGGCTAGGAGCTGTTCTGGGGAGAGAGTGGCACACAGTAACGAGAAGATTCCTGTTCTCATGGCTCTTACATTAAGATGGGGGAGGCCAACATAAACACAAACAAGAAAGTGTCAGATGGTGATAAATTCTCTGAAGAACACTGACAAAGAAGGACAGACAGGGCTTTGTTAGGGGCTCCTGGCATTGAGTGAGCAGGCATGGCCTTTATGATGAGGTGATATTTGCCGATTTAACCCTTTATATTCTTGAAATAAATTTGCAATTTATTTATCTTGTACTCCTTCCTCTCACAGTCTGAATTTTTGGGTCAGTGTTCTGATGGAGGCTGTTCAACTCCCATTTCCCTTTGCTGACCAGGGATCAGCAAAATTTCTTCTGTAAAGAGTGAGACAGCAGTGAATACTTTCTGCTTTGTAAGCCACACCATCTCTGCCACAACTACACAACTCAGTGCTGTTTGTAGCACAAAAGCAGCCACGGGCAATATGTGAGTGAATGGAGGGGATACAACCTTATTTACAAAAACAGGGCTCAGGCCGTATTTGGCCCACAGGCTAGTCCTTTGCTGACCTCTGATCTCCATTGCACTTGCCTCTGTTCACTTCGGAGTGGGAGCAGGGCGCCTTTTCCTTCAAGGAGAGAGCTTCCGCCCCATTAAATAGTTTTTGCTTTAATTTTTCTTTGCTAGAAAAAAAAAAGAAAGAAATTAAGAGAGAGTAATTCAGAAAATTTACACAACGGACAAGAAAAAGTAGAAAAAAGTGAGAGCCTTACCTTTTTACCTTCACACATATTCTAAGAAGAACCACTATTGAAGTGAATCTTTTCAGATTTTCTATGTGTTTGTGTACACATGATAAGTGTATACACACAGACATACAATTAAAGATTTTTTTCATTTTTGTCTTTAGTTTCCCCACTTTTCATTCCTACCTACCTTTCTTTCCCTCTTCCTCTCTTTTCCTCCCCTTAACTCTGATATGAAAATTTTGGCATTGGATTGCAATTCATTCATTCATTTGTTCATCTGTTCATTCGCCTCCCCTGCCTCCCTCTCCTCTTTTATTCCTCCTTTCTTTCTAACACATGTGGTATCCTCCTGAACTACTGTTCTGCATTTTGCTTCTTTTGCCCTCCCTTACATCACTGTATGTCTCTCTGGATTCGAGAGACATTCATTCCACAGTTGGCGTCCTGTTATTGCCAACCGACATGACGTGAGTGTCGAATTATTTTTGGTGAATGGTGCTAGGAGCAGGTGGTGCTGGGGGCATTCTACATCTCCTCCCACACAACCTCCCTGCTGCTGGAGGGTTGGTATGAGAGCAAGTCTCAGGCCAAATGCCAGCAGCTGCAGAGCCCTGTCCTGGTGAGCAGGCACAAACAGCTGGTCTGGACTTTGGGAGGGGGTTCAGTCTTGGTTGTCAGGTGCACTGGCCAGCACTAGCTGGAAAACCTTGCTCCAAAGCAGGTGCTTCTTACAAAAGGATTGATAGATGCCTTTATCCACACAATGCAGAGAAATGGGCCTCAGAGCTCAAGCACCCCCTCACCATATGGGGAATTGCCTTAAATGTTTATTACTTTATTCATAGGAAGATCATGGGCCCTGTTACATGATTCCAAGAGAATCACATATTCCTCTACTTCTTATGTAGACAAAATGAGAGAATAATATAATGAACATAGTATATCTTTCATTCAGAATCATGATAATGTCTAACATTTTTCCACATTTGCTTTGCCTATTTTTCTTTCTCTTAAAAAAAGCATATATACACACTCACTCATGCATATACAATTTATAAATATATATATGCATATATAGTTAAATTTTTTATTTTTAATTGTGGTTCCAAAATAAATCACATATCATGTATCCAAAATAAATCACAACTCTCACTTGCCAGTTAAGCTATTTCTAATATCCCTTATGTCAGTTAGCTAGACCTAAGGGGCTGAATAAAATTAATTTTTCTCAAGTAAGCTTCTGTCCTTAGTTCAGCTGCTCAGAAATGTCAAAGTTGAGGTCCATGAGATTTTTTTTTTTTTTGCTTTTCTTTGCATTGCAAGATTTTCACACCAGAAGGGCAAGGATATTTGTTTTGTTATTGCTGCATCTTACTGGCTTGGAAGAGTGCCTGGCACATAGCAAATATGCATGATCGGAATATTTGCTGAGTGTTTTTTTGTGACTCCAGCTATTCCTTAAAAGCTACAGGCAACAGAAAAAAGGACAAGCTGCAAAAGAAGAGATGACCTCTGTGTCAAGAAAATGAAACATTCCTGGGAAATCCATAGCCAATGAATTAAAATGCATAGCTCAATCCATCTGAGCTGCATTGGCCAGAGCTCAGGGCTACTCATAAGACAGGCAGGGACATGAAGTTTTCAGCTTGGCACACTGCTGCCTCCCACACAAAAATATTAGTGATTTTTTTTCTGTAAATAAGAAAGAAGGGAAAATGGATATTGAGCAACAATAAAGAAAATTTTTGCTGGACCTTGGACATGCATGTAGACTTTCCATGAAAGACCCTGAGTCTGGACGGTGTGAGACACTGGAAGGTAGGTAGAGAGCAAGTCGTCAGGTCCCAGGACAAGAAACCAGAGCACCTGTTTCTCAGAAAACTGACCAGAATCAGCAGAGAAACAGCCCAATAATGAACTTGTAACTGCTTTCTTTGACTCAAATGTCTTATTTAGCCCAAACTAATGAACTTGATGGGTCACACAGTTCTTAAAAACCAAAAATGGACTTAGAGGTTCAACAATTGGCCTGCGTTGAGCATCACTATTGGTCAGCACTGAACTGACAAGATAATGGATTGTTTAAATCAAACAATCTTCTTTCCTTATGACCTTTGTGGCTTTTGCCCTTATACAACTTGCTCTCTTCTTGGGTTGGTGAGATTCTCTTACAGGGTTCCTGTATCTCATGCATATCCAGGACTGGCTGCATGATTTACAGAGACCAGGAAAAATGAAAAGATGGAGTCTCTTGTTTAAAAATTAAGAATTTCAAGAATGTGACTGGAAATTCAAACCCACTATGGGCCCTCTGAGCATGGGGTCCCTGTGTGGTTACTCAGTTCACATGCCTATGAAGCTGGTTTTGTGTATACCTTTACATAATGAAACACTCAAGATTTGGGCTGTCTCTGAGTTATTTTTTGAGGGTTAACTTGAAGACACCATCACTCAGGACTGGAACTTTCTTGTGTCAAATTAGATTTTCCCACTTTCCCTGGCAGTGAGCTGAGACTAACACATACTCATGATGAATCAGAAATTGTTATTTTTATTTTGCCAGAAGCAATTAGGAGTGGTCGCCTCAAAGGAATTATTCTGGTTAAACATGGGGGATTGAAACATGAATTTATATGTTTCTTTTGATGACTCCACTACATGTCAGCAAAAGAAAAAAGAAGGCATGAATGCACAAGGACAAAGAGAACATGAAAGGAGAGCAGAGCAGTTGAGAGATTAAGAAAGGTAATTCTTACGCCCCTACAAAGGGGCAGGGAGAAGCTAACAAGACATAAAAATTGAGTTTCACTGCAGAAGTCCCTAAAGACTCAGAAGCTGGGGACACAAGGTATTTCTAGGGGCAGGGATAGGCTGGGGCTAAAAATAGGGAGGCATTGCAAGTCCAAATGAAGAGCAGTTGTACCCCAGATTTCTTACCTTTCCCCAGTGAAAGATTGAGGGCAACTTTTCTCTCTGGAGAAGTTGAACCACAGAGCTTTCGGGTTTAGTGATATCTCATACAGTTGAGGACAGAAGTCAGGTACCAGACCGAAAATGAGAATTAATGAAAATTTACAAAAGGGTTCCCTAGCCTACATACTCCTCTTTGGCTCCCAGAATGCTTGTGGCCAGGTTCAGAGTTACCAAGTAGCAATGCAGAGAAGTCCTCTTTTGGGAGATCACCAACTAGGAGAAGAGGGCTACCCTTATCTCCTACCCCTCAATCCACCCCTAAAGGCCAGTGCCCCCCTAAGCTTATCTTTGTGGATACTTATGAGCAGATACTTAAGAAGTCCTGTCCGGGAATGCCGAGCTGGGCCTCACCTTAAATATGAGCAGCCATGCTTTTTCAGGAAAGACATTAGAATGAAAGACAAGATCAAAGTCAACAAATCAAAAAGGAACTTGGAGGAAAAAGAATAGAGATTAGACGTCAACTTCAAAATACTCTAACATCATATGAGAGATGAGAGAGGAGTGTGAAATAGCTACTCCTCATCACTTTCTATTTCCAGTCCTTGTTTAAATAATTTTCTTGGAAGAAACATCATTACTTTCTGATATTATATAATATATCTATTAGCTGTTAACTCTTCATTACTTCCAGTTGAATGTAAATCCTGTGAGAGCAGGAACTGTTTTCTTCTAGTCTTCTTGTGACTAGCACAATGTAGGTGCTCAAATTATATTCATAAACAAGAACAAGGTACTATAAAAGAGGAATAGTAAAGATCAGAAAAGACATTGTAATATTAATAGTGTGGTAAGAAAATTTAAAAATTTAATAGAAGATATGAAAAATAAAATTGAGAAAATATCCTCAAAACAGAAAATGAAACAATGGTAAGGAATAAAGTGTACAATAGCGTTATATCTAAAAACAATGTACATACCTTAATTTAAAAAACTTTATTTCTAAAAATGCTTTAAAAAAAGAAAATGTTAAAGAAAACAGAAGAAAAGTAGATCAGGCAAAGAATTTTAATATCTAGCTAATAGAAATTACTCCAGGCATTTGTGTGGAGATGGATTTTAGTTCTGCCTGGAAATAGTGTGGGGGTAGTTTGAGTATGGGCCAATATTAGGTACATAAAAAACTAATCAAGAGAAAAATGAAGGCAATTATTAACTCAGGAAAAACACGAAAGTTATGCAATAAAGGGTATATGATATATCATACTAAATGACTCAGCTGTGAATTCTGTTTTTATAGTCCATAATGTAAGCCTTAAATATCAGTTTAGAACAATCTTGATACGATTTACTGAGAGAATGACATAGAAGGGATAAAGGGTTATGGGTGTGGTGTGTGGATTAAAAGAATTAAATCCCTGTTTTCCATCTTATGACATTAAAAATGGAAATCCTGAAATAAAGAACAGAAGGAAAAACTGTAATCATGTGATCTGCAACAATGACATTAGACACCATCAGAAACAAATGAGGGAGTTGAAAATTATTGCTTTGGGGTGTGGAGCCTGGGCATAGGGAGGAGGGGAACAGGGAAGCCTTTTCTTGTCCTCAGCCTCGTGGTACTGTTTGACTCTTCAAACTGCATAATGAAGTCCTTTGATTAAAAAAAAATCATTAAATAACAAGCAGTATGCTATGGAGGTGATGGTCTTTGGCACCACGTCATCTGTAATTGATTGGATCCATGGCGCGGTGTTAACAGTGAGGGCTTGGAGACAGCTCATCACTGGGACTTAGTCATGTGAATGAGATATCTTCTTTGAAGTCATCACGAGCTTATCATGTTCTTTTACGCCTCGTGGGAATAGGAGGTCTGGGAACCAAAGGACGGAACTGGGCGTGGAGTCTCCACTTATTTAAGGTTAAACAAACATGCAAATAGCACACAAACATTTGGTTCTTTCTCCTTCTTTTGACTCTACTTCCCCTCCGGCACTCACCCTGAATAGTTGTCCATACTCGCTGCCTTTAATTCTTCTCCCAATCTTTCTTGAACGTATTCTGGTAAGATTTGACTCCCACGACTCTGCTAAAAACAGCTTTTTTTTTTCCCCTTTCAGGATCTTTAATGACCTCCATGTCACTAATCTGATGAATTCAGTTTGGATCTTAATGTACTGGTGGAGTTGGACGCTTAGCACCCACGTGGCAAGCTCTCCTGGTTTTCTTTCTGCCGTGGGCTGTTCCTTCTCTGTCTCTTTTGTGGACTCCTCCTCATTTCTCAGCCTCATCATACAGAAGTGCCCAGGGCACAGTTCTTGGATGACTTCTTTTTCTAACCTGCGCTCACTCCCTAGGTGTGCTCAGGAAGTCTCACTACATTAACTAGGCTTTATAAGCTGAAGACTTCCAGATTCTGTACCTCCAGCCCAGGCCTCTCCTCTGAACTTCAGACTTCCTGATCCAGTTCCCTTTTTAATCTCTCTATGTGGATGTGTCTAAAAGGACATTTTTGTTAGGTTGGAAACCAAACTCTGGTCTTACCCTCAGCAGGCCTGCTCTTCCCACGGCTTTGATCACTTTAGTGGCTACCTGGTCTTCTTAGTGGATCAGGTCAAACCTTGGTATTATTCTTGTTCCTTCTCTTTCACTTGAACTTAACATCCCCTCAAGCCAAAACTTCCTGTTGTCTGCACTTTTCAAAGGTACCCAGCACCTACCCACTTCTCATCTTCTCTGTGGCCACTTCGCTGGCCCCAGCCACTGCGAATGTCCACCCGGGTTACTGCTCTGCCTTTGCCTCTTTGCAGTCTGTTTTTAAAAACTTCAATAGCTAGAAAAATCTTTAAAGACTCCAGTCCATGTCTCGCCAGGGTTTTATATATACTTCACACCTCTTCACTGGCTTCCATATGACTCTCCTTTGAGGAATGCCATTTTTCCTTATATTTTTAAACAATTTTCTTTATAAAATCTTGAACTGACCTGCTTAAATCCATAAGGTACCATGCCTTATCTTCTTGGTGTGGTGTGTCATTACTCAATATAAATGGTATCGGTTGCTTTTTGGGGTCTTCAAGTTCTATCCTATTCAATTAATATTGCCCCACATGCCTCCCTTTTAAACATTTTTTTTTCTTCTGTTCCTGTCAGCGCAGCTTCAAGTATGCTGCAATAAAATATAGGTCTCAAATACCTGTCTTAACACAACATAGTTTTACTTCTCGCTCCTGTTAGGCATCCAGAGCCATTTGGCAAGAGGGACTCCGGCTAAGTGAGAAGCTGGCGGGTCACATAGGGGCTTTCTACCACCTCAGCCCAAAAGTGACAGACATGTCTTTCCCTCACATTTTATTGGCCAAAACAGTCTTACACATGCTCAGGAAGAAGGAAAATAAATGGGATTTAGTGAATAAAAATCATGGTCTTTGCCTCAGTCACTTTTTAGGATGCGTGTGTCTGAGTGTCAAAGGGTGTTTATATACCATTATGAAATTATACCAATATTTTGGTTACAACATATGCTTCATTATTTAAAAAGTTTTACTTATCTAATTCCTGAAGTCAGTTATCTTCCTGTCTCCCGTTTCTGACTTAGGTAGGGTGTGTGAGGTCTCCATCTTCGCCCTGAGGCCTCTCTCCTGTAGAGCTCAGCAACTCTTCCAATTCTTTCAACCTTTACAACAGCCTTGAGACCTAATTATCCTCATTGTAGAGATTGGGAGCTGTAGACCAGAGAAGTTAACGTGCATTATCTGAGGCGACACAGCAAGAAAGTGGCTGAACCAGGATGCCAGTGTGAAGGTCCTGATTCCTGGCTTGGTTTGAGAATCTACTCTGAGTTCTTGGGGCGTAGGCAATCAGAGACAGAGGCTAATCTTCCCACCCAGCCCCATAGCTCTTTGCTGCCCTCTCTTGGCTTCCTCACTTGTGACTGAGTGAGAAAGTTCTGGCAGTCTCTAGGTTACATCCTGTGTTCTCTCTTCTTGATTTTTGATACCCCTATGCCCTCCGATTCCCAGGAACTGAGTGTATAGTAGGGACTAGCAAATATTCTCATTGAGTGATGTTTAAGAGTAGTGACTCTGATGGGGGTGTTGGAGTACTTTAATGAGTGTCTGCTCTATGCCATCTAAGGGCCATCTCATGACTTACACTGTGGGAGAGGTATGCTCTCTTTTCCACTGGACTTACACACGTGAGGATATAAGTCTGGAGCTGCCGACAGTCACCTTGCCACCAAGTGGAGAGTGCTTGTTGAGAGTGAAGCCAAAATAGATCGCAGAACAGAAGGATGGAGAAAGTTGACGTTGTTTACATCCCTAGGACTCTTCAGTTATATCAGCCCATAGGCTCTTGATTAAGTGAGCTTGAGTTGGCTTTTCTGTCATTTGCAACCAACAATTCCTGATAGACAAGGTTTCACCTTGTCAGTAAAGAATATGAGGACCAGAGAGGGGGAAGTGAAGTCTGATGGCACATGTATAGAAGTGGCACAAATAACTCAGCCGCTTGTCGCCAATGAAACTTGGAGTTGGAAATCAGCTACATCCTGAGCACGTGGGAATTACACAGCCTGTAATCTATGCAGTTTATTTTTGAGTCCCTTCATAATTGGTTTTAAGGGCTGTTCTTGGTTGTCATATTTTCCTTTCCTAGTGCTTCTAGGAATATCTGAAATTCAGCTCACATATTCTTACCATACAATTGAACTAATACGTTTATTTGACAGATTATTATAACACACGTGTGGACCTGCAAACATCAGTTAGTCAGTGATGCTTTACTCATGTGTGAACTCCCGTGGGTGGACTTCCTCGTCACGCAGGCTTCACAGGTCTCCTGTTGTAAGGGGATGTGTCTGAACACTCCTATGCTAATCCTCCCCATGGCCAATGTTGGGCACACATTTATTTGGTCTGATTCTCTCTTTAGTTCACTCAAGTTGCACTGAGTCTTGGAGGCTGAGAGAATATATGCTCTGTTGACTTGCTACCTCTCTGCAGCTACAATATAAATTCATTCTTGCCAGTGCTTGCACTGGGATCTACTACAGCAATCCCTACGTGAGCACCTTTAATCTATCCCATGTTGTTAAATGCTCACTATGACCTAGCCGGAAGGCTATGAACAACACAGATAAATTCCGACCCTTACAGAATGTACAAGTACATTCCAGAGGGCCCAGGAATGTGTTGTCTTCCAGGTAGCTTCCCTGGATTTACAAAGCCTGTTGATTTGTATCAATAATTCCTTGTTTATTGTGTACAGGGCAAAGGTTACCAACAGGGAGGAAAACTTCATTTTATTGGTGATAATCATCTTTTTCTGTTTTTAATCTTTTAACAGCTGGAGAGTCATTTCCTGTTCCCTTTTGTTTCTCTCTTCCTGTTGATTCTCAAAAGAACCTCTGTATCCACTGGACCCTCTGGCCCGTTTGGAATGTATTCTAATACCAGGTGCATCCTAATAGATTTAAGACATTCTAGACAGTGTTCTAAGTGCCCTACTCACACTGCTCATTTAATCCTCCTCACAGCGTTGTGGATTCTATAATTGTGCATCACAGGAATAGATTTTTCTGAAATGAATGAACTTCAAATCTTTATTTCTTTTTAATTTTTTTCTCAGAGATAGTAGGAGAAAGGTGGGCGGGGGAGAGAGAGAGAGAAAGGAAGAAACATTGATTTGTTCCATATATTTATGTATTTATTGGTTGGTTCTTACATATACCCAGAACAGGGATCAAACCTGAAACTTGGCATATCAGGACAACGCTTTAACCAATGGAGCTAACCAGCCAGCATGAAATCTTTATTTCTATTCCTCACAATTCTGCTTTATTATTGTTTGAATTCTGACTATTCAGAATATTTTCAGTTAATATTTAGCCTTGACTGGCTCTTATATGCCTGGTGCTTCAGGAGTGTGCAACAGATGGAGATAGAATTCAGTCTGGCTAAGATGGCATTCAGTGCCACAGCTGACCTGGTCTGGCCACTTGGGGCATCAGAATTTTGACCACAATTGAGATATACATAGTCCAACTCTTGAACTTTAAAGAATACTTACTGACAGTCAGATCAAAGAGAGTTCATGCTTAAAGAATCCCTTCTGCTCCACAAACATAGCAGCACTACATAAAACAAACAGAGAAAACAAAAGAAGGCATAGTGAGGCTTCCATACAAGACAAGCATTTTTGAAGACCCAAGCTGGCACAGAAACACAAACAGGGATTGGGCTGAAGGGGTGGGTGGGCTTGGTGGGTTTGGGTGGAGTGGCAGTCAGTGGTGATAAAGAAATCAAAAGCATTCTCTGCAAGATGGGGAAGCAGAGGCAGGCTCACCGACTGAAGCCCAGGGTAAGGGTGGTATTTGTTTCTAACCCCCCACCCTCAGGAGAGGAGGCTGGAAATGATGCTGTTGCCAAATGCTGAAGGAGCAGTGGCTCATCTCCAGTTCCCGGCCAGGAGACAAGAATCAGACATCACCTTGTGACCAAGAGCTGAGTCAGGCTTCCCCTTGACCCAGCCTGGATCGGCCACAGCCCAATGGTTCTGTGGGATGATCTCTTTTTGCCCTTATTAGACCTGGATTTGAACTGGGGACCTAGAAACCGCTCAACAGGATAGTTGAATACAGAGGCAAAGCAGAGAAGAGGAGAGGAAATAGAAAAAACAAAAACAGCCTCATATTCCAAATGAGACTGTGAACCAAATAAAAAAAATGATGAATGAAAAAGCTAAAACTAAGAAAAACGGTCAACAAACAAACAATCAGAACATGGCTTCATTTCAGATGAAACTGATTTTACAAGGCTTTAATGTAAATATATGGGTACTGATTATTTCATAGAAGTGAATGAAATAAAAACTTCCATTAAAATAATAAAAAATATATAAAAAAAAACTGCCCCCAAACAAGAATGAGAAGATAGAAAAAAGGACCAATTGGAGTGTTTGAACATCAAAATATATAGTCGTTGAAATATAAAAATTGAGGCCTTGAGTTATGACGGCTGTTTGGCCACAGTGACCTAATTCACTATGTTTCTAAGGCACCGTAAAGAGATGAAAGGAAGAAAGAAAGAAGATTCTTCTATGTAGAATAGGATTAGTCTAAGAGGGAAGTCCCAAAGATATAGACACTGGGCGTTCCCCAAGAAATGGCTTACTTACATCACCACAGAGGAAAGCTCCTAACTGACAAGTCATACCCAGAATGCCCACTCAGAATGTCCAGGCTGCTTTTAAATTCCTTTTATTCTTAATCCTGAGAAGAAAAATCTAAGATTACCAGAAATATGAGGAAAACCTGTGATGTAAGACATAGAAAACACAATGAACAGACAGGAAAGGGCAACTTGAAGGAAGCAGAGATTCCTTCAAGGGAAGGGGTATATAGGGGTATGGAGAAGAAAAACAAACAAGCAAACAAATAAACAACCCCCCCCCGCCAACATTAATATTGTTAGCAAGATAAAAAACATTGTATCTATGAGACAGAATTTAAAAAGATTTAGAGAAATTCAACAAAAAGATTTTATTTATTTTTAGAGAGGGAAAGGTAGGGAAACATCAATTTGTGGTTGCCTCTTGAGCACCCCCTACTGGGAACCTGGCCTGCAACCCAGGTATGTGCCCTGACTGGGAAGAGAACCAGGACACTTTGGTTCATAGGCCAGTGCCCAATCCACTGAGCCACACCAACCAGGGCTAGAGAAATATTTGTAAATGAATGTTGGAAATAAAAAACATGATGGCACAAATGAAAAAACTCAATGCAAGCATGTGAAGATGAAGGTAAGGAATTTGCTTAATTTCTTAAGTAGAAATTAGAACAAAAATATATAGAAATTAAAGATAAGAGGAAAAAAATTGGAGGACCAGTTTAGGAAATTTAACATATAAATAACACATTCTACTTAATAGCATACACAAAGATCAAGTTCAGTTATGTTAAAAACCTAAGTGTAAAGAGCAAACCTAAATGTTTTTGTAATACAATTTACTGAATGTACAAAGCACAACCATACAGAGAAATATGGGTGCATTTAGCTACAGAAAACTTAAAGACGCTGCATAAAACAAAGTTAAAGCACTGGGAAAATATCTACTTTTAATCTAACAGACAAAGTATGTGTGCCTAGGAAACACACAGAATTTCTACAATGTATTAAAAACAACTATTCAAGCTCTGGCTGGTGTGGCTCAGTGGACTGAGTGCTGGCCTGCGAACAAAAGGGTTGCTGGTTTGATTCCCAGTTAGGGCACATGCCTGGGTTGTGGGTCAGGTCCCCAGTAGGGGGCGTGTGAGAGGCAACCACACATTGATGTTTCCGTCCCTCTCTCTCTATCCCACTTACCCTCTGTCTAAAAATAAATAAATAAAATCTTTTCTTCTTTTCTTTCTTTTTTTAAAAAAGATTTTATTTATTTATTTTTAGAGAGGGGAGGGGGAGAGAGAGAGAGAGAGAGAGAGAGGGAGAAACATCAATGTGTGGTTGCTGGGGGTCATGGCCTGCAACCCAGGCATGTACCCTGACTGGGAATTGAACCTGTGACACTGGTTCGCAGCCCGCGCTCAATCCACTGAGCTACGTCAGCCAGGGCTAAATAAATAAAATCTTAAGAAAAAAAACCCAGCAACCCAAACTATTCAATAGGAAAATGAAGGAATGCAGTATAGGGAAGGAAATCCATGTGGTCCATATGCATTTGACATGAGGCCTAACCCTCAGATGGTCAAATCAGTAAAGGGACACATTACCTAGTGCTGGCTTTGTATGAGAACTATGGTAACTCTCAAACACTGCTGGTGGGAGTGTAGTGGGGCATGCTCCTTCAGAGAGTAATTTGGCATTATTTAGTGATATGGGTGATGCTTATTTAGGTATCCACCCTAGAACAGCTGTTCTCAAACATCGGCTTGTCTCAGAATCACCGTGAGGACTTGTTAAAGCACACATTTCTGGGCCCCACTTCCAGAGTTTCTAATTCAGTAGGTCTGGGGAAAGAGCTGAGGATTTGCATTCTGACCTGTTCCAGGTGCCGGTGGGAACCACACTTTGAGAACCACTCCCCCAGACAGCTCTTCACAGATGTGAAGAATGAGATGTGAATGAGAATGTTCATTGTTAGGAACTGGAAAAAAATTAGAAACAACTTAAATGCCCATCTGCCCATCAGCAAGAGAAGAAATAAGTACATTTTTAAAAATACAACAGAATATACACGGAAATTAAAATGGATGAACTAGAGATGCAAGCAAACATAAAAATACATTATAAACAATGTTCTATAAAAACAAATCACAAAGTGATAGATGAAGTCTGATACCATCTACATACATTTTCAAGACACACAAAACAAAATAACGTTTATGTACAACAAATGGTATAAATCATGAATGAGCGAGATAACACGGAATTTAATTCTGAGGAGGGAGGGAGTGTAATGGGATTGAAAACAGAGGGCCTCAAGTGTATCTGCCTTGTTTTTGTCTCTCTGTCGATTCATTGGTTGATCTATTATCTGTCCATCTGTCCGTCTGTCTGTCTATCTTCACAAAAAAGAACCTTAAGTAGATTTTGCTGTCTTAGTTCATCCAGGTTGCTACAACCAAATACCATTGTCTGTGTAGCTTATAAAGAACAGAATTTTTTTATTTTTTAAAAATATATTTCATTGATTATGCTATTACAGATGTCCCAAGTTTTCTCCCTTTGCCTTCCTCTGCCTGGCACCACTTTTCCCTCCAGCAATGCCCCCCCTTAGTTCATGTCCATGAGTCATACGTATAAGTTCTTTGGCTTCTCCATACTATTCTATTCTTGACATCCCCTTGTCCATTTTGTACCTATCAATTATGCTTCTTATTCCCTGTACATTTCCCCCCATTCTTCCCTTTCCCCCTCTCAGCTGATAACCTTCCAATTGATCAACATACCTATGATTTTGGTCCTGTTCTGGTTGTTTGCTTAGTTTTTTTTTTTTAGATTCAATTCTTGATAGTTGTAAATTTGTTGTCATTTTACTGTCATAGTTTGACCTTCATTTTCTTAAATAATTCCCTTTAACATTTCATTTAATAATGACTTGGTGATGATGAACTCCTTCAGCTTTACTTTGGGAAGTACTTTATTTGCCTTCCCATTCTAAATGATAGCTTTGCTAGATAGAATAATCTAGGTTGTAGGTCCTTGCTTTTCATCACTTCGACTACTTCTTGATAGTCCTTTCTAGCCTGCAAAGTTTCTTTTGAGGAATCAGCTGATAGTCTTATGGGAACTCCTTTGTAGGTAACTCTTTGCTTTTCTCTTGTTGCCTTCAAGATTCTTTCCTTATCTTTTACCTTTGGAATTTTAGTTATGGTGTGTCTTGATGTGTTCTTTGGGACTCTCTGTGCTTCCTGGACTTGTAAGTCTGTTTCCTTCGCCAGACTGGGGAAGTTTTCTTTCATTATTTTTTCAAACAGGTTTTCAATTTCTCGTTCTTCCCCTTCTCCTTCTGGCACTCCAATGATTCAGATGTTGGTACATTTGGAGATGTCCCAGAGGATACTTATACTATCCTTGTTTCTTTGAATTCTTTTTTCTTCTCACTGTTCTGGTTGAATGCTTATTTCTTCCATGTGTTCTAAATCATTGATTTGAATCCTGGTTTCCTCCCCTCTACTGATGATTCCCTGTAGATTTTTCTTTATTTCACTTAATGTAAACTTCATTTCTTCCTTTATGTTGTTGCTGTGCTCAGTGAGTTCTTTGAGCAACTTGATCACCAGTGTTTTGAACTCTGCACCTCATAGGTTGGTTATATCCTTTTCATTTGGTTCTTTTTCTGGAGTTTTATTCTGTTCTTTCATTTGGGCCATATTTCTTTGTCTCCTCCATTTGGCAACTTCCCTGTGTTTGTTTCTATATAGAGCTGCTTTGACTCCCTGTCTCAGTAAAGTGGCCTATTGTAGAAGAGGCACCCATCGGGATGACTGTGGCTTTTTAAAACCCTTGATTGTCAGACTTCCATACTGCTTGATTTTCTGATGGTCTTGGGTGTTATTTGTTTTGAGGTCTGATTGTAATTCTTTCTGTGGTTGTGCAAGGAGGCAAAGCATGTCTACCTACACCTCCATCTTGGCTGGAAGTCTAAAGAACAGGAATATATTTCTTACAGTTCTGGAAATTTCCGTGGGAGATCAGGGAGCCAGCATGGTCAGGGTGTGGTGAGGACCCTCTTCAGGTTGCAGACTGCCGAATTCTTGCTGTGTTCTCACATGGTGGAGAGGGGCAAAGAGAACTCTCTGGAGTCCCTTTTATAAGGGCCCTAATCCTATTCATAAGGGCTCTGTCCTCTTGACTAAATCGCCTCCCACCTTCTGACACCAACACACAGGGCATTAGGATTTAACAAATGAATTTTGGGGGAGACACAAACATTCAGTCTGTAACAGTTGCCAAAGGCTTCTATTTGATCAAGCTGGGAAGCGGGTATAAAGTTACCATTGTATTATGTTCCTTCTTGTGTATCAATTTGAATTATTTAATGATAAAAATGCATTGAAAATAATAACTCTATAAACATCAGGTCACACTTTGTTTCTGGGTGTTTCAAGGCTGAAAAACATCATTTAGAGGAGACTGAGCATCTATTGTGGGATAACTATCTACAATTCGGTAACGATAGAAAAAAATTCTAAGTACAAGGCGTGGTTTCAAATCCCATTTCAGAGGACTGGTGAAGGCCCTCAGCGTTTCAGTCTAGTCCGTGTCCCTCCTCATTTGTCACAGGGTTGGTTCTCTGATCCTCCTCGATGTGTCCTGGTTTCGGGGCTGGGATATTTGATTCCTCGGGCAAGAGGAAAATAAAAGGAATATGATCATTCAAAGCCTCTTTTATTGCCGTCACTCACAGAGGAGAATTCCACCTCCAGATCACTCAGTTCTGGACTTCTGTGGTGTAAAACTGGGACAACAGATAGGGTGACAAACTTAAGACACCAGCAAGGCTGGATGGGTTTACATGACAAAGGCAGAGTATTCCAGGCTGAAGAGAAAGAACGTGTCCTGGAAGGTGAGAGGAGAGGACTGGGTATGAGGGCAGAGGTTTCGGGTCCGCCTGCGTTTCCTTGGCCCTCCAGGTTCCCCTTTCCCCCTGAAAGCTCATGACCTGCTGGCACAGTGGTCTTCGTAGTTGCTTTTAATGAATGCAGAACAGGGTTTTTTGCTCTGTGCTTTTGGGGAGTGAGAAGTCTGTGAAGTTGGGTCAAATTAGGTCAGAGCTGAAAAGCAGTTTTTCCATGGACATAGAGCAGCCTAACATTTCTTTTTTTCTTTTTGGAAAAAATCTCTCAAGTGTCTGTTTTTTAATTTTGTATTTTAATTAATTAAAAATTTTCAATTACAGTTTACACTCAATATTATTCTGTATTAGTTTCAAATGTGCAGCAAAGTGGTTAAAAAGTTATGTAATTTACAGAGTGGTACCCCTGCTGCTTCAAGTATCCACCTGGTCACATGCATTATTATCTCCGTATTATTGACTATGTGCCCTATGCTGTGATCTACATCTCTGTGAATGTTCTGTCACTACCAGTTTGTACTTCTTCACTCCTTCACCTCTTTCATCCAGCCTCCCAGCTCCTTTCCCTCTGACAACTGTCAGTCTGTTCTCTGTGTGTACGAGTCTGTTTCTATTTTATTTGTATGTTTATTCTGTTCATTAGATTCCACATGTAAGTAAAAATATATGGTACTTGTCTTTCTCCAATGCCTTATTTCACTTAGCATAGTAACCCTCTAGGTTCATTCATACTGTTGCAAAAAGTAAGATATCCATTTCCTCCTCCTTCTCCTCCTCCTCCTCCTTCTTCTTCTTCTTCTTCTTCTTCTTCTTTTTAAGGCCAAGTAGTATTCCACTGTATAAATGTACCACAGCTTTTTTACCCACTCATCCATCCACTGATGGACACCTGGGTTGCTTCCATATCTTGGCTATTGTAAGTAATGTAAAGCAGTCAAAAGTTTTTTTATTTTATTTTATTTTATTTTATTTATTTTATTTATTTTTAGAGAGGGAAGGGAGGGAGACAGAGAGAGAGAGAAACATCAGTGTGCTGTTGCTGGGGGCCATGGCCTGCAACCCAAGCATATGCCCTGACTGGGAATGGAACCTGCAATGCTTTGGTTTGCAGCCCATGCTCAATCCACTGAGCTACGCCAGCCAGGGCCAGTCAAAAGTTTTATAGCAAAATCATCTCATACCCACTATTAGGTGAGTAAAACTTTCATCTTTGTTGCCTTATTCATCTCTAACTACATCCTCGTCAGGTAGATTATTTTCCCAACTTTGGAGGTGAGAAAAGGGGCTCAGAGGAACTGACTTGCCCAAGGTAGCACATCCATGAAGAGGCTTAGGTAGACTCGAGTCTATGTCTTTGATGGTTTATACTGAGCTACACTGCACTGGGCTCTGTGAGATCCAGTAGTATATGACACACGGCCTTGTCATCAAGGAGCTTTATTGTTTGCTTGGGAAGCCATCCAATCAGCAACAGGAAGACTGAACCCACATCATATGAAATCAAGTGAAATATCCTATGTGTTTAGAGTAAGTTCAATGGCCAGTTTCCTACAGGGCCCTTGGGGCCTGTTAACTTTGACTTGGCTGCCTCCTACAATCAGAATAGATACTCACCACCTTGATGTTCCCTTTGCCTTACAGTGAGATGATGTCATATTTCTTTTTCGGGGAAAACATGGCTCAGACTGTAGATAATCCTCAGATACTCAGAGGGAAATTCTTTGCAATGAAGGCACCAGGGCGTAGTTACATTCTGGGTAAAAGTGATCCTTAGTCACAGCCTCTTTGAGTTCTTTCAGGATTGATTGGCCCTGGGCATTTCACACCTGTATGGCACATAGCCTGGCCCAGCACAACTATTCACTAATGTCTGTTGTTATTATTGTAGGTTTTCCTTACCTGGTGACAAAGCACAGATAGGTAGGTGGGGACCTGAATAGAAAAAGTACTCATTGCATTCTTGATAAATCTGGAATTCTGGAGATTTTTTTTCACCCTATTCTAGAGTAAGTTGGAGCCAGAGACCTTGGCAAAGAGTTCAACTGGCATGGGACCTTCCTTAGTTGGCCCCTCATCTTCCCCTGGCACTTGTCCACCTAGTCTACAAACTTGGGACTCCCATGTAGCTTCTGCACATCCTCTGGGGAAGAATTTCCCACAATCTATTATCTTCTTTCCTCTGTGGTCTGAGTGCTTCAAACCACCATTGAGACCTGGTCCCGAGGGCCACCTCTAGGGTGTTAGAGGCACATATGCAGGTATGAGTCATTTTATAGACAATGATAACTCCTGTTCCTTCCCTCTCCAGTTCAGCTGATGGTGCTCTGCCCTGTTCTTTTTGTTCAGAGAAGCTATGATCCTTGAATTTGGGGTCCATGTCCCACAGTGAGATCCAGGTTCTGAGAATGTTGGGTTTTTGTGTTCCACTCGCAGAAGAGACAAAGCAGGGGGCAGGTGAGTGGCTGTTCTAGAGACGCCCAAGCACCCGGATATGAGCTATTTAGAGTTTGGTTTACACTGGTACTGGGAACTAGCAGGCATATGTATCTGAAGAGTGTAGCAGAGGCTAGTGTATAGAAAGAATGTCTCCAACCAAAGATATACCAAAGCCAGAGTAAGTATCCCTGACTTCTCTGTCACCCAATCCTTTCTTCACAGTTTTCCCAATTTATTTAACTTGTTTTTCTTTCAGAATCTCTTTTACAGAGTCACTGGGTCTTAAATATCAATTCACTTTTCAAGTGAGGAAACTGAGGCCCAGAGAACCTGACTGATTTGCCTAAGCTCACAATAGAGTAAGGGTACCAAGGGATATTTGGGGATTTTAGTTCCTCATCATCTCTGTCTGCCTTCTCCAGCAACCTCAAATAAATCTTACAAACAAAATCAGTTTGCTTGTTGTTCAAGTGGAGCTTGAAGGCCATTCCCAGGGACCCACTGACATTGCTATTCTCCTAGGCTTTCCTGTTATTGAAATTCTGCAGTAATCACATAGACATAGTAATGGAGGCAAGATAATAAGGTCTTTCTAGAGTGTGGCTTTAACGTTTCAGAAAACCTGCTATCCACTCTGTCATTGATTCACATAGTGTTCTGGGGACATTACTCAGCAGGTATTATTCCTATGTGGAGATTAGGAGCCAGAAGCTCAGAAAGTTTGTTTCCCACCTTGGTTTTTCTTTTTGCTGTAGTGAACTCATCAGCATGCACGTATGACTGGCGAGACCTCCATCTCCTTTTTATGTTACCATTTCCCATTTGTTCCCTTCATGAAAAGACCCTTTGAGAGAACCTTCGAGGAGCAGGTCAGGGCTGCTCAGTATGGAAGCTGCTGGACTAATGAGAAAAGCACTCAGTTAATTTGGTTTTAGCAATGCCAGCACCCCAGGGAGGTGGTGTGGTGGAAAGATGGTGGTCAGACTGGGCTGTATTCTTGTCTGGACTCTGCCGCTTAGCAGCTGGCTGAGGCGAGGCTGGTGAGTGGCTGACATGCCAGGCTGGTGAGAGGCTGACGTCCTTTTCTCCACCTTTAATGGCTTCTGGCAACTGATGAAATGTAGGGCTTGGTGGAACAGAGTTTGAAAACAGCTGATATAATACAGTTTTCCAGGAAATTTAAAATGAAATTCAGTAGCTAAGAAAAAGAAGTTATACGTAAAAATCAATTCAACTTTTTTTTTTTTCACACTCAAGGCCAGTGACAGTGGGCTATTCCAGGACAGAAGTGTCATTGTCTCGGGCACCTCCTGTCTTGGAGCTGATCGGCAGAATGGTCCCATGGACTTCAGCACCCAAATTAGATAGCTCTTCCATAAGTATTGATGGGTTTCCTTTCCTTCCCGTTTCCTTGAAACGGGCAGCTGGAAGTGGAAAGGAAACAACACTCTGGGCCAGCATGATGCTTGGAGCAAATGTTTATTCTTTTATGATGGCATCCACATATTTATTCCATACACACTACATTACAGTGACTCTTTTTGCCACTGGCAACACAGTGATGTATAAACAGGGGCACTGTCTTCAAGGAGCTTGGGGTGGTGTTTGTGTGTATGTGTGAGACACGAGACACTAACCAGTAAATATCTGATTGATGACAATGAGGCTGTCAAAAATACTGAGCTGAGGAAGGGGGTCTGAGAGTGATGGGAGTTGAGTTTTCAGATGGTGTCAGAAAGGACCTCTGTTCAGATGGCCTCATGCAGAGAATTGGAGGAAGTGCAGGAGGAAGCCACACAGAAAGGAAGAGGGAACAATAAGAGAAAGGCCCTGAATTAAGGCCCCTAATGCTGTTTCCTTTGATATTTAGACCAGCCCTGCAAATGTATGGACTGTGCCCTCCATTGGAAGATGACGATGCTGAGGCTTAGCGTGATTAAGTGACTTTCCCAAAATACAGCTAGTACCCGGTGGAGCCAGGGTCAAACTTAGGTCCTGTAATTCTAGAGGTGGTGCTGTAATCTCAGGGGGCTGTCTAAGCACCTGAAAGCCAGCTATGCTATTGCTGCCACACTGCAGTGAGCAGGGGGGTGGCATACATAGCAAAGAGGCAGCTGAGGGTGAACCTGGACTTCAGCTCCTGGGCATTTTGTGACCCTTCCCATGTGTCTCATGGCACCCATCCTCCATGACCTGCTCACCCTGATTTGGTGGTTATTTTCTGACCTCATTGCCTGGATCTCAGTAAGTTCATTTTCCAATTCCCGGAGGCCACGTGGAAAGGACTGGAAGGGGGAGGAATCCAGCCTCTCACCAGGCTCATCACGTACCTGCACAAACAGTTGGCTGCGGGAGCCAAGTTTTAATTTCCCTGCATGGCCCCAAACTGTTTTCCCATATTTGTTAGGGAAAATCGTCGCCCAGAGCGCATCCTTTTGAGGGCACCAATTAGGCCAAGTTCTTGTGCAGCCTCTCCCCTTATTCAGTGATTGTCCCCTATGGCCCGCTCCTGTTTACCACTGGTTTTCTTTGTGTCACTTGGTTGATAAGTTCTCTCAGCCCTGGGGAGGAAGCCGATGTGGTTAATAGGACTGAGAGCCTCACTGTGCCCCTGCAGGTCGCTGGAATCTGTGGCACATTCTGTCAACAGGGCACCAGCACACAGAAAAATTAACCTCACAGGTGGGGCTGGTAGCCAGGGCTGCAGGTGTGTCATTCGGTGAGATGAAATGACAGGGAGGTGGCACAGTGTGGGGGAAGCTGAGGGTTTTGTGTCAGATTCGATAGTGTTTGAATCCCATCTCTGTCACATCCTAGTTCTTTGACTGGATACAAACTTCTTTCTTTCTCTGGATACAAACTTCTTTCTTTCTCCGAGTCCTGGTTTTTCAATTGCATGAAACCCAGGGATAAAGACTAGGTTGCAGTATCGTAGCATTGTTGTGAGGATTAAATGAGATAATCTAAACCCAGCACAATCTGGCCCATGGGAGGGGCTCAATAAAGACTCAACTACCTGCCACCTGTGATCTGAGTGCTCAGAGGTGAGGCTCAGTTCATCCTGAAACTGTTGCCCAGAAAGCTCTCCTCATTTCACTCACCTCTGCTGGCTTAAAGGATCCCATCAGAAATTCATTCTGCTGGGTTAGGTGTTGCCTTCCATCTAGGTTGTTTTCTTCGTATTTATGTTGGGATCTGAAGCTCCCAGGTAATCTTATGCCTGAACATGGTCTTAACCACTCTGCTCTTCTCCCTCCCTATGATCTCACAGTCTCTTATCATGGATTTATCTTCCACACCTCTCTTTCCTGGCTTGCTGGGAGTGCCTCAGTCTCCTCCTGCTGAACTTGGTTTGTCAGTCAGGGACTGCCTTCTCCCTCACCCCACACACTATGATTTGATTGGGAAATTAGTTCTATTTAAAAAAAATGAAATGTATTGGAGTAACATTGTTTAATAACATTGTATAGATTCAACTTTATGGCATTTGTATAATCCATTATGTGCTCACCACCCAAGTCTAGTCTACTTTCGTCACCCTATATTTGACCTTTTTTATCCTTTTTGTCCTCCACCATGTCCTTCCCCCTCCAGGAACAACAATTCCGTTGTCTGTGTCTATGAATTCATTTGTTGCTTTTTTGTTTTTCTTGATCTCACCTATCCTGTCTTCCTACTGGGCCAAATTAACTCACTGTTCCCTTGCTCTGTTCTCCCAGATACACAGTAACTAACTCATCAATCTCTTTTGGGCACTTGAACAGTTCTCTAATTCCCCTGGAAGACCGAGGACTCTTCAAGGACAGGGCTCACAACTCATCTGGTTATGTGTAGGCCTCGTGCCTCGTACAGCGCCTGGCTCTCAGGGCTTCTCTGCAAGTGCCTGAATGAGGAAGTGACAGGCACGGAGGTCTGGGTAAAGCACTCAGTTCAAAATGCTGTTGGCTTCAGAATTTGCTAAGGGTTAGCTACTGTGGGGTTCTCCTTTTCTCTTCACGAATGAGAGAAAATTAATATATGTTAGTAAGTGAAGGGCCACCCATTCAATCACTGTGTTCACTCAAACTTTTTGAATGGTTTTCTCAATATAACAATTTAATCCATTCAGCAGCTTGAGTTAATCTCCTGAGTCTCTCAAAAAAATGGGGTTGGGTATTGAGCAGCAGCAGAAGAGGCCATTCAATGGCCTCTAGGATCATTTAGTTTAGATATTGGGGGTGGGGTGATGCAATGACGACACACCTGGCTTCTGGACAGAGTGCAGTTGCTCCTGTGCCCAACCTGTGCTGTCCTGCAAAACAAGAGTCGGCCGAGGGTTTAGGGACAGTTTGGCTGCTTGGTGGTGGTGGCTGGGTGATAGGTGTGTTGATCAGGCAGGGTAACTAGAGCTTGGCACAGTGAAGCACTGTTCTTTTTTACTCGTAGTTCAAGGTGGGTCTAGGACAAGGATTGAGAAACTATAGCCTGTGGGCCAAATCCAGCTCCAGCCTGTTTTTGTGTTCCTTGTGAGCTAAGTTTTGTTTATTTATTTTTAGAGACATGGGAAGGGAGGGGAAAAGAGAGGGAGAGAAACATCAGTGTGAGAGAGAAACATCCATTGGTTGCCTCTCATACTTACCTCAATTGGGACTGAACCTGCAATCTAGGCCCGTGCCCGACCTGGAATCAAATCTGTGACCTTTCACTTTGTGGTATGACACCCAATCCATTGAGCCACACTGGTTAGGGATTTTACATTTTCAAAGGGTTGCAAACCCCTGCAAAACCCCCCCAAAAGAATATGTGGCATATATTGTACATGGTTCACAAAACCTAAAATATTTACTCTCTGGCAGAACAAGTTGGATGGCCATCCTCTAGAAGGCCACGGTGTTTTCCTCAGACACCCAGGTTCCTTCAGTTTTGCGGGTCCCCCATGCACTGGCATCTCAAAGTCTTTGGAATTTAACTTTTGAATGGGGGAAAGAGAAAGTGGGAAGGCACACCTCCCTCCTAAAACCCCCAGCCAGCCCACAAGTGAAATGTGAAACACATCCCTGCCTGGATGCAAGAGGGTGGGAGGCTGTAGCCCCTGGCTGGGCAGTTTTCTCCCAAGGACTCCACACTGAAGAAAGGAAGTATGAATCTTTACTCTGTGTGTGTGTATGTGTGTGTTAAATAGTTCACTTCTTTACCCCTCCTTCATCTGTTGAGAAATAAAAGCAGTTTTTTTTCTTAAATAGAATTTATTGGGGTAACAGTGGTTTGCAAGACCATACAGGTTTCAAGTGTACAACTCAACAATTGCACACAGCATTAGCTCATCATTGCACACAGCATTGTGCACTCATTGCCCAAAGCAAAGTCTTTTTCTGGCCCCATTCCACCCCCTTCTTTGTGCCCCTCCACCTAGCCCCACCTCCCTTCCCCTCAAAAGCAGTTTTTTTCAGTATAAGTTATCTGGATTGAAACAAATGCCCTCAGGGTTCTGGCACCTTCTCTTTAAGTCACTGATCAGAGAACTGAAATGATTATAAGGCAATACCTGCTCTGTACCAGGTACAATGGTGGATGCTGGGGCATGAGCTCTGTACCAGGCCCTGTCCTGGATGCTGAGGGCCAGATGCTCTGTACAAGGATGCCTCTCGGCATCACCATGTGTCTTGGTACAGAGCAGACGCCTGTCATGTGTTGGCTTGAACTGTGTACAAGTTTGGAGGAATGAGGGAAGGAAAGTCTTCCTAGTGAAGACAGGACAATTGACTTGAGTCACAGCTGAAGGGACAAGTAACATTTAGGAATAATAGCAGTGATTCATGGGTGAGGCAGCCCAGCTAGTAAATTGCAGAGCCAGGGTTTGATGCCAGGTCTGTTAGACTCTGAATCTCATGCTTTTAATACTATGAAGAAGAATGAACATTTCAGATAACTTTACTACAAGAACTTGATTGTGTCTATAACTCAGCGTCAAGTCAGGCTTCTACAGCAGTGAGAGCCTCTGCAAGGAAGGGCATCTCGGAAGAGTGAGCATTCTTCCCCAGCTGCTATGTTGTAAGCCAAATTGCTAAGGGGAGAAATGTGCAGGAATTGTGCCCTGAAGCTTCCTGGAACCAACAGAACCGTGAAACATCTGGGGCTGCAATGCAATTAACTTGGCCAGGAAGCCAGTGTTTATAGACCGGTCACTGGGGGGATGTTGGGGCCTGCAACTCGGCGTGGTAGGGACACGTACAGGAATCCGAAGTTGTTGACCTTTTCCATTTCTGACTTGGTATCTCTGCATGCTTTTATTGACAGGAAATCATGGAATGTTGAAGCCAGAGGGAATCTGTTTAATAATTTTTTGGGGGAAAGAGCAAGGGTTTTAGATTCTAACAAACTTGGATTCAAATTTCAGTTCAGGCATTTTGGACTGTAGGAAAAACACTTTCCTCTATAGGGTCAGAGATGTTGAATAATTTGCCCGGGGTTACAGAATCGGTACATGTAATTGCTCTAGTTATCTAATACTGCTTAACAAGCCACTCCAAAATTTAGTGGCTTACAAATCTGTAATTTGGGGAGGGCTCTGTGTTATCTGGGCCAGCTTGACAGGGGGCAGGGAGACCTGTTTCTCAGATGGCTCATTCACCTGGCTGGCACGTTGGTGCTATCAGTGGGCGCTCAGCCAGGGCTGAGGGCTGTGACCCTTAGCCTCTCCTTCGGGGCCTTTCCGAGAGCTCCCTGGACTTCCTCCCACCATGGTGGCTGGGTTCCAAGAAGCAGGAAAAGTGAACTGTTTCTTAGGGCCTGGGTCCGGAAGCCAGCACAGCGTCACTGTCATCTTGTTCCGTTGTCAAGCAGTCACAAAGCCCAGATTCCAGGAGAGATTCCAGGAGAGTGGTCGTAGACCTCACTTTTTCATGGGAAAAGTGTCAAAAAATTTTAGGCTTTGTTTTAAATCTACCACAGTAATGGGGCCATTATGTTCTTTCATTGAATGCTAAAATAAGGTAGTTAACCTTTTGGATCTCTTTTTGTATTATCTATTTTTTTTGACTTTCTTTTTTTTAAAATTTTAATCATTATTCAAATACAGTTTTCTCCTTTTTACTCCCAATCCAGTCCCCCTCCCCACCCTCCCCACTTCCCTCCCATTACCACCCTCCCCTTAGTTTATGACCATGTGTCCTTTAAGTTTGTTCCTGTGAACCCTGTATTATCTATTTTTTAAAATTACTTTATTGTTGTTCAATTACAGTTGTCTGCATTTTCTCCCCTCCTCCTACTCCCCCCAACTGCATTATATATTTTTAAAAATATGAGATTATTTAGTGATTCACCCATGGTCACATATTTTAAGTGGATGTTGGAGCTTGCATTCAAACTTAGTCCTGCAGAGGCTATCTCTTAATAGCTCGACTCACTGTCCATGCCTAGAGATCATGACCATCAGCACTCCATGCTCTGCTTGCAACAACCTCCCGAACCTTCCTGCCTCCCACCTCATTCCTTCTCAAGGGCAGAAAGCATAGCTCTGTTCCCTTGCTGAGAACTCTTCAAGGCTCTCTGTTTTCTATTGCACTTAGACTGAAGCTTTGTCTCTTCTCTTAACTTGGTTACTATTCTTTATGATGTCCCAGGCTATTCCTCAAGCACGATAATCATAATCTTCCCTTCACACTCTATCCCAGGAGAGCCACATGTCAATTTTCCCTAATATTCATTGACCCAAACATGATGCTAAATGCTTTAGAGGGACTACCCAGTTTAAATTTTTACACCTTTTTAGTTGGGGTTTTTGCATTTGAAGCCACGTGTGCTTGATTAGCAAGCCAGTCTCCTAACGTCTGTGGTAAACTAGAACTGCTGGAAGTTTCCCCAGTATGCAAGTTCTCTCTGGCGTCTGAGACTTTACACTTATGTCATCTCTACATCACTATCTTGATCTCAGCACTTATACTTATTTTTCAGGTTCCAGTTTAGACAGCCCTTTCTCCAGGAAGATTTCTCTGATTCCTCAAAACTGGTCGAGCTTCCTCTTTATTTCCTCCCACAATATCCTGTCTTATGGCTATCTAGAACTTTTCATTTTTGTACTGAGATTGTCTATTTTCTTGTGGTCCTAAAAGACTATAAATTCTTTGGGGGTTTTGTCTTAACCTCACTTTCCTCTTCTGAAGTGGAAGATATTTCAGTCCCACATCCTCACAGGTTCTCCTTCAGTCATCATTATCTGCAAGACTATGAGACTCCTGAGCTCTCAATCCCAATATGCAGTCCTATACCCCAAACTTGACCCATGTAACAGAGTTTGTCATGCTGGGTTTTGCTGGGGTGTATGAAGCACGCTTCTTCTTCTTTACACTCTTCCTCATCATGTACCTGATTACCTTGGTGGAGAACCTGGCCATCATCCTGGTGGTGAGTTTGGACCATCGGCTACGAAGACCCATGTACTTCTTCTTGAGGCACTTGTCCTGCCTTGAAATTGGGTATACCTCAGTCACTGTGCCCAAGATGCTGGCTGGTTTTATCGGGGGAGATGGGGACAAGAGTATCTCCTATGCTGGTTGCCTTTCCCAGCTCTTCATCTTCACCTTCCTTGGGGCAACTGAATGTTTCCTGCTGGCTGCCATGGCCTATGACCGCTATGTGGCCATTTGTATGCCTCTCCGATATGGGGCCTTGGTGTCCTGGGGCACCTGCATCCGCCTGGCTGGTGCTTGTTGGCTGGCAGGCTTCCTCACACCCATGTTGCCCATCTACCTCATGTCCCAGCTGACATTTTGTGGCTCCAATGTCATCGACCACTTCTTCTGTGATGCTTCACCTCTGCTAGCCTTGTCCTGCTCAGATGTCACCCTGAAGGAGACCGCTGACTTCCTGGTCTCTCTGGCTGTGCTCCTGACCTCCTCTGCAGTAATTGCTGTGTCCTATGGCAATATTGTCTGGACGCTGCTACATATCCGTTCAGCGGCTGAGCGCAGGAAGGCCTTCTCCACTTGTGCAGCTCACCTGACTGTGGTGAGCCTCTTCTACGGCACTCTTTTCTTTATGTATGTCCGGACGAAAGTGGCCTCCTCCATCAACTTCAACAAGGTGGTGTCTGTCTTCTACTCCATTGTCACACCAATGCTCAACCCCCTCATCTACAGTCTTCGAAACAAGGAGGTGAAGGAAGCTCTGAGCAGAGCATTTTCCCTCAAGTCTTGGAAAGGCCAGTGATGGGGCAGTGAGGTCCAGATCCCTTTCTCTTTAGAAAGAAGGTGGTGAGGACTATGGTATGGGGCAGTGGCCTGGGCAGTCAGGAGTTGTGGACTGTGTATTACTTAAAGTAAAATGCTAATCTGCTCTAACAGGAGAAACCTAACTGTAATGCAGCTTTAAGAATAAAGGAGGTTTTTCTGTTTCCTGATGGAATCAAAGGTGAATGCTCTCAGTTGGTGGGTGGCTCTGATCAACAGCATATAAGGATCCAAGCTTCTTCCCTCTTGTGGGCCCATGGGCCAAATGCAGATCAACCTTGTTTTTAATGACCTTTGAGATAAGAATGGTTTTTGTACTTTAAAATTGTGGAAAACCAATTAAAAGTAGAATTATAGTTCATGATACATAAATATTTTACAAAATTAAAATCTCAGTGTCCATAACTAGTTTTTATTAGAACATGGCCACATCATACAAATTGTCTCTGTGTTTGTGCTACAATGGCAGAGTTGAGTTGTCGTGACAGAGACCATTTGCTAACCTCCAACCTAGAGCTGTCTTGTAATTTGCATGGTCAACACTGGATTCCAGTGGTTGGGGAGGATGGAGCATGGAGCTGACATACACTGTGTCTTAAGGTTTCTCCACCAGATGTAGTGATGATCATTCCCACCCACCTCTGTTGGTTAGAAGTTAGCCATAGGTCACATCCAATTGCAAGGGTAGTAAATATCTTCTGTAGCCAAGCTGCCAGATACCTATCCAGAACTGATTATTGTGGAAAAATTGAGGAACAAATTTTTGTAGATAACCAGTAGTCGCACCACCAAGTCCCCAGAATCACAGCTAATTTTCCATGTGATCCATGCACTTATCGGCTTTGTAGCTACATTCTCTTATTTGAAATATAGAACAGCCCTTCCTTTATACCACATGCTCTTGGAAAATTGATTTAAGAGGGTCTCTATGGCAATGTCAGCTCCCTTGAAATAAAGTTTAAAAAAAGACCATTACGATTCAAGTAGTTCCCTGTGTGTAGGTACTTTCCTTTCTGAAGACATTTACAATCATCATTTGTTTTAGGAAACTGTGGTATGTGAGAGAGGAAAGTGCTCATCTTGGAACTGGGTGGGGGCAGGACAGATTTTCTGTGATAGTGTTTCTAAACTGGCCAATAATGAACAGATTTCACAATGGTGCTTCACAGTCTCTGCAGCCTGCACCCCAACCCAGCATCTTAGCAACTGCAATGTTAATAGTTAACAGAGAAGGCACCAATCACAAGTTATGAAAACAATTTTACTTATTGAATATTATCTCAGTAATATGCTTTATATTCTTTTGGGTGACGACAAGATGCAGTGCAAAGATCAAATACAGAAATTCATCTGAATGAAATAAAAGAAGTAGATACTTTGAGGCAACTGACCCAAGTAGATTTGAACACAGAATAAATTTGACTTTTAGGTTTCTGACTGATGGAAAGAAAGTAAAACATACTGGATGCATTAGTCAGAGTTCTCCAGAGAAACAGAACCACAGAACCTATAGGGTCTCTCTCTCTCTCTCTTTCTCTCTACCCCCTCTCTCCAGATAGATGAGTATGTATTATACATAGACATACCCACATATGCATATATGTGTATATATATATATATATATAGATACATACATATACATATGTATAATAGGAGATTTATTATAGGAATTGGTTCACACAGTAATGGAGACTGAGAAGTCCCATGATTTGCCATCTGCAACTTGGAGAACCAAGAAAACCAGGGGTATAATAATTCAGTCTGAAACCAAAGCACTAGTGTCTGAGGGAAGGAGAAGATGGCTGTTCTACCTCTAGTAAAGGACAAATTCATCCCTTTTCAGCTTTTTGGTTCAACTCAGGCCCTTAGTGGACTGGATAATGCCCCCCTGTGTGGATGAGCACCATCTTCTTGACTCACTTACTAAACTGTTAATCCCTTCAGAACCCCCCTCACAGACACACCCAGTAATAATGTTTTACCAACTGTCTGGGTGCCCCTGAGCTCAGTCAAGTTGACATAAAATTTACCGTCACACTGGGTTACATCATTCTCATATAAGGTAGCAGAAAGAATTCAAATTCAAACATAGGAAGCGTTTTTTTCTGGATTTTGGGAACTTCTCTAAGAACCATTCTGTGGAAGTACCAGTAAAGTTTACAAATTTGAGCTTCTTGAAAAAGAAACCTATATTTTGAGATAAATTACATAAAATGGTAAACACTCTGAGGCATACTCTTAGAAAGAATTCTATACGCGTGAGAGTGGCTGTTGCTTTACATGTGAAAGGGACTTGCTTTAATAAAGTCTGATATAAGGAACTGAACTGAAAAAGAATGTTTTTTGTGTGATTATTTACATTATGAAATTACCAATCCCTTAAAAAACAGACATATTTACTAGAACTTGAGGTACAGGAAATGTGTAGGTATTGGCAGCTAAAGTTTTTTAAAAATTATATTTCACCTTCAACATCACTTTGTATTGGTCTCAGGTGTACAGCATTGTGGCCAGACAATCATATGCTTCATAAAAGTGTCCACCCTGATATTGCCAGCACTCACCTGGCACCATTCATAGTCATTGCAACATCATCAACTATATTACCTATGGATTGCTAAAGTTTTAAAAGCCACTGCTAATGAAGATAAATTAAGAAATCACAGCAGGGAAAAATGTATATTTTTGTAGATAGGAATTTCTGAGGATACGATTCCTTCTTTGGGGAAATATTTATTCATACATTGAAACAGAATCATGGGAAGTGCTAGCTTAATAGAGACACTGCTTCATTGGTACCCAGAGAATGCCACAAAGAGTGATTCCCGAGAGAAACAAGACTAATTAAGGTAGAATTCTGAAAGGAGTGCAGCTTATCTTGCTTTACCCATTCTGGGTATCGGGATATTGACTTCATTGTTAGGAATTACCTGGATACTATTTTGGAGAAGGTCCTTTGACTTGGGACTTGGCAAGAATGCTTGGAGGTACACTCTGAAATCAGAACTCTACAATTTGCTGTTTACCATTATGTAACATCATCCAAGGCTTTGATGTAGGTCTGCATCACTGTGGCCCATCTGGAGCTCCCTCTGTGGTGCCATATTCTTTTTATCTCTTGCACCTGCACTTGGCTTCCCATTTCTTTTGTCAGGGTTTGTAGTTTTTGGTTAGTCGCTTGCCTTTCAATTTTCACATGCCAACTGCTTAGCAGTTGATTTCTAAGGCACATTTGTAGAAATTCTGGCTTTGACTATGAATGCCACAGCTCTCTTTTTCTCTAAAATGAGTCTTTAAAAAAAATCTATATCCTTGTTTTTTGGCTTCATTGTTATTGGTCTAAATAACATTGGCCAGCCATGGCAAGAGAGGAGCACTTCATTTTTTCAGGTTGATGGTTTTATTTTTTATTATTTTTAATTTTTAAAATTAATTTATTGTCGACACTATTACAGATGTTCCCATTTGCCCCGCACTTTGCCTACCACCACCCATCCCCACTCTTCCCTCTGGCCATCACCAGACTGCTGTCTGTGTCTATGAGTTATGCATATATGTTCTTTGGCTAATCCCTTCATTTTCTTTCATCCAGCCTCCTCCTTCCCTCTGACAGCTGTCAGTCTATTTCATACCGTGTGATTTCACTTACATGTGCAATCTAATGAACAAAATAGAAACAGAAGCAGGGACACATGGTAGGAATATTTTAAAATCCCTTTTGGCAGGAACTTCAGATGGATCTCAATACCCAAAATGTGGATGCCTTGATGCCTTGAGACAGTTTATATAACACCATTCAGCTCTGTCCCTTCAGTAGTCCAGGAACACTATCACTTCACTAATTGATGCTCAGTATTTGGGGGCATCACCAACATCCTCACACTCTCTGGTTAGTGGAGAGACTTAATTCAGAACTGACTTTGTTCTAGTGGTTGCTCAGCTGTGACCATCACCCATATTTATCTAACCAAAGACAAGAAGCTAATCAGAGAAGGTTAAGGTTATTTACTTCTTATGAAAGAGCTTTACAATAGACATATTTAGTTTGCTCCAACCAATCAGGTTGGGGTAGGAGTGTTAGATCATAAGCTCTTTGCTTGTAAGGACTACATGTTAGCCTGTCTGAAGTTCCTGTCCCAGGACCTAGCTTGGAGTAAAGTTTTCATAAAAGTTTTAGCGATCCAGAAATAAATCAAGAGATGCAAGTTCACTATGTACAATTTTATTTAATTATTTTAAAGTACTTGTTTAACTCTTTTGTTCCAGGTACTATTCTAAAAGCCTTATAATGCTTTATAAAAATTCATTTATTCCTCACTGATAACTCCACAAAGTTGGTGCTATTATTCTCTTAGTGAGGAAACTAAGGCACAGACAAATTAAGAAGCTTTCTCAAAGTCACATAGCTAAGTAAAAGAGCTAGGGCTTGAAACTTATTCCTGTGACTCTTAACATCTGCACAGGGATGCCCTGGGTACAGTGGTCCCTGTTCTTGGCATCAGTTTCTTTATCTCTAAAAGGATAGCTTTAAATACCTATCTTCTGAGTGTTTAATATGTGCTGAGCACATTCACACATTTTCTCATTTCATCATCACAATAACCTGCATTAGAAGGCTTTGTCTCATTTTACATTGGGGGAAACTGAGGCTTGGAGAGGTTAAACAACATGCCCAAGTTCATACTATAATGTGGAAGAGCCTGGAGGATTTCCACCAGCTCTGCTTTACTCCCTGAACCACTGTACCTCACTGCTTCCTCTTGGAGATCTTTCCCAAAGATCTAACTTTGTGTAAGTTAATTTATTCAGTCATCAAACAACTATTTGGTCTTAGACTCTGCACCAGGCACTGGCTGGCTGCTGAGGGACCTCAGGATAAATTAGACCAGAAGCTTCCATCGAGGACAATATTATTTGCAAACATATCTCATCTCCCTTTGAAAAAATGAAATACAAAACAGATGCAGCTAACTGACTAGGAAGGGTCTAGACCAGTGAGATGGGGCTCAGAGGAAGGAGTGTTTTCCTGATGGCAGCTTAAGGAAAGCATCCTTGGAAAGGTGGCACTTGCTGCGGTCCACTTTGGATACTCTCAGTTGAGGCAATGCCTGCCAAGCATTTTGTGTTCTTTTCAGGATGGGGAAGGATGATGTGGCATTTGGGAAAGAAGAGAAAGCACATGAGGCCTGCTCCTGAGGCCAAGATGGCAAAGACCTCCATGGCCACTGTGTCTTTGCCTCGGGTGGGCACTCATGTGAGCAGGGATGAAGGACACCTAGACCCAGAAGCAGACCAACATGCTAAGAGTGATATGCTTTGCGTCACTGAAGGTGTCAGGCAGCTGGCAGACAGGGAAGGCCACCAGCAAGCAGACCAGACTAAGCAAATCCAGGTAACCCAACATAGCATAGAACAGCTCCAAGGAGCCCTTATCATACTTTACAGTGGCTGTGGACCCAGGCTCTGTAGTGTTCACAGGTCATGGGGCTATCTTGTCACCCAGACCCTACACAAGGTTGCTTGGACCAGGGAACAGATGATGGAGATGGAGCTAGGGAGAAATGGCCCCACATATTTCCTAGTCTGAGCATGTGGTGTGGTGCCATGGAAGGCTGCCACCACCACAATGGTCTTAGCCAACACAGTGGTCACACAGGTTGTGAAGGTGACCCCAAAAGCTGCCTGGTGCACAGCATAGGTGAGAGGCCTGGGTGGCCAATGATTATGAAGGGGCAGAGGAAACAGAAGGCCAAGGAGCACAGCAGAAGGTAGCTGAGCCAGCAGTTATTGGCTCAGATGATGGGGGTGTGGCGGTGCTGAATGAAGATGCCTAAGATGGCCAGGGTGAGTAGGAAGAGCAGGGGTGTGCACACAGCCAATACTGTGCAGAGGGGCTCGTGGTAAGACAAGAAGTCAAGAGCTTTGGGGATGCACTGACTCTTCTCCTTACTGGGCCACTGATCCTCAGGGCATGTCTCACAAGCAGCACTATATGAAGGGAGAAAAGAAACTGGGTCAGAGAACAGAGTAAGGAAGCTTCTGGAAACTTTCCCATGGTCAATTAATTATGACTTGTGATGGCTTTTCGAGCAAGTTTGGTGTATTTCAGTCCTGTTATTATGGGCCTTCCAGATTGCCTGATGTCCTTGGACTCAGGGCCAAAGTCACAGATGGCAGAGATCCTGACAGCAGCCTCTTATCATGCATCAGACTGTAGTGAAATAACACTCACCCAGCAACCTATGCAAACTCTAACTCCTGTCTAGGCTTCATCTCATTGAATTGGATAGCTATTGTGGTAATGTCATAACGTGTAGTCACAACTAATTTATTTATGTATTTATTCATTCATCAGCCTATTTAATTTAAGGGATGTTTATGGGGTGCTTACTAGGTACACAGACTCTCTTTTGTTATAGAGCCAACCTTTTCTAAATCAGTCCTTTTGACAGAACTTATCAGAACTTCACTTTCTATAGCGATTTTAAAGATTTTATTTATCTATTTTTAGACAGGGGGGAAGAGAGCGAGAAAGAGAAAGAGAGAAACATAGATGTGAGAGAGAAACATCGATCGGTTGCCTCTTGTACACTCCCTGACTGGGGACCTAACCTGCAACCCAGGCATGAGTCCTGACTGGGAATTGAACCTGTGACCTTTAGCTTTGTGCGATGATGCCTGACCATCTGAGCCATGGCAGTCAGGGCTCTACAATGATTTTAAGGGCAAGCTTTGTGAGCAGAGTTCTGGATCAGTTATATATTTTCTTTTTTTCTTTCTTTTTTTTTGTTTTTTAATTTTATTTTAATCATTGTTCAAGTACAGTTTTCTCCCTTTTACTCCCATTCCAGCCCACCCACCCAACCCTCCCCACTTCCCTCCCATTACCACCCTCCCCTTAGCTTTTGTCCATGTGTCCTTTAAATTTGTTCCTGTAAACCCTTCCCATTCTCCCCTGAAATTCCCTCTTCTCTCCCCTCTGGTCACTGTCAGTCTGTCCCCCATTTTAGTGTTTTTGGTTATATTTTACTTGTTTCTTTGTTTTGTTGTTTAGATTTCTGTTAAAGGTGAGATCATATGGTATTTGTCTTTTACTGCCTGGCTTGTTTCGCTTAGCATAATGCTTTCCAGCTCCATCCATGCTGTTGCAAAGGGTAGGAGCTCCTTCTTTCTTTCTGATGCATAGAATTCCATTGTGTAAATGTACCATAGTTTTTTGAGGATCAGTTATATATTTTCGTTTAACCTTTTTCCTAAGTTCGTTTATAGCTCTATGTTCCTCAATACTGTGATTCCATGTCTTTCTTATCTCCAGGTCCAAGGATTTCTTATTTGTTCTTATCTTCTCTTTAGATGGCTCCTCCTCAGCTGCATTCAGCAGTGCCTTCTCTTGAAATGGGCAAAAAGTATCATCAGAATCCCCACATTTTTCCCTGGCTGGCATAGCTCAGTGGATTGAGCATGGGCCTGTGAATCAGAGGGTAGCTGGTTCAATTCCCAGTCTAGGGCACATGCCTAGGTTGCAGGCCAGGTCCCCAGTGGGGGGCATGTGAGAGGCAACCACACACTGATGTTTCTATCCTTCTCTTTTTCCTTCCCTTCCCCTCTCTCTAAAAATAAAGAAAATCTTAAAAAAAAAATCCCCACATTTCCCCCACCTTCCCCCACTGAAAGTTTTCAGTTTGAAAAGAGGCCTTATCCAAACCTAGGCTTCAACAATTACCTGGATTCTGAATTGAGTCTTTCTGATTCAATCTCTTTCCTTTCCGGTACAACCATCAGCTATGAATCTCCTCCAAACACATACTGAAACACATACTGGAACACATACTGCTTCTCTACATAAGTAATTCAGTAGCTTCACATTCCCTACAGAATAGAGTCCATGCTCCTTAGTCTGGCAAGTGAGGGCCTCTGTGATTGGCCACCTACTTCCTACATCTCCCATCACAGGCTACACTGAAGCCAGTCTCAGTGTAGCTCCTTATTGCTTTCATGCCTTGAGCTTTTACTAACTTACTCCTTGGCCTGGACTAGTCTTATCATGCTTTATTGCCTTTGAAACCACACTTGTTTAGGGCCTATACCACATGCTGCCTCCTCCAGTGAAGACTCCTTAAATACCCTTCATTAGAATTAATTATTTCTCTGTTCTCCCATGGCTGAGTGCCTGAGCTTTTATTAAAGCAATTGATTTTACTTTGTAACCTTGTTTCTTCATTGTACAATGATCATTCTCCTTTAAGAGATCATGAGCTTTGTGGTTCAGGGGATGTGCCTTATTTGTTGTTTCCACTCTTGTACCCAGCACAGTGGCTGAGTATAGTAGGTGTCACTGATATCTGTTGAATGAATGACATCTTAGTAAAATACAGGTTCAGGCATTTGAGGATTTTTTCACCAATGTTTACGAAATGCCTCCCATGTTTCAGACACTAAACTAGGCACAGGATTTGGACAAACTCTTTCAGCAACTCAGTTGATGGAAGATTGCATTAGCCTTAAGTAGCTTTCATGCAGCATGTGGGAAGGGCACATTGACAACATCTTTTTGATTTCCTCTTCCCTGGATTTTTCTTTCCCCTTAAAGAAATCTTCCTTTGAAGTGAATATCAGCTGAGCCCTCATCTGAAGCCTACCTCAGCTGCTGCCTGGCCACCCTCTGGTCAAGGGGCGCCTCTCTCTTTACCTGGCATTCTGGTGATTTCTCCACTTCTCAGGTAGGGTTGACTTTGGCTTCTCAGGTAGGGTTGACTTACTGGTTCCCACAGGACATTTTTCACTGCAGATCAAAGAAGGGACCTGCACACAGGAGGAGAAAGAGGGGCGTGAAGACTGCAGGGGGGGAGCCTGAGTGAGGTTTGTTCAATCAGGTCTTAGGGGAATTAACAGCATCATTCTCGCTTTCCAGCACCCTCCTTCCTTTCTCTCCAAACCTTTTTTATTTTAAAATAAAACCCTCTTTATCTTTTTCCTTTCCTTCCTTTTTTCCTCTTTTGTTTTTCTTCCTTTCTTGCTCACATAGTTATCAATGTGTTCCATGTATCAGGTGCTGTGCAGGGCTTTTGGGAAACAGAAATAGTATAAATAAGCTCTTATGATTTCACTATCTGGGGTGTGAGGGCGGCAAAAAATCTTGAGAAGAAGAAAGACATGAGCATCATTGATCCATAGACAAAAGGCTGGACCCTGGTTATTGATTGGAATTCTGGTTCTGCCATTTATGGGCTGGGTGACCTGGGGCTTAACCTCTCTCAGCCTCAGATTTCTCTTCAATAAAAAGGGGTAGTAATAATATCTAGTTGGAAGACTGTCTGAAGACTAAAGGAGATGATGCAAGTGAAGACCCTATCACAGTGCCTGGGACATTGTGAGCCCACAGCAAGTGCTAGTGAGGTAGAATGATATTCTGAATAATAGGGGAAGTTTGTCTCCCACTCTGGGCTCACCAAGTCTTTTTGTTGTTATTTCCCAGGACCCATTTTTCCCAAACAGAACTGAGTCACCAACAATGAATCAGAAAAAATGACTGCAAATGGCCACCAAGCCACTGGCCTACAATTTCTCAACCCTTAGCCTGCTGACATTAGGCACCGAACAATCATTGTGGAGGCTGTCCTGTGCATTATAGGAAGTTTAGCAGCAACCTTGGCCTCTATCCACTGCTTGCCAGTAGCATCCTCCCAAGTTGTGGCAACCAAAAAATGTCTCCAGACATTGCTAATATTCCTAGGAGGCAAAATCACTGAGTTGAGAATAGCTAAGACTTTAGAACATGTTTGCAGAATGAATTCTTTTTCTTTCTTTCTTTTTTTGCAATACAGTGCATTTTTAGAAATGTCTCTTCTTATTTATTTGTTACTCTTAGAAAATCTCATTTTCAACTGAACTCAGACTTAGAGGTAGAAGCTCTCAGAGAGGACAACCTACATCTCTTGGCAATCTGTTCCTGACATTTTTCTTTGACCTCCTTCATTCTCTTAGCCAAAAGTTTAGCATATTCTGCAGCCTCTTTCTTATTTTTCTTAGCATGTTTTTTTTTTTCCAGAGCAATACACCAAGGTTTGTGTTTCAAGAAGTGTGGAGTAACAAGATGCTGAATCTTGGGTGCTTTGGTCCTATGTTTCTTACCTTCTTTGTTTAGGAGCTTTCCCACAACATGTCAGCATATTGTCATCTTCTTAGAGAAATTGAAAAGTTTGTAGGTTCTGCTAGCTCTTTAGGGTCCCAGGCAGCAAGGCACAATAGTATCAGTGAGACCAGGAATATTGTTCTCCCTAACCGCCCCCCCCCTTTTTTTTTTTTTTTACAATGACCAGGTTGAGAACAGTGAGATGGGTATCCACAGTGGAACTGCAAACAGATTTGTGCTTTCTCCAGTCCTCCTGGGTCTATAACACGGGTGCCCCGTACTCATAACAGGCAGACACAGCCATGGGTAAAGACATCCTGCTTCGTGGGGAAACCTTGTTTGTCATTCCCACCACTGACTCAAACCACATTCTTCACCCACAGCATCATCAATAACTTCTGTGACAATACACTTCTCATAAAAGGTATGAAGTTTGTGTTCATTGTCAACTTCAATGACTTTCTGGCAGCCAGTGGTTGGGAAGGAGGTGTTCGGTTTCTTCCTGAAGCAGTGGACCACCTCCGAGGCACCATGAAAGAGAGTTATACTACATGTTATTTTATTTTTTAAGAGAATAAATTTTCTGGAAAGATAAAAGAATTCTGTGGTCTGTGGAAGGAGAAGTGATTGAACCAGTACTGAGTGATGACCCCAACAGCCAGGGGCCAGCCCTGTGTCTGTGGAGCAACGATGCTCATTCCTTCCTGGAACTCTACTCAGTCCCCTTGCTCATCAGCCACCTTGTTTCCTTCTCCAGAGTGGGGGAATTTGGACAATGAGGTGTGACAGTCATGGGAATGAAAAGACATGTCAGACTAAGGTGAGACCAGAGGGAACCAGTTTGACATCCCTGAGGATGGAGAAAAAACATATTATGTCCATTGTAGTAATTTTCTTAGCCTCTAGACACTTGAAGAAAAGAGTGGTTAATCATACCTAGATAAAGTGGAGAAAACTGCAGGAGGCATGGTATGATAGCTGAGGTGCACTCACACTTAAATTAGAAGTTCCCTAGCTGGGGACCTCAGATGCTTAGGGGTCTGGGAAATGACTTAGGGGGGTTACATAGCTCATTTTCTGTTGTGTAACAAAGCTTGGCATCAGTTGTCTATTTTCTGACCTAAGACCTCAAGGCTAAGACAGTAGAAACTCTGGATGGACATCCTAGCTATCTCAGGATAAACTCCAATTAGCAATTATTTATAATTTACTTTCTCATTTGCTTATTCATTACTTTGGTCTTTTCAAGCTCCTTTGTTTGGGAAGCAGGGAGTGGTTTTGGAAGGTTTTTATTTGCTGAGTTGTGTAAACCAATAATCCACCCTGCTCTCCCTTTGTCCAACTACCCTAAATCAGTTCAATGTGACAAATACTGCTGGGAGCTTGGAGGCAGAAGGTGCTATGTGGGCTTGGCCCTTAGGGAGCTCTCAGCTTTAAGGGCCCTTCTGTCCAGATAATGGCTTTCTCGTTCATCAGCACCTCTTTTCCAGGAGTTGCTCTGAAGTCAAAGGCCCAATAATTGCTGTCTCTTCTTTCTGGTCTAGGAGGATGCAGATGTTTTTAATGTCAAATGTTGCCAGCACCTCCCCATCTTTATTGAAGAAAACCTTTCTCTGGGCTCTGGTGGTGAAGTGAACCTTTTGGGTGCAATGGAGCACCTGAGACAGGGGCAAGAGGTGAAGGGAGCTGGTCAGGGGTACAACAGCTCCCAGGATTGTGTTAATCTGTGGTGGGTAGGGAAGTGGTTGTTTTCATCTACCCAGTCTTCCATACAAATTACTTAGCATTCTCTCTGGGCCAGACATGATTGCTGGCTTGGATGCAAAAGCCCAGTCCTGCCTTCAAAGGAACACCTCGTTCAACTCAGGGGTGTGGCTGATAGAGAATGTTTTTGATTGAAAGAAGCTATGGATGGAGGAGAGTCAGTGTTTCAATGTATCTCCAACTTGTTATAGCAGAGAGAACCTCAGATTATGTGACTATTGAAGTCCCATTATCACTCTTTTCTGGGAAGAGTTAAGTAGCAGAAAAGGGAGGACAAACAGAGAGCCTTCAGGGGCCCACCAGGGACCTTGGGGTGGGTGCATCTGCATCTCTGAACACCTTTGGAGTAAGATGGAGTTGCCTTTGATTCTGTGATTAGGAAAAGGGGTGTGGTCTTTTCAGAAACCTGGAACTCTTTAAGAAGACCTTTGAAGTTGTTTCTAATAGAGCTTCTACTTGCTTTTCCAACCATTTCTGCTAATGTTTTCTTCTGAGCCTATCCCATGCTTTGAACCAACTGTATCACTTCCCCACTCCTGTTCCTGCCATAGCTCCAACACCTGGTATGTATGAGTATTTTTTACTTGTTTGAACTTGAGTGTGAATACCTTGAGGACAAACACACATTTTTCACATTTCTGTATCCATCACTCCAAGGTGCATGAAAATTGCATACTAAGTATTTGTGGCATAAACATACATTTGCTGAATGGGCCCCTGGAAGCCCAGTGAGTCTATAGGAGGGAGTTTGAGCAAATCACTTGGCTGCGGGCAGGGCTAGGTCTAAAATCCTGAAAGATTCCTGGAATTCTTCAGCACTGAGAGACAGTAGAGAGAGTGCCCCAGGGCCCAAACCCTGGAGCCAGGTTCCCTACTGTGATTCCTGACTCTACCTTGAACAAGCTGAGTGACCTTGGATATGCTGCTCTACATCCCAATTTTCTCATCTGTGAAAATGACACCTGGCTTGTATGTATCTTCTTTATGTATGTATCTTCATAAATAAAGATGAATTGTATTAATACATATAAAATGATTGAAACATTACTTGGCATAAACTAACATGTAAGAGGTGCATTACTTTGATAGCTTTTAAGAAGTCTCACTACATAAATACTGATAAAATTACCTAAAACCCATCTTAAAGAAACTGTGCCTTGTGTGAAGACATTCCTTTAATATTTAAAATATTTTTTCTTGTGCTTGACTTTGTTTCTATAACTTTGCTCAGATATTGCAGTGGCAAGCTACCAAATGTTTAACACCTGGCTCTCTGGAGAAAAAAGTGTTTGCTGATTTAGTGTTTTGCTAAACACTAAATTTTAGTGTTTGCTGATTCCTGTGGTTTACACACAGTTTGTATAATTTCTGAAAATTTTATAATGGACTCTCATTGTCTGTAGAAACCCATTCTGTTTTCTAGATGTAGACCCTGATATTGTTAATAATAAGGGATTGTAGCCCAAGACCCTTTGGCTCTGAATTCAAGGGTAACTTTCATTAGACCACACTGCCTTTCTGCTAGTCTGAGGCTCACAGCAAGCTGGGATGGACAAGGACTGGGCAGGAGATTTTGGCTGCTCACCTGCCAAAGCCTGGCATTCTGTGCCCTGGTGCAGGTAGGTGCCTCCCAGGAATGGCCCCTCACCTGGGGAACAGGACATCAGGTTATGAAAGGTGGTCAGCAGGGACTTGGCTGCCAGGTAGGCTTGGTAAGTGATGGTCAGATCAGGAAGTTTGAAAGTAGACAGGTAGACAGCTGTTACATTCTCAAGTTCTGTGTGCTTCTGAGCCCCTTCTCTGGCACTCTGGGTAGAAGCCCCTGTTCCAGGTCACCTGCATCCATACAGCGCTTCCCACAGCTTCCTCATTAGACTATTGCCTGGATACGTGGTGGGCGCAGCGCCAACAGGAAGTCCGTGAAGCCAGGCATTATTCCTGAGTGTATGGCCAGGTTCAAGCTGTCATTCAGCAAGTCCAGGGCCTTGGGTCTCAGCACTGAGAGGCTAAAGAAGGAGGTGGAGAGTATCCATGTCCTCCTGATCACATTGTTCTCCTGAAGGACTTCAGCCAGGAGCCTGAAGTGATGGTGGTAACAGCACAGATGACCGCTGTGACAGCAGGGCTAGAGGCGAGGACACTGGTCATGATGTTGATGCTATCACCCTGGCTGCTGATCTTCCTTGAGAAGCAGCCATCCATGTGCCCCATCTCCAGCTGCAGCTGTCATTCCAGCCACTAAGGTGGTCATTGTCAGAACCCACCAGGCCAACCCAAGTTCAGTTAAAGTGAGTCAAGAGCTTGGCCAGGACACAGGGCTGGTGGGTGCTGCTGGACACTGTGCAGATCAAGGACAGGAACTGGACATGGTCAGAGAACTGGGGGTGCTGAGATCTATGGTTAATCAGGGGAAGAAATGGGGCTGCAAATCCCTGCCTGAACATTCCACCACCCACCTCGCTCAGCGTCCCCCAGTGCTCTGGAACTTGGCCTCATTCCTCCTCTCTCTGTCTCTATCATTGAAAACACTTTTAACATGCTGTATATAACCAATATCTACAACCTGATGAGTTTGTAGGTACGTAGACACTTCTGAAACCATCACCATCATCTATGCTGTAAACCTATCCACCACGTCCTAAAGTTTCCTCCTGGCCTCCTATTTATTTTATTGCTGTGGTTTTGCATGATAAAATCACTTAATATAAAAATCTACCCTCTTAGCTAGTTTTTAAGTATGCAATCCAGTATCATTAACCGCAGCCACTAGGCTGTACAAGAGATTTAGTCATCTTGCGTAGCTGAAACTTCCTGCCCTTTGACAATCCCTCCCTATTTCCCCTTCCCCCAGTCTCTGGCAACCAACATTCAGCTCTGCTTCTATGAGTTTGTCTATTTTAGATTCATCATGTAAGTACTATGATGTAATATTTGTTGTACTCGGTCTGTTTTTTTAAATTTTCAATTATTATCTCATGGGCTTTTGATACACTCAACATTCAGGTCCTTCCAAATCCTGTGGGCTCAGGCCTGAGGAGCCATTAATTCTTTAAAAAAGGTTTTATTTACTTATTTTTAGAGAGAGAGGAAAGGTGGGAGAATGAGAAGGAGAGAAACATGGATGTGAGAGAGAAACATCAATCAGTTGTCTCTTGTTCACGGCCTGATAGGGGAATGAACTCACAACCCAGGCTTGTGCTCTGACTGGGAATTGAACTGGTGACCTTTTGCTTTGCAAATGATGCCCGACCCCCTTAGCCACACTGGTCAGGGTGAAACCAATTCATTTTCTTAAGAAGTTATGCAAAGTATGACATTGCATAATAAATAGAAAATTTTGTAAGAGGGCAGAATAATGTCAAACACATTAGTAAGTGGAGGGTGGAGGGGGAGATAATGGTAGAAAGAAGGAGAAGGGAGTAAACAACATGGAAGAATGAGCCATGGACATGGACAACAGTGTGGGGATTGACTGTGGGAGCGGGGGTGGGGTGGGTGGAGGAGGAGGGCATGGGGGAAACATTGGGACAACTGTAATAGAAAAACAATAAAGAACGTTTTAATAAAAAATTACTCTAGTGAAGGGGGGTGTGCTGTGTTCTGTCTTTGCTATCCAGAAACTCTCCAGCTGTCTGCATCCTCTGGGCCCCAGCAGGCTGACTTTGATGGAGTGCAGCAAAGGGATGCCCTGCCCTCTGGTTTCTGGCAGGAGACCCGAGTGGGAGGAGAGTGATGTTGCGATACTTGTGCCCCCAGATTCCTCTCCACTCAACCATGGTTGGCAGTGGCCGCCTGCCTCTGAAGGCCACAGCTCTGGTTGGAAAGTCCTCCTACTGCTTCCTCTCCCACAGATGGATGCAGCTTCTGACTCTGGCTGTCCTCTGTGTGTTTCACCCTTTGGGCTGCCTACTGTTTTGAAAAGAGCTCCTTTATCACACTCTAGTTGGAGTGTGCCATCTGTGTTTTGCCTTTTCAAGGGCAAAAAGGGGAGGACTTAGCTGTCTTAACACAAGTTTCCTGGAGTCAAGAGTTCCACTATTATAGATACTTTCAAATTGAACATAAAGCAAAACTTGTTTATTTGCTATTTATTTATATATTTTTAATATATTTTATTGATTATGCTATTACAGTTGTTCCATTTTCCCCCCTTTACTCCCCTCTACCCTGCACACCCTCTCCCACCCACATTCCCCCTCTTTAGTTCATGTCCATGTGTCATAAGTTCTTTAGCTTCTACATTTCCCATACTATTCTTGCCTTCCCCCTATCTTCTACGTATCTTCTATGCTACTTATTCTCTGTACTTTCCCCCCCCCCTCCTCCCACTCCCCTGTTGCTAACCCTCTATGTGATCTCCACTTCTGTGGTTCTGTTCCTGTTCTATTTGCTATTTAGAAGGATGTGCCTAAAGTAAAATAACAAAAAAATTCAATTTCAGGGATGGGTAACCCCAAAGTCTTAGGTGAGTCTACTTGAACTGGAGGCTGTCCAGCCCTCCTGACCCAAGAAAGAATATGGAGCTTTTGGGCAGAGGGGTTAGTGGTTAAGCCAGTGCAGAGTGTGATTATTGGTGGGCAAACCAAGTGAGTGCTCATAAGATGTGTCAAATTCCTTGACCCAGCTGGTATCAAAGAACATCTTGGGGCAAAAACAAGGTCATGTGAATGGTCAGGTGAATACTAAAGCAAGAAAGAGTCATGGAATGAAGAGAGTATTTTTCATACAGAAGCATAAACACTAAACAAAATACAACTTGTCTACCGAGTTCTGCCCCTTAAAGCCCTCCCTGATTTCTGCTCTAAAGCTAGGATTGAGTTCTTGCTTCCTGATCCTTGCCAGCCCTAGGACTCTTCCCATCATCCCATCATCACTGAACTCTTTCTACCTCAGATTGTTTGAGCTCATGTCTTTTCCCATCCAGATGGACTTTAAGCAGGATCCATTTAATTTATCTTAGCTGTTGAGTGCATGAATGATGCGTGTTATTCTCTCTCTACTCTTCTTGCCTCTCTCTTCCTCCTGCAGGTTCCCCGGATGACTCAGTGTAGGGGTCTACTGTCACAGACTTTCCTCAGCCTGCTATAAAGAAGCTGCCCCTCCAGATATATGCAGACAAGTTCTTTTACTTCAAAGTCTTTGGTGACTCTGGTTCTAGACTGAGCAAAATTGTACAGAGGACTTGGGAACTGGCTTTTTTCAAAGGTGACTGCTCTTTCCAGGTTTACAATCCAATGGTGAATTGCTATCATCATTATTGTTCAGAGCAATAACAACCAACAGTAATGAGCATTTCTTATGTACCAGACACTCGTTAGTCCATTGTTAAGACCCACAATGGCTGTAAGAAGTAAATACATCATGATTAACCTTGGTTACCATCATTTTATAGATGAGGAATGTGAAGCTTAGAAGGAATTACTCGATTTGTGAAGATCACATAATTAATAAACAGTGTTGTTAAGATTCAAATCCAGGTTTACTGACTTCCAAGTCAGTTCCCTTCACAATTTCTAGCTCCCCTGCTTCCCAGCCCATCTCTGTCCAGTTCTCTGTGCTGGTGCACATTCTGGGATTAGTGTGTAACAAAGCGGTTCTCTAACAGATCCTTTGATTTGATCAACTCTGGGATTTTGTAACATCAGAGTTGGGAAAAGCAAGGAATATTGCTAAATGCTCCAAGATACCTATTTCTTCATGAATGCAATGCATTTGGGGATTCCTTGAATTTTAGCAAAATAAAATTTCAGCAACAGGGGTGGGGTCCCCAATGTTGGAAAGAAGATGTGTATGCTCTGAGTTCAGTCTGTCAGGGTCCCACACCTAGAAGAGTGTGGCCTGCAAGGCTGATCTCAAGGAACCTAACTTCAACTGACTGAGGTTAACCTCTTTATAAGAGGCCCATGGGGCTCTGCTGCTGGGGAAGCCTTAGAGATGGGCCAGGTGTATCCTCAGGGCTGCAGTGTAGCTAAGAGAGTCTCTGCCAGATAGGTAACAAAACAATCAACCGAAGAATGACGTACCCTGCCTGAGTATTTCCATCTGCTGTAAGGGAGAAGTTGTCTCAGTTGAGCTGAACATTCTCAATGCCTGAGCAGGTCTGATTTCTTAGAGACGGTAGTCTAGTTTCTTCCTTATGCTCCAAGTCTAGGCTGATGGATTATCCTTCTGAGAAAAATTTGGGTTCAGATAGAGGCTTTTCTGTAGGGAGAGAATACACTGACCAGCCAACACAAGGCTGTTGGTCATGTTGGAAATCACATTTCTCATTCTGAGTTAATAATTGGTGTCTGGTGTCATTGTCTGGTTTTGACAATGATTTTGGGCAGCTTGAGCCACCCCCTGTACTACCAGTCACGTCTGGGTGAGTACTTCTTTCCTGGAACTATGATGTCATTTCTTTGTCTGTGCCCCACTCAAGCATGAACTCTGAAGTTGGCAACTGGGTTTGATTCATATTAATACCATTGGGAAGTGGGATTATGATCTGGCATGTAGCTGTTGCTCAGAAAACATCTATTGAATGGGTGTGAACTGTGACATTTCTAGAGCTAAAAGCTGAGACTGTACTAACTAGCACCTCAGTGCTAAATGCATCAGAAGGCCATTGTCCCTGTTTCTGGGGCACTTCACCCAGTAGTGAAAGTTGCAACCCCAGTCTCACGCTGGCCATGGAGCTGGAGAAGGAAGCCCTGATGGGGAGGTGGTGACACGGAGTGGGGGTCAGCCTTGCTCAGGGCCAACAGCACCCACCGTGCTGGAGTGGGATCGCCAAGCAGTTTAACTGTGGGGACTGGACTGACTTCGTGTACTTCATTCAATGAAAGAAACTAAGGTCTAGCCAAAGTGATTCAGTTTTATACTTTTGTGAGACTTTTTACATAAGTGAAAAACTAGAAAAAGTGGTCTCTGTTAGCCAAGTGTCCTGATGTCTGACTTACAAGATCTGGTCACAGGAACCTAAATTCCAATTTGGAGCCTTGAGGCTGGCTTGTTCTGCCCTGAGTCCTATGGGTGGGCAGAACATGTGGGCACCTGGGTGTACGGCTGCCTAGGTTCCTGCTTGCCTTTCTTGTCCACAGTGTGAGAGTTTCTGAGGACAGGGCCTCTCATGTGCCTCATGGTGCCCTGGCTGTAGCACAATGATCTTCATCATGAACACTGAGCTCAGTCAAAATTGAGGAATAATAACCAGGGCCCAAACAGGCCCCATTTTTATTTAGGTGAGGTTCCCTCCTCTTTACTTCTGTACCTGCTTCTACCTCTGGAGTCGCAGTGCTTGGCTTTGAATCCCAAACCACTACTTATTACCTGTGTGATTTAGGCAGGTAGCATTTTCTCTTTGAGCCTCAATTTCATTATGTGTACAATGAAAATAATAATAGTATCTACCTCACAGAGTTGTTGGTTAGATTAAATGAGATAATAAAAATGAAGATATAATAACAGGAAATACTGATTTAGCACTTACAATAGGTTAGGCCTTTTTCTAAATGTTTTTACATGTATCAACTCATTTCATCTTCACATTGCATCTTCTCTGCAATTTTGATAAATGCAGAGTACCTAAAAATCCATTTCCATTAATGGTAATTGTTTAATAAATGATATAGTTATTATTAAGTCATTCTCAGCTAATATTGCCCAAGAAAGCATGTGACAAACTTATTTAGGCTAGGGTGTGAATGACTGATTATAGCTCCATCTCTCAAATATAGCTATTGAGACTTAAGTATTGGTATCTAATTGGATTATTTTTCAATTGTGGCAATTGATGCCTCAGTGGAATCTGGAAGGGAAGATATTTAGTATTTCTTGGGGTGTCTTTTAAAGCTCATTAAGTAAGCAATCATGGACCTCATGTCCAGGCATGCTGAAACAAAAAAGATTCTCCTCCTGGAAAGTGATTTAGTAAACGATGCTTTTCTGCCTAACAGATTTTATGTACATTGGAAATCAAACAGAACTCATGTCTAGGCCAATGTTTCACAGACACTTTAAGGAATCCATCAGAATAATCTGTCACTTACTGAACTTTCCAGCTTTCTAGGAAAGGTGGAGAGGAGAAATGAAATCACTCTTGGTTGGGTTATAAATCTTGAGTCCTCATATCATGGGCTATTAGAAAACATAGGTCCCAATCCATTTAACCAATCAGCAGCAAAAACAACAGAAATAGGGGAGTTTGGCCTACAATCACCAAATTCTTATTTTGCTACAGAAGTTTGTTGAAAACATAAAATCTATGATAGCCAAGACATGGAAACAACCTCAGGTCATTCAATGGATGAGTGGATGAGGAGAGTGTGAGACACACACACACACAATGGACTATCGTTCAGCCATATAAAACGAGGAGATCCTGACAATGTGGAAGGAACTTTGGGACATGATGCTCAGGAAAATAAATCAGACAGAGAAAGACAAATACTCTATCACTTATATGTGGAATCTAAAAAAAAAAACCAAAACAAAAAGCCCAAAGGAAAAAACCCTAGTAAACTCATAGAAAAAGACATCAGGTTTGTGGTTACCAGAGATGGTGGGGGTGGGGCATTGGAGAGAAGTGATCAAAATGTGCAATAAGTACTAGGGATGTAACGTACAACATGATGTCTATAGTTAATATTGCTGTGTGATACATATGAAAGTTATTAAGAGAGTAAATCTTAAGAGTTCTCGACATAAGGAAATAAATTTTTCTTTTTCTTTTTGTTGTATCTATATGAGATGATAGATGCTAACTAAACTTGTTGCAGTAATCATTTCACAGCATATGTAAGTCAACCATTATATTGTACACCTTAAACTTACACAGTACTATATCTCAGTTATATCTCAATAAAACTAGGAAAAATTAAAACAAAACCAAACCAAACCACTGTTTAAGGAGAGCTGGTGACTTCACACAGACACCTGTGTACACTATGTCATTTCTTTGTCCTTTTGCTGCAGGTTTTGCTGAAATTTTGGAGAAAACTTCACCATAGATCAGTACTAGTTCATGGACCAGCATTGGGAACCACTGATCTAATCCAGTACTGCATTTTCTGGAAAGGAAATTCCAGGTCGAGGAAAGGTAAGTGACCTTATTAAGATCATAGCCTGTAATTGTTCTATCTGGTTGCAGAGCTATTCTCTAGCACCTTGTCATGCACTCCATCCAGAGTGTTCAAGTGGCTTCCTCTCTCTATGTGTGCCACTTACCTGAGCAGCTCAGCCATGGACTTGGGCTCCGGGGAGGTCATCCTTCCAACCACCCCCAGGAGCAGTTGTTAGGGGCCACAGTGGAAGCTGGACGTAGGCTGGGGCTGGTTGGATAGCAGGGCCAGGGTGCTCCCCAGGGACAGATTCCTGAGGTGTAGGAATCATACATCTGCAGTCCCACGGTGATGTTGGGCAGGAAGGCTGGGTCCTTTTTTGCCTTGGCTATAGCAAAGAGAATGCCCAGGATGTTCAGGAATAAGTGGACTTTGAATCTTACAGAGAGCGAAGGACATGGGGAGTTAGGATTGGTCAGGAGCATTGGAAAGAGCTGCCAAGGAGTTTCTCCTTGGGAGGAGTGAAGGACAGATGATGTGGGGTTGAATTTAGATGTACGTTTGCAGAAAGAAAGAAGACTAGGGGGTTGCAGATTCTAGGGGAGACATACACAGGTGGCCTGATATGTAGAAAGGCTGACAGCATTTCAGGGATGGGCATGAAATACACAAAGTCATATACAGGCACAGAAACACACTTATATATGTGCAGCCATTTTAGGCTGACAGCAATTTTAGGCAGACACACAGCACTGGGTCCACAGACTCAGGCATTCACCTGGTGCAGAGGATGTGACACATGAACAGGCAGACACGTGAACTGGGATAGATGGCCAGATGCAGAGATAGATACTCAGGTGCAGATGAGACAGGAAGGCAGGCGACACAGATATAGTGACCAGGATGTACACATGTAGAGACTAGTAGCCATAGACATAGGCAGAGAGCCATGAGTAGATGCAAAAGAAGTGCTAGAAGGCCTTTGATAAAGACTTAGGCAGGAAATATTGTGACAGACATGGGGTAGAGTGACACTGGGGTCTGGCTGCACACTTCCTGGGCATCTTTGTAGACAGACACTGCAGGCTCATAGACTAAATCTGGTTAGAAACCAGTGAAACCTTGGAAACAGTTTAGAACCTGTGGAAGCTGGGCTTGCAGAAGAGTTGCCTGGAGTTGCCTTCCCTTTGGTCCCATGAACATGCCCGTAGATGCATCTCATTTTGCTCCGGCTGCCATGATTTTGAAACCATTCCCAGGCCTAAGACTGCTGACTTCTTCTATCCCTCAACTTGAAGAAATGTTAGTGTGTATGTGTGTGTATGTGTGGGGGGTTGTTACTCAGTGACTTGGGGAGAGCTGGCATTAGGACCAAGTCTTTATTGCCCAGGTGCACAGAGCAAGGGGCTGTCCCTGCCAAAGGTCTCAGTGTCAGGTGGCCCTGGACAGTGGATAACAGGTCTTGGGACCCCAGTTACCTGCAGTGGTCAGAAAGCCTGCTTCCCTTCTCCCTCCCTCCCCAGGGATGCAGAGCACAACTCACTGTTGGCACAGAGGCTGCTCTGGAGGTCGTTGGAACTTGACTTGTGGCTGACCCAGCACTACGTGTACAGGATCACAGTCTCCTTTGGTAGAAAAGATGTCTGGGGGCCTGGATACTAGCAGGTAGCCAGCTGTCCAGATGGTGTCCCTCCTGGGCCTTGCTGAGAGAGGGGTCATGAGGACAGTTAGGCAGGGCATCAGGGCTGTCCTTTCCTGTGGGCAAGAGGCTGGCAGACCTCAGTTGTCAGAATGTCTGGTTCTGACTTCCTCTGAAAGGTTCTAGGTACCTCTGCTATAACAAGGGTCTTCAGAAGACCTCTAAAATGAGGAGAGGGAGTGTGGCTGAGTTCCTCACTACACCTTTGAAGTTCTCCAGAGCTCTAGGGCCTTGTTCCAGCCCTGGACCCCAGAAGCCTCCATCCTTGCCTCTTATACTCTGACAACTGCTAACTTGCCTAATTTCCTGGCCCAGGGACTGGCAGAGACAGTGGGAGTGTGATGTGTGCCTTGCCCATCAGTACCTCCATTCAGCCTGGGACCCTGTATGGGGTTCCTGGAGTCAGACCTCTCTGCCCAGGTCCTCTGGGAACTGCTCACACTTCATGGTCTTTAAAGCCAGAATTCATCCAGTGATACGCAGGAGAGGCCTGAGGTCTCTAGGGGGAGACTGAAAAACAAATCAGTGAAGCAGTTTTGTTAAGTGTGTGGCCACAGGCCTGACTCAGATCTGCCACTGGGGTGGGTGGGTACATCTGACATTGTGCTCCCGTGGGGCAGGGCCAGAAAGGGCTGGCCTTAGGGCTCAGCCTCAATATTTGTGGCCTGAATTCTCCTCCCAGCTCTGTTGTGAATGCTCTGAGTGATCTCGGCAAGTCACCTCCTCTTTCTTGGGCCTTGGTGTTTCTTCTGTGCTAAGAAAATATTGAAATGAGCAGGTAGTTCTCAAACTTTTATTTCAACAGCAGAACCCTTCAAAAATACACTTAGAAGCCCAATGCATGAAATTAGGTTGGGATAGAGCTGCCCTCTATTAGGTATGGTCAGTGGCCTTGACTTTTACCAGCTGGACCTTCCCTCGGCCCTCTCAGTGGCTTCATGGGCCTCTTCAAAGAACCCTTCACCTTTAAGGACCACAGTTTGATGCAACAGGACTGAATTTCCTCTAAGGCTTTTTTGAGATCTGATTCTAATTTTCAAGTGAGTATGGTCAGGTGAGCATCGGAATAGTCATACTTCTTGACCTAGGAGAGGTTGGGGATGAAGAGAGACCAGAGTTCAGACTCCAGCTAGAATGGGAAGCTTTGGGATCCCGCCTCTGCCTTGGGGGAGACTAATAACCCCAAATGAGCAGGAAATATTAGTAAGTTAAGAGGCAATGGAACTTTGTTCTGCTATGGATTGTGCCAGTCCTGGCTGAGTGAGGCTGGTCTCTGGAACAAACACAGTCACAGTTCCAGAGAGGGCCAGGTGAACACCTGAGGGCAGGTAAGAGGCAGGGCTACAGCGGGGCTCCTCAAAAGGACCATATCAGGGGCAGTAACAGCTGAACAGTCTATAAAGTCTCCTTGAACCTGGTTTCCTATTTGGTCTTCATGACAGTCAATGTAAAGCAGCTTAAAAGGACACATATTTATTATCTCACAATTTTTCCCAATACAGGAATCAGGGTGTGGGTTTTTTGTCCTCTGCTCAGCGTCTTCCATGACTGAAGACAAGGTGTTGGGAGGAACATCTCCTCGGAGACTCAAAATCTCGGTTGTTGGTAGAATTCACCGTGGTGCAATTGTGTGACTGTGGGCCAGAAAACGGTCTTGAGCCCACCCTCAGGCCCTTGCCTTGTGGCCCCTCCTCTCACAAGCTGAGAGCTTATTTCTTCAAAGTAAGCCGGAGAATGTCTCTGCTGGTTTGAATTTCTCGTTGCGGTATACTCCATCTGGTCAGGTCCACCAGGGACAACATCTCTTTCAATGGATTCATAGTCCACGAATCCAGGACCTTATATCTTCAAAATCTGCTAACCTTACAGTGGGAGTGGTGTCCCATCATATTCACAGGTCCTGCCCTCATTCTATGGGAGGGATTACACAAGGGCATGCATCACTGGAAGTCATTTCAGAATTTTGCTTAGAGATATTAGCAACCAATCAGACAAATCTAGAATGTAGAATGTTTATAACACAACTCTCAGTGTCTTGGAACAAATGAAAAGGAAGGGGACTGTACGAGGTTCAGCAAATATAAAAAAATGCTTGAACTTAGATTGGATCCTGATTAAAACAGATGTAAATAAAAACCCATTCTTGAATAAACAAGGAAAATATGAATGTAGACTAGATATTAAATTATGTGATGGGGTAAAATTGGTAATTTTCTTAGGTGTGATGATGGTATTACATTATTATGGTCATGTAGAAAAATATCCTTAATGTCCATAATTTTTTAAAAAAATTATAAATCATTGAATTATAACAAACACTTACAAAAATCAATATTGCACATGAGTTTTCACAACCTTAACACACTTGAATTTCTAGATCAAGATTCAGCACATTACCTGTCCCTGCTGCAAGTCAATGTGTTCCAATCCACAATTATGTAATTTCAGAACATCTTGTATACTACTTCAGCTTATTTATTTTGTTCAGTTTTCCCCTTCCTATGGAAGACTTGTTTTCAATACTTGGAACTTGCTAAAACCTTTAAAAGTTGAAGGTTTTTGTGCTCCATTCATTATGTTTTGATTAAAGATACAAAATTTCTGACTGATTTTAAATAAACACAATCACAATTTTGAGAGCATTTAAACAAATGAGTTCAATACTATTGTAGATTGCTTAGGTTGATTAAAAGTAGCATAGCAAAGGCTTATATACTTTACCCTCCTGTGGATAAGAAACAGGAAAGAAATCTTGAGCTAAATTACCTTTGAAGGGGGTGAAAAGTCATTTCCCAGGGTGAAATGTAAACACACCTGCTATTGTAAGCCATTATCAGCAGGCACAGCGTTTGAAAGCAAGTGTTAATGTACCCACAGCAGATCTGTATCTTCTCAGCTTTTCAAGTCCTTATGGACATCACTCAGTCTCCCTCCCGTAATGAATGATAAAAGCTGACAAACATTTTGGGCAAAATGCATGTTCATCATCAACTTTCTTGAGTTACGTGCATTTCTGTGTTTTGAGTTTGTTGCTACTGAAAGTGCTTACTGCAAAATATGAAAGTGATACCAAACAATAAAATATATTGCTGTGGCTTTGTACTGTGCACAAATTGACCAAACCAATGTAGCAAAAGCTTTGAGACTGTTCTCCGCAGCCGTGCTTCTTAGTTCCTATTTTGTGCACATTTTTAACCTATTCCTAAGAGCCTGCCAATGGATGGTCTGTTGGCTTCATGTGTTATGTTATGGACCACAACACAACTGGTTGGTATACCAGTGGCTGCTAGGGTTGAATATTTCTCTCACCATCACCCTAGACTGGATAAATGAGCCTTTACTAGATCCTTGTGTCTGACCCACCCAATTCCTTCCTTCTGTTTTCTTTCCAGAAGGCTGTTCGTATCTCTGTGTGCCATTCTTTTTTAATTAGTATCACAACGTTAAGCCGAGGTGGATAAGTAATTCTACTGGAAGTATAATTTGGCATCCCACAGTTCAAATGTTGGGTGCTCTGTAAGTCTTTAACTGTTGTTGTTGTTATTATTATTATTATCATTATTATTTTGTTATTAGGAACTAGGACAACAATTTTTAGGTCCTCTACACTGTAACAAAGTCCCATTCAGATTGTCTAGTAGAATGTGAGTCTATGGTTAAGACTGTTATATTCCAAAATGAAGACAGGGTTTTCTTCGGAACCTATGGAGAGCCCTAAAATGCAGCCTAGAACATAATTTAAGACTTGGAAAGATCTACTGCAGCCCTAGGGACCGGGTTGTATTGCCGTCTCTACAGCAGCTCATATTTGCTCATTTTCTCTCTGGTGTTTGGCCACTAAAATGACTCAGCCATTCTCGCCATATCTGGTTACCATTTGTGAGTTTCATTTCTTAGTGGACTTAGTTCTTTCCCATATTTTAAAATTTCAATCCTAAAGAGAGACATAACTTTATTGGTTTTGTTTAATAATCATGGAAAAATTCTAGGGAATGTCATGGCTCTCTTTTCTGTTCATGCATTGATGAGCCCTGGGTCAGGGGCTTGTTCTAGCCTGAAAGGCAAAGTCAAGTGCTAGAACAGTGGTTACCTAAGCAAAGCACTGTGGGTGGGGAAGTTTCTTCTATAGCAGGAGAACCATAGAAGTATAGAGGGGGCTGAGATCCAGTCTTTATTTTTATTCAGAGTGTAGATGTAATCAGTGTCAACAAAGGCAAATCTGCTGCAATATGCTGAACTTCTCTCCAATAGAGTTGTATTAAGTATAGAGTCTTCTGAACCTGATGACCACACTTGAGCTAGTGCAAAAATAGGAATTTATTGAAGTATCCCAATGTACCTTCAGGAAGCAAGAAAATTACTGTGACTGCCCTCAATACAATAAGCAGGGAATGGAACCTGGAAGTGCTCTTTCTTAGTCTTTTGTTGTATATTGTCTTTGAATAATTGTTTCATTCTTGTCTCTCTCTTGACTTCTCTACCTTGATAAACCTAGTCTTCTTTTCTGAATCTCTTTTACATGTTCAACTTCATAATGCCCAGGTAAAAATGTTAACCTAACATTTTTATTAAACAAAAATTTTTATTTCTGAGCCAAACAAGTGCAGGCAGGGTGGTGGGCCATTTCAGCAAAGTGGTTGCTCCCATATGTAGGGGCACAGAGGATCAACATGTCATAAAATCAAGGTTGGATAAAGGAGTTCATTGGGTGTATAACAATGTATTCAATAAAAAGGTACCCTTTTGTTAACTTTTACTGTGTGGGGTATAGATAAATGTGCCCTCCCTCCAGTTAAACATCCAAGGTCATTTCATTTTTTGGGTGACAAAGATTGAGTTATTCATCTTCCTCAGTTCATTGTCTTTCAGTATCATTTCATTGTGATCAATTTCATTTTTTGTCAATGACCAGTGTTGATATCAGAAAGTGAGAGAAAGGAAAGGGAAGAGAACAATATATATTGAGTAGCTGATTTGTGCTAAGAGATTTATTAATTACTTTGTTTAATTTTTATAATATGCTCTTTTTAAAATATCTTATTTATATATTTTTAGAGAGGGGGAAGGAAAGGAGAAAGAGAGGGAGAGAAACATCAATGTGTGGCTGCCTCTTATGCGCCCCCTACTGGGGACCTGGCCCACAACCCAGGCATGTACCCTGAGTGGGAATTGAACCAGCAACCCTTTGGTTCACAGGCCAGCACTCAATCCACTGAGCCACACCAACAAGAGCACAAAATGCTCTTGAATTAGGAGCTGTTATATTTGTTTTAGATCTGAGGACATTTAGAAACTGAGAAATTAAACCATTTACCCTAGGTTTCACAGTGAATTAGTGGTACAATCGGGATTCACATATAAGTCTTACTCTGAAAGCTTTGCTTTGTCTACTGCTATGTATTCTGAATAAGCAGACTCTAGTAAAAGTCCATAGGGACTATGAAAAAATGTTTTCTTAATAGGAATATCAGGAATCTTATATTTCACCACATCTTCACTCACCTGAGGATGAGTTCACATGAAAACACACTCTGCCCTTCAGAACTTTGCACTCTAGTGCAGGAGTTACAGTAACTTCCGGTCTCATGAAATATATTTCTCTAGAAGAAATATGTGGTTTAACTTTCTCCTTATACCTGACTTTGCTGTCTGACTTTGCTCTTCTTGGAAATGGGATGCTTGGTAGAAGAGAAGTTTATGGAGTAAATGGAGAAGTTTATGGAGAAGAGAAGTGATAGGAGTTTATGAGGCAGACAATGGGGATGAAGAGAAGAAACAATGCATCATACCTCCCAGAAACTAGGGCATTGGTCATTGAGCAGACATCCCCAAAGATAAGGTGGTTTAGTTAATCTTGATGATGTCAGAGTAGCGTTAAAGCAGGAACAACAAAACCAATGAGTAATCAAATGGGAGGGTAATTTGCAAATTCCATTTTTCCTGGCATGAACAAGAAGAAAAACACTCCAAGGGGGCAACCTGGGCTTGAAAACCTGTTTCTCAGACAATCACTTCCTTTGACCACTTAGAAACTCAGTTTTGTCTTATACAACACTCCTTATGTACTAAGATAACCAGTCACTCACACATTAAAAGAAAAGAAAGACACAGTATTATTTAAAGAGATCCCCAGGTATAATCTGAGACACAGAGAAAAAGACAATATTGATGGGAGCAAAAATAAGAGAGAAAGAATGGGAAACCCAAGCACAGATGCAAAGAGTAATGGAGTGAAAAGAGATAAACTGAAGGTACCTTGGGCCCCTGAGGTTCTGTAAGTCATGATGTTGTAGTGCAGAATGAGACTTCTGGGTGCTAGGAATGGATGTGGGGTGGGAGAGAGGGAGAAGAAGAAACAAATTTTTCCACATTTGCAGTTTTTTTCTGTGAGCCTCATGACACCTATTTATCTTCCTTTTGTACATAGTTACAGGTTGCATAGAGTGCTGATGCCTCTTAAAATACATTGATCTGGGAAGAAAATGGACCCAAAGGAGAGGCCCTCTCACTCAAATCTTCACATTCTGAAACACCTGGAATCTACCAGTGACCCTTTTAAAAGCTGCTTTCACATCCTTGTTTCTCAGACTATAGATCAGAGGGTTCAGCATGGGGATGACCACAGTATAGAAGACAGATACAATCTTGTCTTCTTCTGGAGATTTGCCTGAGCCAATCCGCACATACATGAAGCAGAGGGTTCCAAAGAAAAGGGCCACAGCAGTGAGATGGGAGGCACATGTGGAGAAAGACTTGGCCCTGCCACCCGAAGACTTCATTCTCAAAACAGCCTTGATGATGAGCAGGTAGGAAATCAGGATGACCAAGGCATTGGCCAAAATCACAAAGTTGCTGAAGAACACAATAGTCTCAGTGTTTGTTGTGTCACCACAGGCAAGCTTCAGCAGGGGTGGGAGGTCACAGAAGAAGAAGTCAATCTGATTGTTGTCGCAGAAGGAGAGGGTGAAGGTGCATGTGGTACGCAGGATGGCCCCTGATATCCCACAGACGTAAGCTCCCACCACTAACCTCCAGCAGATTCTGGGATTCATGGCCACAGTGTAGAGCAGTGGGTTGCTAACTGCGACGTAGCGGTCATAAGCCATCACTCCCAGCAGGAAACATTCTGTACCTGCACAAATGGTGAAGAAAAAGAACTGGGCAGCACATTGGCCATAGGAGATGATTGTCTTGCCTGTGGCCAGTGTGGCCAGGATCTGAGGGGTGATGACTGAGGTATAGCAGGCATCTAGAAGGGAGAGGTGGCTCAGGAAGAAGTACATTGGGGTGTGGAGTTGGACATCCAGTTTGATTAGAATAATCATCCCCACATTTCCCAGAAGGGTGACTAGATAGAAGTTCAGGAACACCAGAAAGAGGAGACTCTCCAACCCAGGGGAGTCAATAAAGCCCATGAGAATGAAATCGGTCACTGTGGTGAGATTATTCTTGGCCATGGATTCAATGAGGACTCTCTATGAGAATAAAATAAAGAAGAAAATCTCAGAATTGAAGGACAGTTTCTTTCTTTCCCAGTGAAAGTTAGGTTTATATTTGTGGGCCAATTTATTGAACTTGTTTTTGAGAAATCCTGTATCTGGCTGATTCTCCTAGGGCATCAATGTTCTTCTGTATTTTTTGAAGCTGAGCCATGAGCTGGTGTTTCTTATTCAAACAAATTCTTGTTTGTATCTAGACAATTCTGTGAAGATAAGAGGCACATATAGACTCTGAGATTTGGAAAGAATCTATTCAGCATCTGTTCTAATCCCCATCGGATGCTGGAGTGTCCTCTACCACATACTCTCCACATGGCCATAAGTTGTTGTGTGGGTCTTCATCTGTGGACAGCTCTACTTGCTAATTCTCTTTTTGAACCTGGATTCTCTCTGCCTTTATCTTCCACACATTGGCTTAGTTTTTACCCCTTCCAGACACTCATGACAATTTAATCCTTTCTCATGAAAACCTTTCAGAAGTTGGAAGATGATGAATCTACTTGTCATGTTGGCTATTCCCTCATATTACCTGTTGATATATTTTTTTCTAATTGTATAATCATTCATCATTTGGTCAAAAATTGCTTAGTCACCTGGCATTAAAATATGTTGTTTAAAGCTACAAACTTGAACAACATAGTGATTATAATCAATAATACTACATTATAAACTTCAAATTTGCCAAGAGACTAGTTCCTAATTATTCTTATCACAAAGAAGACATAATAATTATGTGACATGAAAGAGATGTTAGTTTATACTATGGTGGCAATCATATTGCCGTACAGAAATATATTAAATCACACATTGAATACCTTAAACTTATACAAAGTTGTTGTCAGTTATATCTCGTAATATTAATAACAGATAACTAAAAGCCTTTCCCTCCACTTTAATCTTTTCCACTTTAATCTTGATTTGGGGGCTTCCTGTAGCTCTAATCAGGGGTCACTAGTGAGAAGGAGACACTGGGTTCTGAATGTTTATGATTCTATAGTGTATTGTCTGCTCTTTGCTATGAATTTCTTTTGCTGTCTCCCTAGATTTTACTTCATCTTTATGATGAATGGAGTAAAAATCTCCCTGTAGTTCTTTAGATAATCATATTCTTCTTACTTTTAAATCATGAGAAAACTTGGCTGATTTTAACGTTTCTCAATATCTAATTCTGAGATAGTCATAGTCTATTTTCTTTTCATCCCATGGCAAGGTCCTGGGGTTCCTTGTGATTTAGGGACAAGATTGTTCAGTGTACCTGACCAGAGATTAGGTGGTAGATCATAGGGCCACAGATGCAGCCACACTGGGTTTGTGCCACATGCATGCTAGACCCACCTCATGTATTAGCTCCAATCCTTCCAGCAGCCCCACAAGTTGGGTATAGCCATAACTACTTTAAAGATGACCAAAATGAGGCTTACAGAGGTTAAGGAAGTTGCCTAACTTGCCACACACATGGAATAAGCAGAATCAACACTTAAATCTAGGATTTTCTAACTGTAAATTTTGTGCTTTTTCTGCCACAACTTGCTGTTCTCTTACAGAAAAGGAGTTACACATTCTGCGGACCTAAGTCTCAACTTTTAAAACCATAGCACCTCTAAGATGAGGGTTAGGCAAATACTCATCTTCCATGGGAGAAGAGGATTAAATTTGATTTTGGAATTTTGGGGGGTAGTTCATATATTTTCTTCTTTCTTCTTTTAGGGTTTAGCTAGACTTAATTGGGCCATATCCCATCTTTGGTAAGTTCTTGGGAAAATTGTTTAACCACATTAGAGCCTCAAGTTTCTCAATAATAAATAGAAACATAATAATGATTTTTGAAAACTTAAATGAATTTTTACCTAATGTGGTAGAGCATGTTTATTTTTCAGAATGACAATTTCAAGAATATTTTCCATAAGGAAAAGTTTCAGGACCAGGAAGTGACACCCAGTTCTTTATGATCTTATTTAAGAAGGGGTTTGGGGTGCCAGCAGCTAGGGTGGACCCAGAGTAGAGGGCAGCAACAGGCTTCTTGAACCCAGAACAGTTTACAAGAGCAAAAACAAGGTCTATGACCAGTAGACACTTTAAGAAAGCCCAGGGACACATGGGTTGCTATCCTCACTTGTAAAATGTTTTGTTTATAATATGTAACATAGAAAAATATGAGACCTCTGGAGGGAGTGAGGAAAGAGAGACCACCTTACCTGGGTGAACCCTTCAGAGATGAGGTGCCCCTAAACTTTTTTCTTACTTGAACTTGAAGTGTTCTCCCAAACTCTTCTTTCTCTTGATTCCAAAGGTTGAGTCCACTGGGGAGAATGAAGGAGCTTAAGTAAGTTAACTCTCCTCACCGTATTGGGATTGCTGTTTCAACATTACTGTCAACGTTACTTAGGTCTTGCCCTGAGTTGGGTGGCTGAACACTGTAAAGGCTTTATTTCATTTCAACTTGATGGTAACATCGTGAGAGTGGAATATTTATTTTTATTTTATAAGACACTGAGGCTTAGAAACATTGCATATTTTGCCTACGGTTTCATAGCTGGAAAGAGAAGATGTTCAGATCTTAAGCATGGTCTCCTTGACCCCAGAACAGGGATGCTAAATCACGATGGTGTGATGCCCTTCCTAATACTGGTCATCATTTATTAAGCATCTGCTCTGTGCCAATCAGGATATAAACATTTTACATACCTTTTCTCACATAATTCTAAAAATGACCCCATGCTAGAGGTGATATTTTATCCTGGAGAAAATGAAGACTCTGAATAGTTAAGTAACTTGCCCAGGGTGACATGATTAGTCAGTGAAAAAGCCCAGATTATAATTCAGGTCTGTCTTATTCCAAAGCTAAAGCTATAGTACATATGATCAATCCTACCTCCAGCATAATTAAGGGAAGTACCATAATTTACTAAAAAGTCCCTTGCCTCAGCAATGCAGTCTAATATCCCACCCTTGACCCATGACACTGTTTATATTTCCTAAAATTTACCTGGAAACACATAAAGTCAAAGAGATTACATCTACAGGCTTAAAAAAATTACCTAGTCTTACTTGTGTATTTTATACAAGAGCTGAAATTCCAGTCTGGACACAGTCCCATTAGATGACTAGTTATGACAATGGCCAGATTCTCTGCCCAGTTTCACCTTCCCTGGTTTGTGTGAATCTTACTTCAGAGCCAGTATCCTCTCAGTGTTATTAAAGTCACAATTATATCTTAATTACCTGGTGAAATTATCCAGTTGGGTTTATCTTAGGTTTGGAATCAAAGTAACCTAAGGTCATTTGAGCTAATAGTGCTCAAATAGATTAATACGGCTGACAGATTTTAGGTTCCTTCTTACCAAGAAAACCAGAGAGATATTTAAAGTGCTTTTGGGGATGGTCTTGTGGGAGGGATACAGTGAGCGCAAGTGTGGTTCCTGAATCATGAAGCAACACCTGGGACAGCCCCCAGGGCTCCCGGGAAAAGCCAGCCGTGTCTGGAAGAACACACTTCAGCGGGAGCTCATTATCTCATCTTCTCCACACATCTGAGAGGATTAAAAACAAATCTCATAGAAAGAAATGAACAAACAAAACAGAAACAAACTCATAGATCCAGAGAACATTTTGATGGTTGCCAGATGAGAGTGAAGGGGTTTGGAGGCATGGGTAAAAAAGGGAAAGGGATTAAGATGTGCAAATTGCCAGTTATAAAAACAGTCACTGAGATGTAAAGTACAGCATGGGGAACATAGTCAATAATATTGTAGGAACTGTGCATGGTGTCAGATAGCTATTACATTTACCAGGGTGATTACTTCGTAAGTTATATAGATATCTAATCACTATGCTGTACACCTGAAATCAATATAATATTGTGTGTTATATATGTGTATAATATATGTGTACACAATATATGTGTATCCTGTGGGATCTCTTGGCAATGTCTAAGCTTCATTGGTCTGGAAGCTCATTTGCAGTTTCTGTAGGGAATGAACTTGGTTCCTCTTTGCCAGTGGCCCTCAGTGGCCTGCTGTTCCAGCTAGTCAGTGCTAATGCCAGGACTGGAGTTCAGCTCTGAGGACCCATGTGAAGTTCTCTTTCAACTGCATCCATCCTTAGACCTGATGTCAGGTCTCATTTCAAGGGCTGAAGCCTACCTGTGTAGTCTGCTGAGAATTTCATAAGGAAGGGTGATTATTGGTTCAGGAGGGAATGAGGATAAACATGGTTCATTTGAATCTGTACGCAGAGTAGCTTGTTAGTTAACCTTCTGTAAAGATCTATGGCTGGAGTTTCTATGAGCAGCCTTTTCCGGCTATTTCAGCTTGCATTACTTCCCTGGTCTCTGAAACCCACATACCCTTTGTTATAACCACACGATTTGGCACTTAATTCCACTTGCCTTACTCATTTGCTCATGGCTGTTCCTTGGTGGTTGGTTCCATCTCCCTGCTAGACTGTGGGTTTCTGGAGAACCTGTCTTGTTTCCTTCTAATAACTTGTGCTCTGCTTTCAGAGACAATCATCCCTTTCAAGGGAATCAACCCTTTGCCCTGTATGCATTCACCCACTCATCAATCCAGAAGTTTTTCAGCAATCAGGGTCTCAAGGAGGCCATGTGGCCCAGTTACTCCAAAGTAACATGGCTGGCATAAAACCCTTTGATAATTAACAAGCGTTCAGTCACACTAGGGTGGTTTTTGCAATTGTAGATGTCAAATGATGCAAGAATATATTACAAATAAGGGAGGCAGCCACAGATTAGGACTTTTGTCAGAACAGACAATTCTATCTCCCAATGCACCTTTGACAATATTTATCATCATTTTCTGTTAATTAAATACTCATCGAAATGACTCTGTAGTTATAAGAGTACCTGTACTGTATTGCAAATGTTCCCTGGAGTGGCTTAGAGGGGAGAGTAGCAATCGGGACAAGGTAGAGAAATAGAGAGAATATACCAGTAATGACAGTATTTCATTGAACATCCCCTGGGGAACTTGTGGAAATAACAATGTTCTAATGCCTTTCCCACCAATTATTAATAGCACGTATTGGCATGGTGTGATTATAGTGGTTTAAATGTCTTCCTTTACTCTTTTGATATTGTCCAAATATTTTATACTAAGTGAGTTGTATTTACAGTCAGCTAACTGATACCAGGAAGTACAGGATAGTGGTTAAGAGCAAGGTGTCTGGAGCTAGCCTCTCCTGGTTCCAACCTCAGCCCTTCCTCCTCTTACTACCTGTGTGACTATGGGTGGCTATTTCACTTCTCTGAGTCTCAGTTTCCTCACTGGTAGAGCAGAATAATAGTAGTATGTACCTTACAGGATTGTTGTGAAGAGTTAATGGGTTAAACACTGGTAAAACTAACATAGTATACTAGGCACTGCTTTAAGTACTTTGTATGTAGATTATTAATATTAGTTGAGTAAATGAGTAAGCAGGCTGCTGGAACTTCACACAATCACTTATTTCACTTGTGCCCCATAAATGAGATTGGTCAGAAAGCATCACCTTGAGTTGATGATAACTCTTCAGTGAGCAGAATGCAGAGATATCCCCCACCCCATCTCCAAAATGGGATTAATTTATGGTGAGGTTGCCAGATACGACAAAACTTGAGTGAGGAAGAAACTGAGAAAGCTAACTTTGCAGGGGTCCTTTTCTGAAGGCTTCTTTTCTCTTGGAATCAGAGAAGCCTAATTAGGAGAAGCTTAGGGTCTGATTACAGACCACCCACCCTGAATCCATGGAAAATTCCCTCACCCCAGTCTTCTGATTGCCATCCTGGAGCACCAAGGATAGGGCAGAGATCCAGGCAGCTATTAAGAGGTACCTCTGTGGATGCTGGGGCTCACAAGCTACAGGTGACAAAGATGTTTGTTCATATGGCCCCAAAGCCCCATTTAGATACCACATTCTCCTCTCAACTAGCCCAGTCTTCTGGATTAGGGAAGGACTCCTTGGTTCTCACAAAGGTAAGTGTGACCATAGTGGATCAGAGAAAAAATGAACCACAGTTCAGGCTCAAAATGGACTTGATAACCTGAATATTTTTTTTACACTAAACCTAGGAGGATTCAAGATGGCAGCAGAGTAGGTGGAACCTTCACTCACTGACCCCCCCTCAAGACAAAATTGGAATTACAACTAAAATATAGAACAAGAGCAATCAACCGAATAACCAACCAAAGCCTAGCTGAACAGAAGTCTTATAACCAAGGATTTACAGGAGAAGCCATATTGAAACTGGTAGGAAGGGTGGAGACATGAAAAGGGCTGGAGCCGCTCCCATGCACAGTTGCTGAGATTCTAAAGGGATATCTCAGCTGCAAAGGTTCCCCCAGAGGACAGTGAGGTCTCAACCACCTGTTGGGCTCCCCAGCGCAGAGCACCAGAGCTGGAAAGAGGAGCCCACATAACATCTGGCTGTGAAAACCAGTGGGGAATCTGTCTACCAGAGAGAGACTAGAGTCTACTAAAGGCACAGGCACCCTCTTTTGAAACATTTTTATTGACTTTATTGGGGTGACATTGGTTAATATATAATTGTGTAGTTTTCAGGTTACAGTTCTATAATACATCATCTGTATAGTGTATTGTGTGTTCATCACCCAAAGTCAAATCTTCTTTCATCACCATATATTTGATCCCTTTTACCCTATACTAACCCCACCCCCTCCCTCTGGTGATCTCCACACTGTTGTCTGTGTCTATGAGTTATTGTTTGTTTTTCTTATTTGTTCATTTGTTGCTTTCAGTGTTATATACCACATATGAATGAAATCACAGGTTCTTAGCTTTTTCTGTCTGACTTACTTTGCTTAGCATAATATTCTTAAGATCTATCCATGTTGTCGCAAATGGCAGTATTTCATGTTTTCTTGTGGCTGAGTAGTAGTCCATTGTATATATGTACCACATCTTCTTTGTCCAGTCTTCTAACAAAGGACACTTCGATTGTTTCCATGTTTTGGCCACTGAGGAATGCTGTACTGAACATAGGGGTGTATGTATATCTTTGCAAATGCTTTCAAAATTTTTTGGTAGATATCCAGAAGAGTTAGGAAGTGTTCATGCCCATCTTATAGATAAAAGAGCTGAAGTTCAGAGAATTTAAACAAGTAGCTGGGGTTTGACCCCCCTGTGATAGACCTTCAAAGCATTCTGGTTCTGTGACACCATGCTGGTTTGCCTTTCTGCTATTTTCAGAGACTTGCTTCTATACATTTATGAGTTTTAATTCCAATAAGAAATTACCAACGGAAATTTTTTCCAAACAAGCTTCCAAGGAAAAGGAAAATTAAACAGGAACCCTATTTACATTTCCAGGTTGAGCTACTTCTTTACCTGAATGCAGAGAGAGTATGGGTGGAGGGAGCTATGTTTGTTTTTTACTTTTTAAACATTTTGAGGACCCAACTCCACTCTGTCACTTTGAGTGACCATCAAAGCATCTTGCAACTCATTTCTTTATTCCTGTTTCCTCTTTAAGTCATCACAAATAGATGAGGCAATTCTAATACAGTGGCAGAGGTCGAATCACTGTCATCTATGCCCATTTAGTTCAATATGCTCATAACTAGTGACCGGCTTACTGCCTGGCACAGATTATAAAGGCAGATAGATTCTTTATGAATCTTTGTTCCATACTTGTAGCCAAGAGCAATGGTTACTTAACTTTAGGCACATTATACAAACTGTATTCCTCACTATTTAAAAATAACTTTAAACCTGACTTGGAGAACCTAAGTAGATTAGTTTGCTGAGCTATATAAATACTCTTAAGATCCATGGCTATATATTTTCCACATCATGTATTACTGTAGCACTTTCTTCCAAGTACAAATGTTTTACTTTTAGAATCATCTTTGCATACATTTTGTTTGTTCCATAGAAGCCTCTTGACTCCTAGCTCAGTGCTTCCTCTGCTCTGAGATGAGAGGGAGAGCCTATTAAACACCAAAGCCTGCTGGACTTTTTTTGTTCTGAAACCTCTGTTAGTTTCCTGAGGGTTCGTGGAGGTTTGGGTAGCATTAGTAATTTCAAAGAGCAAATGATTTCACGGTCTGTCCTGTTTAGCTTTGGAATGTGGGAGAATTACATGTCCTAGGTGTTTTTACCATTGGTTGACATAAAAATGAGGCTGAGGGTCCTGAGCAGACATAACTAGAGTTACAGAAGTCCACCAGGGGAAGCGTGTCTGGAAGTGGAATATTTATGTGTCCGATCAACAATTAGATAACAGATCTCTGAGAATGAGAAGTGCCGATGTTGCTCAATGCCAAGGAGCATGGTGGGTTCGTGATGGCGTTAAGGATTCACTTTCTTCCTGTGCATCCTTAAAAGTCAGCAATTTCAACTATTTTGTGGGCTTCAAAAACAGGAAACTGCTGTTTCAGTCTTCTGTTCATATTCCCCAGCAGTTTAGTTTATCTAAATGGCCTGGGACCAAATCCTTTCCTCTGAGGCTGTACTGATCCATGGGTCTTCTGCCTGGAGATTTTATGGAGCTGTTGTTTGTTTTTCCTAATCTTAATCATTAGGGAACTGATATGTTGTTCTATCTAGAATTATCAATCATTTTGGGCCAGTTCAGGAATTTAAACAATGCATCACACGGTAAAGTGGGACTGTTATTGGAGAGAACCAAACTTTCCAGCTCCTTGGAAGATCAGTGACACTGGGAAACCTTGGTTTTCTTTAACATTTTCCTCTGCCCATTACAAAACTGACATACTGATGCTGAGAAGAATCACATGGAGGTGTATTATGAGTGAATAGAGTCTCTCTGCTACTCACTGTCTCAATAGGGAGGCCTGAGTCACTGTGTTGTGATTGGAATTTATGAAGATTTCAGAGCTGGCTTTAGGGCCACAGACCCAGACACCTCCCCAAGCTTTCCATTTTCTCCCTTGAACCCCTGACTTTCTCCATCACCCACAGATCAGTCTGGTTTAGGTTGAACCACTGTGCATGCACTGCCTTTTCAGAAGCCATTTGGACAAGTGGCACTATTATCAGTCTGCTGCTGGCAGGGCCAGTCCTTCCGATAACCCTGGCATCTGGCCAACAAGCCATTTTATTTTATATTTATTTATTCATCAATACCACTTTCCAAAAGAGAATGTAAAGGGGCTTATAAAAATGCATGATACATAGCAAGATAAAATAAATTAAAAATGAGGAATGAGATTTGGGCAAAGGGAAAGTACAGGTAGGCAGACGATAATGAGAGGCCAGGAGCAAGGTTGGCTCGCATGACTTTTGTCTAGTTCCTTAAACATGTGCGAGGGGGGATGGTTCCTTGGTAGCTGCACACTCCTCATTATAGTTTAATTTGATTGTATCTTGATATACCCACCCATCCCTGCAGACAAGATATGGAAAAAGGAGATTCTACAAAAAGGAGTGTGAGTATAGAGTTTATAACTCTCAATTGGGGTCATTTTCCAAAATCATTATTTAACTTATGTTACTCTCCTTCTTTCTCAAGTATAGAGAATAATGTGTATAAATTCTGGGCCTAAAAAGGTGCTTACTACATTGTAACTTGTTTTTACCATACTTGTGGGTAACGGCATGGCAGTTGGAAGCTGGAGTCTGACAGACAGAGGTTCAAATCCCAGCGGTTCACTTAAAGCAAATGCCTTAATCTGTGCAACCCCCTGTTTTCCAGTCTATAATTAAGGATAATAACAATATCCAGCTTTGGGGTGTTGTGAGAAGTAAATGAGGCAATTTTTGTGAAACACCCAGAACAGTATCTGACACAGAGTGAGTGTCGTCTGTGTTCTTCTTCATTATTATTAATAGACGCTCTTTCCTTCTCTTATTGGAGAAAAGAGACCATCAGGTTATAGGACAAGATACAGCACTTGAGGTCCTTTGGTGCAGCCTTCTCACGGGTGGATGCACATCCAAAGATGGGAAGATAGTAGCTTAAGTTGACACAGTACATCAGTGGCAGAAACCAGACTTGAATTTAGGACTCTGGACACTACGTCCAGCCTTCCTATTATATCTGTTTTCTCTGGCTCGTCAAAGTCAACTGCCTGTCCCTCCCCACCATGACATTCCTCCAAAGGAAAATAGCTGTCCTCCCCCGGAGAAGATGTAAAGGCATCTCTTAGGAGAGTAGTGGAAGGAAGTGGGTCTCCTGACCTGCGCCTTCTCAGATGCGGCTGCATGAAGGTGGGCTACAGCACCCTACTTCCTGGGCCAAAGTGATGAGCCAAGGTGTAATTTAGCAGAAAACATCACAGATTTGGAGCCTGAAGTCCTGTTGCCACTTATTAATTGTGTGGTCTTGGGAAGTTGATTTAACCACTTTGAGCCTCACTTTACTTAGCAATACAATGGGGGTAAATTAATTTTCTGAATGATGGAAACAACATAGCAGTTGAAAAACACTTGTGTAAGAATTACATGGGTTGTTTACTGTGTACTCTGCACAGTGTGTGTGTTTTCATGAATTATCTCTTTTACCTCTCACGACACAGCAGTACAGTATCGTTATTATTGCAGTAGATGTTGACACTGAGACTTGGGGGGTCAAGCGCCTTGCCCACGGTCACACAAATAGAAATGACTGAGTTTGAGTTTGTAATACAAGCTGTCTGAGTGCAAAGCCCATTTTCTTAGCCTCTCTGCTCTATTGTTGGGATTCCAGCCTTACCTTTCTGCTAAGTGATCATAGGCTGATCAGCGAGCCTCTGATGTCTTATAGGCCTCCTTAGTGTTAGGAGGCTGACCTGTCTGAACAACATTGCCTTGAAAATGTCGCACAAGGACCTGAAGAGCTCAGCATATTTTGTAATGAAATCAGGGTAGTTCACTGCAGGTGATTTGCATCTTTATATTCTCTTGCTCTTGGATAACGATGTGTGCAAATAAGCATGAATAGTTGCCTGATCCCCTGCATTTCTGCTAAAATGTCATCTTTTCAGTGAACCTTCCCTGACAGACCTATTGAATACTCCTCTCCTTAGTCGGCTCTCCCAATTTTTTATATCCTGCTATTCTTCTTTTAAAAATTTTTCATATCATTTATCATTTTATATCATGGTAGAAATATACTTAAAATATGTTGTATATACTTAGCTCTCTGTTAGCATGACAGCTCTACAAGGGGAAAGATCTTTGTCTATTTTGTTCTAAGCAGGCAGAGGCATGCTTGGCACATGGTAAGTTCTCAGCAGACTCATACTGTATAAATAAATGAATGTAGTCTCTCTCTCTCTCTTGTTCCCCTCTTTGGTCAGGATGATTTGTGTGAATTCCTTTCAGAACACAGCAAGTCATTGTTTTGGTCAAAGGTCAGAATTAGTGTGGCCCCTAAGGAAAGAAAAAAACTCCCAAATACTTACGTTATCAGGAATTCAGTTGGGGGAAGCACCAGATGCTGACCTTTATGTCACCAGTAGTTCAGCTTTTTCCAAACATTGAGCAAAGTTTCATTTTCTTATTTATCTGAAATCCCATGAGATCTTTCTCAAATTCAGTTTTTATTTCAAGGTCGGGAGAATTACAAGAAGAATCACCTTTGAAGTATTCAGTATTTCCACTGCCCCAAATTATCACCAGCCAAAGGTACAGAAGCAAGATTATCCAAGTACCTGGCAAGAACTCCATCTGTACTGGAACTCTAAACTCAGCGTGTTGGCTTTGCCCCTTAATGAGCTGTGCAGGCTAACTCTGGAATGGCTCCATGCCTGTATCTCACTGATTGATATCGATCTGGCATTTTAAAAAATTAGGCAGTTCCTTCGGAATAAGAGGAGAACTTGGAAACCAGGCCATGTTGCCTGGGAGAAACAGAGGGGAAGAAGTGGCTTGGCCCGTAACAGGTTGTTGAGGTTCTTTGCTCTTCACAGCTCACTTCTTGCACCCAACTCCATTGTGTTTATACGCACATCAAAAGACTGTAAAGAAAGATAGGGTTGATATTGGGGCTCTGGGGAGCTGTGGACTAAGAGATAAGATTCCAGAATGCACATGAACCCAGGAGTGTATTACTTACATTGTTGCATAACTCAGAAAAAAATAATTCTCAGTGTGTGAGTCAGACCATGAGCTAGGCATAGAATGTACTTATGTCTTTCACAATAATATTGTGACTTTGGTGTTGAAATGCACAATAAACCAACAAGGAGACTGAGGTTCACTAAAAGATGAATGTACTTGCACAAGGTCTCCAGGAATTTAGAATTAGGTCTGATTTCAAAGCCCATGTCCTTAATGCTTTACCACTAGGGTTTCACCAACAAAGTGGAATTTTCTGACTCTGCAGTGAGGCTGAGGAAGTTTTTAGTTTGGGAAGTTTGGAAATGTCTAAGGAACTGAGTTCTAGCTCTGGCTTTGCCTCTTCACTAACTATGAAATTGTGAACTAGTCACTTAGCCTCTTTGACCCTCATATTCTTCTCTTGAAAACGTAATTAACAATTTATACATCCAAGGATTTCTGAAAAGTCAAATGAAATAAAGTCTGTAAAGAATGTCAAGTGCTTTATAAATCTAGGAGATTGTTATCATTACTAAAAATGATCATATCCAGCCATGTTCATCTGGATTTATCTTTAATGAGACTTCATTTTTTAAATGTCGGTGTACAAGCGAGGATTCATGGCAGAGAATGGCACTGTGGTGACAGAATTCATTCTGATGCGGCTCCACCTGCAGGCAGGCCTCTTCTTTGTGTGCTTGGTTCTTTATCTCATCACCATGGCAGGCAGCCTGGGCATGATAGTGCTGATTCAGAGTGACCCTTGCCTCCCTCCAGACTCCGATGTACTTCTTCCTCAGACCCCTTTCCTTCCTGGGCATTTTCTATTCCTCTGTTATTGTCCCTCAGTTGCTTGAGACCTTGGATACTGATAAGATGGTCATCACCTAAGAGTGCTGAGCTACCCAGTTCTTTTTTCTCTACCCCGTGCTAGGCCTGAATGATCCCTTTTGACTGTGATAGCCTATGACCATTATACGTTATAATGGAATAGGTTAGACCATTATAGGTTATAACCTATACCATGTGTACATGGTATACATCTGGTTATGTATAACCCCCTCCTTTATGCCACTGCCATGACACCACAGATGTGCCTGGGGCTGGTGGCTGGGGCATGTTCTGGCGGCATGCTCAATTCCATGATCCATACTGGGTACACCTTCTCAGTCTCCTTCTGGAAGTCCAAACATATGGATTTCTTTTGTGAGCTTCCACCCCTGCTGAAGCTTGCCTATGTATGAGACCAGGCTATGGGATGAGTGATCTACCTCTTTGTTTTCTGGGTCACATCAACCAGCACTGTAGTGCTGGTTCTTATATGCTACCTGTTCATCATTTGGGTCATTCTGAAGGGATCTTATAGCCTGAGAAACTGTGAAGGAGGCTCTGAAGAAAGCCCTTGATAGGATGAGGATCTCTAAGTAGCATTAGACTTGAGCTCCATCAATTCAGAAGTTCTTGCAAATCATCCTTTGACTTTTGGCTTGTCCCCTTAACACACAATCTGGATCTTGTAATTCCAAAGATATATTAGAGCAGAAAAGTACAGTTTGGGTTTCAATGATTTATTTATTAGCTTTATGACCTTGATCCAGAAATTCTCTGCCTCTGTTTTCACATCAGTAAAAATTGCTATGATTAAAGCCAGAATTAAGACAGATGGAATGACAAAGGACTTTATCAATAATAGCATGCTAAAATGTAAAATTTATTTTCCTGATCTGACCTTGTTATTGTTGAGTGTTTTCTTAGCTACTCAAATTTTTTTTTCTACAAAGCTAATTTTTGCACGTTGGATAATTACAAAACAATAACTTATTATTTATATAATAAAGGCAGTCACATTCTTTGGTTGTGGGTAGTGAGGTGGAAATCAGCCTTGACCAGAAAAACCTTTTCTCAACGTTCAATCACGTCCAAGTTAGGCATTTGTCATGAAAAACACAAGTAGCTAAACAGAGAAAGAAAAAATAGAGGGGAAAGGAGATGTGACTGGGAAATGTTGAACTACAATATGTTAGCCTACTTCCCAAGATAGCGTACAGGACCAGGACACTGTAGAATCAAAGAGAGATGTAATGATTTGCATTAATTATTGGAAACAATTCTATCTTGATGTAGAGCTGAATTGAGTGCCATATATAACTTTTGAAATATTCCTTGATCACCAAAGGCCAGAAGCTCTGTTTTATTTCCAAGGCATTGTTCGTGGACCATCTGCCTCAATCAGCTCAAGCTGTTTTCTATTCCCCCATAATGAAAAGCACTATCTACTTCTATCTCTTAGAGGGTATTTACTTTATTATCCGAAGACAGATAACTATGAATCCAAGTGCCAAGTTTTAATGACCTCTATATCTACTAGAAATATTATTTGAGAAACATTTCTATAGAGATTCAATCTTATTCATCATGTCAGCAAATATTTACGGACAATCTGCTATGTACCGAACATAATACAAGGTTCCAGCACATAGTAATAAATAAGATAGGCATTGTTCTTTCTGGAGATTAGAACCTGGGGCATAGACAGATATTAAACCATTACACAGTTAATTGATTTTTTTTTTCATTTGATATGGGGAAAAGGCACAAAAGAAGCACAGGGTATTGTTATACTATATAATAGGGTTCTGACCTAGTTTGGTGTGGTCAGAAAAGGCTTCCCTTGGGAACTAACATTTAAGCTGAGGCTTAAAGAGTAAGTATGTCAGTCATGGGTGGCAGGGACTATTCCAGGAAGAAAGAGTTGCAAGTGCAAGGACCTGTGAAACAGGATGTCTTGAGGAACAGAGAGTGAGTGGCTGCTGCATAGGAGTGAGGGGGTTTATGTGAGATGCAGCTGGCGAGTGCAGGAGAAACTAGGTCACAGAGCCTTGCAGGCTCACTTAAGGACTTGTGGACTTTACTCCATGAGCAAGGCATGAAATGATCCTATCTGAATTTTAAGAAGATCCCTTTGACTATAGTGTGATGGGCGAAAGGAAATTGGAGAAAAAAACACCTATTTCATCTCAGAAACAAATGATGTCTCCCAGGGCATGATGCTTCATTCGCACACAGTATTGTATACTTTATTCTAGAATACACGTTAGGCCACAGAGAGCTAGCAGGAGCATGGCTGTGGTATTGTTCTAGGACTGATTTTTTTTGGCAAAATGGTGAAACTGGGGAAATATACTTTTGGAGGCATTCATTCTTTCATTGGTATATCTTTCCTTTCCTGAATTGCAACCTTCTTTGGGTATACACCATGTGTCCCTCCATCAAAATGGTCATCAATTACTCCCACTTAAGAGGCTGGCACATTTTCATGAACTCCTACTGTATGCTGGGCTGTGCTAATTGGCCAAAGAAATCACCCTCTGCAAGGAAGACTTCTTGCATACTTAAAGGCAGGAAAAACTTTCAACTAAAAAAATAAATGAGCAAAATACAGAATAGCGAGTGTGCTATTTTAGTCATGGGAGTGGCCTCACACTCCTCCCACCTTCCACTTGGTAAGTGGTAACCAACTATGTCTATAAATGAATGACCTGTGATGCATGCACACTATTTGATGTATCAACAACTGCTTCAGGGGTACACACAGTGGATACGAATAAAATGAATTTTAGCGTGTTTTAGAGGACTATCTTCTGATTAACATAAGAAGGCACTGGAAGAAATTATGTTTATGTTGAGTTTCCAATGTCATATATTAATAAATGAATGAAAACATACACAAATTACCTAATATGTGTCAGGCTCTGTGCCAAGAGTTTTTATTTATCTCATTCTTAAAATGGACACTACACATAATCTTTTAGAAAGTAGAATCTGGTGATGGTTGCTTTTTGTATGTCAGTTTGGCTGAGTCACAGGGTGCCCAGATATTTGGTTGAACATTATTTGTGGGTGTCTGTGAGGATGTTTTCCAATGAGATTAGCACTTGAGTTGGTGAACTCAGTAAAGCCGGTTGTTCTCAGCAATGTGGGTGGGCATCATCCAACCCGATGAAGGCTTGAATAGAACAAAAGGCAGAGGAAGGGAGAGTCCATTCCTTCTCTGCCTGACTTCCTGAGCTAGAACATTGGTCTTTGGCACCTGGACTGGGATTTACACCATCAGCCTCACTGGTTCCTAGGCCTTCAGACTGAACTGCATCCCTGCTTTCCTGGGTCTCCTGGAGTGTGGGACTTCTCAACTTCCATTTAAAGACTCGTATGAGACAATTTCTTAAAACAAACCCCCTTCTGTGCAATAAAATAATCCATTACCTCCAAAAGTTTTTCTAACACCTTTTTATTGTTATTATTTTGTGACAAGAAGACTTAACATGAGAACTATCTTCTTAGTGAATTTTTAAGTATACAGTATAGATTGTGGAGAAACTATCTCCAAAGTCATTGAGTTGTACACATGAAATACGTACAATTCTTTATATGTCAATTATACATCAACAAAGGGGTTCAAGAAAAATCTCCATATTTATATCCTATTAGTTTGGTATTTCTAGAGAATGCTGAGTAATAAAATCCAGTCAGTAATATTGTAATCTTTTTCTTTTTATTCCCTTGAATTTCTAAGTGCATCTCTTTTAGGGTTTTAGAATAATAAAATTTTAGCTGTGATACTTTGGCCTTGGTCTACCAAACACGACACAGAAAAGATGAAGAAAGCAGACTTCCAGACTTTGAACTGACCCATGTAACTCAATACATCAAGATGCCAAAGGGCCATGTTCTCATCATTTAGAACACTGAAAAGTGGCATCACTGAGATGGTGGTATAAGGGAACCCAGCCCCTTTTCCCCACAAAGATCAGCAATTAGACAGCTATCCATGAGCAAAACAGCTCTGGGAGAGCTTAGGAGTCCACTGAAGACTCTTAAGCCAACAGTGAAAAAACAAACCTGAGAATAACTATACAAAAAGGTGAGCAAGACCAGCTTCATTTTGCCTCCCATCTTTCCATCCCTATGGCTGGTACTGTCAGTGCCAAGAAGGAATGCCCCAGGTAGAAAGAGTTTCCCTCAATGAGAAAGTGATGGTGGGGTGAGTGACCAGTGTCCCCTGCCTTTTGGGAACTGCACAAAAGACCCACTTCAGTTTTATCCCACCCAGAGACGAGCAAATCTGAGGTGTAAAGAGATGGCCAGGGGCGAGGGAGGAGGGAAGGGACTTCCAGTATCAGCCACACAGTGGGAGTGACCGTGGTTCCTGGTGGCCTGCTCTGCACAGGACCCCAGCAGCTTTCACCACTGAGGAAACCAAAGGCCAGCACAGCCTCCATGAACCCCATGCAGATTTCACTGCTTCTCACCCCACAGGTTTTCATGTTTGCAGATGCCAGCCACCTGAGTGTTCCTCACCTCTTCAGCACATCTGCCTCCTCCAAACAGAGCCGGGGATCTGCACCAGCAGCCAGCACAGGCTTCTGCAGCCCTCTGGGTGCAGACTTCCGGCCTAAACCCTGCAGCTGGCCCCCAGTGCTGTGCAAGCACTGGCAGGTCTGGCTTCTGTCACTGGCTTCCACTGCTGTAAATGTGCTTGTGGCGAGACCCAGCAACAGCAAGAACGTATGCCAATAGCCAGGGTCTGACAGCTGTTTATGGGCCTGGATCTGGCCTTGACCCCTGTCACTGGCCTGTGCGACCACGCTCACCTACAGCCAGCTCTTCCAGCTGTCCCCGCCCATCTCCAGCGGTGCACCTTCCCACCTCCAGCCCGACTCCCATTGCGGGCCGGCCTCCTCTGCTGTGCAGGAGCCTGTGGCAAGACCCTGCAGCCACAAGAGTGCTTGCCAACAGCCTTTTGACATCAAAAGCAAAGGCAACAGAAGCAAAAATGGGAGCCTGCACCAAACTAGAAAGCTTCTGCAAAGCAAAAGAAATAACAAAATAAAAAGGTAACCTATGGAACAAGAGCAAATATTTGCAAACCATATATCTGATAAGGAGTAAATGACAAAATATATAAAGAACTCATGTGACTTAATAGCAATAAAACCAACAGTCCAATTAAAAATGCCCAACCACCGGATTGAAAAATTAAAATTAAAAAAAGCCTGGTATAGATGACCAGGTGCTATGGCCAATTAAAAATGGGCAAAGCACCTGAGTAGACATTTTGCCAAAGAAAACTTACAAATGGACAGCAGATACATGAAAATATACTTAACATCATTAACCATAAGGGAAATGCAAATCAAAAGTACAATGAGATATTGCCTCATTACTGTTAGAATGGTTGTCATCAAAAAGACAAGAGATATCAAATGCTGGCAAGGAAATGGAGGAAGGAAATTCTTGTGCTCTATGGGTGGGAATGTAAATTGGTACAACTCACAATGAAACACAGTGTGGAGTTCCCCTCACCCCCCAAAAAATAAAAACAAAACTACCACACGATCCAGCAATCCAACTTCTGGGTATACATCCAAAGGAAATGAAATTGTTATGGGAGAAACTCCCAGAAACTCAGTTCTTCTTGCCAATGCAATAAAGAATCTGAGATGTGCTAGTCTATTAGCGTGCAAGCAGGGTTTATTGGTGATCCATTCTCATGAAAGAGAATGAGCCTAGTTAAGGTGGGGGCTGGGGGCTGAAAGGCATAGGTTCAGGGTGAAGCAGGATAAAGGCTGGGAAGGTAGGGACGGCCAAAGGTGGGGGTGGCAAGCTCAGGGGTGGTGAGGGCTGGGGTGGCAAGTGTGTGCACCTGGCCAGAGGCCAGGTGGCCTGAGGCTGTGTGCCAGAGAGCCTAGAGCGCCAAGCCCCAGAGTCCTTTGTTCTGAGGACTTATATAGCTGGCAGGTTGGGGGAGGGTGAGGAAGTTACATATTGATGGACAGTTAAAGGTGGTGCTAGCTTTCCAGGAGGTAGGGTGAGGCGGTGTGAATACCCAAAGGTGTTAATGGGCTTCTTCCTTTAGGCACTATGGACCCTTTTGGGCCTTTCAGGCCTTGGGATGAAAGCAGTTTCAAAGGCTTTCTTTCCCACATAGTAGAGAGACAGAATTTCAAGGATCGCTGAGTCAGTGGGTGCAACACGTATCCCTCCTCCTCCCTGATTTTGTTTGCTATCTATCCCACCTAACAAAATCACTATCTAGAAAAGATATCTGCATCCCCACGTTCCTTAGAGCATTATTTACAATAGCCAAGACATAGAAACAATCTAAGTGTGCATTATCATATGAATTAAAGGAAATGTCACACACACACACACACACACACATATACACACTAATACTATTCATTCATAAGCAGAAAAAAAATCATGTATCTCACAACATCATGGATAGACCTTGACAACATTATGCTAGGTGAAATAAGTCAGAGAAAGACAAATGCTGTATGATCTTAGTTTTACGTGGAATCTAAAACATTGAACTCCAAGAGGCAGAGAATAGATTAAGAGGTTGGGGAAATGGGGAATGTTGGTCAAAGGGGCTAAACTTTCCATTACAAGATGAATAAGTTCCAGATCTAATGTACAGCATCGCGACTATGGCTAGCAATACTGTACTGCATACTTGAACGTTGCTGAGAATACATCTTAGGCATTTCCTCCATTACAACAACAAAACCAAAACGGTAATCCTGTAAGATGAAGAATGTGTTAACTAACCTCATTGTGGTGAACATTTCACAACACATTATGGGCAGCAAATCATCACATTGTGCATCTTAAACTTACACCATATCATAGGTCAATAGAGCCTGGGGCAAAAGATGAAAGAAAAACCACGAAAACTTTATTTGTGATTTCCCCTTTTTCATGTATATTTATTTGAATGCATGGATGCAGGTATAAAGCCAATTTAACTGAATTATTACATAAGGGCACGAGTGTAGGGTAGAATGATGGGGTACAACCCACACAACATATAATCTTGACCCTTTGGTTCTCGTGTATATTTACTTTTGTGTATGGGCATGGATGTCATCTGGGAGAGTCATAACACTTCTGAGAAGATCAGCAACAACCACAAAGAAATTCCGTTTTTTTTTTTTGGTCATGGACACAGACCTATACAGCATGGATACACTTCTCAGATTTCTTTTTCTGTCCCCCTGTTGCTCCCAGCCTATTGTCTAACCTGCAGGGAGGGGATAATGCTGTCATAGTCTTATGCAAATGACCACAAGCTGCTCAGGCCCCACAACTGCCTCCCCCTGCTCATGGATCTCCCATATCTTTTCGGCAGCAATAGTGGTAGAAGGTAAAAAAAGGAAATGAAGCATTTTGGTTAAATTTGTTTTTAAATTGGTGATGGAGTTCAAAGGAGATAAGATAGCTCTAGGTTTTTTAAAAAAAATTATGGGGGGGAGGTAACCCTAACCAGTGTGGCTCAGTTAGTTGGGCATTGTCCAGCAAAGTGAAGGGTTGCTGGTTCAAAGGTTGCTGGTCAGGACACATGCCTGCGTTGTAGGTTCAGTCTCCAGCTGGGGCATGCATGAGAGGCAACCGATCCATGTTTCTCTCTCACATTGATGTTTTTCTCCCCTTCTTTCCCCCTCTCTTCCCCTCTCTCTAACAATAGGTAAATAAAAATCATTAAAAAAATTTATTGGGCTGGCACTGGTTAATAGGATTATATAGGTTTTAAGTTATAGCTCCTGGTTCTAAATCTCACTTTGCCTGATGCTGAACTCAAACCTCAAACAATATTTTCTTCTGAATCTTACTTAGATAGAGAGTGTGGGAGGATAAATCACTTGAGAAACTGGGGAAAGCTGACAGAAGTTGAAAGGAAAGTAGGCTGCCTGCCTCCCTGTGGTGAGTCTGCCAGCTTGTGCGTGGAGACCAAGGTGCTTTTTGGACATTATACAATTCATCCTTTTAATCCTATTGGGAAAGAAGGCCTCAGCTGTTTTCACTTATCTCTCTTCAAAACCATGAACTTCTGAAAACTGTTGAAAAGAACATTGTGTCTTTTTCTCAACTTACCTTTATCTTTATTTAAAACATAATATTGCAAATACATACAAAAATGACAGCAACAGCAATAACAAAAGTACTTTTTTCCCTTGTAATGGAATGAACATCTAAACCCTTTCTGATTCTAGCCTTAATAAATGCGTTTCTTTGGGTTCTGAAAACCCTCAAAAAGGTATTGTATAAGTAGCCTGTCTACACTTATTACTTTATATTTTCACTACAGAAGTAGTCTAAAATATTTTATATATTCAATAAACTTTAAGTTTTTAAAAATATTTTTTAAAGATTTTATTTATTTATTTTTAGAGAGGGAAGGGAGGGAGAAAGAGAGAGAGAGAGAGAAACATTAATGTGCAGTTGCTGGGGGCCGTGGCCTGCAACCCAGGCATGTGCCCTGACTGGGAATCGAACATGTGATACTTTGGTTCGCAGCCTGCGCTCAATTCACTGAGCTATGCCAGCCAGGCTAAGTTAAGTTTTTAAAAAAAATTTATTTATTTTTAGAGAGAAAGGAAGGGAAGAAGAGAGAGAGGGAGAGAAATCTTGATTGTGTGAGAGATACATGGATCATTCACCTCTCACATACCCTCAACTGGGGACCTGGTCTACAGCCCGGGCATGTCCCCTGACTGGGAATCGAACCAGTGACCCTTCAGTTTGCAGGCTGGCATTCAGTTCATTGGGCCACACCAGCCAGGACCAACAAATTAACTTTTTAAGGGGACACTATATGCTGGGCACATTGCTAGCAGTTTGGGAGCTATATCGATGAAGAAGATAGGCAAAACTCTCTTTCTTTGTGGAGTGTACATCCTAATGGAGGAGGTAGACAATGAAATGAATATAATAAATAAGTAAATGATATAATAAACTATATAGTATGTGAAAAACTGCAGACATAAATTGTATAACGTGAGTGAGGAGTTCCCTGTGTCGGAGATGCTGGATAAAATGCTAGGAGGTCATTATTTCCTTTCTAGGACGAACATAATCTCAACTATATCCATTGAATAATAACTCTCATTATCTCTGCCCTCCTAGCCCCAGAAAACCACTATTGTATTCTCTGCTGCTGAGTTTGACTATTTCAGATATCTGCTATAAGTAGAATCGTGCAGTATTTGTCCTTCTGTGACTTGCTTCTTTCACTTAGTATAATGTCCTCAGGTTTATCCATTTTGTAGCAAAAATGTACGAACTTCCTTCTTTTTAAAGGCTGAGTAATATTCTACTGCATATACCACAAATGTATACACCACATTTTCTTTATGTATTCATCCTTTGATGACCATTTAGGTTGTTTCCATATCTTGGCTATTGTAAATAATGCTATTCTGAATATTGGTGTACATATATATGTTTAAGTCCCTGTTTTCTATCCCTTTGGGTGCAATACCTAGAAGTGGAATTGTTGGATCAGATGGTAAAACTTTGTTTAGCATTTTGAGAAACCCCTTACTATTTTGCACAGTGGCTCTATCATGATACATTCCCAGAAACTGTACTAAGATTCTAGTTTTTCCACATCCTTACCAACACTTGGTATTTTCATTTTTTTCCTCTTTGATAGTCATTCTAATGGGTGTGAAGTGGTATCTCATTGTAGTTTTGATTTTCATTACTTTAATATTGAGTGATATTGAACATCTTTTCCTGTGTCTTTTGGCCATTTGTATATTTTCTTTGCAAGAATGCATGTTGAAGTCTTTTGCTCATTGAAAAAAAATTGGTTGTTATTGAGTTGTATGAGTTCTTTATATATTCTGGATGGCAATTCCTTGTCTGATATATGATTTGCAAATATTTCCTCCCAATCTGCAATTTGCCTTTCAATCTATTGATTGTGCCCTTTAATATACAACATTTTAAATTTTGATGGGGTCCAATTCATCTATTGTTTCTTTTGTTGCCTGCACCCTTGCTGTCATGTGCAAGAAATCATTGCTAAATCTGGTGTCATGACGCTTTCCCCCTGAGTTTTCTTCCAAGAGTGTTTTGATTTTAGCTGTTATGTTTAGGTCTTTGATTTACCTTGAGTTAATTTTTGTATAGGGTGTAAGGTAAGAATCTAATTTTATTCCTTTGCATGTGGACATCCAGTTTTCCCAGCACCATTTATTGAAAAAAAGCACTCAGCCAACGTTTGCTGAAATCCTTAGGACAATGAGAGGAGATGCGGTGTGAAAAGTCACGAGACCGTGTGAAAAGTCACGAGACCGACACAAGAGGACTCTGTACTCATTTTCTGGCCCACCCTTCTTCTTTCTATATATTGTTGGTCCCATTTTATCAATGGAGAAAATTAAGCCCGGAAGGTTAAATAATCCTAGCTACTGCAACTAAGTAGGAAGTGTGTTTTAAAACTACTATTGAGAAGGTGGTATCACATTTTTCACTTTCACAGTTTATCTGGGGAAGGGGACACTCCTCAAGGAGGATGAATCCACATTTGCAAGAGACTGAAACTGTCTTCAGCATGAATATTGTTTTCATCGCACAAACAATATAAAGTAAAACTCTTCTGTTTATGTTTGTGGGACTGCACAGATAGTAGGGTGCAAGCATTGCATGAGGGGTCTGAGCTAAATACGCTGGGGGAACATATTCTAGTGGGTATTATTTCATAACTGTGTGGACACAACCAGTCTCTGATGAGCAAAATCACTTCTAGATGATGTGGTCAGTGAATTAATGTCTAGTGTCCATTTCTTTACCTTGCATGGAGCTACCCCAGGCACTAACACAAGTGTCTTGGTTGTGATGTTACTCAGTTTCCCCAGGAGCTCAGGGTGCTCACATTTCTTTTCCATTTGGAGCCATCATCTACTGTAGATAAGGGAATTGGGGTAGAAAGACACTCCTGAATAGTTCAGATTTTCTGTTATCAGGAACCTTGGCAGGGACACTACAGAAGTTCACGAGACCATTGCTGCATTTCCTAGGACATTTCAGAAAACAGATAAGCCCTGTGGAAATCCTCTAGGCCAGGAGAACAGAGGTCTTGAGTCTCAGAATGTACAGATCAAGTAGAAAGAATCAAGAAATTTGGTATGAGAATCTGGGGAGGTGCAGGTGTGAGCCCATGCTGGAAGCCATGATGTGATGGGGGATAGGTCGGGTGAGAAATAAAGAATAAGAACAATTAAAATGGCAGAAGAAGAACACTTAAAACTAGCTAATTGCTGAATTCCCTGCAAAAGGACTGTTTCCATGTGCAGTGAATGGGAGAGCCATAGCCCAGACACATTGACAGCAGCAGGGGTTTCAAATTTAAAATATCATGGCTGATATTTACTTGGCAATATCTTATTGTTTTAATTTGTCTTTCTTTGATTATTAATGAGGTTCAGAATTGTCTCATTTATTTGCATCATTTATATTTCTTTTGTAAACTTTTTATGTGCTTTGTCAACTGATTTGTAAGAGAAATTTGTATGTTGGGGAAATCAATCCTTTGTCTGTCATTTGCGTTGCAAATTTCTGCCCAAGTTTGTCTTTTGAGTTTGTTTGTAGTGTTTTTAACTGCCAAAAATTTTTAAATTTAATGTTATTAGATTTATTCTGTCTTTTCCTTTGTAGCTTCGAAGTTTCCTGTTGTGATTAGAAAGTCCTAAAATAACCAAATTATTCACCCATATTTACCCTTAGATTTGTTAAATTTCATTTTATTTCCATGTCCAAATTCTTGGATGCCTTTGGAATTTATTTTCCATGTTTTTGGGAGATTGCTCAGTACCGCTGTCTCCCCACTAGAATGTGGGTCTCAGGAAGTCAGGCACTGAGCCTTTCTTACTTGCCAGTGTGAGGCAGTGCTGGGCACCTGGTAGGCGTTTAGTAAACACTCCTTTAATTAGTACTTGAATGAAATTTGAAAGGATAAAGCAGTGAGCTAAATCTATCAGAAGGAAAACCTTTATCTCTGGATTTTATACTTTAAAAGGAATGAAAACTGAGTGGACCAGGTCCAGGAGATAAAATACAAGATGGGGAAGGAACTGGAAACCCAGACGGACAAGGAGCTAGGGATGCTGTCATAGAGAAAACCCCCTGGGGAGCTCCTCCTTTGTCTAGTATTCAGCAGATGGGCTAGAGCTAGTGGTGGGTGCTTTGGCTTTCAGAGTTTAAGGAAGAGCTCTGGAATGAACCGCTCAAAGAGGGAATGGGTTGTGTGTGGAGGTGATGAGCTGTTTTCTCCTAGGGGTGCTCAAACATTCAACTTTGGGAGTCTTGGGGATTGTTGCAGAAGAGTCAACCTTCAAGAGTCAAGCAACTGTGAGCCATGGGTTGAAGAGAATTCAATAGGGAAGGGTGGGGAACTGTGGATGGGGGAGACTCTGTCCTGCCTAAAGGAGCAAATACCTCTCAGCTCCAGCCAAGCGTTACCCTAAGTTAACAGAAGATTTTAATAAAATTAAAATTTTAAATGTGAAGTTTCTTGGTTTTTAAAACATTTTTTTTTAATGGACCAGACAAAATTTATCTGCTGGCTGGATTTCTCCTCTGGTCCATCACTTTGCAACCGCTGTTTCAGACAGAAGAAAAATTGCGTATAGAATGTCACAGTGTCTGGACTAGATGCCCTTTCAGAACTCTTCTACCCTTGGCTCTCTGATTTCCTGAGCTATATATATGTGAGGGATTATTCATCGTGGCAGTATATCACTAGAATGTGACTCAGCATATAAGAACAGAGGATAGAACAAAGGAAGAATTAGGGTTTGATGAAGGAAAAAGGGCCTCTGGAATTAGTCTGCTATATACAGCTGATTATGACAATAAATAATAATTGCTGGTAATAATAGAGAGTGAGAAAATTACACAGCAAGTCTTAAGAGGAGAGAAAAAGTCAGGAAATATTTAAAGTGGCAATGGAGCGACAGATATATAGACGGAGGAGAGAGAGGGAGAGAGAGAGAGAAGAAAGAAAGCAGTTTTGGACTCAAACTTCATGTACAAAATGAGAAACTAAGAGTTTCAAGTCTCTACCCTCAGCCCAGTGTCTTGGAGACATAGGCTCTTGTGCAGGCTGCACCATTCACTAAAAAGGCACAGTGTTTTGGCTTAGCAATAAAAATCAATGCTATGGATTTTTGGTTCTGTCATGAAGCTGAGAAAGCCTAAAAGGAGCAGGAGTTGTTATACTTCCCAATCCAACATGATGTTACTGTATCTTTTTATCCATTATTGGGTAGGACTAAGTGCAAAGCTAAGGAGAAATGATGGCTTTTCTTCACCGGTCCCCTGTGACTCAAAAGACAGAATTCCTTCACTGATCTGACCATCCTTTGTGAAGAGCATCAAGACAGAATTTTTCAAGTGAGGTCAGACTCTCCACTGAAGACTCTATCTAGTATGAGGTCTTGATGATTCCATCTTTTTTTTTAATATTTTATTTATTTATTTTTAGAGAGGGAAGGGAGGGAGAAAGAGAGAAAGAGAGAGAGAAACATTAATGTGCGGTTGCTGGGGGCCGTGGCCTGCAACCCAGGCATGTGCCCTGACTGGGAATCGAACCTGTGACACTTGATGATTCCATCTTGATGTGGCCCACGGCTATGTATAGCAACCTGGTCTATTTCTTGAAGGCACTATTTGAGCAGTAGTTCAAGACTCTTGTAATTCAATTGAATTAATTCATTTACTGACACTTCACTGGGTATCAGTTGTTGGGGCAATTAGGAATGAAGGCCAGATTCTGTCTTTAGATATTTACTGATGGCTTCTTGAGGGAGAACATTTTATTCTCCATATGATATTCAGCTGTAATCTTTAGGGGGTTTTTAATTTGACTGTTATTATTTTAAAATGTATGATTATTGGTTTTAGAGAGAGAGATGGAGGGAGGGGGAGAAGGAGAGAGAGAGAGAGAGAGAGAGAGAGAGAGAGAGAGAGAGAGAGAGAGAGAGAGAGAGAGATTGAGATCAATGTGAGAGAGAAACATTGATTGGTTGCCTCCCATATGTGCCCTGACAGGGGATCTAACCCACAACCTAGGTATGTGCCTTGACTGGGAGAACGTTCCAACCAACTGAGCCACACCAGCTAGGGTGGGTTTTTAACTTTAGAGGGGTTTCTTGCACCAAGACTTTGATAACTTGATGATAGCTAGGTGCCTGTATCTGAGGAAAACAAACATACCCTTATACCATCACATTTTGCAATTAAGAACATAAAGGTGAGGCTTATGTTTATTTACAGGAGAAAAAGGGAAATTTCTCCATAATTAGAGTTCATGTTATATAAACTACTTAATTAATTTCAGACCTCCTAAGGGTGAGTGCCTATAAATCGTCTGGATTATTCAAATTTTATCATATCACTATTTCAAATTTTCCTGCTAGATAAGGTCTGACTGTGGCTATTGAATACTACTATGAACTGAATCTTATTTCTCCCAACTCCTATGCTAGAACCCTAATCCTCAATGTGATTGTATTTGGAATAAGAAAGTAATTAAGGCTAAATGATGTCTTAAGATTGGGCCCCAATCTGATAACATTGGTGTCCTTATAAGAGGTGACACCAGGTATATCACTCTCTTTCTCTCTACTTTGCGAGGGCACAGCAAGGAGGCCATCTACAAGCCAGGGGAGCGCTCCCACCAGAATGCACCCTGGCATTCTGATCTTGGGTTTCAGCCCCCAGAACTGATAAAATAAATTTTTTGTTGTTTAAACCACCCAGTCTATGGCATGTTATTATGGCAGTCCCAGCAGACTAATACAGATACAAAACCTGAGGTGAAGAGAACTTTCAAGTATTAATAAGAGTGGTGAGCACTTGGCCTGTGTAAATAGAACCCAAATTCTGTACTGGAAAAACAAGAATGAGTAATCTTAAATTTCACTTTGATGCCAGTGGCACTGCTGTTTAAAGTGAAATCCCTTGAAGACATACTTACCTTTAGCAAAGTCAGGTTCAACAAGTATTATGAGAGAATCCTCCTTCATTTAGCTCACTGTCTCAGAATGATGTAGTCTCTATTGGTAGAGAAAAAAAATAGTATGGGCAAATTAATAGCCTAATCAAACAAGTACTATGTAAGAGCAGTCTTTTGTTATTTTTTAGGGCTTTAGACTGTTTTTTTTTATGAGGAATTGATGTGATTGTTGGAATGGATTCCATTTTTTTCCCCTTAAAAAGTGAACATTTATTGTGATTCTATTCTGTATTCACCACTGGGGTAAATCTAGTTTTGAAAAATGCAAGAAAATAAAAGACACGGTCATGTCCTCAAGTTCTGCGCAGGAGGCAAGGCTGACATACAGGAAGCAGCACCAGGAGAGCACGTGCATCAGCTGCCACAGTGTGGGGGGCAGTCTCCAGGTCATTTACGAAAACATGCTTCAAGACCATTTCGTTAGCAGTTAGTCCAAATTGTAAGATGATGGGTAGGTGATAAAATAGAAATTCTGTAATTTAGATTTTCTCGATTCAGATTGGTCTTCTTGGCTAGAGAGATCTTATGATATTAAGAAAAAAATTTATGTAATACCTCTGCTATATTAAAGGTATTTTACTCATGTCTATATGGCCTAAGCATATATTTTATTTTAAATAGTAAATATCTTACTTAAAAAATGGAACCACATTGTAACAGCAGATGTTTTGGAGGCAAGGAAACTTCTGTGGGATTTCCACTATAGCAGCCAGTACTCTCTTGTCTGTCTGTCTTTATCCATCTCTTCTGTCTGTCTGTGTCTCTCTCACTCTGTACACACACACACACACCACACATATTGATATTGTGTGCTTGCAGTGTTTATCTGTCATATATAATATATATATGTATATGTAATATATGCATATGTAATATATATGATAATTTTTGGCTCATTTCCTGTACAGCAGAGTCCTCTATAGACATAAACTCAACACCTTGCGTTTCAGTTCCAGAACAGCTTATTAAACTATCAGCACATGAGAAATAGGAGAAGACTGCAGATGTTGGAGAACAGAAAAGATTAGACTTCCCTATACGATAATGGATTTTCTTCCAGTAACTTATGAGTCAACCTAATAATGCTTTGGAATGTAAGTTTTAGTTACTCTTGAGGTATAGACCAAACCCTGAACAAGGCTTGTAAAACCCTACGTAGCCTGGCCCTAACCAACTGTACTATGCTCCCCTTAGTCAAGCCCTCATCATGCTGTTTTCTTCCAGTCTCTTAGATATGTGGCTTTGGCTAATTCCAGTCCAGGGCCTGCCCAGGTCATCCCTTCCGCTCCCTCTGCACGTGTGGCTCCCAACAACAGTCAGCTCTCAGCACACTTCCGCAGGAAGCCTTCTAGGACTTCTCTTTCCTCTCTCATAGCTATGCATGTTTCTTCTTTTTAGCACTTGGACACAGTATAATTTTACATTTCTGAGCAATTATGTAATGTTTAATTACCATCTATTCTCCAGTTGGATTGTAAATGGCAACAGTGCATGAGCTGCATCTCTTTTGCTTATTATTGAATCCCTATCCTCCAGTAACAGAAATAATGGTTGAGAAGAAGTAAGGAGGAAAGAAAGGGAAATTATGGAATGGTTGGAGTAGCATATGCTTCATGTGGGGCTTGAAAGTTCTGAGGGCTTCATTTTCAGAAGACAGAAGGAGCAGATGTGACTAGAGAGGTGCATGAGTTGTTGCCCTTCTAAGTTCTTCAGCTAAATAGCTAATGAGATAATCCTCCCATCCTTTGGGCCTCACTCCCCTCTCAGCTCCTTTAGTCAGGGATTGTTGGTTGTGGCAAAAGGAAATCTGCTTAAGCTGGCTCAATAAAAGTGGGAAATTTTACTGTAATGATAAAATAGCCAATTTCATGGATACAAGAGCTCAATTGCAGCTAGAGCTCATGGGAACTGGGTTCCAGAAGTGACTGGGGAACCAAAGCTTCACTCTCAAGTCTCAGGGGTGCCGTGATTGGATTCATCTTTCCTTCACTCTGACTCTTCCTGGGCCCTTCTTTTGGCAAATTTCCTCTGTTTGCAAGGGCTCAACACAATTACAAACCTTCAAATATATATTATAAATCAGTACAAATTCTTTCTATGAAACTGATTACAGATCTGCATTTTGAAAATTTTTATTAAATTTATTGGGGTGACATTGGTTGGTAGAATCATATAGATTTCAAGTGCACATTTCTATAATACTAGATCTGTATATTGCATTGTGTGCCCAACACCAAAGTCAAACCATTTTCTGTCACCATATATTAGTCCCCCATCCCCTTTGCTCTGGTAACCACCCACTGCTGTCTGTGTCTATGAGTTCAGTTTCATAGCCCACATATGAGCGAAATCATATGGGTCATAGCTTTTTTTGACTGACTTCTTTCGCTCAGCATAATATTCCCCAGGTCTATCCAGGTTCTTGATTAAAATTCTCTAGAGAAAACATGTGAGTCAACTGGCCAGATACACTATTTAAAAAAAAATTTAGATTTTTAATTTTAGTGACAATCTTTTAATCTTTTTATATGTACATTAAAACAAATACCATAGGTCCTTCTGAATAATAAATTTTAATGTCTGGAATTCCCTAACATCATGGTTCTTCCTCAGTTCCCCATGTTCCACCATTGCCTTTAACTCTCATCTGCAATTCCAGGGAAAATACTACTCTTCCATAATTAAAGGAGGACAGAACCTACCTATTTCCCAACATTTTCTTCTTGTTCTTGCTATTAAGAGTTTGGTCTGGGTCCCCAGCAACAGTAATAGCAGCATCTAGCTTGGTAGAAATGTAGACTCTCAGGCCGTACCCTATGGCTGCCGAGTTGGAGCCCGCATTTAAAGGGGTCCTCAGTAATTTGCAGGCACATTAGAGTCTGGGAAGGACTGGGCCATAGTGTACTGCAGACCTGACTCACAGTCCACACCACCAGAGGCCAGACACTATTGGGTGTGTTGTCCACTGCATGTTCAGATGAAGTCTAGCCCATAAGATAGAAACATGGCTTCCCAGGTCTGCTGTGCTTTAGATGTTTTTCATAATGACAGTTTTAAGACAAGTCAGAGGTAGTAGTTCAAAATAGTGTCTATTATACAGTTGCATTGGGTCCATGTCTTTGCTGCATCACACCCCTTTGAAGAGACCACCAAGGCTGACAATAAAGCTCTCAAATGCTCCATTCTCTAATTTCCAGCAGTGAGTACAGGGTGGTCAAAAGAACAGAAATTGGTGCTCAGTAGCCAAGGTGATCCCACCCATATGGCCACAGTTTATGGAACAGGGAAGGTCACCTGACTCAAGTTGGGCTTTTGAGACCCTTCTGCAGGAATTTGAAATTGCAACTAGGAAAGACTGTCTGCTCTAAGGGGCTGAACTCACAGTGTATACGACTGGGAGCTGTCCTTGGCTGTATCCACCACGTGGGCTGGGTTGTGAAGGAAACAATCCTTCAGGGGTAGAGAAATAGGACATTGCTGTGTAGGGAGAAGCAGAGGTGAGAGATGAAGAAACACTGCCTGGGTTTCTGATAGCTTCCTGGGAGTTGTGCTCCCTGGGTTTGGCTGCACAGCTGCTAGTGGGTTCTGTGAGAATCTCCTCAGTCCATACAGAAAGTCCTTTCATAAAAATGTTCCGTTCATTTGAATTGGTTTCTCATACTTGCATCCAAATATCTTAACTAGTATAAAAATCAGGATGATCAGGAATAACATGTGCAAAACCAGACTTTTAGAAAAAAATGTGGTGTCATCTGAAACATTGTGGGGGACAGTGGAGCCTTCCCCATCCTGGGATGAGAAGCTGACATTCACTCCTTGGTAAGTGCTGACAAAGCAATTGGTGGTGCACTACCTGTTGCCACCTGGGACTCAGACCACGTGCCCACAGAGATGGAGGAGTCTTAAATATCAGGAATTAGAGCACAGGTTGCTCCTTGCAGTCTCTGGTAGAGAGCAAAAGAATAGAAGCAAATTCTTGTCCAGATGTCCCACATGAGAAAATAGAGAATCCACAGAGTTGATATTGCCAGCTAAAAAAATTAATCATTAGATTGGTGAGAACTTGGAGGAACTGAGACATCTCCAACAGATTCTATTCTCCCCACCCAAACCGTAACAAATCCTCTTATCATAGGCACACAGCCAGGAGCCGATTTATGAAGAGCCTTGTGGACTTTGAATTCCCACACGGAACTTTCAATTCCTATGTGGAAACTTTTGATTTATAACCTGGAGAAACAAGAAAAAGAAGCAGTTCTTGAGATAGGCTCCTAACGGTTATTCAAAGCCTCTTCGTAACTGTGTAACATAGTAACAAGACATTACTGACATCAGTTACCAGTATAAAAAGTCATAATAAGTAAAAATGTCTTAACTTTCCTGAGAAAATCACCTTTCATCTTTTATAAATGTTATATTTTATTTGAATGTGGTTTTTGTAATAATGCATAGAGAATCATTCTAACAATGGGTTGTCAGACTGGTAAAACCTGGGGTCTCTGATTTACGACTCTACTAAGGATGTGGTCAGTGAATACATTATAATTGTTATGAAAATGGTTTCAGAAGCAAGGAATAGGCAGGAGCCTTGTGTTAGTGAAGCTGCCTACGCCATCCTCTGTTAGAAAAAGATCATCCTGGGTTTTTTGAAAGCTAAGACACTGAAGTGAAGGGTGATTTTATTTTCTGACACTGTAAGGAGGCAGGAGAAGCAAAGAAGTCAGAGAAATATTCACAGTACCAGCTGGTAGCACTAAGAATGTAATTTAATACCATTGTTCTGAAAAAGATGATATAAGACAAGTGAAATAATAATTTTTGTAGTTTGTGTGCTTCCTATATGCCAAGAGGGATTCTAATGACATCTCTGTAAGGTTGGGGGGTGTTAGGTGAATGACACTGGGTAACCTTCCATCCTCTTCCCCTACCCTCTTCTATGTTGCTGCTCCAGCATAATATGCTCTTCACAGAGCCCTTCTGAGCATGAAATGGATGGGACAGTGCTCTGAAAAGTCAAAGGCACTCTGCAAATGTAAGAGCCCATCCGTTTTTCTTTCTTTGCATTTGAGCGGCGCAGTGAAAAGAAAGTGAAGCAGCAGCCTCGGTCAGAGGCATCACATGGGTGAGGGAGATAGACAATGAATGTATTAAGTAAATTATAGCTTATTTCAGGAGGTGATAATTCCTCTGGAGAAAAATAAGATGGGGCAAGAACAACAGGGAGTTTGAAATTTTACATAACAAACTTCAGTCCAAATGCCACTTCCTTGGGAATCGCTTCCCTAAATTTCTATCCTGCTGTGGAGATGATTGCTTACATACATGAAAGTTACAATGACAATCAAATGATTTTGAGTACATGGTAGCCTATAAAATTCTTGAAGGCAGGATGTATGTGCATGTGTGTGTGTGTAACTTTCAGCCCATGGTCTATAAAGCAAGCACCTTCCACAGTAAAAAATGACAACCTGACAACGTGCAGGTGGCCTCCACCTGTTCCACCCTGGTCCCATCTTTATCTAAGGGGTTTCTTCCTGACCTTGTTCCTTTTCTTTTTCTTGCCTGGACATTTTGAGATTCATAAAAAAAATGCTTGTGCATCAGATGCTAAGAATAATTGCCACAATTTCTCAGCCATAGAGAGCTGGCAAAGGTCATGCCAACCTGCAGACTGTGCCAGTTGCTTCTCTGGGCAGTGCACTTGTCCTACTTATTTTTCCCTAGGGTTTCTCTTGTGTTAAAGATGAAAGGCAGAAACTTGATGAAGCGCCTGACTCCAGGAGGGCAAACTGGCTACAATGGGCCTTGTCTTTCCCTAGGTAAATAGGTTCCCATTATACCACCCCTGGGTAAAGCGTGGAGGGGGCAGCTATGTATCTACAAAACGTCTTTCTCCCAGGTCACAGCTGGTGAGAGCGGCAGAGCCTATGATTCTTGTCATTATTCCAAATGAGGAAATCGGACCCTGGAATGCAGACGTCTCCTTGTGTGACAAATCAGAACCAGAATTCAGACTCCCTCAAACATTGTTAGGGAGGGCACAACAGGGCAAATGCTTTTAGCAAGGGGGAGAGAAGATAAACCTCTTCTATTCCCATATGAAGGGTGCCATTTACCATTTACCATTGCCATTCCATAAGGAATCCCAATATCCACAATAACTTCTTCTAGGGGACCCAGGTCAGCCATTGACAGGACATAACAGTGTTGGGGGCAGAACACATTACTAGAGTCTTCGGCTGAACACAAGTCCAAGATAGAGAATATTCCTATTCTCCCCATCTTCCCTGTGCTCACATGGCCTGCGGGGGGAGGGTGGCATATAGTAACCACAGGTAGGAATTCTGGGAAAGAGAAGTAGGAAGAAGGGCTAATCAGCAAATTAAAATCCCTCCGGTTTCACGTCTCCAGATGGCTAAGTCAGGTCTATCCTCAGATATTTTTTTGAGGGAGGGTGGGTATAATAAACAGCTGTGGAAGTGGAAGCTTAGCGAGATTAAGAACTTACTCGGAAAACTAATAGCTAGTGTAGGGTGGTGGTGAGGATGGAGAAGGGAATGGGGACGAGGACCCAGGGGACTGGCTACTCATACAGTGCTGTCTTTCTACACCTTCAGCCTGAGATTACAATCGGTGGAAGAGCAGAAGGTCATGAGCAATGAAAGAACAATGAACAAGGAGGGAAAGAGAGTGTCCAGAGAAAGATGAAGTGGGTTTCAGGTGAGGAAACTGATCAGGTTTACTTGGTCCACACCCATGCCAATGCTGCCAGATCACATTTTCTTTTACACTTGTCATGTGGACAATGGCTTAGTTTAACACTGACCTTGTTGCCTGGGCGTTTCCAGACATACCAAAAATTCTCCCTCTGCAGCCTCACATCAGAATTCTGGCACAGCTTCCCATAACTGATTAACAGAAATTCCCAGCATCATCATGGTCACATTGAATTATTAAATAGTTCCTTTTTGTACGATTGTTTCTTCTCCCAGACTCTGAACTCCTTGCTGATCTTTGAACACACTAAGGGGTGTTCTCGCCTCGGGACCTTTGCACTTGCTGTGCCCCCTACTAAAATGCTATTCCTCTAGAAATTGTCTAATTTATCCCTTGATTCTTTCAGAGCATTGTTCAAATGTCACTTTTTAAAATTTTCACCCAAGGACTTTTTTTTTTCTTTTAGAGAGAAAGGAAGGGAGAGAGGAAGAGAGAGAGAGAAACACTGATTTGACAGGGAAGCGTCCATTGGTTGCATCCTGTACACTCTTGGACCAGGGATTGTATGCACCCGGATTGGAAATTGAATTTGCAACCTAGGTCTGTGCCCTGATTAGAAATTCAACTTGCTACCTTTTGGTACAAAAGGATGCTCCAACCAACAGAGCCACATCAGCCAGGGCAATACCACCTTCTGATGAGGTTTTTATGATCACCCTATTTAAAATGGCAAACAACCTCCCCAATAGCCCTTACTGCTATATTTTCATGCATTGCTCTGATTACCATCTGACAAAATGCTTCCTTTCTGTGTTTTACCTTCCATTGTCCCACAATTATGTAACTTCATGAGCGTAGGGCTCTCTGCTGTGTCCTCAGTGCCTAAAACAGCAAAGCATATAGGAAGTACCCAGTGAATATTCAATACTTGTGGACTACGTGACAAGTAGTCCCAAGTGCATGCACTCCTTTATGTGGGACACACTGGCCCCTACCTAACACAGGCTCAGAGTCTATGGCATGAAAGGAGACCAATGTCGTTTCTTCCAAGGGTTCTATTTAAAAGCCTCTTGATCATTTCCTACTTTCTCCCGCAGCTTCATGACTTCCCAGTCTCTTTGGTCAGTTATGTCTAAATAGCTTGAACTTTCAGGATGAGTTCCTTTATCCTAAACGTAACTGAACAGGCTATTTCAATATGTCAAAATGGGTGATGTTCTTTTTGGTTAGGCCTTTGTTAATTGCTGTGTGCTTCACTCTGTCATCAGAGAATGTCTCTTGAATGGTTAATGAATTTGAATGATAGTTTGGTTGGGAATTAAAATTAAAATTCAAAATCATTTTGTCTGATCTTTATAGATGTTTTTTCCCTTTGACTCCTGGTATTCAATACAGTAGATGAAAATCTGGTGGCAGTTTGTTTCTTGTCCCCTTTTGGATCACTTGTTTTTTTTGTTTGTTTTTCCTCTTCCATTAATGTGTAGGATACTCGTCCGACCTTTGAGTCTAGAAATGTGTCTTATTTGCAATGTTGTTATCAAGACCTTCATGAGCTCTTTGGATCTGAGGGCTTAAATTTTTTTTTAAGTTCAAGGAAATTTTTTCTTATTATTTCTTTAATTTTATTATCCTCTTTATATATGCTCCCTGAGCTTTTTATTAAATGGATAATTATATTTTGTGTCTGTTACCTTTTTTCTTGATTCTTGTCTTCCCAGCTGGTATTTGTGCTGTATATTGTGGGTGTGTATATATATATATATATATATATATATATATATATATATATATATAACAGTTTTATAATTTACAGTTTCAATATAGGTATGCAACAAAAATAACTACTTTATTTTAAGTGAACTCAATATTTATTCCACTGAAGGCAGAAGGAAAAAAGAATCCTTCCCATCCTAGGCAACTCAGTCACTTTCAGTTTTAAACATGGCCCATTCAGGACTTAAATTCAGTCAAAATTCTCTCTTCTTTATTTCCTTCTTTTCTCTGGGAGTGATATGAATGCCAAGAGGTTTTATGTATCATAATGGCTTTGGGAGTAGGACATTTAGTATAACTAATTTCCTCTGTTCCCACTTTCCTCTGTGCAATGGTAGCTGGTCCTTTCTGGTTCTGACTGGCATATGTTTCTATCTGCCACTCTCCATGGCCATCCATGGCTCCTCTCTTAAGAGACATACACGGTCTGTCCAGAAAAAGTCCCATCATTGTTAACATAATGAGAATGGTTTATGCAACATCATGTAACCTGGCAGCCAAAGAGAGTGGGCTGGAGTGCGCATGTGTGAATGGTGACAATTTCACTGTACTCGTCAGTCGGGGAGAGGGGGGTGGGCAGTAGGCGCCATTGAGTGAGCATGTGTGACCATCGCATTCAAAATGACTGAGCCAGTAGAGCAACCAATCTGCATCAAATTTTGCATTAAGCTTGAACATTCCTCCGTGGAAACTATTTGGATGATTCAGAAGGCTTTCAGGGACAATGCAATGAGTGACTGGCAGCTTCATCATGACAATGCTTCTGCTCATGTATCGCATCTCATAAAGAGTTTTTTGGCAAAACATCAAGTCACCCAGGTGACTCAGCTCTGCTATAGCCCAGATTTGTGATTCTGTGCCTTCTGCCTTTTCCCAAAACTAAAATCACCTTTGAAAGGGAAGAGATTTCAGCCTGTCAGTGAGATATAGGAAAAAACAACACAGCAGCTGATGGCTGTGTGAAGTTACTCTCGGTCCCTCTGCATCTATCACCTCATGCTGGTAAGTTGCTATGCTGCCTCGTTGGATGCAGAGAACCCCTAGAAGGTTTGCCACTGCCCTAGAGAGTGAGGCACTTATATCCTCTCCTTCAGATATAAAAAATGAGATGGGAGCTTATATGACCTCCTGACCTCTCTGGGGCTCACTGGGGCTTGGGAGGTGTTGGAGGCACTGACACCTTGGTAACAACGATCACAATCTAATCAGGATACCCTCTGATTTTTTTCCTCTCCTGCCTGCTGATAATATTTTTTTTTCTTTTCCAACAAGAAAAGAACTCTTTATCATAGTGTGAATTTTAGGTTCATGGTATAAACTCCCTACTTCCTGTCTTCTAGGATTGCCCTTTATATTAAAAGATCCATTTGAGGACTTTTCAAGGAAAATCTTTTGTTTTTCAACATAGTCTGTCACAACTAAATGCTATACTGTCAACACTTTTATTCTTTTAATGCATTAAAAATTCTGCTTAGAAGTTCAATTGGTTTTTCAGTCCAGGGTGCATCAGGCTTGCTCCTGAAGGGAAGGTGCATGACAAGTAATCCTTGCTTCCTGAGTCATGGCAGAAAACAGGGGCTGTAAGGAACACAGGCTGTTGGGTTGGGGGAAGTGGCGGTGGTGGTGGGAAGCCAGTGCTCAACATCCTAAAATATTACTTGACTGAAATTAAGGTCTCATCTTTGGAAATACGAGTTAGATTTTCAGATGCCTATGATTATTTTGTACACATTGTCAACCCCTGCTTTATGACATCATCATGATTCCCAAGGTGTCTGGCGGAGGCTGCTGACTGCATATTTTAGGAGGTTTGACAAATGTAATCCTATGTACACATTTCACTGTCTTGTGCTCCTTCCGTGGCCCTCATCAATTAGTTTCATTTTCTGTGACCTCCCATCACTGCTAGCCCTGACTGGGTGGATTGCTTCCTGTAGCAGCTGCTGCTATATAGGATTTCTGCTACTATATCTGAGTTGCTCTCTCTTCAATTCTCTTCAATGACCAGACTATCTGTGATCCTGTTCACTTACCTGTTCACTAGCAAAACCATCCAAACATTGTCAGATTAGGTCTGCAGGTTAAGACCTGCTCTACCTTTGCCTCATTTAAAACTGTACTTGGGTTGATCTTCGGGACCCATGCTTTAATTTAGGTATGCAATGATTTAGGCAAGACCCTGGAAAGGAAAAATCTATGACCATGTTCTGCCTACCACTGAGCCCCAGGCTGAACTTTCTGATTTTATAGCTGAAGAGCAAAGGAGTAAAGGAGGCCCTGAGGAAAGCTCTTAATAAACCAAGTTGTACTCATTATCTTCACAGCTCTGCAAAATGCTCATCAAAAGCCTCTTCTTTTGTATTAACATCTGGGCTGTCATTATCATTTGCAAGTGTGTGCAGCACATAAGCAGGGAACCAGGCTGGTGAAGCAGAGAATCTTCAGGTAAGGAACTTTCCCTGAAGCCTGCCTCCAGGGAAAGTCATAAAAAACAGAATGTCAACAAAGGAAATTCCACATCTTTTTCTTTTGGAAAAAAAATATATAATTTATCATGCTATTACAGTTGTCCATTCCCCACCCCTTTATTCCCCTCCACTCTGCACACTCCTCCCACCTGCATTCCCCACCTTTAGTTCATGTCAATGTGTCATAAGTTCTTTGGCTTCTACATTTCCTACACTATTCTTAACCTCCCCCTGTCTATCTTCTACCTACCATTTATGCTACTTAATCTCTGCACCTTTTCCCCCTCTCTCCCCACCCACTCCCCCACTGATAACCCTCCATGTGATCTCCATTTCTGTGGTTCTGTTCCTGTTCTAGTTGTTTGATTAGTTTGTTTTTGGTTTTGTTTTAGGTTTGGTTGTTAATTACTGTGCGTTTGTTGTCATTTTACTGTTCATATTTTTGATCATCTTCTTTTTCTTAGATAAGTCCCTTTAACATTTCATATAATAAGGGCTTGGTGATGATGAACCCCTTTAACTTGACTTTATCTGGAAGCACTTTATCTGCCTTTCCATTCTAAATGACAGCTTTGCTGGATAGAGTAATCTTGGATGTAGGTCCTTGCCTTTCATGACTTGGAATATTTCTTTCCAGCCCCTTCTTGCTTGCATGGTTTCTTTTGAGAAATCAGCTGACAGTCTTATGGGCATTCCTTTGTAGGTAACTGTCTCCCTTTCTCTTGCTGCTTTTAAGATTCTCTCCTTTTCTTTAACCTTGGGTAATTATGTAATTATGATGTGCCTTGGTGTGTTCCTCCTTGGGTACAACTTCTTTGGGACTTTCTGAGCTTCCTGGACTTCTTGGAAGTCTATTTCCTTTGTCAGATTGGGGAAGTTCTTCATTTGTTCAAATAAGCTTTCAATTTCTTGCTCTTCCTCTTCTCCTTCTGGTACCCATATGATTCAGATGTTGGAATATTTAAAGTTGTCCCAGAGGTTCCTAAGCCTCTCCTCATTTTTTTTTGAATTTTTATTTCTTCATTCTGTTCTTGTTGAATGTTTCTTTCCTCCTTCTGCTCCAAATTATTGATTTGAGTCCTGATTTCTTTCCAGTCACTGTTGGTTCCCTGTACATTTTCCTTTATTTCATTTAGCATAGCTTTCATTTTTTCCTCTAATTTGTGACCATACTTAACCAATTCTGTGAGCATCCTGATTACCAGTGTTTTGAACTGTGTATCTGATAGGTTGGCTATCTCTTTGTTGCTTAGTTGTATTTTTTTTTCTGGAGCTTTGATCTGTTCTTTCATTTGGGTCTTTTTTGTTTGTTTGTTTCAGCACACCTGTATGTAGTGAGAGGTGGAGCCTTAGGTGTTCACCAGGGCAGGGCAACCCAGGTCGCTGTATTGTGATGCTGTATGTGTGAAGGGTCTGAGAGGGATCAATGCTGCTTACTCCACTCTATGCCAGTGTTCAGTCACTTCCCCCTGCTTCCCACAAGCAAACTGGGCCCTTCTGGTTCTGATTCCTGAGTGGGTGGGCTTGTGTATGTTCTAGGACCCTGTGGGTCTCTCCAACGAGCTCTCCTGTGAGGCTGGGAGTTTCTCCTGCAGCCTCAACCCCCACAGGTGTTTTCAATCAGAGGTTTGAGGCTTTATTTCAGGTGCCGGAACCCTGGGCTGTGTGGTCTGTCTTGCTCCCCAATTGTTCCTCTCTGTTTATTTGTGCACGAATGTGGGACCACCCGCTCTGCCAACCGTCGCCTTGCCGAGAGTCCTCTCTGCCCCAGCTGCCCATTTCCTCCCCTCCTACCGGTCTGGGTGAGTGTTTCTTCTTTAACTCCTTGGTTGTCGGACTTCCATACAGTTCAATTTTCTGGCAGTTCTGGTTGTTTTTTGTTTTTAAATTTGTCGGTGTCCTTCTTTTGGTTGTGCAAGGAGGCACAGTTTGTTTACCTACACCTCCATCTTGGCTGGAAGTCAGGAAATTCCACATCTCAGTGGGGGGAAAATACTGATCAAGCTTTGAAATTAAATTATGTGACAGGGAAGGCTGACCTCAGCATCATTGTTACTATTGAGCTAGAAGAGAGAAAAATAAGGAGATGAGGAGATGACAGTTGCATAATGAAGCTATGAGAACTGCTACCATAAGAAAGAATGCTTTATCATCTCAGAGGATGTTTCCATATATAATTAGAAATGATTTCTAAGTTTATTTTTAAGTGAGAAGTTACATGTGACATACTTGGCATGGTGCCTGGTACCTGGTGGGCACTCAGGGATGCTGGCTCATTCTATGGCCACCACAGTTATTATCAGTGGGTTCTATACTCACTACAAGCCAAATGGGACATTCTACTGCTATCTTAAAGTAACAAGATGGTTTGTATTCTACAATGTTATGGAATGTGTAAAGATTCAGATAAGAACTAGGAAGAAAGGTTGAATTTGGGAAATGGTCCTGGGAATACCCTTCTGATAGGGAAAATCAGGGTACCTTACTGAAGAGTGGCTTTACTTTCTCTTTTGTTTTTCTTTCCTTTGTTTTCCTGCACAACTTGATGAGGTTGGTACTGGTACTGTTATTTGAATTTACAGATGAAGAAGTTGAAGCATAGTGAGAGTATGCATATTTTCCAAGATCACACAACTAGAAAATGATGTAGCCAGGATTTGAACCCTAGCAGCCTGATATCAGAATCCATACTCTTAACCAAAACTTTTAATGTCCTCTCCCTGGGAAACTCTGGGTGGTGGAAAGAGAGAAGGCTAAAATAGAAGCTATCTGCATTTAGGATTAAATTACTTTGGGGTATGAAAAATATCTAATGATCATGATATGTTCTAAGAGCCATGAGGTATACCAGCTGGGGTGTTCTGTCTCCACCAAGGAGTAGGTTAATGGCCTAACAAGCACATTTTCTACCTGAGGATAGGGCGACTTGGCAATATTTACCCAGTAGGAGCTTGAAATTGCTATGGATCAGTAACTGCCATGTGCCTGCCATTCTTACCTTTTCTAATGGGTGTTTTTACTTTGGTTATCCTGCCTGGCTCACCAGTGTATGTTGGGTACTGTAGGGCAGGCAGATAACTTGTCTTTTTAGTTCATAGTTCTCTGGACTAAGAGAGGAGCTGCGTCTGGATTGACAGAGACCAGAATATCCTAGACTTTGATCCCAATGATATAATTTGTTGAAGTTAGTGTGTATGGGTCTCAGGGTGGTGATGAGTATATTTTGCATGTGATTGAGGTGGTAGGGTATGAGTGTTTATGGACTGTAGGAAATATTGGATTATTGTTCAGAAAACTGTCACTTCACTCTTCTCCCACTGTGAATAGAATACTTATCTGCTTCAGGGTGATTAAATTTGACCATGGAACTTCCTTTGGCTGATGGACATCAGCAGACCTATATAAACAAAGACTTGAAATGTGCTTTGGTCATGGGACTTTGCCCACTTGTGCTGTTGCCACTGTTAGAAGATATCCTGAGTGTCTTGGTGACCCAAAGATGATGAGAGACACATGAAACAAATCAGGAACCAATCTCCAGCTTGGCCAAACTAGAAAAACCCAGTTCAGATGAGCCAAATCCTGACTTACCCATGGACCTGTGAAGGTGAGAATAAATTCTTATTGCTGTGTGTAACTGAATTTGTGGGTTTTTGTTAACACAGCAGCTAAGTAAATGTTCCATGGTGAAATACTTTCAGACATTGCTGCATAATACATACTTCATATCAGAGATTTACAATGTATATTATCATACTCAAGTTTCAGAAATTCTTTAGTCAGGACAATTGTTTAATGTCATTTAAACCAGTTTCCCATATGTCTTTGAGCACTGAACCCTTTTGTGGTTTGTTAAAAGTAAAAGAGTAGTAATAATTAAATGTTAGGTAACCTACTTTTTGACCTAATTTTCTTCTATTAAAAAGAAAAATTCCTCCTGGTTGAGGAAAACAAGACAAATTGATATCTGGATTATGAAATTTAAGAGCCTCTAATCTGTGGTTGAAACAGAAGAAATTTGGATGATAAAGGTATGGAACATCATGGATAACAGTACATAAAGAATTTTGAATCTTCTTCAGTGCATTGAATTGGAAAACTGAGGAGCTTAGAGAAGCAAGATGTAAACAGAAGATGATCTCAATAGGCAAAGAGGTGGGGATGTATGGTAGCAGGCAGACTTGAGATGGTGAGAGGCAGCCAGTGACAAATTCCTTGTGATGGGCAATTTGAAGCACAATGATATCCATTATTAGTTCTAATTTTTCTTCTCTGTGCACCTCTTAAGTTTTTTATTAATATATTTATTGTAAATATGTTACCCAAACAAACCCTGTGTTCATTTTGCTTTAAAGAATGAAGCAAAAGAAAAAAGGCCATGCTTTCTGATTGGCACAACATGGTACTGGGTGGGCTTAGTAATCATGGGAAATGGGTGCAGTGTGCATACTGCTCTAGTGGAAGCAGGATGTGGAGAGCCATGCGAATGCAATAGTGAGCCATTGAGGGTCTTCAGAAATTTTGGGACAGATTCTAGATATTATACTGAACCAGGGGTGAGGGTTGTGGCAGAGACTTGGCCCAAACATTTGTTTGCTCAAATATCCACTTGCTTCTGTGCATTTTCTAGATCCCCTGCCATGATGTTGAGGTCATGTGACTGGATTCTGGTCACTGGGATGTAGGTAAAAGTGAGGCAGACCCCTTCCAGGTCTGGTCCTTAGTGATATTTTACATGACCTTCACCTGCTCTTTTCTTGCACTCACAACTTGAAGGCCACTTGTTTCAAATGGCATAGCTGCAAGATGAAAGAGAACTACCTGACCACACTCAATTTTCTTTCTGTGATAAATAATTATATTAATTTTAGTTTATTATATTTCTTGGGGTGACATTGGTTAATAAGATTATATATGTTTCAAGTGTACAATTCTATAATACATTGTCTGTATATTGCATAGTGTATTTGAAACAGTAGATTTTTCATGGCTAAAATAAACTTATTGTGTAGTCACTGTGATTTAAGGTAATTTCTTAGCCCAGAGGACTCACCTCCTTACCCAATGAGCTTGTGTGTGTGTGTGTGTGTGTGTGTGTGTGTGCGCGCATGGTCATAAAAGAATGTCCTTTTGGGCAGTGAGGGCTGTGGCTTAGGCAGAGTCCATTAACAACCAAAGTGTGTAGGACAGACAGAATTTCTAGTCCATTTACCAAGTACCTACCTGTATGACCTTGGGCCCCTTTACCCTGTTTCCTCATCAGGACAAATGAGGAGTCCCGTGATCTCTTTCAATCCTCAGGGTTCTTGTGAAGATAAACAAAGAGAGTGCTTTCAAATGATGAAAGATACTCTGCAAGTATTAGGTCTCACTAAGTTGACCTTCCTACATTCTCTTTTCTTAAATGGAGGGAAGAGAGGAAAGAAATAGACTATCCCTAGCTGACTAAAAGGCATTTTTTAAGCTTGTCTCCTAGAAGCCCTTTTGTCTTGCCTTCCCTTTTCAAGCATGTACAAGTATCCTAGTGCCAGTGCTATGATGAGACATATGAGTGGCAAAAGAAAAATCAATAATATTCATATTCTATTTGCTTAAAATGTTGATGTCTTGTTCATCATATTTTTTTTGCATTGATTTTCATTTTTTAAGATTTTATTATTTTTAGAGAGGGAAGGGAGGGAGAAAGAGAGATAGAGAAACATCAATGTGTGGTTGTTGGGGGTCATGGCCTGCAACCCAGGCATGTACCCTGACTGGGAATCAAACCTGCAACACTTTGGTTCGCAGCCCGTGCTCAATCCACTGAGCTTCTCCAGCTAGGGTGTGATTTTCATTTTTAAATAATATTTTACTATTACTTATTGTGTTTACTAATGTCTTTGGTGCCACCTTAACTTCTGTACCTGAGGAGAGTGCCTCACTCACTGCACCCTAGTCCTGACTTACCTAGAAACAACCTGTGCTGTAGCAAAAGTCTCACTCATTGTCCCAGGAATAGTCCCTGGGCTCTCCTGCCCCTGTGAATTTGTTTACACTGGTCTCCTTTCCTGGAGAGTTTTGCCCATTATCCTAACTGTCACCTCCTCTGGGAAGCCATCCCTGATCTATCACAACTATAAGTAATTTTGCCTTACATTGAATCCCCATGGTACTGTACCTACATCTCACGTTAGGATTTAGTGCTTTTTATATGGTAGGATGTATAATTATCCTACTTATTAGGTTGCACATTCTTTGTAGACAAGCATTGTGGGGGGTTTTTGCCGGGGAGAGTTTGTTGTATTTTGTATCTTTTGCTCTTTGTTTAGAACTCTTAGCACAGTGATGAATCAATGAACTACGTGGTCTTACTTTCTCTCATTTCTCATAATTGTCAAAGAGAACAACTGTTCCATTCTTCTCCATCTTTCTTATTTCCTTTTCTAAATTGGGACATGTTGAAATTTAATGACTTAACAAAATACCAATGAGTTTGGGGTTAAAAAAATACTACAGTGTCAAAAATGCAGAGAGCTGGCAAAGGGTAGGCCAACAAGAAATTGCCAATATCTCCTCTGGGAGATATCCCAGGCTGTTGTTTCCCCTATAGTTTCATTTGCTTTTAAAGAGAAAAAAGGAAGAGACTTAATAAAACACATGACCCCCAGGGAGGGCAAACTTAGAAGACGCTATGTGTCTTGTTGAGGTCTTGGTAGAGTCCCCAGTGTGTTCTACTGGGTAATGTGGATCAAAGCCTTGTGTTTGCAAAGCACTTCTCAACTAGGGTATGGCCACACTGATGAGGGTGGTAATGGGCACAATTTCTGATGTTGACCTCAAGAGACTGTGCAGAATTGGGGTTCAGGGCTTTTAGACCCCACTCAGTGGGCATGTCTCAGGGCTTTGGGAGTTAGGACTCAGATCAGGTGAGAATCCACACGAGTAATAATGGCCTTCCCTCAGAGACCACTTTAGCCATTGACTGGGGACTTCAGAGCTTTTGTAACAACTATTAGAGTCTTCCCCACAAGGGAATTGTGTTGGGGCCGGGTGCTCATAGGAAGAGGCTGTTCTCCAACCTCCTTTATTCCAGTCTGCACCTGAGCAAAACTCAGAGTGAGGGATGCATCTTAGCTAGATCTACCAGGTCATGGAAACAGAAAGATTAAGGGAAGAAAGAGAAAATAGTGCTTGACAGATTTGTATTGAGAAAGATGCAGTGCAGGGACTGACATTCAGGCAGCTATGACACTGTTGTCCCCATGTTGATTCACTGAGGGGAGTGATTCACTGAGGAGGGGTAAGGGCACTGAGGCCCCAAGAGATTAAGTAACTTGCTTATCATCCTAACTGAGCAAGTATGGGAGGACAAGAACCACCCAGTCTTCCTGCTGCCCAGGGCAGTGTTCTCTTCCCCACACACTTAGGATGGCTCTCCCAGCAACAACAGAGAGCCATTAGAGACAAGGGGAAATTAGTGGACAAAGAGTGAAGAGGACTTTCCAGGTGAAGGTGAAGGGGAATTCAGGTGAGAAAACTGATCCAGTTCTCTTGACTTATGCTCAATTCAAATAACCGGATCCAATTTCTTTTATTTATCATTTTCCTCTATATGTCAGTCCAACACTGGAGTAGCTGCCAAAGTCCAATGCTTTAAAGATGATCGAATATCTTCTTTATCCTCATCCACTGCAGCTCTGCCAAAGGACTGCTGTCCTTTAGCACAAAAGTGTACATCAGCCTCCAGATATGAATAGACTGCAGTGGTGGTATTCATGCTTGTTTACTTAGAGGTAGACATTTCCTGAGTCCTGCTGGGCTGTTGCAGTAGCTTTGTGATGTATGAGAAACTCTGTTATAAGATAAATAGTGCTTCTGTGGGTATTTTTGTTCCTAATGACAGTTCCACCACTTACTAGTACAATGTTGGGCTTGTTACTTAAACTCTCAGTTTCCTCATCCATAAAATGGGGATAATAAAAGTTCCTATCTTATAAAGTGGTTGTGGGGATTGAATGAGTTAGTATGTAAACCACTTAAAATAGTTTCTTTCTATGTGTTTGTGTTAAGACAATATCGGTTCTTATAAAATTTATTTTTGGTAAACAGCTTTCTGTCTTTGGTAAATAAGGACATTGGTAGCTTGAGAATGGAATGGTCAAACCAAAGATAGCTGTGACCTTCATAAATGTTGATTTTTAAAATATTAATAAAAGTAAAAATAATCACTTGAACATTTGTACAGTGCCTTTCTCTTTGCAAGGTGCTTCATATCTCATTTCAAAACTTTATTCCACAAAAAGGCATTGGGCCTTTACTATGTGCTGAGATCCAGGGGCATGTACTCTGGCTAGGGAAGGCAAACTCAAGAGAGACTTCTTGTGTCAGGAGCTAGGTGGGACTCTCGGGATGGTCAAGAGAAGTGTTTGAGTGGAAGGGGTGGCCTTTAGAAAGCAGAGATGTGAGAGAACATGGGGGAATTAGAAACACCACAAATCATTTAGTATGGCTGGAGAGGGTGGGGTTTGGCTGTGGATGTGAGGAGTGAGAATAAGAAGGAGACGTGAGAAAGTAAGTAGGGAGGAGCTCAAGGAGGACATTCTCTGACACCCCAGGAGTCTCAATGATATCCTATCCTTGATGGGGTGCCATGGTGCAATTTTTAACAGGAGAGTGAGACATGACAAATTAAAGTCCTAGAAATATCAGTTTAGTTGCAATGAGGAACAAGAATTGGCAAGAACCAAGTCTGAAGGCAGATAGAACTGTTAGTTAAATGGCTGTCACTTTGGTCTAGGCAAGGGATGAAGAGGGTTAAAAGGGAGAAGCTGTGGTCATGGAGAAAAGGTGACAGAATCCTGAGATGGATATTCTCGTGGTAAGCAGGATCCACACATCACCCTCTAATGGAGCAATAGGAAAATTTTGGTTAAGATGAACTACTGCTATTTGTGACAACATGGATGGACCTTCAGAGTCTCATGCTAAGAGAAATAAGTCAGACAGAAAAAGTTAAAAACCATATGATTTCACTCATGTGGAATATAAAACTGAAAACAACAAAATGAACAAACATGACAAACAAAACCTCACAGACACAGACAACAGTGTGGTGGTTACTAGAGGGAAAGGAAGTTGAGGGTAGTGAAGAGTAAAGGTGGTCAAATATTGATACATAGTGATGGAAGATAATTTGGCTTTGGTGGTGGGCACACAATGCAATATACAGATCATGTATCATAGAATTGTACACTTGAAATATGTATAATCATATTAACCAATATCACCCCAATAAATTTAGTTTAAAAAGCGATTATCTAAATCACAGGGTCTTACACATTTAGTTAGTAATAAAGGTGGGAGAATATATACTCTTATTCTGAAAATGTCTACCCATATTAGTTTTCTTGACATACTAAGACAACTGCATGTCATAAAATTCCCTTGAGGGTAGGAGTTAAGACCAGTCATCTCTGAAGCCCCACACAGTATCTGGCATATTTTTTCCATAGTGTATGTTCAATAAAATGTAAACTAGAAATGCACTTAAGTCCTATTTGTAGCTTCCTAATTTTCATCTCATCCTAGCCCTCTCAGGCACCTCTGACTTCATGGCAGAGAAGAACCTCACTTTAGTGACTGAATTCCTCCTTATAGCATTTACTGACTATCCTCAACAGGCATTCCCTCTCTTCCTCCTGTTTCTATTTATCTACCTCATCACCTTGTTGGGGAACTTGGGCATGATTACCCTGATCCATGTAGATCGCCGGCTCCACACCCCAATGTACTTCCTCTTGAGTCACCTCTCCTTCATGGACATCTGCTACTCGTCTGTCACCGTCCCTCAGATGTTGGCCATGTTGCTGGAGCTTGGGGCAGTTTTATCCTACACACGCTGTGCAGCTCAGTTCTTCCTCTTCACCTTCTTTGGTTCCATTGACTGCTACCTCCTGGCCCTCATGGCCTATGACCGCTACGTGGCTGTGTGCCAACCCCTGCTGTATGTCACCATCATGACACAGAAGGCTCGTTTGGGTTTTGTGGCTGGGGCTTACATTGCTGGTTTCTTCAGTGCCTTGGTGCGAACAGTCTCAGCTTTCACTCTCACCTTCTGTGGAACCAATAAGATCGACTTTATTTTCTGTGACCTCCCTCCCCTTTTAAAGTTGACCTGTGGGGACAGCTATACCCAGGAAGTGGTCATTATTGTGTTTGCCATTTTTGTTATCCCTGCCTGCATGGTGGTGATCTTGGTGTCCTACCTGTTTATCATTGTGGCCATTATGAAGATCCCCTCAGCTGGAGGCAGGGCCAAGACCTTCTCTACCTGTACCTCCCACCTCACCACCGTGTCGCTGTTCTTTGGCACTCTCATCTTCATGTACCTGCGGGATAACTCTGGCCAGTCGTCAGAGGAGGATCGGGTGGTTTCTGTGTTCTACACAACAGTCATCCCCATGTTGAACCCTCTCATTTACAGCCTGAGGAACAAGGAAGTGAAGGAGGCCCTGAGGAAAATTCTGAAGAGGGCCAAGTTGTCCTAATTCTTGCCAACCTTGGACTATCCTGAGAATCACCTCCTCTACAAGCACCAGTATTCTGGACACATTATTTTCAGCACACTCAATGTTGAAATGAGTATGTCATGGTACAAGGTATAAAAAAGAACCACAAACTTTTGTTTTGGGGGGTAAGGGAAGAAAAGTAAGAGGCAGCCTGAGAAGAGAGATTGGGGTGAATGCTCTAACTCCCAGCGAAAATGAAGAAAGGATCTGAAATGAAAAGCTGTGTAATCTAGACAGCATATTTCACAGGCCTGTGACTATAAAACATGATTACATTTTTTTGCAAAACTTTTTGTGAAAGATTTCCACCATATAGAAATCTTGAAAATAATGTACAGTGAACCCCCTATGCCTCATACTGAGATCCTGTAATTGCTAATATTTTGTATATCTGCCTTATCACATGTATAATCAGTGTATTCATTTACCCATCCAACAATTCATCCATCAATACACTTTACTTTTTGATGTATTTCAGAGTGAGTTGCAGCCATCGGTGTTAGTACTCTTCCTCACTATATACTTCAGAATGGTATCATCAATTAGAATTCAATATTTAGATTACATTTATTTTTAATGATTAAAATGAAATAGTGGTTTGATGGTCCAGTTAATAAAGCTGATACTACTCAAAATATTCTTCAGACTCTTGTATTATTTCACGGGGATGCCTCACATGATTCGCTATAAAAAGCCCACAATGACATACCTGTCAATTGCTATCGGCATGGAAATATGTCTGTGTTTTCTTTTTTCCCACCTGTTCCATCTCCCACTTGTCACTTTGTTTGCCTGAGAATCCACTTGGTAATTGACATCACTCCCATTGCCCATAATAGTACCTGCAGTGTCTGTATCATAGATGTCAACACTCTGTATTCTTAAAGCCTTTGACCTTGGGGAAGCAGAGCATTGCTGTATTCCACGCAGAGGTGGGCAGGAGGGAATCCTGGCCTGTACATAGTTCCTGTGCTCTGCAAGGGCTAGGGCTCTCAGTCTGTGTCCAAAGTGTCTCAGAGACTGATGGTTCTTGATCTTTATTTCTCTAACTGTAGGTGACTCAATCACACCCAAGGCATTGGAAGGGAACAGGTCCCACCTCCTCATCACTTTCTGTTCTTTCTTCAACCCTTATTCCTGGAAACTAAACTCCTTTTCTTCCTGTCCCCTGTGTTACCAAAAAACAAGATACCAGGTATGTGAATGGTATAAACTCCCAAGGGAGGGAGAAATGGGAGTAACAATATTGGGTCTGTGTGAATAAGATAGTGTACAGAAGGGTTATTTGCTCTCTTGGAATCTTCCAAAGGTCAGGGAAAACACAATGAATTGAAGGGGACTGCTAGGAGAATGGGTTTCCAGGTCTAAGGAGACAATGTAAGGCCTTCTTCTAATTCAGTTTTAAGCAGACAGTTAAAGATTTCCACTTAAGAAGAAAGGGCTAACGAAAAGGCTGTAGGAACTAGTGGCCCTGAAGCCCCAATATTGTATGTGGAACTCTATTTACGTTGTACTATGTAGAGGGAGCTCAGGAAGACTTCAAAATGTGCTTTTCACTTACGTATGAAGAGGATACAGGGTTAAATGAGATAAATAGAGAGGTCACCTGGTTGTAAATAGGTGTTAGTGTTTCCTTACATCTTGCTATACCTTGTGTTGAAGTTATTCAAATAAAGCAAAGTGTGATTATTTTTGTTGAGTTATTTTAATTCTGAAAGTCCTGTTTAGAGAGAAAACATATAGCTGCTTGTAAATCATTGGGTATGGCTATAGTACCTGAAAGAAGAAGAAAAGTGCTTCTGGAGAGAACCTTGGATATCCAGCTCAGTAAAAGGATGGTAAGTATGATACTCTACCCACAGCTGCCTGGTCTCATGCCTGGCACTTGGCTGGACCCTTCCAAACACCCTTCTCAAGTGCCTGCCAACACATGGTTTTCTCTGAGAAGAACTCCCTACCATAAATCAGGTCCTTTAGGAGCTGTCACAGAAAGAACATGTTGGTATCATGACCTCTCTGGTGGCTTTGTGAGATCCTCTCACCCTCTTTTGTCCCTGACTTGAAATAGGGGTGGTGGGGACCAGGCTGCTTGGTGCAGAGGAGAAGAAAAGCCACAGCCCTTCCAGACCAGGGCAAGCTAACAGATACGACCTTACTTTGGTTGCAGAAAACATGAGCAATATGGTGTGAATTCCAGGGGGCCAAGAAGGGGCCTGACTCCATTTTAAACTCCCTTCCTTTTTTTTTAATGCTCTTACTTGAAATTTGCCTGCTTGACTTTTTTCTGGAGATTGTAGGATATGACAGAATGCATGCTGGGTGGTGACCGCCACTTACCAGCTATGCGTCCTTCATAAGGGAATTCCCCATCCTGTCCCTCAATTTCTCCATTTACAAAATGGGGGAGAAGATAGAATAAGAGAATTCTAAAAGTCCCTTTTGGTCTGACATTCTATGTACTCGGGCTTTACCTCCATTAAGGTGTAAATTTTTTGAGAAGAGATCCCACATTATGTATTGCCAGCCACTTTCTTCGGAAGGGGACTGTTTCAGAGTCCTCCCAAGCATAGGTCAGGATGGGGGGTGAGAACCTGAGAACTGAGTAACTGAGAAGTATAGGGATGGGGAAGATGCAATGACTAGGCACAAACTCTCCACACTTGACATTGGCTCTAACAGGTCAGGCATAAAGCTTAAAGAAGATACAAACAGCAATTGTCTTTCCAATGCCTTGTTGATGGACACTAGATTTGCAGGAAGGGTGTAAACACGAACTGTTTAAATTCCAGTGACAGGTCTGCTTCCAGCTCTGTCACCTGTTGTTTCCCCAAGTTACTGTTTGGCCACCACCTCTGTGGGGTTTCCTGATGAACAATGAGGTGCAATGGGAATTTTTCTGATTCTTCTTACCTTAGTGTGGTAGAAATCTGTGCTTTTGTGTTTCTAGAACAGCATCCCTCTCTTCTGGGAAATGCCCTTTTCTTTACTGTAACCAAGTGGTTCACATAGGTACTTCCATCCCCTTGTTGGTTCCATCCTTCTGGTGTTCACTGATTGGCCCTGAGGCAGGTAGGCACCTGACTAATATTGGGCCAATCTTGGAGCCCCATCCTTTGGCCATATGATATCTTTGACCTTTTTTGGGATTTTTTTTTTACCTTGGCACCAGATAGTTATTTTTTTATCTTTTTTGTGGTGAAAAAGCTAGAACATGCGAAGTGTAGACATGGCCTGTGGCCATATTTTCAACATTGTGAAAAATGTAGATTTAGAAAGAAAATAAAGCTAATAATCAGAGACAGTTAAGGACAATGGAAAAATTCCTGATGTCATGGTCCCAGGTGTCCCCAAGGTCTAGCTGCACCTTCTCCTGTCCTCCCCATGGTTCTGAGAATCTGAATTTTTCTGTGTGCTTAGCCATGCTGTGTGCTAAGCTTTGGTTACACGCAGCTAAGAAGTCCTCATTAAGAAACCCAGGAACTGTAAATCATTCCCCTTTTAGGATCTCATTGTCTATACTTGTAAAAAGTTGGACTGGATTCCTAAGTTCCTTCTGGTTCCATCATTCTGGGAAGTTCAAATCCAGAAACTCTGAGAAAAGTTATAAAAAAAGCAATGGAATAAACTTGTCTCAGGTCTGCATATCCTCGAGAAAATATGGGAACTAGGAAGGGGAGATATGCATTTTAAAGAATTATAATTGAATCAAGATGAATTCACTTAATTACCTGTTTATCTTTTATTTGGGAGTTCTGCTGTATTTTGGAGGAATAAGGAACTTCTGAGTAAAGCCAGTTAATCATTTTTGGCTTTAAAAAGTCATGGAATCAAATGAAATAATCCAACCAGTAACTGTCTTTCTGTCAATAGTTGGGAACCTCAGCCTGTTCACCTGTGCATTAGAAAGCCTGAGTCACTTGACTTCTGATATCCCCTTTAGTTCTAGCTTCTTATAGGAGCCTAGAAAAATTTTGGATTTCCAGAATATGTAAAACAAGGGCAGTTCACTGATGATGAACTGCTATATCAGGAATAGTCCTTCCAAAGCAAATTTATGAGGTTTAGCCTTGAAATGGCATGAAATACACCCAAGTACGGATTGGGAAATATAGCAGAAATGGATCCCAGGGTGACAGTTGAGGATTTATCTTTCTTACACAAAAATATGTAGTTCTTCCTAGTGCCTCCTCTAGACTGTAAGTCATGACTCTTTGGTTACAAGGAATAGATATCCACTTAAAGTAGTTCAAGAAAACAGCATTTTGGAAGAGGAGAGTGTTTTTTAAGAAGTATATTTTACTGATTGTGCTATAACAGTTGTCCCATTTTTTTCTCCCCTTTATTCCCTAATACCTTGTACCCCACCCTCCACCAGCATTCCCCGCCTTAGTTCATGTCCGTGGGTCATAAGTTCTTTGGCTTCTCCATTTACTATACTATTCTTAACCTCCCTCTGTCCATTTTATACTACCATTTATGTTTCTTATTCCCTGTACCTTTCCCTCCATCTCCCCTTCCCCTCCCTGCTGATAACCCTCTATTTGATCTCCATTTATGTGATTCTGTTCCTGTTCTAGTTGTTTGCTTTTTTTTTTTTCAGGTTCTTTTGTTGATAGTTGTGAGTTTGTTGTCATTTTACTGTTCGTATTTTTGATCTTCTTCTTTTTCTTAGATAAGTCCCTTTAACATTTCATATAATAAGGGCTTGGTGACGATGAGCTCCTTTAACTTGGCCTTATCTGGGAAGCATTTTATCTGCCCTTCCTTTCTAAATGATAGCTTTGCTGGATAGAGTAATGTTGGATGTAGGTACTAGCCTTTCATGCCTTTGAATACTTCTTCCTAGTCCCTTCTTGCCTGCAAAGTTTCTTTTGAGAAATCAGCTGATAGTCTTATGGGCATTCCTTTGTAGGTAACTGTCTCCTTTTCTCTTGCTGCTCTTAAGATTCTCCCCTTTTCTTTAACCTTGGCTAGTGTAATTATGATGTGCCTTGGCATGTGCTTCCTTGGATCCAATTTCTTTGGACTCTCTGAGCTTTCTGAACTTCCTGGAAGTCTATATCCTTCACCAGATTGAGGAAGTTCTCCTTCATTATTTGTTCAAATAAGTTTTCGATTTCTTGTCTCCTTCTGGTACCCATATGATTCAGATGTTGGAATATTTAAAGTTGTCCTGGAGGTTCCTAAGCCTCTCCTCAGTTTTTTGAATTCTTGTTTCTCATTCTCTTTTGGTCAAATGTTTATTTCTTCCTTCTGCTCCAAATCATTGATTTGAGTCCTGTTTTCCTTCCCTTCATGGTTGGTTCCCTGTATCTTTTTCTTTATTTCACTTTGGATAGCCTTCATTTTTTCCTCTATTTTGTGACCATACTCAGCCATTTCAGTGAGCATCCTGATTACCAGTGTTTTGAACTCTGCAACCAAACTTTAAACTCTAATAGGTTGGCTATCTCTTCATCGCTTAGTTCTATTTTTGGAGTTTTGATCTGTTCTTTCATTTGGGCCATATTTTTTTGTCTCAGTGCACCTGTTACATTGTAAGGGGCAGAACCTTAGGTATTTACTAGGGTGGGGCAACACACTTTGCTGCATTGTGGTGCCGTGTGGGCAGGAGGAGTCAGAGAGGGAACAATGCCGCTTGTTCAGTCCTCAGCTGGCTTTCAGTCACTTCCCTCACTGCCCACAAGCAAATTGATCTCTTCTGGTGCTGATTCCTGGGTGGGTGGGTTTGAGAACATTCTAGGACCCTGTGGGTCTCTCCAACTGACTCTCTTGTACAAGTTTCTCCTGCTGCTGCAACCCCCACAGATTTTTACAGCCACATGTTTTGAGGCTTTAGTTTCCAACACTGGAATCCTGGGTTGCACGGTCTGTCTTGCTCCCCAGTTGTTCCTCCATGTTTATCCGCATGCAAATGTAGGACCACCCAGTCTACCAGCCACAGCCTTGCCATGAGTCCGCCTCACCCTGGCTGCCCATTACTGCCCCTCCTACCAGTCTGAATGAATATTTCTTCTTTAACTCCTTGGTTGTCAGACTTCCATACAGTTTGATTTTCTGGTAGTTTTGGTTATTTTTTGTTTTTAAATTTGTCATTGTCTATTTGGTTGTGTGAGGAGACAAAGTGTATCTATCTATGCCTCCATCTTGGCCAAAAGTCCTAAGTTATTTGGAAGAGGAGAGTGTTAATGTTGGCAATCAACCCATTGACCTTTCTCCTCATCCAATCACACATGCTGAGATAGGTGAGACCATGTGGGGCCACAGGGGGTGCTGAGTCCAACTTCTCAGCATGGCTATAATACTTCTTAGAAGGAGCAAGGGCCTGGCCAAGTACCCCAAGAATTTTCTACCACAATCTCCTCTCTCTTCAACTTAGGTCCCATCTCTGAGCCCTATCCTCTTCTTTCTAAAAGGCTAGAAAGAAAATACAAATGTAGAGGAAAAACTTCTCAACTATTCCCAAACATGAAGTTCAGAGACATCCTCCTGAGGGTTTGCAATATAGTATAGGAGTTAAGAGTGTGCATTCTGAATTCAGATTGTTTGGGTTTAAACCCTAGCTCTGCCCTTTACTGTGGGACTATTGGTGATCCACTTCAATCCTCTGTGATACACTACACAGAGTGTTTAGTGTTTACTTCAACACTAAATTTTCTTGTCTGCTTAAAATTGTGATAATAATAGTACCTAACTCATAGGATTGTTGCATGGATTAAATGATCTATCTATCTATCTATCTATCTATCTATCTATCTATCTATCTATCTATATCTATTGATCATCTATCATCTATCTATCAATCATCTATCTATCTATTATCTTAGAAAGGGATATGGCATATAGTAAGCAGCTTAGATAGTTTTTGCTATTATTACCTTATTGGATTTCCATTTCACATTTTGGCTCAGCTCCCATCATGCCCCAAATCTCTAAATCAGCAAACCAAAGTTGGTCAGATCTACAGTTTTTAGGACCAAATCTTTAAATTTCTTTTACTTTAGTTTTCTAAGTCTCAACACTCACAATATGTGAAATCTTGATTTATACTTTATAAAGTTCATTCTGCTTTTCTGGGTCTGGCCTCATGATGACAATCTTAATAGTTATTTGAAAATGGTTTTAAACTCTACTGTAGCTTCCTGAAAGTAGGGTTCTGATGGCCTCAGCAGCTTATTTCACTTGGGGGAGTGGGATGAGGCAGGGTCAAGATTATTTATGAAGCAGAACTGCAGAGGCTCAGACATGGACCCGCTTAACAACTGAAGGAAAAGTCTCTTAAAAGGAAAGATGGACTCCTCTTCCATAGCTCCCCAGGGGGATCAATCTGGAAGGATGATGCTCTTTGCCTGGCCCCCTCCCAGCTCCCTTCCCAGTAGGAGTGATTGCTCTTGCAGCAGCCAGTCTGACAGAGACTAAAAAGAGCCAGATCCTGAGATGAGTCATCAGGAGATGCCTTTGCTTGGAATGATTGCTTCTTTGCTGTTTGGCGTTTGGTCAACTGCTGAGCTTTTTTGGAGCTGCACTGCCTAAGCAGCATCCTTATTTAGGAGCTCTAGTTCTGCAGCATGCTAACCTGCTTTCAATGAAAAAGAGCTATTGTGGTCAAATATTTTTGGTAAGTGGTGGGTTAATGAAAGTTGACAGGGTTTCTTAAATATAGGGCTTTATAGATCCTTTAAAATGATGACATGCAACATGATTTTCCATGTGGGGATATAGTATGCAGTGATTTCTGAACTTATGAGAACAGAAATCCTATTCTCTACCTAGGACACTTGGGGGAAACAAGACTTTGCAGGGTAGAAGCCTTTTGGCCATGGTTCTCAAACTTTGCTGCAAATTGCAATTACCTGGCATTTAAAAAAATACTTATATCTGGTTTCTACAATCAAATGTTATGATTTATTTGAAGGGGTACACACTGAACCTTAGGGTTTTCAAAGCTCCCCAGCTCAGATCATTCTGATCTGCACCAAAGTTGAGAACCACTGCCCTTGAGTCCTCTTGTCTTGTGTCATCCTCTGAGCAGGATTAGGCAACAGAGCACTGACCCAGTTTGAGTTATTGTTTTAGTAGCAAGTAGGTGCATAGCCTTCTCCGTATTTAGGTTTTTTATTTTTGTAATAGAGAACCCACCCTGGCTACCTTAGGTCTCCTGTGAGGAAGGAAGGTGCTGATGGGACTTTGAAGAAATCATGGTCTTTAAGAACACACCTTTAATATTTTAGTTTATAGCAATGCACAGAAGGTCAAGTAGGGTTGGAGTTCCTGAGAATGCTTCCCAAAGCCTTGTCTTTAGATATCATTTTTGGGGGACTAGCTGTGTCAGAACCACCTTGGATGATTGTTAATGTAAGGCCTTGTTCCACGACAGACACACTGCATCAGAATTTGTGGGGGTGGGATGATAATATTCACATTTTCAATACTTTCTTTAGGTGATTCTTACACACACTGAAGTTTGAGAGCCAGTACTCTGGAGGGGAGGTTGGTCTCCATTAACAATTGGCTCCATTTGCCTAGTAGAAGTCTGCTCATGACCTGCTCACACCTGCTTTTCTATCGTTTCATCTCACAACTCCTGTGCTTGCACTATTAAGCACATGTGCTTGTAGAGTCACAGTGTGTCTCAGTGACGAGGAGCAAACGTTTGCTAAAAAACCAAACCAAACCAAACCAAACACAGCTTCCTTTTCAAATCAGACCACAGGAGGATGGGTGCCATTGTGCAAAATCCTTGACAAAATTCCCAAATGAGATATAGCAAAACTTCAAAGAAATTCTTTTGTTTTTTCTTTTGGTATTAAGGCAGGGATGAGGAAAGAACAGAAATCAGCCCCATCAGATCCTGCTGAGCAAGGGCAGGACATGGGATGGAACTTGGGGAGTTTGAAATGAAAGAGAAATCTTCAACAATATTGGATGCCTTGTTAGGAAGTCACATGAAGATAAATTGCCTGTCCTTGGAGACTCACCTCAGGAACCAATTAGTGCATGATGTTGGTGCAGTTATTACAAAAGCAACATTAGCAAGGTCTAGTGCTGGATCAGAGGTTCAGCGAAAGAAGCTAGTTCTCTAGCCCTACTATCCCAGGCTGGCTCTGAAAAAAATCCCAGGGAACCTTAGTGCCAGGGATGTATTATTCTGGTAAGGGTGAAAGGAAAGAGAGAAACTCCATGAAGAGAGAATAGGACATATATGTTCTGGGAGTGACTCCATCTCAACTAGATAAAGCAATTGAAGTCCATAGAGGACAAGTGACTTGCCCAGGCACACATAGCTACTGTGGGTGAACTGGAACCCAGGTATCTTCTGGATCAGCAGGTTACCAGCAGAGGAAACACTAAACAAAGGAGGAAGGCGCTAACAAGGAGAATTCAGGTGAGGATGGTTGATGCCCAGCTCATGGCCTTCAGACTTTTTTTTCTTTGTTATCCCTAATGAGATAACTCAGTATTGACCTGATTGCTGTTGTATCAGATAATCAAACATGATCAAAGCTGTCCTTTACAGCCCATTTAGGACCCCGAGATCCATGAACTCAGATTCTCCCAAAACACTTAGACAACACCAGAGTTTTCTCTGTGTTAAAAATCAGATGTCATGTGTCATCAAACTGCTGCTTTTATTAAGGCTGTGAGAACAACTAGACAATGGTTATGGAGCTTTGCTAGGTGTTAAAATGAGCTAATGTTTGCCCTTTTGATTCCAAGGTTAATGCTAGTACTTTGAGAAAACAAAACAAAACAAAACAAAACAGAAAAAAACCCTTGATTAGCCAGCCAGCTCTAATTAAGATAATAGCTGTTGTTAAACATTTATGTTGCTAGTCTGAAAATAGAAATATTCCCAAAACAGAGCCCATTACTGATTGCTAATGGATTATTTGCTCATGTTCTTTTGTTCCTAGAATATCAATTTTCCTTCCTTAAATGTTCATTTATAATTTTAAATAGCCACTGTATCCATGTAGAGTGTCTTTAGCTTTCCGAAGCATTTTCTCATCTGTTTTAATCTATGCATTAACCGTATCTCATAAAGCAGAGCAGATGTTATGATTCCCTTTTGGCAGAAGAGGAAATTGAGGTTCAGAGAGGTTAAGTGCCTTGTACAAGATCAAACAGCTAATTGGGGACAAAGTCGAAAATGCAAGGGCTGACTTGTAAAGCAGATAATCACTGGCTCTCCGTTCTTAGTATAATAGAAGCATTCATCTCTTTTTATCTTATATTAGAGTGAGCTGTATTTATCTACTTCCACATTAGACTACAGTTTGTTGAAATCAAGTGCCTGCATGTCGGACACCCAATTTAAAGCTTTATTACTTCAAAATGAGTTGAACTTTACCCCAATCTGGCTCTTGTCTTAGCCCTCTCAAGCACACTGCTGAATGGATGGCTGGGTGGAATCGCACCCTCGTGACAGAGTTCCTCCTTACTGCATTCACTGAACATCCTGAGTGGGGGCTGCCTCTCTTCCTGATATTTTTGAGCTTCTATCTTGTCACTCTGCTGGGGAATGCGGGAATGGTCATCCTGATCCACAAAGATCGTCGGCTCCACACCCCGATGTATTTCTTCCTTGGTCACCTCTCCTTCGTGGACATGTGCTACATCTCTGCCATCGTGCCTCAGTTGCTGGCTGTGCTGCTGGACCACGGCACGGCCATCTCGCAGGCTCGCTGTGCAGCTCAGTTCTTCCTCTTCACCTTCTTTGCGTCCATTGACTGCTACCTCCTGGCAATCATGGCCTATGACCGCTATGTGGCTGTGTGCCGACCCTTGCTTTATGTCACCATCATGACGCAGAAGGCCCGCTGGGGCTTAGTAGCTGGGGCTTATGGTGCTGGTTTTGCCAGTGCCTTTGTGCGAACCGTCACAGCTTTCACACTCTCCTTTTGTGGAAACAATGAGATTGACTTTATCTTCTGTGACCTCCCTCCTCTGTTAAAACTCACTTGTGGGGAAAGCTTCACTCAGGAGGTGGTCATTATTGTGTTTGCCATTTTTGTCATGCCTGCTTGTGTATTGGTGATCTCGGTGTCCTACCTGTTCATTATCGTGGCTATCATGCAGATCCCCTCTGCTGGGGGTCAGGCCAAGACCTTCTCCACCTGTGCCTCCCACTTCACCGCCGTGTCGCTGTTCTTCGGCACCCTCATCTTCATGTACCTGCGGGATAACTCAGGCCAGTCCTCTGGAGAGGACCGAGTGGTGTCCGTGGTCTACACAGTGGTGACCCCAATGCTGAATCCCCTCATCTACAGCCTGAGGAATAAGGAGGTAAAGGCAGCTGTTAGGAAAGCCCTGAGCAGATCAAAGCCCTAGAGGGATCCTTGTCAAACATGTCATTCCTTAGTTTCTCCATCCTTTGTGTTTCTCACGTATCACCTACTTGGGAAGACTTCCTCAGACAGCCCTACTTGAAATTGCACTTGGACTCCCCACCTCCAATTTCTGGGTTATTATTCCATGTAATACTTGTCACCATCAGATGTACTATGTTTTATGTATTTAATATTGTCCAATTCCCACAACTAGAAAGCAAACCACATGTGAATAAGCCTTTTTATCTGTGGAGAGTCACTGTTGTATGTTAGTGTCTAGCAAAGCTAGCACCTAAATACTTTCAATATTTGTTGAATGAATGAATGAATCTCAGGTTCCAGTGTTTACCTTTAAGTCCCAACTTCTTCAGTTCTCAGTTTTCTTATCTGCCAAGTGGGTTTACCTACTTTGTAGTACTATATTTTGGGGAATATACTTCATGAATGGGCAGGGGCATATCTGTCTTATTCATTAGTATCTGTTGAATAAAATACATTGCCTGGCACAACAAATACTTGGTGAGTGGAGCAAAAACATTGAAAGATCACGAAGCTATCTACAAAAGCAACTATTCTTTTGGTCCCAGGGATTTTTCAAGTCTCATCATTTATTCTTTCTTTGTTTTTCTTATTGTTTCTGTGGTTTTTCAATGATGATGATGATGATGATGATTACACTATATAAACAAACATTTTCTAGGCAGTTATCACCTTGCAGGAATTCTGATGTTTGCTACAGTAATTGTCTGATTTAATTCTCACCACAACCTTATGAGATCTGTTCAATTACCCCTGTTTCATAGGCAGACGAGGCACTTGAATTTAGAAAGGTTGAGCAGTTTTCCCAAAGCAGCGAGCAAGGAAGTGGTAGAGAGAGGCTTCCACCCGGCCAGAGCCTGAGCACTTAATAGCCCTACACAGAGTCTCCGGCTATGATCCGCTGCCCACTCTACATAGTCACTCAATCTGGAGTTCATTGTTATTGCGCTTCTCTTATTCTTTTACCTGATGAAGAAATGATAATAGTTCCAACCTTTTAAAAATTAATTTATTTTTCAATTCCAGTTAACATGCACTGTTATATTAGTTTCAGGTATACAACATAGTGATGAGACATTTATACGCCTTATGATGTGATCACCCCAATAAGTCTAATACCTATCTGATATCACACAGAGTCATTACAATATTATTGACCTTATTCCCTATGCTATCCTGGTAAAAGTTCAGTCTTTGCAGGTATGAGGCAGTCATGGACAGTGACTTTATAGCCTCCGTGTGCTCATATTGTGTGACAGCACATGTCAGTGTGCGCGTGTGTGCGTGTGGTTGTATATGAGAAGATGATGTGTGTAGATTAAATAAATGGCAGTTTCTGGGCTCTAGGAACTTTCTTTTTAAGGACATATGACAAAAATTTTAGACAAGTGTTGGGTAGGCTTGTCTAGGAAAAGATACAGGGAGAAAGCTGCACTGGTGGCCAAAGAGATTTGGGTTCACACACCAGCTTTTGTTCTTGTTTTTACACAAATCTTTTTAAAAAGTGCAGACTGTGGGGTGTGGGGGGTGGGACAGCTAACTTTAAAGAGTGCATCTTGGGGCCATTTTACAAATATTAACTGCCATGCACATGCTCCCTTAGTACAACATCAACCTCTGTGGCATGGGATAAGGGCATTTGTGTTGTGGAAAGAGCTCAGAATTTGGCATCAAATTGTATAATCTCTTTCTCACCTGTATGGCTTCAGATTGGTTAGAGTCTTTCAGCCCACTTTCTCTACTGTGAAGTAAAATGTATAGAGCATTTATTCTGGGCCAGGTTTTATATGGATCTCATTTATTCTCACAACAACCTGGTGTTCATGGAGAATAGGAAGGTGCTGGGCGAAATTCTACAAACATTAACTAGTGTTATTATGGCGATTGTCTCAGGATCCACAACAAAATGAGCACTGCTGAACAGAGGGGCCCATAGCTGATCAATGACCTATTCACTTCTGAACTGTCTGGAATTCTCTCTCCAGGGCTGAGATTAGCTTTGGGTCCAGAAAATTCCAGAAGTGAAGAGTTCACTAAGATTTTTTTAACTTAACTCTTAAACTAATGCACACATAAATGAACACTTACACAAATGCTAAGTACTATGCTACAAGATTTACATGCATCATTTATTTTCATTCTCCTAACTACTTTAATGGAAACTAATTATTATTAACCTAATTTTGCAAAAGGAAGAAATAAGACCCAAAGAGGTTATGTAACTCACCAAGGTTATTCATCAAGAAAATAGCAGTCCAGGGAGGGTCTGATCGCAAATGCCTCTAACTCCTAAGTATGTATTCTTTTTTTTGTAATTAAAAAATTTAAAAGAATTTCAATTGTAGTTAACATATAATATTGTATTAGTTTCAAGTTTACAACAGAGTGATATATACCTCATATTTAAATCTCTTGTATTTATATTATACATTTGTATACCTTAGGAAGTAATCACCCCATAAATCTAGTAAAAGTATGTACTTTTACATGGTATCTGCCTTCTGCATTTCCCCCTCTCTCTCTTAGGTCCCAGCTCTTAGTTGCAATGTGCTTTGGAAGTATCTGGATTTTAGTTGAATTTTGGTCTCAATATTTGGTAGGTCTGGGGTGGGGCAGTGCATTTTATGGCCTGAGATAAATGTGAAGTTGGAGGAACTGACCTTTGCCCTCGCTCTAGATCAATGAGGAGGATGTGAGGGAATTTACAGCTCCCTCAGAAAGAGCAGGATTAGACCTTCTGAAGCCCTTCAAGAGCATCCACCCCTCAAGTCAAAGCTCCCTCCAATAACCAGTTCATCTGCATGGTGCCTCTAAGCAGTCACCAACCTTGCCTTCATGTCTTCTTTTTAATTTTCAGTGATTACCTAGGAATTCAAGATTCCTTCTAAACATTGTTATTTCTTACCACTAAAAAATGTATGCAACATTATTTTGTTCTGTCTATCATCTATCATCTACAATATATCTATCATGAAATGCTATGACCTTCTAAAAACAGGTTTACTGAGGTGTAATTGACGTGCAATAAACTGCACACATTTAAATTGCGCAATTTGGTAAGTTTTAACACAAGCACACACCCATGAAACCATTACCACAATCAAGATAATGAACATTCCACTTCCAAAAGTTTCCTTTTATCCCACTGTTCTTTCTCCCACGTGCCCCTTCCTTCACCCTCCCCTTCATACCCCCCGGCAACCACTAATCTGCTTTTTTTGCTATACATTAATTAGAATTTCTTAGAATTTCATATCAATTTTATATAAATAGAATCATGTCTGACTTTATTCACTTAGTCACTCACAATTATTTTGAGATTCATTAATATATTTGCAGTTATCAATAGTTCATTTCTTATTGCTGGGCACTCTTTCACTGCAAGGATATGCTATTGTGTGTTTATTCAGTCACCCGTCAGTAGGCTGTTTCTCATTTGGGGCCATTTTAAATAAAGCTGCCATAGCTATTCATGAAAAGTCTTTGTGTGAATGTATACTTTCATTTCTCTTAGATAACCTTCTAGGGGTAGAACGGTTGAATCCTATGGTAGATATATGATTAACTTGAAAAAAAACTGTTTTGCAAAGTGATTATGCTACTTAACATTTCCACCAACAATGTGTGAACATTCCAGATCTTTCACATTCTCATCAACACTTGTATGCCCAGCCTTTGTAATGCTGGCATTTTAATAGGTCTGTAGTGGTACCTCATTGTGGTTTTAGTTTGCATTTCTCTGATGAATAATCATGTTGATGTTGAATCTTTTAACCTGCTCAATTGCTCAATTTCCGCTAGTAAATCTTTGCTAAACTGTTTTCAAATATTTTGTCCATTTCTAAGTTGAATTTTTGTTTTCTTATGCTTGATATTTGAGAGCTCTTTGTATTTCTAAATATAAAGGACCCAGTCCTTTATCAGATATGTGATTTGAAAATATTTTCCTCCAGTTTTTATATTGTCTTCTGCTACTCTTAGCAGTGCTTTCAAAGAACAAATATTTTAATTTTGATGAAGTCTCATGTATCAATTTTGCCATTTATAACCTGTGCTTTTGGTATCATATTTAAGAAATCTTTGCTCAACCCCATGTTCATAAAGATTTTCTGTTTTCATCTAGAAGTTTATAGTTTTAAGTTTTACATTTATGGTTAGAATCCATTTTGAGTTGAGTTTTATACATGGAACAAAGTATGGGTCAAAGTAAATATTTTTGTGGCTATCCAATTGTTCCAGCATTATTTGTTTTCCACTGAGTTCCCTTTGCACTTAGTTGCCTTTGTTGAAAATCAATTGTCCATATATGTGTGAGCCTATTTCTGGACCCAGTTTTTCCTACTGATCTATTTGTTTTTCAGCCAGTACCACACTGTCGAGATACTAAAAAGTCGAGATTGGGTAGTGCTAATACTTCAACTTTATCCATTTCCATAGTCATTTTAATGGTTGCAGGCCTTCTGAATTTTATATGATTTTGAAAATCAATTTGTCAATTTCTACAAAAACATTTACCATATGCAATTTTGATTGGGATTGCCTTGAATCTTATTGATTGGTTCAGGGAGAACTGACACATTGACTTTTCTGATCCATGAACTTGATGTGTCTTTTTAAAAAAATTTTTTTCTTTCTTTTTATTTATGTCTTCTTTAATTTCACTCATCATTTTGTATTTTTCAGTGTATAGCCTTTTCAAATCTTTTGTCAGATTTATTCCTAAGTATTCCATTATTTAAAAAAATTTGTTGTTCAGTTACAGTTGTCCTGCTTTTTTCCCCATTGCTCACCCTACCCCTTCCCCCCCAACTCCCACAGTCAATCCCCCCCGCCCGCCCGTTGTCCATGCCCATGAGTCTTCTATTTGTGTTCCTTTGCTTGCCCCTTCCTCTTCTTTCCCCCATTATCTCCCTCCCCCTCCTGTCTGGTCACTGTCAGTTTGTCCTTTATTTCCAAGTCTCTGGTTATATTTTGCTCACTTGTTTGTTTTGTTGATTAGGTTCCACTTATAGGTGAGATCATATGGTATTTATCTTTTACCACCTGCCTGCACTTAGCATAATGCTCTCTAGCTCCATCCATGCTGTTGTGAAGGGTAGGAGCTCATTCTTTCTTACTGCTGTATAGTATTTCATTGTGTAAATGTACCACAGTTTTTTGATCCACTCATTTACTAATGGGCACTTAGGCTGTTTCCAGCACTTGGCTATTGTTTTGAACATTGGGGTGCATAGGTTCATTTGAATTGGTGATTCAGGATTCTTAGGGTACAGTTCCAGCAGTGGGATCACTGGATTGTATTCCATTATTTTTGATGCCATTGTAATGGTATTGATTTTGAAATTTTCATTTTCAATTGTTCCTTGCTTGTATATAGAAATGCAATTACTTTTTAAAATATTGATCTTGATAAATTCACTTATTCTAGTAATGTTAAGGGAGTTCTTTTTGACATCTAGTTTGTTGAAGAGTTTTTTTTTTTAATCAGAAATGGATTTTACTTTTTGTCAAAAGATTTACCTGCATCCAGTAGGATGATCATACAGCTTTCTTCTTTCTCTGCCAATATGGTGAATTACATTGATTGCTTTGGGAATGTTAAACAGTTTTTGTATTTCCAAAATAAACTACCTTGGTCACAGTGTAGCATTCTTTTTATTATCAAAGGAAATAGAAGATGTTCCTGAGAATTCTTGGTGGGTTAAGAAGGTCACAGAGGGTATTGTCTAATTCCATATGCCAGTTTAAAAGGGGGTTATAGTTTAGATTCCTCTAAATTTCTCTATTACAAGGAGAATAGAGAGAGAGGTAGTAAAAGGAAGATGCAGACAAAGAAGAAATTTGAGCTATTTTAATCTTCTAAGAAATATGTTTCACTTAGAATTCAGCCGTGAGGATGCAGGACTGGCAGAGAGATCACCAGGGGCAGTAGCTGCCAGGGCTGAAGGGGGCACATTTTAAAGTCTGATACCAGGAGTGAGGGTTTGGCTTCTGTGGTATTTGAAAGAGTTGACCCCTCCCTTTTTCTTGGAACACTGCACTTTCTTCCTCCATCTTCCTGACACTAATTTATCTGCTTCCCTACCTCCCCCATCACTGCTTCTCAGACTTCTTTACTGGGTCCTCATTTTTAAATGTTAGAGTTACCCGGGGCTTAGTCATAGGTGTTTCCCTATGCAATCATCCCCCAGGTTAATTTTATCCAGTCCCGTGGATTTAAACATTTACTTAAAACATTTAACTAAAATTAACTTGCTATGGCCTATGACTAATTGAGCCAGTCTGGGTCCCTAACTGCCTTCATGATTATCTTCTCCTCTTTTCTCTTCCAGTCCAATCCAACCTGTCCCCACATCAGGATTTTTAGTCCTGCTCTTCCCTCTTCTTGGAATGTGTTCCCTCTGATCTTCTCATAGCTCACTGCCTCATTCTAGTTGGTTCTCAGTCAAATAACTGAGGGACCTTCCCTAAATCCTAAACCTCGCTATCGAAAATAGCTGTTCCACCCTGTTAACATCTATCTTCTGACCCTACTTGACTTTTTTGTATCTTAGCCTTCTTGCTGCCCCCTATTTATGGCCATTGTTTATTTATTTATTGGCATATTCGTTGTCTGGGCTATGCATTGTGATATAAGAACCAAGAAAGCCGCAGGGGTTTCTTATTTCATTGAGACTCTTATTAAGTACTCGAAAGATATTTGTTTAGTGAATAAATAAGTGAATATTTTGCTGACACTTTATACATTAGGTTTAACAAGTAAATTCTACCCAATGCATGGAGTTTTTTGGTCTTTTTTTTCCTAGGCATTTCTTTTGCATTTGTATTACTTACACTAAGATAACAGGGTTTTCTATTCATTTACTCACAAAACTGCAAGTTGGCTTTTCTCAGTTCAGGTATGGTTAACACAAGAGAACAAGGGTAGCATAAAAGTTAGTTGACTGTGCTTTGCACAAAGTCTCTACAGTTTCTAAATCTAATGGTGTTGAATATTGTCTCTGCTTATCCAGTCCTAAAAATCACTTAAATTATGTTTATGTCAGTTTCTCTCTTTAGTTTGTAAGCGTATTGAGGGCATGGACCATGAACTACGTACAACTTCAGTGCCAGGGCCAAACTCAGGGCCTGGTAAATTGAAGGTTTACAATCGATGTTTGTCGAAAATGACAAATAGGAGAAGGTTTCAGGGAAATACAAGCATCTAGGTCAAAATTTATGCTTCTCTGTGAAAACTTACCAAGGTTTTCATAATTTTGTGATTCTGTCTTTTTTTAATCAGTTGTCTTTTGTGTCCCACACTGAATCCTAATTCACTTTGTCAGGTAAACTCCCCTCTTGCATACCTCTCTATTCATAGCCAAATCAACCTCCCCATTACTCACTGCAGATGGAACTATGCCTTAGAATGGATGCAGCCTTCTGGGAACCTACAAGCTGGAGGTAATAGAGGGTCAGGACAGGCCCACAGGGATGGCAACCAATTAAACCAATGAGTTGTGTTTAACCCTGATGGTTTTTATTATACCAAATATGGGCTAGATGAAACCAGTATCATGCGGCACCACTTCTGGGGTACTTTGTCAAAGGAGCCACCCTAACCTTCCAGGTTCAAGAGGAGGAACAGAGACTCAGTCTTATGATGGGGAAATGATCAAGTTCTTTAAGAGCATGTGGGATGGAAAATGTCGTTGTGACCATTTTGGGACAATACAGTCTGCCACAACCACTGTTAATATTTTGTTGACTCTCCTCCTTGGCCTCAATTTCTGCATATTCTGTTTTACATAAATGGGTTTTCATGGTACCTGCTGTTATAGAACATTCTTTGTTTATATTAGACAAATTGTCACATTACAGAAAAAGAAACTGAGGTTAGTAACATGGCTTATCACGCAGTGAGTTAGCAGCAGAGTCAGATCTGGTGCCAAGTCTCTTGATTACAAATCTAGGATTCCCTACTATTCCATGTGGAGTATGAAAGCAGAGTACTATGATGTTTCATGTTAGAGTTTTGCATAGAATAGGGTAGATTTTGAGGCAGTTGTGGAAGGCAGGAAGGACAGTTAAGAGGCCAGGTGGTAGGTAGCTCACAGATAAGCAGGTGGTTTGACATTTGTAATGAAAACACACATGAAACATAAAAGTTTAAAAGATGCCATAGAGAAAGGCAGGGGGCTGACTATATAGTTTATATATTTTCTCTTAAAGAGGTTGGATTTTTATAAGTTTACAGAAAAATATAGGAATCAACTTAGACTGGAGACAGGTAAACCTATTTGGGAGGGCAGGTAGATTAGAATTGGAAGCCATGGGACAGTTACAAAAAAGGGAACATCTTTTTGTTGTTGTTTTTTGAGTATCTAAGATATACTAGGCAGTATGGTAGTTGTGTAATAACCATTTAGCAACAAACAGCTTTGAGATGTTGAAACCATTATTCCCAATTTACAGATCAAGAAGATAAGTTTCAATGCTTAAATTAAATACTTTTCCTTAGATCATGTAAGTGGATCACAACTTGCTGAGAAGTCAGGATTTAGAACCAGACCTTTTCTTTATACTACAGAGCAATGGTTAGAAGAATTAGAGTTAAGAAATAGTAAAAATTTGCTCCAGAGGTGGAAATATTTAAAAAGAAGTTTAGGACAGGGAGAAAGAACACCCTTTTTTGAGTAGCTACAGAATATTTTTAAGTGAATTCTGAAAGATAATTTTCATTAACCAGTTGGCATCTAGATTCAAAAAATTCCAAAGCTGGAGTGGAACTCAGAGCTCAAGATTCAGTGCTTTTTACCATCAGAATCACCTGAGGGGTGTTTCCAGAATCCAAATGCCTAAATTCCTTCATTAGAGTCTGGATTGGTAGATCCAGGGTGGAGTTTGGAAGGAAAGCAGTCAAAGCTAGTTTGTAGCCATCTCTCAGCCTCAGGCAGTCTGAGGTTTGACCCTGAATCAAATCCCCTTTGCATCTAATTCAAGAATTGTGTAGGTGTAGACTCAATCCTTAAAAGAGGCAGTCCTGCTGAAATGGCTTGGTGTGACTTGATTGATTTTGGAGGAATCTGTAATTGATGAGTAACTATTTGTTGAGATGTAGCTGAATCAGAAAATGAGTGCTGGTCACATACTTCTGGGGGACCTATGTGATAAGCAAGGCAAAATGCAGAAGTAACTCCAGGTTTGAAGTTTACTTGAACTGAGGTGGTCCACCCCCACTCAGCACTCTCTCTTATGACCATGCACATCCCAGGTGCGGAATGAGTAAGATATCTAGAACACATGCCTGGGAGTTGTGAGACCTCTGCCATGCTGTGTATGTGTGGTATGGCTGTCCTGTATCCTCTGCTAAAGCTTTCTTAATGCTTGATTCTTGGTGTATCTTGTGAATTTAATTGCCAAGCTGAACCCAAGATTGCTGCAGCTGGTTGAGTGGAGAAAGGCACTGCAGTTCTGAAGTTGTGAATTTTGAAAAAGGTACCCCAGGTAATTCTAATGGAAACAATTGGGACCAATGGCCTCGTTTTATAGATGAGAAAATTAGGTTCAATAAAGTGAGCTGACATGCTTCAAGTCTGCTTGGGCACAGAGTTAGGATAAGAATTGACAGCTTCTATATATACAACCTCTGGTTTTCCATAAAATACATTTGCCAAAGTATGTTTTGCACAACACTAGACCTATGAACTAATCTGGGATGAATCAGGTCCTGTATGATTGAATAAGTTTAGTTTTGAGAAATGCTACATACTATATTACTCTCCTGGTGATTTATACTATACTAAAGGTTCTCAGAAGTTGTCTAATTTAAATAATTTTTAAATTTAACTCAGAGTTTACCTAAACTGTTTAATGTGTGATCTTTCATTTTTATAGCTATTAAACATTTCACTGAATGGTACCTTAGCAAAACGAACTTTGAGAAAGGCTGATCTAGAGAAATCTTGATTCAATAAAGGAATTAATAATAACTGTTTTCAAAGCTGCAAAAGCTAGACTATAAGTACTATACATACTTGTTATCACCTAAGTTAATAAACAATTTGTGCAAAAGTTTTTATTTTTGCACAAGAGTTTTTAATAACACACAATATATTCAAGATGTGTTTTATGGTTGTGACTTATGGAAATTAAAGGGTTTGTTTCCAAGAGCAGAGCTACATGGAAAAGCCCCAACTCTTCAGGGGTTGAAATAGGAGGCAGATATCTGAAATGTTATTAAAAGCTGAACCATCATGACTATGCCATAAACTTTGGACAAAATCATCCACCTGGTTATGAAGATAAAAGTAAGTCAGATGTCCAATACATCAAAGGCAGAAACTTTTCTTATTGATGAGCTTTCTCAGGGCACCTTTTATGTCCTTGTTCCTCAAGCTATAGATGAAGGGGTTCATCATGGGTGTCACCACAATGAATAGTATTGCACCAATTTTATCTCTGTCGTCAGGGTGCATGGATGAGGGGAAGAAATAAACCCCTACAATGGTCCCATAGAAGAGCAATACAACTGTCAGGTGAGAGGCACAGGTGGAGAAGGCTTTCCACATTCCCTCTGTGGATGAGATTCTCAGGACAGCCTTGACAATGCAGATGTAGGAGAAGAGGATGAGGGCAAAAGGGAAGGTGATGACTGATAAGCCCACGATAAACAACACAAGCTCATTGATCGTTGTGTCTGAGCAGGATAGTTTCAGCAGAGAAGCCAAGTCACAGAAGAAGTGTGAAACAGTGTTGTTGTCACAGAAGTACAACCGAAGGAGCAGAAGAGTGTGTGTCAGGGCAACAATATTACTGAGGACCCACGGAATGACTGTCAGCAAAATGCAGAGCCTGGGTTGCATGATGGTTGTATAGTTCAGAGGGTGGCAGATAGCCACGAACCGATCATAAGCCATGACCCCCAAGAGGAAATTGTCAATGACAACAAACACAATAGAAAAGTACATCTGTGTGATACAACTCTCATAAGAGATGGATTGACTCTTGGTCTGAATATTCATCAGCATTTTGGGGACAGAGGTAGAAATGGAGGAAATATCAGCAATGGATAGATTAGCAAGGAAGAGATACATTGGAGTATGAAGGTAAACATCCAAGCCGATGGCCAGGGTGATGAGGCCATTCCCAACAACAGTGACCAAGTACATACCCAGGAAAAGCACGAAGAGAAGATTCTGCTCCTCAGCATGGTTGGAGAGTCCCAGGAGGAGGAATTCAGAGATGGTGGTTTGGTTTCCCTGATGCATATTTCTGCTGATCTGAAGAAAGGAACACAAGGTCTTCTTCTCCCTACAAGGAACCCCAGTATGGTACCATTTGGCTGCAGCCTCTGCAGGAAGGTGGGTACTCCCTCTAGGCTAAAGGGCAATGAAGGGTGGAGAAAGATTATTTAATAAGGAACTATGTCAGCTGTGCAGAGCTCCAGAAAATGCCTTAGGAAGGAAATACAGAGACAGATGCTTTTCAATGAACATGTTTTAAACTCTAATATAACTCTGAATGTAATTTTTACAGTTGGCTCCAAATGTAATTAAATGCCCCAAATTAAGGACAATATGGTAGGTGTGCTCCATATTCTAAAGATGTTAGATACCCTTCTCTAAAGGAATTACTTAAAAACGAACAATCTGGTCCTATAACCTTTCCCACCATCCATCCTGATCTTTTAAATCTAAGAAGATAGAATTTTAAAGAGATGTTAAAGCGAAGAGTTTGGAGAAGAGGAAACAATCGAGGGTTAAGTATGCTTATGGGAATATACTGTCGTGTGGGTGCTTTGTTCCACTCAGCTTAGGGGGGCACTCCAGAAGAACTGCTCTTGGAGGATGTGTACAGGAAGGGGAGACTAGAATTCTACTGTACTCATGGCTAGATGTTAATTGAACAAGGACAGTTTAGAGGACACATAAAGACCTAAAGACTTGTATTTGCCTCCACTTCTAAACGAGAAGGCTTGTAGGATCAGCCCAGTATGGCAGGGATAAGGAAAAGTGAGGTAGGGCAATACTTTCTCATTTGTGGCATAGCATCAGTATGTGAGTTTCCTCTAGGCTAAGTATGTGCTGCAGGAGGATGTTGGATTCAAGTCATCTCACTGGACTCCAACCAAAATGCAGCCTGCTAGTGTAGAGGAGACTGTAGCAGGGAAAGGTGATGGAGTGGCTCTCTTACAAAAGAAGAAATATAAAATGATGAGGGAAAAAATTCACTGAGCCTCGGATGGTTTGGGCTTGATCACAGTGTGGAACTACGGTCCTGGCTGGTGTGGTTCAGTGGACTGAGCACCGGCCTGCAAACCAAAGCATCCCAGGTTGGGTTCCCAGATGGGGCACATGCCTGGGTTGCAAGCCAGGTTCCCAGTAGGGGCACACAAGAGGCAACCACACATTGATGTTTCTCTCCCTCTCTTTCTCCCTCCCTTCCCCTCTGTCTAAAAATAAAATAAATAAAATCTTTTTAAAAAGTACATGGAACTATGCATTTTTGAGGGACAATCTCTAATCTCACTTTCCTGTCCTGCCTTTCCCACCCACCATCACTGCTGTGCAAATTGTGCTGAGTTCCTGACACACTTGTCTCACTGGTTAAGAGCAGCACTGAAGCAAAAACAAACAAACAAACAAACAAAAAACCCACCTCACCTTTGAAAGATAGTAGGATCTCAGGAAGTTACTGGAATCAAAACCCAATAGCTTACCTTGTTGACATAGTAGCAGCGGGGAGACTGAGAGCAGCTCTTATGTGTTTTTCAGAACAGGACTCTCCCCAATAACCAGAGTTAATAGTCATGGTTCTGGGCTCACATGGGACATGAACCCCTTCTAAGTCCTTTGGGATTGTATCCCTGAAGTGGTTTTCCAAGACAAACAGTTTTCACATGCCAGTCTCAGTGAGGTAAATGGGGAATAGATGGGCAACTCTGCTTATTTTGTTTGTTCATCTTCTGGTGCCTCTTCCTACTTGTGATTTTTCATTTGTTGCTTAACTGGTTACTGCTGTTCGTGGCAAGTGAGTAGCTTGTTGTGTGTCTTATGTTCCCAGTGATGGGAAGCATTTTGAGAATTCCTTCTCCATTTCCCTGTAGTACTTAGTAGAAGGGGAGCACTTAGTGAATACCCCAAGAACTGAATTAATTCTTGCACTAGGGTTAATGACTCCCAAGATATGCCATCTCTAGTAGAAAGGATGGGCTATAGCCTCTGTACTGCTTGAATGAATGTCAGCAGTGGAAGAGGATCTAGGGACCCCTTGACTCAGCACTCAGTACTCTTAGTTGCAAACCAAAGAAATAAACTCTGGCCTTTTAATATTGAAAGCAAACATATTGAAATGATATTGAGTGGTTCATGGAGACATTGGGAAGGCTGGAAAAACAGACCCTGAAATGGACAGGAGCAAGGGAGGCTGTATAGGCAGAGACATAGCCCAAATCAGTATATCACTTCTTCTAATGTTTACATGTGCCTCATAATATAGTGCAAGTATTTCTCACCACTCCTTAACAGCAAACAATGAACCTATGGACTAACTATATAATTACTCATGACTATTATTTAAAATAACTTGACAATGAAGGTTTTAATACCTATCTATCTATCTATCTATCTATCTATCTATCATTTATACTTCTAGTCACAGTTAGAAAGAAAATATAAGTGATAGAAGCCAGGACAGTGGTTGATTGGGTAGGAAGAGAACTTGATTAGAAAGGGACACAAGCAAGAGAACTATCTGGGGTGATGAAAACATTTCATTATTGGATATAATTGTTCATATACATCAAACTGAACCAATTTAGATCTATGTGTTTTATTCTGTTATTTACACACTGATTACAATATAACAGAAACAGAACAAGCTCATCACTTTCCCCTTTTTTGCTTCAAGTGGAATTTGAAACTCTTACGACATCAGAATCAATGGAAAATCTTTTCTTGCCTTATTTTTCCTCCTGGGTAAGCAGAGGTTGAGATGTTAAATCTTTGCTGGGGTTCTGGAAGCAGATGTTGGGAGATAGAGTGGAGCCAAGGATGTTCCTACACGATAACATCCAGAGTGAAGAGTCATCTTCCCAGTCGCATAGGAAGTTATTCCATGTTATGTAGGAGAAGAGAGACCAGGTGTGTGGCACCTCCTCAGAAACAAGACCCAGGATAGAACAAGCCAGTGGGAGGCACTTATGTATAAACACATGGATTTGCTGAAGGTTTGTGGCCTCATATGGACCCGTGGGAGGGAGCTGACAATGAAGACATTTTGGAGCTAGGCTTCCTAATAACTATTTGGTCATGGGGGAAAAAAGATAAGTAAACACTTCTTGGAAAACACACAGAAGAACTTACCAAAAGTTATGTTGAGGAGGACATGGGCATGTGTGGCACCATGGTCTTCTTGCATTTGTCAGTCTCTACTCTAGATAAAAAAAAATTGACTTATAACTGTGGTTCCTTTCCCCAATAGTCTGTAAACTCCCTGAAAGCAAACGTTGTTTTTTTTTTGTTTATGAATTCAAGCATATAACTGAGTGCCTGACACACAAGAGTCCCCTTTTCATCCCCAAGTCACTATCTCAATGTTCTCCTTCTTATTCTAAACCCCTGCTTCCCTTTTCACCTTTTGCCTATTTATTTATTGTCCCTTTTCCTCTTACAAACATTAGGTCAATGGAGTCAGAGACTTTGGAAAATAGTAGGTTCTCTTTAAATGTTTGTTTAAAAACAAGTAAATGAACATGTAATAAATATTTATTGGAGAAATTGTATTATGGCATAAAAGGGTCTTTCTAAAATAGCTTCATAAAGATCACCAAGTATGTGGTCTGTGGTTCCGGGGATGGTTATACAAAGTTCTGCCCCATCTCTGTTGAGTAGCCTCTTTCCTAGTGCTAGGAACACCATACTTTTTCCTCTTAATGAGAGCTGGATTGAAGCCAATAAGAATAAGAGAATTCTCAGATTGGAGCTAGTGAGTCAAGACAGGCCTCAGCAATAATTACTATCATATTTCAAACCTTTACTGATTTTCACTAGAATATGTAATTTTACAATGTGGTTTTTTAAAGTCGAGAGAGTCATTATGAAAATACCTGTTGAGATTCTTTTTTAAAAAATATATTTTATTGATTATGTTATTACAGTTGTCCCATTTTCCCTCCTTCATTCCCCTCCACCCTGCACATCCCCTCCCACCCACATTCCCCCCCTTTATTTCATGTTCATGGGTCGTACATATAAGTTCTTTGCCTTCTACATTTCCTATACTGTTCTTACTCCCCCCCTGTCTATTTTCTACCTACCTTCTATGCTACTTATTCCCTGTACCTTTTCCCCCTCTCTCCTCCTCCCACTCCCCTGTTTATAACTCTCCATGTGATCTCCATTTCTGTGGTTCTGTTCCTGTTCTAGTTGTTTGCTTAGTTTGTTTTGCTTTTGTTTTAGGTGTGGTTGTTAATAGTTGTGAGTTTGCTGTCATTTTACTGTTCATATTTTTTATCTTCTTTTTCTTAGATAAATCCCTTTAACATTTCATATAATAATGGCTTGGTGCTGGTGAACTCCTTTAACTTGATCTTATTTGAGAAGCTCTTTATCTGCCCTTCCATTCTAAATGAAAGATTTGCTGGCTGGAGCAATCTTGGATGTAGGTCCTTGCCTTTCATGATTTCTTTCCAGCCCCTTCTTGCCTGCAAGGTCGCCTCTGAAAAATCAGCTGACAGTATGATGGAACCTCCTTTGTAGGTAACTGTGTCATTTTCTCTTGTTGCTTCTAGGATTCTCTCCTTATTTTTAACCTTGTGTAATGTAATTATGATGTGCTTTGGTGTGTTCCTCTTTGGGTCCAACTTCTTTGGGACTCTCTGAGCTTCCTGGACTTCCTGGAAGTCTATTTCCTTTGGCAGATTAGGGAAATTCTCCTTTATTATTTGTTCAAATAACTTTTCCACTTGTTGCTCTTCTTCTTCTCCTTCTGGCACCCCTATAATTAGGATGTTGGAATGTTTAAAGATGTCCTGGAGGCTCCTAAGCCTCTCCTCATTTTTTTTTTTTAATTCTTGTTTCTTTATTCTTTTCTGTTTGGTTGTTTCTTTCTTCCTTCTGGTCCACTCCATTGATTTGAGTCCCAGTTTCCTTCCCAACACTATTGGTTCCCTGTACATGTTCCTTTATTTCACTTAGTGTAGCTTTCATTTTTTCATCCAATTTGTGATCAAATTTAAGCAATTGTGTGAGCATCCTGATTATCAGTGTTTTGAACTGTGTATCTGATAGGTTGGCTATCTCTTCATTGCTTAATTGTATTTTTTCTGGAGCTTTGACCTGGGAGGGATAATCCACATTGCTTTGTTGTGACACTGTATACAGGGCAGGGGTCCGAGAGGGAACAATGGCGCTTGCTCCATTCTCTGCCAGTTTTCAGTCACTTCCCTTGCTTTCCACAAGCAAATTGGACCCTTCTGGTGCTGATTCCCTGGTGGATTGGCTTGTGTACATTCTAGGACTACAGAGGTCCCAGAGCTCTCCAATGAGCTCTACTGTGAGGCTGGGAATTTCTCCTACTGCCCCTTCAATCCCCACTGGTGTTTTTAATCAGTGGTTTGAGCCTTTATTTCCCCATACTGGAGCTCTGGACTGTGTGATCTGTCTTGCTCCCCAATTGTTCCTCCTGGTTTATCTGCACATGAATGTGGAACTGCCTGCTTCACCAGCCGCTGCCTCTGTCTTGCTGGCCAGCTGCAGCCTTCCATGCCCCACTCCACAATCCAGTGCTAGGTCTGCCAGTTACCACCTTGTAATGAGTCCTCTCCACATGCCTGCCTCCACCCCTCCTACTGGTCTAGATGAGTGTGTCTTCTTTAACTCCTTGGTTGTCAGATTTCCATACAGTTCGATTTTCTGTCAGTTCTGGTTTGTTTTTTTGTTTTTAAATTGTTGTTGTCCTTCTTTTGGTTGTGCGCGGAGGTGCAGTGTGTCTACCTATGCCTCCGTCTTAGCTGGAAGTCTGAGATTTTTGATAGTGTGGTACTGCAGGTTATTTTGACCTGTCCCATATCCATAAAACAAACTGTCTGCTCAGGATGTGTTGTTATGTAGTCTGTTTCATGCAGTAATTTTTTTTATGTAGACATCTCTCTATCAACACTTATTAGTTATAATTAGACAACACAGACATGAATAAATGCTCACTTCCTATATGGTTTCTTTGGTCTTCAATATGTGAGAATGAGAAATTGGAAATCTTGGGAATTTTTAGGAATGCATAAACTTATAAGTAATTCTTAAAATATTTTCAATGTTCTTTGTACATTTTACTCATTATTATGTATATCTAAAATTTTTTAAATAACATAAATACTAGGTATATTAGTACATACCAAGTACTGTAGACTATAGTGAATAGCCAAATACTGGAACACACCCATGAATATTATTGCTGGTATTTTAATAACTAAGCATTCAGGTCTCCCAAAAAGATTAACACAGATTAGCACTACACAGAACCATATGTCACACTGCCAATTTAAGGGGTTAAATTTGCTTCCAAAATTTATTTCTTGGAACATCATTCATAGGATTTGTGTAATATCCTAGGCACACAAATTTAGGGATATTAATTTTATTTGCAAGAATGACTCACTGTTTGAAGCAGATAAGACCATGCACACACTCTCGGTGGCAGCTACCAGCAAGACTGACTGATGAGGTCATGACTGCTCCTCTTCCAGTGCTGTTTATCCTGATTACAGGAACGTAGACTTAACCTTCAACTCTGCATGTCATGCTTTCCGCATTACCCTCAACATGATTCCTCTGAGCCCTGTCACATTCTCTATGTTGATCATTATGCTATAAGTATGCAGAAGAATTATATTACTTTCCCCAATTTTCTGGATTTCTCAATTACTTTTTCTCAGAATCTGGATTTAATAATAAATAATTTCTCTTTGAGAAATTCTGGGAAGAAATTCCCACATAGAAACATGACTCCCACCACTGTGACTAACACTTCCTTTCATCCACTGGTTAAACCATAAGAAAAGAGCTGAAGAAATCCACTGTGACAACATACCATGATGATTTTGTTGTGTAGTCTGGACTCCAGGTTCTCACTGATAATATGCTCAATTAATTACACTACCTGATAAAATACATTTTAATAAATTCCAACAAGAGAGGTATAAATAGAGAATGTCAATGGATAGAGTGGTTACTTCCTGAGCAAGTGCTTCTTTGTAAGTCTGTTGATACCAAGAACAGACTCACACACCCAGAAGGCTTCATGAAGATGCTGAGCAGGGTTTTGAAAGAAGTAGACTTTTGAAGCAAATGTTGAAGATGAAAGAGAAGAAAAGTGGAGGAAACCTAAAACAGTTTTGCAAGTTCTGACTTCCACTTAGTGCTACCACAAAGCTACCTTATTACAGGGAGTTGGAGGGGCCATCATTTTCTCAAGGGGAACATCACTGATTGACATTTCAGTCCTATCATTTGATTCATGATATACTCCACTCAATGTTCTAATTCTAGAATCTAATAATTTTATAGAAATACTTTGATACTAACTCTAAGAAGGAGAAGCACATTATATTCAGCTAAAATAGGCACAGGAAAGTAGTTGGGGGAGACCAGTAATTCAGCTGAAAGGATTGATCAACCCCTTAGGTCCTTCTTCTTCCCAATAGAGTAACATTGCACCCTCTTCTTTTTGAGTTCCAAGTTAATCTTCTATATAATTTGTGGCATTAAATAGAAATGAAAGGAAGCATGGAAAGTTTTCCTTTTGTTGGCATTGCCAACAATGCCTAGCACACTGTGTACATTTAATTGATTCATTATGTTCTGATGTGACTTGGCCTGGTTATGTTAATATGCAAACTGCCAACCAGAGAGTTTTGTTCTTCTCCAGCATTTAGTTGGAAATGTAGACATTTCTACCATGTTGTTAAATCAATAACTGTTCCCAGAATAAGTGACACTTTGTAGTTTAATTTTCTTATTCCCATGTGAAATCAGCTTAAAAAAATTTAAAGCACCAACAGTAGTTTTGAAGAAAAAAATGAAGTAACCAAAAACAAAAGTATTCATCTAGGAAAAATATGAAAAATGGAGAAGGGTCCTGCTGTGATGAAGGCTTTTGTGCCAAATAAATCTATGCTAGTCTCAGATTCTTTTCAGAAATCATTTTGACACTTATAAGAGGAATACAGTCTTATTTTTTTAAAATGAAAAATGCATAAATTAATAAAGAAGAAAAATACTCGCAATTCTACAAATCACAGATAACAGCCATTAGCTTTTTGGTGTTTTTGTATGCACCATTATGCATGTGCATCTCTACTGAATTGGGCTCCTGTTATAAATTCAGGTTGGTTCCTTGCTTTTATCACTTTAGTTATAATGGTAAGTATTATGTCTTATTATTAAGTATTAAATTTACATACAATGTTAAGTATGCTGTATAGGTATCCAAAATTAGAAGTTAGGTTTTAATAACTTTTCAGTTTATAAAAGAAATAAACTGCCTTATATTTTTAGTTTTTACTAAGCTTAATTTTCTGAGGTTGTGATTTTAGAATAAGAATGATTGAATCAAGCCCTGGCTGGCGTAGCTCAGTGAATTGAGTGCGGGCTGGGAAGCCCAAAGTGTCCCAGGTTCGATTCCCAGCCAGGGTACATGCCTGGGTTGCAGGCCATAACCCCCAGCAACTGCACATTGATGTTTCTCTCTCTCTCTATCTCCCTCCCTTCCCTCTCTAAAAATAAGTAAATAAAATCTTAAAAAAAAAGCAATGTCCTTACCTATTTATTAAAAAAAAAAGAATGATTGAATCAGAGAATAGAAACTTTTCCAGGATTCGGTACACTTAGCTCTATTACATTCAGAAGGATTACACCAATTTTTTCAGTCACTTGCAATCTCCACTGGCAGGCATTGTCACTCTTCCTCCTGGAGTTGCTGCTAAGCAACATCAACTTCAGGGGCTGGATCCAGACCCCTGCCTGATAATTGTTCTGGGCAAGGGCATCCTTTGTTAACAACTGTCCTAGGAGTCCTCTTCACCTCATTGTTTCTCAGGTTATAAATGAGAAGGCTGAGCAGCATGCTGTTGGCCATGAACACCAGAGAAAGGAGCCCATTCCATTGGTACCTTGAGGGTTTACCTGTGGTTGGGGCACAGGGACAGGAAGATGCCACAACCATCTGCAACAGGACCTTGCTGAGGTGGAACAGTGGCACCACCTGCTGAGGGTATCTCTGAGCAGCATCCACTATGAGGGCACAGGGAGGGGTGAGGAAGAAGGAAGAGCAAGACTGACTACCTGAAGCCACCAGCACAGCCAGCTCAAGCAGGAGTGTGGGCATCAACCACATGCCATCTTCCACACTCTCACAGAGCTAACATGTAGTGTGAGTGCCTTGTCGATGAACACTAATTCTGACCTCTCCTTGGTGTGTAAGAATGAAAGAAAAGGAAGGTGACCAGCTGGGATACTTGGAGTGAAGGAAATTAATGCATCAAATAAGTTATTGTTTGCCATACATTTGTATCTTAATAATAAAGTGTATTTCTTTGAGTGAAATATATGTCTTCATAAATAGTCTTTATTTGAGGCATCTTTCACAATCTGAATTAATATCATTGCATCCTCAGGGGACAGGCTATTTAAAAGCATCAGCCTTTATTCACATCGTGTATGGGGTGAGGGTTCCCCGCCAGAGCAAGCCTCATGCCTGAGCTGCATACCTTTCAGTTAACGCTGGCAGACTAGGGCTCCTCCACTGAAAGTTTGGTTCAAATTTTCAAGTCTTATTTAAAGCACTTCAGGAAACTGGGTGTGGATTGTGGGTGGACATGGTGCAAATATCACAAAATAGAAATATCAACTTTAAAGTGTCAGAAAAATCAGTGTTCTAATTCTACATTTGCCTTTTGGAGTTTATTATCATGGCGACATACAGACACCCACCCCAGTCCTACCCTAAGCCTTCAATGGGTGTCGGAGGCCGATTTACTGATAATGGCATTTCTCAGAGCGTCTTTGACATCCTTGTTCCTAAGGGTGTAAATCAGGGGGTTGAGTAAGGGAGTGACAAAAGTGTAAATGAGGGCAAATTGGCGGTCCTTATCCACGGAGGCGCCAGACTGGGGACGCAGGTAGACCAAGGCACAGAAGCCATACTGCAGCAAGACCACCATGAGGTGGGAGGAGCAGGTGGAGAAGGCCCGGCTGCGACCCTCAGCCGAACGGATGCGCAGGATGGCCAAGGTGATGAACACGTAGGAAACAGAAATAAGGCTGAAGGGGACGACCAGCACGAGGATGCTCACAATATAGAGGACGGTCTGGTGCACGTGGATGTCCGCGCAGGCCAGCCGCAGGACTGGAGGCACGTCGCAGAGGAAGTGGTTGATTTCCCGCAGGCGCCCGCAGAAGGGCAAGGTGAAGATTAAGGATGTGAGCTGCAGGGACAAGTAGAGCGCCAGAGCCACAGCGCAGGCCACCATCTGGATGCACAGCTTCTGGGTCATGATGAGGGTGTAGTGCAGTGGGTGGCAGATGGCCACGTAGCGATCGTATGCCATGATTGCCAAGAGGAAACAGTCAGCACCACCAAGAGTGAGAAAAAAGAACATTTGGGCCCCGCAGCCAGCCAGAGAAATGGGCTTCGGGGCTCCAAAGACGTTGGAAAGCAGTAAGGGCACCACCACGGTGGTGTAGCTGATCTCCACGAAGGACAAGCAGGACAGGAAGAAATACATGGGGGTGCGCAGGGAGCTGTGTGTGCACACCGCCCAGATGATGGCTGTGTTGCCACAAAGGATCATCAGGTAGAGCAGGAGGAAGAGGAGGAAGAGGAGCGCCTGGAATTCGGGGACGGCGGTGAACAGGCGGAACACAAACTCAGTGGGGCCGGACTGGTTGAGGACAGCACTGCGAGCAAGCATGTCTTGCACGAAACATGACAGAAGTGCTGAGCCTTTTCCTTTGCAGAGCCCTCTTATTGCCTGAAGAAAAGCAGCAACTTTAACTTTGATTTTTGATTTAGAATTACCTATTTAGTATCCAGCTTCCAATTTCAATGCTTAGAATGAATGTACAAAGAGGGTGTGGTATGTGTTTCTAAGGAAATCTTATGAATGGAATATATAGTCATCTGTAGACATTTTTGTTGACAAAGACATGTAGATATTCCTGGTAAAATATCTTTTTGTTTTTACTCTCGTATTTTATTATTATTTATTATTATTATTATATCTTTTTAATTTTTTTCAATTACAGTTTATATCCAATATTATCTTGTATTAGTTTCAGGTGTACAGGATAGTGGTTAGACAATCAAATCTGTCACAAAGTGTTCTTCTGATATTTCCAGTACCCACCTGGCACTATGCATAGTTATTACAATATTATTGACTGTATTTCCTATGCCGTACTTTACATCCCCACAACTATTTTATAACTACCAATCTGTATTTTTCAATCTCTTCACCTTTACCACTCTGATATTTTAAATCAAATTGGCAAGGACTAATTTTTTGCTTGTATTTAATGGAACTAAAGAGTTGTATAGTTGTGGATATTTTAAAAATTAGATAAATGAATGTGTTTTTCACTTTTTAAAAATTGTTAATAATTGTTAACTATTATTGAAATATAACTTACATATAGGGAATTTCACAGATCTTAAGTGTACAGCTTGATTCATTTTTCACACAATAAAGACACTGGTATCAATAATCACTACCAAGATTAAGAAATAGAACAATTCTAGTGCTATTTACGTAGCCAAGATTTGGAAACAGCCTAAATGACCCTCAGTAGATGAATGGATCAAAAAGCTCTGGTACATTTATACAATGGAATGTTATGCAGCAGCAAAAAAGAAGAAACTTACATTTTGCAACAGCATAGATGGACCTGAAGAAAATTATGCTAAGTGAATTAAGCCACTCAGTGAAAGAAAAAGAAAAGTATCACGTGATCTCACTTATATGAGGAATCTTATGAACACAATAAACTTATGAACACAATAAACTAATGAACAAATAGTAACAGAAACTTAGACACATAAAACAGACTGACAGCTGCCAGAAAGGAGGAAGGGGGGACACATGAAAGATGGCGAAGAGATTAACCAAAGAACATTTATGCACAACCCATGGATACTGACAACAATATGGGGATTGGCTTGGGGAGGGGAGCTGGTGGGCTGGGTGGAGGTGGGGAAAGGAAAAAAAAAGCAGAAACAACTGTAACAGCATAAACAATAAAAAAATGAAAAAATAAATACTCCAAAGATGAAAACAAAAACAAAAAAGATATAGAACAATTCCAATAACTTACAAGCATCTTTTGTGCCTCCACTCAGTCTTTATGTCTCCCAGAGGCAACTGTTCTTTTGAATTTTATTACTGGAAATGTGTTTATGTTTCTTTTTAAATTATATTTTATTGATTATGTTATTACAGGTGTCCCAAATTTCCCCCTTTGCCACTCTCCACGTAGCACTCCCCACTTATTTGTGTTTCAATTTATATGTGTAGTATGTACTGTACTGTAATTGGCTTCAACATTGTGTTTGCAAAGGTCATCTTTGCTGTTCTAAAAAGACTTTTTTCTTTCCTTTGTTTTTGTAGTATCCCAGTTCATGGCTATTAGATCATTTATTCATGGGTGGTTCACTTTGCATCTAGTTGTTTTGACTCTATACAAAACTAGGAAAACACCTTTTATTCTAATCCTCACTGATATATACTTTTTATTTTCTCTCATTTAAATATTTTTTTCTAAATTTCTAATAATGAACCTGAACTTTAGAACTGAGACAGGTTTAGCCTGAGTGCCTCAGTAAATGAGTGAATAAAAAAAACTGTGGTACATTTACACAATGGAATACTACAGAAAGTAGAAGGAACAGCAGAAACAAAGAAGGAACTCCTACCTTTCACAACAGCATGGATGGAACTGGAGAATATTATGCTAAGTGAAATAAGACAGTTGGCGAAAGACAAATACCATATGATCTCACCTATAAGAAGAATCTAATGAACAAAATAAACTAACACAAAAATAGAACCACAGGCATGGAAACATGGAACAGATTGACAGTGACCAGAGGCAGGGTGGGGAGGGAAGAAGGGGAAGAAACTAGTCAAAGAACATGTATGAATGACCCACGGACATGGACAACAGTGTGGGAATTGACTATAGGAGCAGGAGGTGGAATGTTATTCTAACAATAAAAAATAATTTAAAAAAAGTGGAGCTGTGTGAGATAAGAAAAGACCATAAGGATAGACACAGACAACAGTGTGGTAATGGCCTCAGGAAAGCAGGAGTGGGGTGGGAATGAGGGCTGGAAGGAAGGGAGTAAAGAGGAAAAAATGGGGACATCTGTAATAGTGTAAACAATACAAATAACATAAAGGAAAGGCCATAAAGAAACTAAAAATGCAATAGCAGAATTGAAACAGGTATCAAAACCATGACAATAAAAAAGAACTTCATAAACATCTGGGGAGGAAAAAGTACTGGTAAATTAGGCTCTTTTGGTTTGGACCACACTTTATTTTAAATACAGAAACTCAAACAAAAGGACAATGTCCACAGAAATTTAAGCAAAACAAATTCTTGTGAAAAAACTCTGTACCCAGGCTTTAGCGATTTTTGTTCAAAAATTTTCTCACAGTTACAAACAATTAAAAATATATTATTCTAAATAGAGTTACAGCAATTCTTTAGCAAAACTCTTGTTTATTGGGTGATTAATCAGGATATGTAATTCAAGATTGGGGAAGTCATAGTATAAAAACTGGATTTGAAAAATCAAATACTAAAATGTATATTTAACATTGAATGGTTAATGCAGATATTATTAAACCAAAAAAATTCACAGATAATTCTTGAAAACATACATAATAGAAAATGCAAAACTGAGTAAAATCAAAGTACTATACATCAAAATTTATTTCTGATAGACTTAGATTCAAGTATTTTTTAAAAAATGGAAGAAAGCTAGAAGATTTTTTTCAGGTAGCAGAGTATAACCAAATTACACCCAAATGAGTGGAATCCATACAAATATTGATATTTTGACACAATAAAAATATGTGTCTATAGGTCAAAAATACAATGAGCAAACTGAATAGAAAATGAAATTTTCTAATCAGCAAAAATAAACCTATCATTAGGAAAATGGGCAGTTCAAAAAGATAATATGCAAAGGCAAACAAGTATATAAAAATTCAATTTTACTGGTGTTCAAATTAATATAAAATTAAAATTGGATACTATTTTCTGTTTATATGCTGACAGTAATGAAAAAAAGATAACATCTGTGGTTGTTAAATGTGCAAGGAAAGGTATATTCCCAAATGTCACTACCAGAAATATAAAGTGCTTTAAAAATGTGTGGAATGCAATCTGATAATATATAATAAAAGACTTAAAGAAATGCATATACTTTAATTCAGCAGTACTATTTTAAGGAATTTATTCTTATAAACTAACCATGAGTATGTGCATGAAATTGTTGACAGAAATGTTTGTTGCAGTTTTCAATATAATGGTGGAAAATTCTATCAACTTAAATATAAATAATAAGACAATGCTTAAGTTAATTGCGATCTCACCCATGAGACGAAACACTGCAATTATTGAAAATGATGTTAAAGAAAAATATTTAATAAGATCAGGAAAGTTCATGAAAAATCAGATTATAAGAAAGCACTATGTCATGGCTCCATTTAATAGTAATTATATCTATTCATAAAAAATAAAAGAACTTACCTCAAAATGTGAACAGTGAGTATTACCAGGTTGGTGGGATTGTGGTTCTTTTTTTGTTTATGGCTTATGTTTTTCTATATTTAAAAATTTTACAATGAATAGACATAATTTTATAATCATTTAATAAATGAAAATAGTTTTCTTATCTTTGGTCTTGAAACCTAATGTTGAGAAAGAAGGATAGTAGAAGGTCAAGCACATGAATTTTTGTAGCCAATTAGATTTGGGTTTGAAACCTAGTTCCCATGCTAGTTGCTAATTTAATTTCTCCATTAATTATGTTAACTGATGAGCTTTGGTTCTCTCGTGTGTGACTGAAGATGTGAATAGGGAGCCTTATAAGGCCTTTGTGAAGATGAAATGTTTCAAGTGTACACTGTGTCTGGGATATGACAGGTGTCCCGTGAACATACCTGCCTCCCCCCTTTCTCCTCCCAACGGCAGGTTTCCCTTGGCGTGTTGTTACCTTTCAGTTCTGATCCTTTCCAGAGCAGATTGTAAGGCTGCTATAGAGCAGCATCTTCCCAGGCCTTGCAGTTGCTCTGAGGAACCTTGCATAATAAGGAGAGTAAAAGAGAAAAAGAAGAAAAGTAAAATTAAAGAGAGATTTCAGTAAAAAAATAATTCTGATCATCTATCATTAAAACCAAATAAGACACGCTTTGACTCAGGAAAACATTGAAAAATGATTCTATCTTACTAAGGCATGGACATTAAATGAGCAGCATGATATCCAAATGGGAGCAGGCAAGGTTTGGTGTAAAACAGCCTTAATCTGTGGAGAAGGCAAGGCACGCAGTAATGGAGCCTGCTGTCTGCCAGGGCGGGTCATGCCAGGGTGGTTCCAAGGAAAAACTAGCACATGTATCCAGGTGAGGCTATAACCTATTTAAAGAAGCAAACACATCAGAATTTGTTCTTCCAAATAAGGGTTCTCTCTTCCATAGTCATTTTTAAAGGATTTTCACTCACTCTGAATGGTGGTGTTCCTTTTAAACCATTTCTGGAGCCCTTCTGAGGTTATTTTCAAAGACTGCTCATTTTCTTGAATACCATCAACTGTGACATATGTTCAGAGTTGGAGGACATATATTTTTTTTCTTAGATGCAAATCATTTAAGATACAGTGAGATCTACAGTAAACTATAGTAAATGATCTATGTGGTCACATTTTTCACTCTAAATTTTGTTCAAAATAGGAGTTTGTGAGGCTAAGATTGTTGTACAGTAAAAAACATGAAAAATGTTTTTTCAGCTTTTAGGAAATATAAGAATGAACATTGTCATTGCCATTAGATTTAGCATTCCAGATGTGTGGCACAGTCTTGGTGAGAATTTCCCTCATGTTCAGGTTTTCAACTCTAAGTAGTTGATTCTGTCACTCAAATTCAATTTTTTTGGCCACTGACCTTGAAATAACCTGTCCACTGGCACAAACAGAATATCTGAACATTTCAACATCTTCATCCGACTAATGGATGAGAGGTTGATTGCATTTTAAAAAGTTCTTAATAGACACCTTTCCTGTGCCAGCTCTTTATTTCATGTTCAGAAGAGCTCTGTGAAAATAAATCTCTCTGGTCTGAGTCTTTATCATCCTATTATATGATGTAAGACATTCAAAGCTTCATTTCTGTATCACCAAACAGTCCGTACAAACACATAAGCTACATTTATTATTCTCAGTCCTTTCCCCAAAGCTGTCCTCAGATAAACTCCCACCCATGTTCTCATCACTACCCATAGAACTCACTTGACTTTTGGGTTCCCATGTTTCTTCCTCAGGGAGCTAATGCTTAAAGCACTCAATTTCTGGCAATGCCAGTTTGATGAACATTTCAATCAGGGCTCCATTTAAGCACTGCAAGGGCAAGAAAGCCTGCTTTATTCACCAGCATATGCCCACCACAATCAATTTGTTCTGAACGAAATTGAATTACTTTGTACTTAAATCTTTATGCTGCAATTTCTTTAGGCCCACTTAGATTGGGAACTTCTCAGCCCAATGGTTATTTTGTTTATATTTGTGTGCTACACGCAAAAAGGAAGATGTGGGTGGAAAGATTCAGTTGATAAATGGATTGTGGCAAGCAAAGCAATTAAACTATTGATGTGTTTGTTGAACCAATAAGTTTGATAATGCTGGGATACTCTTCTAGGTAGCAGTTAGCCCTTAATAGTGATGGAGCACTATTACAGTGTGTAATGTATGCATACTACTAATCCATAAACACAGTGCATGTGAAGCCAACACACTTTTCAAAATGTCAGAGAGCCATGGAACCAATAACAAAGCTCAGTCATAGGTCAAATGTGTGCTCATTTATAAAACACGGAAAGTTTCTTCTTCATATCTGGAAACTGTAAGAGAACTCAAGAGGCATCTAGTGTTATCCTCTCATTTCCAAGTACTACTAAAGTCCACCAGGATTAAGCCTTGTCCAGAGCATATGGCCAGTTATGTGCATACCTGAGGCCAGAATCCACATTCTATTTGATTAGTTAGCAGAGTGTAGAGTCTACATACACACCTGTAGTATATCTCACTTTTTTTTTTTTTTTTACATCAAGACTGTGTAGCATGGTTAAGAGAGTGCAAACATCCATTCAGAAGGAACACTTTGCATGATTCTGGCAGTGCTGCTGCAAGACATGCCCAAACTCAGCCTGGAGCTATGCACACAGGAAAGGGAAACAAAGTCTTTTGTAGGATAACTTAGGAACTCTTCGAAACTCCTGCTAATCCAAACTGTTTCCCCTAATCATGACCACTGTGCCATTCCCAAGTTAATTACACATTTAGGAGACATTTGATCTCTCGACAAGAGTTTGGGATCTGAATCTGCCATTTACTAGTTCTAGAACTGTGGACAGTTGCCTACTTTCTATGAATCTTAGAATCTTAGCTACAAAGGGTATACTATAGTTACCCTACAAAGTATTGTGAGAATTGACAGTAATATGCGTTAACTCTCTGCCTGACTTTTAGTAGATATTTTCCTGTTCTTTTTTGCATGAATGAATAATTTGTTAGAAAACTATTTCTTATGATGATTTTTTTCATTTTACAATGAAAAAATGTGGTTATTTTTGTCATGAAAATGTGATGGACTGAAAAAATGTTTTCCAGTTTCCTGACTGTGAATCTTGTTTCTCCAGCTTGTGATGGCATTGGCATGCAGACTGTGGGTCCCAGGAACACTGACAAATTCATAAGCTGCACCAAAATCAATAGGAATTTGATCTTTCTTGTCACTGGTATTCATGGGATAGTATTAAATTTTTGCAGAAAATTATTTTACAAAGTGTAGACAAAGCTTAAGAGAGGTTTTAGCTTTGTCTGTTTGATTCTTTTGGACCCAGAAGAGTTTGGCCCCACAGTAATGCTCTTCTCCGATGAAATCAAATGCCAGATTTCATCACCCTCCTAATTGCACTTGCTGCCCCAGCTCTACCGAACCACTTACAGTTCCTTTCCATGGACTCTCTTGCTCTGGGTACTCTGCATCATCTATTCTGTGTTCTCTGGAACTCATTTCCTCCCACTCCTCAGCTGCATCTTACTCCTCCTTCAGAGATCAATTGAGGTGTCATCTCCCCCAGAAAGCTTTCCCTGATCCTTATCTTTCTCCAACTCTAGGGATAGGGGCTCCTTCTATGAACTTCCAGAAAACCTCCTCATCACAACCGATAGGCCACTGACCTTATCAATAAATAAATCAAGAAGATAAACATTTATTGAGTATCTGTTATGAACTCAAGTTTTGGGCTCAGCTATGTGAAGGGATACAAGATAATTATAAGATTGTAGCCTCATGAGGGAACATGATACATAGGAAAGTAATTTAAACATCCTGTGAGGAACTAATTCCTTTGAGTTTGTTCCTTAGAACAGAATTCTTCATGAACCCTCAGAAATGAAAGTTTTCATGATCAAATTTTAAAACATTCAAACTTTTTTAAAGATACATAATGTATATTAGCATCATGAAGTTCTGTGAGGTCCTGTTGTAAAACAAACAGATTAATTTTACCCCTCAAATTTTCAAAGTCTATTTCACCATAGAATACTCTCCACACCACAGCACCTTTAAATACTTATGATTTAATAATGCTACTTGAAAAAGTGAGAGCCATGCCATGCTCTTTAAGCTAGGTCTATAGAGGGAATACTCAATGAAAAAGCAAAAGATTTAAGTTTCATCCTAGCTTTATGCTTATTACATATATGATCCTGGGTAATACAGCCATTTATCCAAGTCCCCTTTTCTATATCTGTAAAAGTGAATAGTAACACCTACTCTGATAACTCATTTGCTTTCTATAATTTAATATTGCTATATATTAACATTGCCTGCATTGTAAAGCACTGTGGAAATGTGTTTTATTATTATTATTAGAAATAAACCCAAAATGCAATTAATCAAAGAAATTAAGTCTCTCAAGATATTTCCTTACCGTTTTGAAAATGTACTTCATTCCATCATCTACCTAAGAAAATTCATCAAAGAGCAGGTTAACATTTTGCTGAGATGTTAAGAGTTCCTGCCAAAGATGTTAGAAGGAACTCTCCCAGAAACCTCACTGACCCTTCCATCCTCTTCTTACCTGATAAAATGGAATGAGGATCCATAAACTTTGTGCAGTATTTCTTGGAGAAGACAAGTAGATGGTATATGATACCCTTTAATTTCCAGATGAGAATAGAGAAGTGTCCAGGGGAAGCAAATATTCAGAAGAGACAGCTCTTGAAATTTGTGATCAGGGTGGAGCAGGGTGAGAGGGACATCATTCAGAAGGATGATACTATGGAATAATCCTAAATCAAGTCCTGAATGAGACCTGTCTCCTCCTTTACAACAGAAAATAGGTTCTGATACCTCCACTCAGAGTCTAGTCTTGCCTGATTTAGTCAGATTATTTAGTGTCTTTTATGAAATCTCTTTAAAATTAATGGTTTCCACAGAGGAGAAATAACTATCCCTAGTGGGATAATTGAGAAAAATTTCCCTAGATGATCAACTAATCAGGATTAATGGGCAACTCTTCTGTGTGGTCACTATCAACAATGATTTTCTGTGAATTCCAAGTGGTATTCTCATTTTTTTCCTATATGCAGAAAGAACTTGCTAGTGTGTTCCAGACAATCTCCCAGTGAGCACTTTGAAGGAAAACACTCATTTTAGCTTGAGCTCATGAAATGACACCAGCCTAGGCATCTGGAGTTCTGAAGTCTAGTTATACTCTGCCATGTGGTAATTATTGACCTCAGCAAGTAGTAAAGCTCTTATGTGGGCCTCCTCATCTGTGACATGAAGGTTTAAGATTACCTGGACTCCAAGGATCCTTCTAGCTCTAGAATTCTTTGAACTGTTATTTTGTTGAGAAGCAGAAAACTTATGAAGAATGTTCCATAATCATTCCTTCTGATCTTTGGTTTCATGTTTTCTTATCCTACTTATTTCTGTCTCTTAATTAAGTTTTCCCTCTGCTGATAATTTGCATGTATATGCAGAAGTAGGTTTACAATTGTTGGTATGGAAAACTATATAATACAAGAATAAACTCTGTGTTTCATGTACTCACAACTGTAAGCCTACTTTTGCCCACCCCTATATATTTTATATATATAGTTATAATTCCAATTCTTAGCCTAACCATGTTTTTAAATTTGTTTCTATCTTTCCAACTCCTTGTAGATCTCACATACTTAAAATCACATACTTTCTCCTCATTACTGTCATTCATTTTTAGCCCCCTCTCCCCCAAAACACACATTTTGAATCTGAGAGTGCATTGTAACTTGCTTTGACCAATGAAATAAAGCAGAAGTGAACAGGACTTGCTAGTGTGTGCCATAAGAATTTTGTAGCTTCCACTCTCATCTCCAGTTTGTATGTTATGTAAAGAAGCTTGTGCTGAAGTGATAAAATACCATGTGGAGAGAGAAAGGTACAGTCAGCACCCAAGGCATCAATGATGTGAATGAAGCCACCTCGGATATTTCAGCCCCAGCTGAATACAACTTTATACAACTCTAGAAAATACAGAAGAGAAGAACCATCCAGTTGAGCTAAGCCAAAACATATAATCATGAAAATGAATAAATAGTTGTTTCAAACCACTACATTTTATAGTAGTTTGTTTTCAGCAACAGTTACCAGATACATGGGTCACTTTAGGTCACTGGCATGGAAATCCCAGTTTGCCAGTAGTTTTCATAGATTCAGTCTCCACTAACAACTGTGACTTTTCACTGCTTTATGTCTACAGGCTCTCACATAGTTTAAAAATATATTTAAAAATTGTAGATAGGTTTTTTAGATTGCATGTTTCCATGGACTGAATACTTGTGCCCCATACCCAAATTCAAATTTTGAATCTTCATCCCTAATGTGACAGTATTTAGAGGCGGGTCTTTGCTCATGAAAGTGGAGCTCTCATTAATGGGAGTAGTGTCCCTATATGAAGACAAAAAGACTTGAATTCTCCTTTTCTCCACCATATGAGGATACGATGAGAAGATGGCTATCTACAAACCAGGAAGCGTGTCCTCAACAGACAATAGATCTGCTGGAAATTTGATCTTGGGCTTCCCAGTCTTCAAAACTGTGAGAAATAAATTTTTATTGTTTAAGCCACCCAGTCCATGGAGTTCTGTTATAGCAGCCTAGAGTAATATCTAAACTTCTATGTTTATTGCAGTATATTTACAATAGCCAAGGTATGGGAACAACCTAAATGTCTACTGATAGATGAATGGGTAAAGAAAATGTGCATGGGAATAAAAGACAGAAAACTACTTGAACAACAATTAAAGTAAAATTTAAAAAATTAAAAAAAGAAAATATGCTATATACATATTACAGAATATTATTCAGCCTTAAAAATGATGAAAATCTCATATGTAACAATATGAATGAACCTGGAAAATATTATGCTAAGTAAAATAAGCCAATTGCAGAAAGGCAAATACTGCATGATTCCACTTATGTGAGGTTTTTAAAATAGACTCATAGAAAGAGAGAATGAAATGTTGATTGTCAGTGGTGGGGGCAGGAAGAAATAGGAAGTTGCTTTTCAATGGGTATAAAGTTTGTTATGAAAAATGAGTAAGTTCTAGAGATCTGTTGTATAACACTGTGCCTACAGTTAACAATACTGTAGTTTGCACTTTAAGAGGATAGATCTCATGTTAAGCACTCTTACCACAGTTAAAATGAAAAAGAGAAAAAAGGAAGTCAAAAGGTACAAATTTCCAGTTATAAAATAAATAAGTCATGTGAGGATATAATGTACACCATGGCAACTATAGTTAATAATACTGTATTGCCTATGTAAGGTTGCAAAGAGAGTAAATCTTAAAAAAAAATCAGTAACTGTGTATGGTGACAGATGTTAACTAGACACTGTCATGGTCATTTTGCAATGTATACAAGTATAAAATCATTATGTGTATACCTGAAACTGAATAACTGAAACTGAAACTGTTGTATATTAATTGTACCTCAATCAAGAAAATTAAAGAGGGGAGCAAGAAAAGATACAAGGCATCTATTTTGCTGGCAAGGATCACAGCTCAGGGGTTAAGGTTTTTATAGTAAGTGGCTTCCTGATTTTGGCAAAAACAGTGAAATGTTGCAGCTAGAAATTAATTCGTGAAAGCTTCACCTACTGTTTCAACCATTCCAACAATTTTGGAAATCACAGAGGCATGATAATAAACAATTATGCAAACAAACAAAAAAGCCAAATAAAGTTATATTAGACACACTAAAAAGAAAAGATTCTTAGACTCTCAACATTCTAGAAGCAGGAGACAGGCTGAGAAAACTTCTCAGTAACTGCAAACATGTGCTACCCTTCATGAAAGAGGAAGGATGATGCTGGGAGTAGGACCATGAGCTTAGCAAGTGATGCCTTGGACCACAGAAGGGAAACTCTGGGCCCAGAGAATAGAGCCACAAGGGAAAGAGAATTATTCTCAGGCCTTGAAAACTAATGAAGTGTGCCCTGCTTGATTTCAAAATTTGTTGAGACCAATAATTCCTTTCTTGCTTCCATTTCCCTCTCTTTTGGAAGGGAATGCCTGTAACTGTTATCCTATGCCAGTCCCACCATTGTACTTTGGGAGCAGACAATTTGTTTTCTAGCTTTGCAGGTCCACAGATGGAGAAGAGTTTTGCCTGAACATAGTTCACACCTAGAGTCTCTTCTAGATCTTGACTTAGGTAGTTTATGATGAGATTTGGGGTTTTTGAGGTAATAATATCTAGATGAGATTTTGAACTTGAGTTGATGCTGTGATGGGTTGAGGCTTTTGAAAATGTTGGACTAGAATGAATATATTTTTACTTGGAATATGTTATAAATACAATTGTCAGAAGAAAATTCAGAGAGCTTTACTTGATATGAATATTTTATTGAGAGAGATACAAACTGCACACAGGGAGACTTCAAACTGAAAGTGATTAGCAGCTCAGAGGCTTCCCATTTCGGGATGGTTTATGAAGTGGGAATGAGGAAGATGTTTAACATTTCCAATGATTAGTTATTAACAACAAAAGTTTCCAGGTGGTAAGGGATTAGTTAAAAATGAGGAACTCATATCATTTTAGGAAGATAAATTTTATTTATAACTATTAGAGGCATTGACAAGGAATTGCATAAGTTAAATTTCACTTACATTCATGAAATAAGCTAGATTAAGTTTTGCTTATGTGGCTAACTGGGTTTGTCTGTCCAGGGGATTGTCACACCTGGTCTCCATTTTATTGTATTTTAAGACAATGGGTTCTCCTCCACCTCCTGCCACCTTTTAGGTTCATCAAAGTTATATGACTGAAATTCAAAGAGATAAAATTTTATATTTATGTGGGAAAAATTCCATAAGAATACAAGTGATGGCTCATCAGAAAAGTGAGAACCAGAAGACAAATGGCATGGCATTTTTAAAGAGGTGAGAGGGGAAAAAAGGGAGCTTTCTTAAAATTCTCTTTCCATTGAAAATATTCTTAAAATTAAGATAAAAATGTAAAAGACTTTTCGAATTCCTTTAAAAACTATTGACTTTAAAAATAGCAATCAGTGATGAAATTTATAAGTAAAATATTACAACAAGACTACAAATATGGAGAAACAGTGCGTGAAATTACACTTTTTAAAAGGTGTCTTATGGATTTACTGTAGCAACATTATCATAATTCATGGTAGGCTGTGATAAGAATGCAGGTACAAAATGTAATACAAAACATATAGCTGAGAAATCTGGAAAACATTATGCTTAGTGAAAGAAGCCAGTCAGTGAAAGACAAATACCATATGATCTCACCTTTAACAGGAACCTAAACAACAAAACAAAGAAACAAGCAAAATATAACCAAAGACACTGAAACAGAGGCCAGGCTGACAGTGACCGGAGGGGAGAGAAGAGGGAATTTAAGGGGACAGTGGGAAGGGTTCACAGGAACAGACGTAAAGGACACATGGTCATAAACTAAGGGGAGGGTGGTAATGGGAGGGAAGTGGGGAGGGGTGGGAGGGGGGACTGGATTGGGAGTAAAAAGGAGAAAACTGTATTTGAACAATGATTAAAATAAAAAAAGGAAAAAAGATATAGCTGAGAAATCAATAAAGACTAAAAATCTGTATAAATTCAAAAAGAAGCTGGGAAGGAGAACCAAAGAACAAAGAGAAGGGATGAATGAAAAATGCATATGAAGATGATGTATATACACACTCCAATCTGACTGAATTAAAAAGGAAAAAGTATGAACTATATGCTCTTTACAAGAGGCACACTTTACATATGAGAAAATATAGGTAGAAATCAAAAGAACACTGTATATCATGCAAATGCCAATCATAAAAAAGATAACGTGGGTAAATTAAGATTAGACAAAGTAGATTTCTAGACCAGTGATAGTGCTAGCCATAAAAAAGAATGTTGCTTAAAGATAAAATGGTTAATCCATCAATAAGATATAACAATGGCAAATATGTGTTCATCTAATAACAGAGCTTCAAAATTCAAGAGACAAAAATTGTCAGAACTAAAGGAAGAGACTGACAAATCCATGGTCATAACTGGATTTGAACCCACCTCTATCAGTAATTGATAATGCAAGTAGGCAAAAATACATACAGATATAGAAGATTAGAACCACACTATGAGCTCACTCAACCTAATTGACCGCACTCAACATTTACAGGGTACAAATGCTTTTCAAAGACACATGAGACATCAGAACCAATTGCATATTGTGCCAGACAACAAATCTCAATGATAATAATTTAATTAGCCTCAAAATTCTGGATCTAGTAGTTAACATTAGTTCCCAGTTTGGTTCCATTCAAAAGGAGGAGGAATAGGTGGCACATAGCACTCATGAGTCCATAATAATTCTGATCCTGTTGGGCACATCACCAAGGTCCTCTACCGGCAGCCAAGGATGCTCCTTTATTATAGCCCAAAATGCTCTGTGTGACTGGCTTCCTAATCCTCTGTGATTTGCAGATATTGGCTGTACTCTCTGGGTCTGTCCCTCAGGAAGTTCTTTCATTTACATAAAAAGTGACCCATGTTTGCACTTGAGTAGCTTTCTTAGTTGGCTTTCTGCCCATGTAAACTTGGAAGCCCAGAGTCTTCTTTTTATTTTAAACTGCCCAGGTCCTTTTCAGTCTTGAGTTTGCACTTTTTTCAATACAATGCAATCTAGTATAAAAATACAGTAAAATACAATACAAAGCCACATGAAAGCTTTAACTATTTCGTGAGTTTTCCATGGATCTTGTAGAGGTTTTACTCTATGGATTATTATCTTTCCAACCCCTGTCAATTGTTTGTTTGCCATATGTCCAACTTTTGCCAACAACCTCCTTGCTGCTTTTGAAGCCTTAGGTCAGTCCCAAACCAATGTCACATATTTTGTGTTTCTGTTATATGACACCTCACTTCTAGGTACCAATGCCTGTACCCACTATTTATTGCTACAAAACAAACTATTCTAAAACTTAGCAGCTTAAAATAACTACTATTTTTTCAAAAACTTGTGGGTCGGCAGAGCCATTTCTTGCTGGCCTTGCTTGGGAACTCTTAGGAAGCTGTAATCATATAGTGGGGTGTCTAGGAAAAAGAATTTTCTTAGGGCAATGGGCCTCTCACTCAACATATTCATGTACTAGGGGATGTCTTTATGACATTGTGGTCTCATAATTTGAAAGAGCCAAACCCTAATATGTAAGTGCTTATCAAGCCTTTATTTTGGATCATGTTTTCTGATATCATTTTGGGAAATTCAAGTCAAATGTGGTGATTGCCAGGCTGAGGGGGATGGGCAGAAGTGGAGGTGGGTATGGGAAGATAAATGGTGATGGATGGAGACTTGGGGTGGTGAACACACAATACAGTGTACAGATGATGTGTTATAGAATTGTATACCTGAAATATGTATAATTTTGGTAACCAGTGTCACCCAATAAATTTAATAAAAAGGAAAAAGTAGAAGAAAAAATGGATATAATTAAAAAGTTGTTGTGGGAGCCTTATACATAAGGGCACAGATGGCAGGAGAGGACTTCTATAACAATCAACTTAAAAAGGAAAAAGTGTAATTATTTATATTTGTAGATTACAATTATATACATAGAAAATCTGAAAGAATTTATAAACCACTAGAACTAATAAGTGAATTTACTTACCAAGTCATAGGTTAGTAAGTCAATGAGTATATTTGTAGTATTTTTTTTAGAGTAAAAGGAAACAATTGAAAACTAAAATAAGAAAAAATATTTAAAATAGCATTTAAAAAAGGGAAGGGTGGACAAGGAACAAGTATAAAGGACCCATAGACAAAGCCAAAGGGGGGAAGGATGAGGGATGAGGGTGGGAGGTAGAGGTGGGTGGAGTGGGGGAAAGTGGTGGCAGGAAAATGGAGACAACTGTACTTGAACAATAATAAAAAAATAAAGTAAAAAATAACTGCTCAGATGAAAGATTTTAATATATATTTTTAAAGATTTTATTTGTTTATTTTTAGAGAGGGAAGGGAGGGAGAAAGAGAGAAGAGAAACATCAATGTGCGGTTGCTGGGGGTTATGGCCTGCAACCCATGCATGTACCCTGACTGGGAATCGAACCTGTGACACTTTGGTTCACAGCCCGTGCTCAATCCACTGAGCTATGCCAGCCAGGGCTAAATGAAAAATTTTAAAACACATAAGGCCAAGAGCTTTCTTATGAGATGAGGAAGATGAGTAAAATTAAACCTTAAATATAAACTAAAGTAAAATAGCATTAAAAAATGCAGCAACCTAGGTATGAATTTAATGAGAAAATGTAAAAGATATCTGTTCAGAAAAATATAAAACATTATTAATAAAAATTAAGGAATCAAACAAAAAATACACCAAGCATATGAATTAGAAGTTTCAAAATTGTTAAGATATTAATTACATTCAAATTGATCTCTAAAGAATCAATGCAATCCAAAATAAGATCTCTTCATGCTTTTTATAAAGTTTAGAAATAAAAATGTCTTGGAATAGCAAAATAATCTAAGCAATGAAGATCAATTTTGGAAGCCTTATGTTCTTCTATTTCAAGACATACTAAAAATTTCCAATAATTAAGATATTTGATGTTACTATTCAGATGAAGGAATTATCAGTGAGTAAGAATAGAGGGACCAGAATTAAACTCACATACACACACACACACACCATAGGTAGACATGCATTCAATTGATTTTTCCATAAAAATACAAAAATTCAACAAGAAACAGCATTAGAATAGGTATATGTAATATGAAAATATGAACATCGACTCTTAGCTTATACAATACATAAAATTAACGTGATATGTAATATGCATAAATGTGTTAGCTAAAATTATAAAGTAGGCACGTATTTCTTAAATAGGACCCAAAAGTCATTACCATAAAGAAAAGCAAAAAAATTTCATTTGAAATAGTTCTGCTGATCAAAAGATATCAGTGGGGAAAATAGGGATATCTATAATAGTGTTAACAATAAAAATAAAGTTAAGAAATTCAAATATACTTTATACACATTTTGACAAACTTTTAGTGTCCTGATAACTAAAGGTAATGACCTTACAGAGTTAAAAAAAAAAGATATCAATGGGAGATTAAAGTCAAAATTAGGTAGGAAATGCTAATAAATATATCTGACAAAGAAATTATGTCCATTATATATAATAAACTCAAAAAAGAGAAAATGATCTAATTACAATTGGTAAACTCTTGAATTAATATTTCACAATGAAGATAGTAAAATGGCCAGTAAGCCTATGAAAAGGTACTCATTATCATTTTATGATGAAATGCAAATAATCATTGCTTCTGAATCTGGACACACTGGGTTCAAATTCCAAATTCCAATTCCATCACATATTATCTGCATGACCTCACACTAGTTACTTAAACTCTGTGGGTTACAAGAATAAAAAAAAAGTAATAACAGTCATACTTTATAAGATTTTTAAAGATGAAGAGAATACCTCTATTTATGATACACAGTAAGTACTTAATGTTAATCATTACTAATAACTAGTTTTTGAAAACACAAATTTAAGTCTAAAAAAAGCTAAGGTGTGGCCATGAGAATGGATGTGAATGAGCCAGAATGAAGGAGTTCATAGGGCTATACACCCTTCCGTATTGTTTCTTGAAAAGTTAATGCCTGACATATTTTAAATGCTTGAAATTTACTGAATGAATGAATCAATACAAGAATAGTCACAAAGATAAAATTCTTTCATATAATAATTGTTTAGCAAATACTTTATTATGGGAAATCAGGCTGTTAACATTTTTTTTATATATTCTTATTTTTACAGAAGCTACTATAATAAACTATCTTTTTCTGGTTATTCTGTGTGTCTCAACTCTCAAGGTCCATCTATTCTCTGCTCTGTCCAAAAAGACTAGCTTCTGAGAACTGAGTCATTCAGTCCCATTGCTTCCAGTTTGGTTGCACCAATGGGAGACAGGGCAAGGGATGGGAGGGTACAAGTAGAAAGAGGTTGGGGTAGTTATCTCCCTGCTATCTCTTTGTATGGTTATTCCCCTAAAGCCCCAGTTCTTACTAAGTGCTTTCTTTCTTTCTTTTTTAAAAAGATTTTATTTATTTATTTTTAGAGAGAGGGGAAGGGAGAGAGAGAGGGAGAAAAATATGAATTTGTGGTTGCCTCTCGTATACCCGCAACTGGGAACCTGGCCTGCAACCCAGGCATGTGCCCTGACTGGGAATCGAACTGGTGACCCTTTGGTTCACAAGCTGGCACTCAATCCACTGTGCCACACCAGCCAGGGCCCAAGTGTTTTCTTTTGATAGAGCTAGTTTCACTGGTCTCTGATAATGCTGTACCTTCTTTTTGCCTGTGAGGGCTAGGGATTATAATGGCTTCCTATTATTATTGCTCGTATGTAAGAATGTTGCCAAACCTTAACTGTTCCTTCACTCATATTGCTGTGTATAACCCCTTTAGTACATTTTAAAAGTTAAAATCTACTGAATGGTATATCTGCCTCTATCTGGTACCTGAGATGCAGTCTTATACTTGTCACTTTCTATTATGTTATGCTCACTTGTTAATTTTTTTTTATAGAAGAGAAATTACTGAGTCTACTACAATGGGAGAAACATTGTAAAGGTCTCTGGTACACATAGCTAAACAGTATCTGAACAGTTTATACCATTTTAAAAGATCAGTTTTAACATTATCTGAGAGAAATCCCAATTGCACGGAAATTTGTATGGGTTGGAGCCAGACCCTTGCCTGATAGGTTGTACCCTCCCCTAGTTTTTCTGGGAGAGACAATTTCTGGTGAGAACTCTCTGTATGGTTGCCTTCATCTCACTGTTCCTTAGGGTATAGATAAATGGATTGAGCAGTGGAGTTCCCAATGTATATACCAATGAGATGAATTGATCCTGCTTGGGGTGGTAGCTGGAGCTGGGGTGTAGGTACATGAAGGCACAACAGCCATACTGCAGCAGGACCACAGTGAGGTGGGAGGAGCAGGTGGAGAAGGCCCGGTGGCGGCCGGCTGTTGAATGGATCTTGAGCACAGCAGCCACGATGAAGGTGTAGGAGGTGGCGATGAGGAGGAAAGGCACGGCAATGGCTAGTGTGGCTGCCACCAGCACTGAATGCTCATGGATGTGGCTTTTGGCACAGACAAGATGCATCACTGGCGGTATATCACAAAAGAAGTGCTCGATACCCCGAGTCTGGCAGAACGGCAGAGAGAAGATGAAGGCCACCAGTTGTAAGGACAGAAACAGGCCGATGACCACAGAAGCCACAACCGAGTAAACACAGAGAGTTAAAGTTATAATGAGAGGGTACCGCAAGGGGTGGCAAATGGCAACATACCGGTCATAGGCCATCACAGCTAAGAGGAAGCAATCGGCACTGCCAAGCCCAATGAAGAAAATCATCTGAGTGGCGCAGCCCAGGAGGGTGATACTCCGCTCCGACTGTAGGATGTTGGCCAGAATGTGAGGCACCACCACAGCCGTGTAGCATATTTCTATCCCTGAGAGGCTGCCCAGGAAATAGTACATGGGCGTGTGCAGGTGGGCTTCTGTCTGGATGGCCACCGCAATGAGGACATTCCCACTGATGATCAACGCATAAACCAGGCTGACTCCCAGGAAGGACAAGACGCGTGGCCCAGGATGGGAGGGATAGGCCAGGAACACAAACTCCATCAACACTGAGCAATTTCCCCAGGTCATGGAGCTAACAGGGTTTATCTGTTGTGAGTTCCTAGAACAGGAGAAATAATCTGACTGACAATATATTAGTTTACACTGTGAGCCATGAACTTTCTCACCAGAGCTGGAGTTGCAAACTAGAGTTAGAAAACTCTAGAGTTAGGAAAACTACTTGTCTTTTTCCCCCACTTTTACTAAGCATCTTCACATAAGTATGTAAAACCTAATTTCTAACTTCTAAGCATTGGGCTAAACTATGTAAAAATTTTTTGAGGAAAATAATCAGAGGAAATTTGTGGAATTCAAAGCCATTTTTTTGTAGAAATGGAATGAAAATTGAATTTTTTTCAGTAAAGTCACAGGGAAAGTATGAAGGAAGTTTTGGGTGCAGAGGTCATGACAGAGAAGGCAGAAAGCCATTCATTCATTTATTCTCTAATTCACTTATATTTACACTCATGCCCCTTCAGGTATTGAGTTGTATGTATATGGATATAACATTCAAAAGCTCATGATATATACAAAATATATTTTATACTATGAGTCCAAAGTAGATCAAGTCATGGAAATATATATATAAATTAGACAACTGAGTATTAGAGAAGAAATATATTTTCAGTTTTGGGCATTAATCCATAAGAATCATATGATTTTGCTCATCTATGGGATATAAAACAGCAACAAATGAACAGACATTTGGACACAGACAATCATTTGGCAGTTTCCAGAGGGGAAGGAGTTGGGGGGAGGTTAAAGAGACTAAAGAGAGTCAAGTACATGGTGATGGAAGGAGACAACTTTGGGTGGTGAATGAACAATGCAATATACAGATGATGTATATGAAACTTATGATGTATATGATGTATTTTGAAACTTATATATTGTTATTAACCAAAGTCACTGTCATACATTTAATTTAAAAAGTATTCATGGGAGAAAAGTCATGGAATAGTAAGGACATCTAAGGAAAAGAAAGTTATTGGAAAACATGATTAAAAGTGGGAAAGCATAAGGATGTGAGGGTCATGAGAAACATGGTTCAGTCTGGAGAGAGGGTAAGGTACTAACAAGATCCTAGAGGATTGAATATGAGGTGTAGAAGGGTAGGTACCACTCTCTAGACAAATGCAGCACTACTGGCTTGACAGCATCAGAGTTGTGCTTAAGAAAGATCAGTAGCTCTCTGCAGCAAAAGATATAATCAACAGGGTGAAAGGCAAACTATGGAATTGGAGACAATATTTAAAAACCATGTATCTGATAAGGGGTTAGTATTCTGAATATGAAAAGAACCTACAACTCAACAACAAAACAAACAATCCAAATAAAAATGGGCAAACACTTGACTAAATATTTGTCCATTGAAGAAATATACATGACCAATAAGCATATGAAGAGATGTTCAACAGCACTAATCATTATGTTAAGGCATATCAAAATCACAATGACTTATTCCCTCACACTCACTAGGATAGCCACTATAGAAAAATCACACAGGTGCTGGCAAAGATGTAGAACAATGGGAAAACTTGTGCATTATTGGTGCACAATATAAATGAACCAATATAAAATGGTTCAGCCACTATAGAACACAGTATGGAGGTTCCTTTAAAAATAAAAAAATGGATGTTAAATGAAATAAGCCAGCCACAAAAAGGAACATACAGCCAGATTCTACTTGCATAAGGATCTAAAGTAGTCAAATTCTTAGAAACTGAAAGTAGAATGGTGGTTGCCAGGGGCAAGATGGAGTGGGGAAAGGACAGTAGTTGTTAGGGTATAGAACTTCAGTTTTGGGACATAAAAATTTGTGGAGATTTCTGGTATAACAATCCATACGTGCTTAATAATACTGTGTTGTGTGCTTAAAAATTTTGAAGATAGAAAATTTTATGTTGTGCATTTAATTTTATGTCATGACCACATGAGCGTGCGCGTGCACACACACACACACACACACACACACACACACACAGCACAATATCCAAAATTGTGTATTCAGTAGGATTTTGAATCTGTAGGAAATGTGTAATGAACTAATATTGGAAGAAAATGTGTATATTTAGAGAGTGACTGTCCTAAATATTAAGAGCACTTAGGGTATAAATGACTCTGTTTTTTTTTCAATGGTTAACAAGGAGTATTCATTTCATTTGTTCTTTTTTCCTCTTCTGAATTTCAATAAAGATTTGAATTATTTTTAATGTCATTTCACACATTTGACATTGTATTATAACAAGCAGAGGAGGATCAGTGTATCAGTATGAAATTAAATAAACAGTTTAATTTCAAAACTGATAGTTTAAATACTCCTATCTTCTGGTTCTGCAATGCTTAGCAATATATAATTTCTCAGAGTCCCAGTTTCTTATTTTTAAAATTTATTTTTAAATTATAGTAGACATACAATAGTATATTAGTTTTAGGTATACAATGAAGAGATTAGACATTTATATACTTACACAATGATTACCCCAATAAGTCTAATAACCATCTGTCATATTATGATATTCTTTATTTTAAAACAAGAATAATAATTATATTTAGCTCTAGGGGTTGTTTGGATTAAATGAGATCATAATGTAAAGTATCTACCACAGTGCCTGGTTCACAGTAATAGTATCCTAGCTGCCTAATATCAGAAAACTATCATAATTATTTATAAGTTCAAGGGCAACTATCCTCCCTTATCTATATTTTATCTCCTTATATCTCCAAACTAACCATGTGCAAATTGTGAGCACTTAATAATAATGTGTTGAATGGGTAAATAAACTGAAAAACATGTCATTTATACTTTTCACCATTTTCTCTTTTAATTTTTAAGATTATTTCATAATCATTTGTTTAAAGACACTTATGGAAACAACTTTAGTAGACCTAATTATAGAAAGCATTTGGACTACACTGTGGAAAGAATCTTATCAGCCCATCACCCATGGACATAGCATATATAAGGCTACAACAGATGTCTGAGACTAGTCTACTATCTATATTATGATGGAAGGCTTTGAAATCTGTGTGATAATGATGACTTCTGAGAATTTTATTATAGTCAATCATACTCATCTTAATGGTGCTCTCCAGGATCTATAATGAAATACTTACATCAGAGCTATCATAGGTCATAAATTCTTGGCTTTGGAAAGGGCCTCAGAAATTGCTTACTTCAGTCCCCTATTAGATATTTGAATCATCAATAAAGTATCTGAACATCAGGTCACCTTCAGTGCCCAGGAAATCTCATTACCTCCTGGCTCTCTTGATCCATTGTTGGAACAAGTGCCCTAAAAGTTCTTCCTTGTAATCAGCTGGAACCTACCTGTGTTCAACTTCTATGTATTCATTTCATTTTAAACTATAGGGCAGTTACTACATGAAACAATTCAGATACTGAAGAGCCATTATTATGCAGTTCTATGTTTTCATCCTGATTTATTTAGCTATTCCTCATATGACATGGATTTGATATTTCTCACAATTTCAGCTCTGGAAATATTCTTCTATTAAATATCTTCATAAAAAGTGTCCTGCATGGAACAGATCTCAGAAATTGTCAGGATTAAAAAGATCTGGACATCATCCATATGGTCATGGGCAGTCTCTTTGATCTGGTAAAAATGAGATTAATTCACAGGTTTATGTTCAATTGTTAGATATTCTCCTCATTCTTTGTTATATAGCTTCTTAGATGCTAAAATTTCTAATCCTTTTTTCTGTGTTCAGAGTAGCAAAATATCACCCACCATTTTAAAAAACATTGGCATGTTCTAGTCTGTGGATATTGAGATTTTAGAAAATCTTTAATTTGTCCTTTCTGAAGTCATTCACATTTAATTTTTATGTGTTAAGTGCCAAGTATCACATACAATGGTGATCAAAATGGCACAGTCTGTGCTCAATGGATATTACATTGTAATAGGAAAGGCAGACACTGTTAATTAAATAATCTGATATATGTGTAGGTAGATATATGGTAGGTAATTGATACATCTGATTAAGTGCTATGCAGAAAAATAGTGTGTTATAAGACTTCACAACACAGGACCTGGCACAGTTGGCGATTAGGTGATTCTGAAAAGGCTTCTAGAAGAAGAATACTTAAACTTAGATCTAAAGAATGAAATTAATTAGGAGAAGACAGAGTAACAGGGTCCATATTCTGCACACATAAAATAATATAAACATGTCACTAACTTGCTATTTCAAGTTTTTTCTAAATATTTAGTAAAATATTTAAGTTCAAAAGCAGCCAACCTCTAGGTTACTAGAATATTCTGTCCTATTGCATAGGACAGAGGCAAGATAGGAATGCTTCAACATCATCCCCAGAAATCTGCACAGGCTGGCATCTGTTCATGAATCCATACCTATTATCTCAGTGGCTCCAAGTCATATCCCACATCCTCATCTTTCTTTTTGCCTCTCCATCCACTCCAGCCCAGTTGAAAAAGATTTTATGAGAAAAATTATACATTTGCATTCTGAAAGTCTAGGCTAAAACAGCCCTCCAACTGTCCAATTAGCATTATTTTAGAAGTGGGTTAGTAGATTTGGCATGGAAGAGACTCATGCTAGAATCTCAGTCTGCTGTTAATAATATTATATTCTGGGCAGATCAACTCATATTACTTTTGGTTTCCCCATATTTAAAAGATATAAATAATAATATTTATCTAATAGGGTTATGATTAGATTAAACAAGATAAAATGTTTAGAGCATGTGGCTTGATGTATAAAACCTATTGTTTGCATAACAAATGCTAATTCTTCCCTTATTTCTTTGAATCTCTGAAAGGGATTAATATTAATATTAATGCTAATTAATAATAATAATGTTAATATTAATATCTACTGTGTTGTCAGGATTAAATAATTTACCACATGAAAATAGGGTTTTATGAACTCAAGCCATATCAAAATTTATGTCATTTATTCTCTCAATATTTCTTTGACTGAGATTAGTTATTACCATTCTCCTCAGAAAAAGTGGGCTTCCAAGTAGATTCAGAGAACATACTGTAAGTCCTGGTCTGAACTAGTTCTGAAATACTGAAGTCTTGACCTGTAAAACCATTACTCACTTTTCTAAGTCAGTGTCAGTTGGTCCCTGGAACTTTGTACCAAGCAGGTAGAACAAGACTTTCTCTTGGCTCCAACTTGAAAAGGGGAAGGGGTATGTTGAGCCAGTCTTCTCAGTTATAATAAAAAAGAACAGGGCCTAACAGGGAATGTCTGACTGCTCTTGTGGATAGAGAAGGGAGGACTATGTGCCTGGAGAGACTACCCAGTGGAACTGAGACTTTAACTAACCTTTCTGAACAAATGCTGTGGAAGAAGTAAATTTCTTTGCCATCTAGAGTTTTGCCTCATAGGTTTCATTTCCCAGAAGGTGGTTTGGGTGATTGCTCATCTCCTCCCCTGTTGGCAGATAATTGCTCCAAACTAAAACTGTCCCTACACTTGGGATCCTCCGTCAGTGGAAGGTTTAGGATGTAATTGTCAAAGAAGATACCAGTATTAAACTCTTTAGCGAAATTCTCAGTAACTCCAAATAATTTTCTGAAAAATATGAAGTTCTCTAATCAAGGTTATCTGAGTCTTCTGTTTCAAGGCATTTACTCTCACAAGATTCTCATAACTGGGTTTAGCCTAAATTATTTTCACCCTGGAAAACTAAGACCATATTTTATATTTTATCTGGCTTCCATGGAACCTAGGATAGTGCTATATATTTAATAGTACCTCATTTCTATCTATTTAAGATTTCTTAAATCTGTCTGAGCAGAGACATTCTTATAGGTCTTAGCAAAATAGGTTTTTCCTTGAAAAAAATGTTGGTTGGTCATGTGTCTATAAATTTTTATAAGTCTGTGTGTGAATGTATGCTTCTGCATGCCCCATTTATTCAGAGGAAGTCCTCTGTGTGGGTCTAGAGTAATTAATATAGCTCTTCGATGTGCGTGTATGTACAAGATAGTCATATTCTCATCGCCAGGCAGGGTTGAGTTATAACATCTAGACTGGGGTTTGACTGGTTCTGTACTGACATTAATTCCAGAGACCCAAAAGTCACTGTAGTTCCCTAATCAGAGTAGGTGCTTATGGAGGCCAGGTAATCAATGAAGTTTTTAGTTCAGGTTCATTTCACATAATATTTGAGTGCACTTACCCTAGATATAGATTTGCCAGCCCTGTGCACAAAGCTTCTGTCAAAACTGCAGACTTACAGAATGTTTTGTTATAGTCATGGTATTCTAAACATCATTGCTTCTACCCAAGGAACTCACTTTATAGCAAATGAAGTTCATAAATGAGTCTGTACTCATGGAATTCACTGATCGTACCCTGTTCTCCACCACCTGGCTTGATGGAGTCATGAATGGCTTTTTGAAGACAGCTAAAGTCCTAGACCCTTTAGGAATGAAGGTTTGGGTCACTCCACTAGGCAAAAAACAATGATATGTTGTGAAACTTTTCGATGACAAAAAGAACATGGACTGGGTATTGGAAAAATGAATTATAAATACCAGTTTTGAGCACATGACCTATTGTGGAAATGAGGACTGCAAATGTTACACATTTATTTTCCTTTTTATGAATAGGTATGTATGTATGTATGTATATATATATGTGTTTTCTTCCCTATCCCCTTATGCATGACATAAGATATGTTGACTTTGTATTACAGTATTTAAATACTGTTAACTCTACAACAGTAGAAGGGTGAACTTCACTCAAAGGCTTTTCATCCTCTTCTGGGGATAGGGTTGGGGTGTTTTCAGTTATATGCAGGATAATTATATCAGGTTAGGCAGAAGTATGACTTTGTTATTGTCTTTATTGCAGATCAATGCCAAGCTAACAAAGGGTGGATTATGACTTCTAGTTTTATGTGTCAACTTGCTAGTCTGTATGTGGTACCCAGTTGTTTCGTCAAACATCAGTCAAGAGGTTGCTGTCAAGGTGTTTTTTAGATATGATTAACACTTAAGTCAGTAGACTTTGTGTAAAGTTTACCCACTGCAGTGTCAGTGGATCTTAGCCAGTCACTGAAAGATCTGAAGAGAATAGACTGAGATACCCAGAAAAGGAAGAGATTTCACTTCCAGAATGCCTTTGAACTCAAGACCACAACATTGATGCCTGCAGGAATTTCTAGCTTATTAACCTTGGTTGGACATTTTGGACTTGCCAGGCTCCATAATCACATGAGCCAATTCCTTAAAATAAATCTCTCCTTTTATATATGTACTTCCTGTTGGCTCTGTTTCTCTTGAGAACCCTGACTAATGCAGGGGATGACTTCTAGAAAGTTTGACCCTGACACTTGATGAGCCACTCGCATCTGACAACTTGGGGGGCTTATGTTAGAAATCTAATTAATTAATACACATTAATTTTTGAAAGATCTCTGAAGATGTTTTCTTACCTCTTTGCAATTCACTTTATTCCATCAGCCATCAAAGAAAATTCATACAGGCAAAAGAGATTTTTTTTGAAATGCTGAAAGTTTCTGCCATAGATGATTAAGGGAGTTCTGGAATGCTTTCTGACCCTATGCATCCTGTTCTTTAAGGATGGAGTGAAATAAGAATACATGAGCTTCAGATGTGAGCAATCCCCTAGAAATGAAAAGTGACCAGTAGTTGATACCCTTGTAATATTTGGACGCGGGTGGCAAAGAGTGTGCTGGTGTTCAGGAAGTGACTCATATGTTGGAATGCCATCCTTGGACTAGGGCAAGGTAAAGAGAGCTAGCAGGAAAGTAAGGGTACTATGAGATCATCCTAAGCCAAAGTCCTGCATGGAGGGGCTAGGCTCCACTTCTGCATTCTCCTCTTTACTCTGAGGCTATTCTTGCCTGATTTAGCTAGACAATCTAGTGCCCTGTAGCGTGTCTTAAAATAATGGGTCTTAAAGAGGAGAAATTTCCTCAGTGGTCTTTCTTAAAACAAACCCAAATAAAATCATATTTGGAAAAAATTTCCTGGGTTGATCAACTGTGACAAAGCTACTGGGCAACTTTCCACATGATGCTCACAGGTAACTCCTCTCTGGGGACCACGGGCTGGTGTCTTCATTCCTATCTATACCTGATAGGGACCTCTAGATTTTGTGTTCTAGCAAATCTAATCACTAGGAAATATTCATGAGTTGTTATAAGTGGTTGGATTAGATGATGTTCATGGTTCCTTCTAACCTCAGAACACTAAAATTTCTATTTCTTTCTGTTGGAGTGGATTTATGCCCTATTTATCACTTCTAGCTTTCTCATTTCCTCTGTCATTCACATTTATATTTCTCTCTGCTCAACCTGTCCTAGTCCTACTAATTTCTATGATGATAACTATAATTTTAATTCTCACTCAACCAGGTTGTTTTACTTGCTCCTTTATAGTTACCTCCCTTTAATTTTATATACTGTTTTACCCCTGATTTTGCTAACAGAATTTCCACTTTCAACCTCTTCATTTAATCCTTTAATTTGTCAAAAATCTTTCATTTAAATCAGAATTTTCAGAGGCTACATATAAAACAACAACAAAGTAACATAAGAACTTGACTATTTTTTATTACAGTGGTCAATTGAAAGAGCCTTTTTTTGACTTAGGAAAAATATAGATGACTCATACATGAAGCAAGTGCATATAGAAGTTAAGAAAACATTATCTCTTCTTACCATTTCTAGCACTACATTTTCTGCAAATACCAGATACTTTACAATATCCATAATGCTTTTAATATAACATCATTAATTATGTTCACGAGCAATTATAAGGACCAAATTGTCTTGCTTGGTAGTGTAAAACCAACCTAGTAATCTATACAAAAATAGCCCAGAATGGGTAGTATTTGTGATAAACCAAATATTGATTGTTAGCCATCTAGATAAATTTTGAACTATGAAACTAGATGAAATCCTTTAGAAAGTGAGATGTGTGGTCTTCAACCCTCCTAAAAGTAGATGTTCACGGGAGCAGGTTAATTTTCCAGCTTAGTCTCTTTATCGAAGTGAAGCTCTTCACTATGTAGTACAAACTTCTCGAAAACAGGGATGACAAGTCTCCCCAGATAATCTGGGCTTTGTTGTAAGTAGTGGCAACACAGAGAGAACACAATGGCTCTGACCCTTTTATTTACCTGTGATGGCCTCAGAAGCCTATGTGGCTTAATGTGCTCCTACTTAAAATTGTGGTGAGTGATGGGGAGTCCTCAGAATATCAACATTAAAGGAGATTTAAACAGTTTTAAGGAAAATGCTAGGTCAATATCATTTCAGCTTTTTCATGTCTCCTTCAGTCTTTCTAATTCTTTCATAACAAAGATAACTGTGTTATGCTGAGAAGACTAGTGGTCCTTGATAAAAGAGATTTAAAAAAATTTTAATACCTTTATGCCCACTACAGCATGGTATAGGGTCAAACAATTGCTAGTTGAACTGAACTGGGAAGGATGCATTGCTTTAGGCTAGTGGTTCTAGGTTGCATGAATCCAGTGGTTCTCAGTGCTTTAGAATCACCAGGAGGTCTGCTTAAAGCACAAATAGTAGGGCTGTACTCCTAGAGTTTCTGATTCTGTAGGTCTGGGTGGCAGAGTTCCTATAACAGACATTTATGAAAAATTCTAGGTGATGCTGATGCTGTTGGTCTTGTAATGATGCTTTTGAACCACTGTTCTAAGGTGACAGTTCTCAAAGTGTTATCTGCGCAACAACCCCATCTGAAATGTAGGGGAAGTTTAAGCACACAGGCAGTCCTCCCCACTCAGCCTCTCTTATATGAACTTTATCTTTTAGAACTCAGGTGAGAAATAAATATGGATATATTTTTGCCTTCTGAACTGTGTTTTTCTCTCTGAAATTGAGGAACCAAATACGTTTTGCTTATATGGTACCCCTCATCACTCAAACTCACCATTGGCATTCTTGCTATCTCAATTCAGGATTCAGGTATACGTGGCTAATGAGTGAACATTATACAAATTTCCAGCCTCTGCCCGAAGTATACTAAGTTAGATTATTTGGAATTAGATCCTAAGATTCTACATTTCAACACTCTCAAAATCATTCTTAAGAGCGTGAATGTTGGAGAACCAAGCCTTTATGCTATATGCAAGAATCATGGCACTGGCTGGTGTGGCTCAGTGGATTGAGCACTGGCCTGCAAACCAAAGGGTCACCAGTTCAATTCTCAGTCAGAGCACATGCCTGGGTTGTGGGCCAGGTCCCCAGTAGGGGGTGTGTGAGAGGCAACGGCACATTGATGTTTCTCTCCCTCTCTTTCTTCTTTCCTTCCCCTCTCTCTCTTCTTTCCTTCCCCTCTCTCTATAAATAAATAAATAAAATTTAAAAAAGAATCATGGAATTATTTTGAATTTTAGTAACTAAAAACGTAACTGTGGTGTCATATACTTATGAGGTTTACCTACAAAGCAATTTAGACTTTAGACCAATAGAGTGGTATAGTGTGGGATTCTATAGTATCTAGGATTATAATCTTGATCTTAAGAAAGAAGAAACATTGTATTTCTGGAAAAAGACCTCCAAAATTTCTCCTACCTAGTCATAGTCCCAAAGCATGAATAGATCTAGCCTCATTTGGAGAGAACTGCTCAGAAAAATTAAAGATAATAAATAATTAGCATAGCCAACTTTATTTATGAAATAAGGAAATAAAGGTTTACTTCTCTTTAAAAAAGACAAGAAATAATTAAAGTTCAAAAAATACTTATAGGCACTAAAGCCTATTAAAAGTTTCAATGCTTTGCAAGCTATTTCCAGTTAGTAGGCTGAACCCAATGAAGACTTTGCTTTTCCAACCACCTTTTTGAATGCACTCTTGACCTCTTTGTTTCTTAGGCTGTAGACCAGTGGGTTCAGCATGGGGATGATCATGGTGTAAAACACAGATGCCATTTTGTCTGTGTCCATGGAATGACTAGAACTTGGCTGTAAGTACATGAAGATGATTGTCCCATAGAAAATGGAAACTGGCTAAGTGGGATGCACAGGTGGAGAAGGCTTTCTTCTGTCCATCAGTTGAGTGCATCCTCAGAATTGCAATGAAAATGAATAGGTAAGAGCTCAAGATAACCAAGAGAGTGAAAAAGACATTGAATGCTGCCAACGTGAAGAGCACAATCTCATTTGTGTTGATGTCAGAGCAAGAGAGAGCCAGCAGTGGGGGAATGTCACAGAAAAAGTGATTAACAACATTGGAATGACAAAAGGAGAGGTGGAAAGTGAGGGCAACATGGATGGAAGACTCAAAGAGTCCACAGATGTAGGGTCCAGTGACCAGTAAGGCACACACAGTGCTTGTCATGGTGGTGGCATAATACAGGGAATTACATATCGCCACGTGGCGGTCAAAGGCCATTGAGGCCAAGAGGAAACTTTCAATAGTGGCAAAAGCTGCAAAGAAAAACATCTGAGTAGCACATGCATTGTATGATATCATCTTATCTCCTGTGAGAAACCCCACTATTACCTTGGGAGTGACAGCTGAGGCATAAACACAGTCAACCAGGGAGAGGTTACTGAGAAAAAAGTACATGGGAGTGTGGAGTCGAGAGTCCAACAGAATCAACATGATCATCCCCAGGTTTCCAATTAGTGTGATGAGATAGATGAGGGAGAAGATTATGAAGAGGGGGATCTGCATCTCCAGGGCATCTGTTAACCCCACAAGAATGAACTCAGTCACCTCTGAAATGTTCTCCATGAAAGTTGTTTGGGAATCACCATGAGAAACACCTATGAAAAAATGAGCCCACACAAAATAATGTTAGTTGATGATTATCATGAATATTGAAGTGTCAACCGTGTCTCTTGGTCACATATGTCAGCTTCCTGTCAAGATCAAGAGCCGTGTGCAAGTAGTGGGACTAAATGGTGGTTTGGATTGGATTGAATGAGGTTGTTCATCTAGATGAGGTACAGAAGGACACTGGAATGTCCCTGTTAACTTTGGCTAACATATTACAACTCTGGGACACATTTCAGCTTGCTTGCTGTGTGGTATATTCTATTACATAAAGCCACAGAGAACTTTTTTCACTACTTGCCATATCTTGCAAGTACTTTTGTCTAAGATATACATAAAAAGGTTAATTAACAGAAAGTAAAATATAAGAAACATTTAATTGGTCATTGGTATATGATGCTGACAAGTCCTGTCAAATGCATTTCCCATTTCTCAGTGATGCCTCACCAGCTTGTTAATAATAGCTGAAGACACACAGTGATTTGGAGCCCTGCTTTAGGGTCACCCACACTTTTCTTTCTCACTCACCAAGGTTACTATTACCACAGCTACTATTTTACCAGGCAAGAGAAACATCATGGATAAAAGCATGAAGTGGTAAACACAATTGTGTAAACAGGCAGTTATAAGCAGATAGGTATTACTGGTTGGTAAAATACATGGCACAATCAAAATCTCAATTAGGGTGTAATGTGAAAAGGTAATTGGTAGAAACAAGAGAGATACAAATTGAACCCTGAAAGAAAGAAAAAAAAATGTGTCAGGTTATAGGTATAATACAGTCATTTAGAAGAAGAGCCCAAGGTGACTGTTACTAACAAGAATATACTTTTTTTCAGTTGTACAAATGTGTCACTCACTGATTGGCAATTTAGATGGAATGCAACCTTGGGAACACTACTTAGACTCTGTGAATCTCTGTCATTGTCTATGAAATACTCAGTTCATGTACTAACCGATGTGTTATTATACAGAGCTGTAAAGATGAAATTAAATGACATGTGGAGCCTACTAACATGATGCCTGGTACATGGAATGTTAGCTCACTCTCCTCATTTTCCTCTAGCTAGTTTTGCACATAAACCAGCTCTGTGCCAGGAACTGATGTTACATGATTCCTGACTTTATAACAGGGTAGAGACAAAGAGGTATACAAATTAACCTCCCAAAGTGTTTAGTGCTATAATAAAAGTGTGTAGAAAGTGTTACACAATGACCATAAAAGTACCCAGAATATACCAGAACACCCTACTGACAATGAAGTTACTTCTTCCTGAGGCTGGTTTATCAATTCTTATGTCTCTGCTTGCCAGAGTTGCCAGAGTTGATCCAAATGCATAAACATGAATCTGGTTAAATTACTTCTTAGAAAAGGTTAATTTCTGTATTGTATTGATGTTTGAGACTGGCCAATATATTGACTAAATTTCTTATCTATACTGTTTGTAGGTACAGAAGCACACAAAACTGCTCCTTTGATCCAGCAGTTCAGAGGTGGTGTGGTGTGGGTAGGAATGTATTATAAACACAAGGCCAGTTTTAATCCTATTTCTATTTATAATCAGCTGGGTGTAGGTCTGCCAGTTGGTGGGATCTTTTTAAATTTATTTTATTTTTATTTTATTTATTTCTATTTTTTTATTGTTTAATTACAGTTATCCCCATTTCCCTCCATTGCTCTCCCCTGACCTGTCCCCCATTAAGTCCTCCCTCCCCATTTTCCTTGTCCATTGTTCCTTTATACATGTTCCTTGACTTAACCCTTCTCCTTCTTTCGCCAAGATCCTCTAGTTCCCTCATTGACTGCTATCTTGCTCTGATGTGACAATGAATATAAAAGTTCTTTGTGACAAGCATAAGAGATACTAACATTTTATGTATTTTATTTTATTACGATTATTTTTTTTACTGTGTGTTAGGCATGGTTCTAGGTGCCAGGAATATAGAAATAAGTGAAATAAATGTTGCCCACATTATCATTCATAATACGATTATTAAAAAAGTTTAAGAATTATTTGTAGTTCTTTTTGTCCTTGTGTATCCACCAGGATTGATTCATGCAAGATTCATTCTAGTGAACTGTTAGCTGCTTGACACAGAAACCTCATAAACACTTTGGGTCTATACCAGGGCCCTCTGAGTAAGTGTATGAAAGTGCATAACCAAAATCAGGTAATCTAGGCCATTACTTTCACAGACTAGTTCATCTCTTCTTGGTTACCAAAAGACATTTAGCTAACAATAATGACTGTTCAAACTTTGATATTCCTAAAGAAAATGGCTTTACATTTGAGACCCTCAAATAAATGTTGAAAGTCCTAGGATCTCTGAAATTGAGAGAGATGGTATTTGCACTACTCATGATGGTTCATTCTAAATAAAAAAAATTAGGAGGTGCAATCTCCCTGTGGAATCTAACCATCACCTGACCACTTATATAAGACCTCTGATTGCAGCGAGCATGGAAATCCGGATGCTGTAGAGCAAGCAGCATAGTAGAGTGGAAAGAGCAGTGGACTAGGAGTGACAAGACAACTAGCTAACAGGGTGTCTATGATCTAGCCATTTAATCTCTCTGGGCTTTATCTTCCTCATTTGCAAAATAAAAACTGTAGGCTCTTTTAGCACCCCTTCCCATTCTAATTGACTAGGATTGTATATTTCTTGATATTTATCTTTGTCCTAGGAGTAGACAAATGAAGCTACAAACGAAGGAGTATGGAAAACTTTCATACATAGGTTGTAGAGAGAAGTCCACATCCAGGAAAGCATCCTGGTGAAGAAACTCCTTCCCTACCTGTAGGCCTTTCTGTCATGGAACATAACTTGGGCTTGTGCTCTTGCAAATACCAAGGTGGAGACAACTACGTTTTCACACAGCAATTCTTAGGGGAAGCACTTAGTATCACATGAGTGGCTATCTCATGAGGCTTCTGATCCCAGATTGGCCCTCCTAATTTTGTACCTGACTGGAGATATCAGAAGGTAATGTTTGTATGTATTTCAGCTGAGAGTGCTTATGAAGAAATGGTGGGGGATTGGGGAGGTGATGGAAGCTTAGAGGAAAGAGCCTCCACTCATCAAATCAGCAGTGCTACAGCCAAGTTAGGTGACAAAAATTAAAACTCACTAAAATTTTTGGTTCAGGTGATGTAGAACCTCATGCAAGCTTCCTCATACCTAAATATTTCTTAAAAGCCTAGATATCTCCATAGGAATTTTTTTTCAAACAAAATATACCCATTTTTCTTACCATTACAGACTTGGCCTAGGGGTATTTGGGGGCATTCTTTTCCTTATTTTAGAACTAAGGGGATGGATCCATTCTTTCTTCTGTGTAGGCATCTCTGACCCAGAGCACCCAGCAGAATTAACTTTTATCAGTGCAGTCCAGCGCAGTTGTTGTAAGTGTGGGCTGTGCAGTCACGTGACCAGCCCTCAAATTCTGGTTCTGTCATTTGTCACAGGGTGAACTTGCTCAAGGTCTTTAATCTCTCCAAACTTGAGTGTGTCACCTAGGAAGAGAAGCATCATAATATTGTATATCTTTCATAGGAGAGTCCTAAAGGTTAAGTGAGATGACATATACACAAAGCTGAGCATGATGTCTAGCCCATGTCAAGAGATAAATAAGCATTACTATTTTAACATTAATAAAAAATGACATATCATTTGGAACAAAAATAGTGGTGCTCAAACACTACAGGTGCTGCTCTACCCATTTTCTTGCCCACTTGTAGGCAGGTACAGCCATAAACTAGTTCTGTATAATGGGCTGGAGAAGGAATGATGTTTGTCATTGCTGGGTTGATGTATAGGAAAGCCAGTGCACAACTGTTTATTGCCTCTCCCTCTGCCATGGTAACTCAAGGGGCTGCATGTTCCAGAGGCTGAAGCTAGAAGTGGCAAAGCCTCTATTGGCCTGGTGTTTGAACACACACATGGAGAGAGACCGCTGCTTTCCTGGATGACCTGGGATGCACAAGCAGTAGCAGAAGTAGGATAACTAACTGTTGGTTGTGTTAAATCATAGGACTTTGGGATTTATTTGCCCCTGCAACATGATATAGTCCTTCCTGTCTAATACAAAAACATATGTAATAAGCAATGCATGTTTTGTTGTCTGTGGGGATTAACTCATTTTCTAGAAGGTACTCTCTGATGTACAAATATTTTAATGGATGGAATTCAATATACCTACTTTTCTTTTATTGTTTGTACTTGTAGTGTTGTATATAAAGGCTTTGCCCAACCAAAGTTTACAAAGATTTACACCTATATTTCATCCTAAGAGTCTTAGAGATTCAGCTTTTACACTTGGGTTTACATTCTGAATGCATTTTTGTATGTAATATGAAAAAAGGGGTTCAATTTCATTCATTTTCTTTGCAATAGTTTTACTGAGATACAATTAACATAACATAAAATCCACCATGTTAAGTGTCCAATCAGTGTTTTCTTCACATTCCCAATGTTTTCAACCATCACAAATATCTTATTCCAGAACATTCCTATCACCACAAAAACAAACCCCATATATCTGAGTTATTACTCCCATTTCTCCTTTCCCCAATCCCTTCTATCAATAAATAATCACATTTTATTGGTTTATTTATTCTAGATATTTCATGAAAGTGACATCATACAGTATTTGTCCTTTAATGTCTGGCTTCTTTCCCTTGACATGTTTTGAGGTGCTTCAATGTCATAACATGTTTCAGTACTGTGTTCCTTTTTTATGGCTGAATCACACTCCATTGTATGGATATACCATCTTTGATTCAATAGTTTATGAATAATGGGGTCTTTTAACTTTTTGGCAATTTCCAATAATGCTGCTATGGATATTAATATACAAGTTTTTGTCTAAACATATGTTTTGAATTCTTTGTGCATGTATACCTAGAAGTGAAATTGCTGGGTCACATGATAATGCTATGTTTAACTTTTTGAGAACAGCCAAACTGTTTTCTCTCTCGGCAGCACCAGTTTTAATTCCTACCAGCAAAGTATTGAGGTTACTTGTCCATAACCTCTCCAAAATGTGTTCTTTCTGATTTCTTTTTCCACAGCCATTCTACCAGGTATAAATTGATATCTTATTGTGTTTTTTTATTTGTATTTTTCTAATAACTGCAAATGTTGTGCCTTTTTTTTCTGTACTTATTGGAGGTTAGTGTATCTTATTTGGAAAAATGTCTATTCTAATATCTTGACCATATTTAAGTTGGGCTATTTATCTTTTTAATATTGAGTGATAAATGTCCTTTATTATTCTAGATACTCGTTCTTTATCAGATATGTGAACAATGATTTTTTTCTCATTATGTGGGTGGTCTTTTCACATTCTTAATAATGTCCTTTGATGCATAAAATTTTATATTTTGGTAAAATACAATTTCTTTATTTTCAACTTAATAAAAATTTATTATTTTTTATTGTTGTTCAGCTACAGTTGTCTCCATTTCCCCACCAACAATGCCCACAGCCCAGCCACTACCACTCCCCACCCTTCATTTTATTCTTCTACAATTTCTTTATTCTTTCTTTGCTTGCTTGTGTGTTAGTGTCACATCTAAAAAATGCTTAGTTTTTCAACATAATCAACATTTGACTAAATTTGGAGAATACAGACCTAAATGAGATGACATCATTTGTCTCAAAGTACTCACTATTCAGTAGTACAGTAACTATAAATACAAACCAATATGATTAATAAGTCTCCCATAGTCATATAGAAAAAAGTGACAATATAGAGGAACATATAAAAGGGAGGTAGAAAATGAAATGGAAAGTAAAGGAAACTAAATTTTTTAATATCTATTCTGTTTAAGGCACTGTGCTATGTTTTGGTTTAATAAGTATATAATTTTGTGAGATAGGCATTATCCTTCCCAGTTGAAAGCTCAAGACATTTAATTAATTAACTTGCCCACTATCAAACAGCTGGTTGGAATGGAATTCAAAACATTCAATATGTTTTCTGTCTCCAAAACCTATGCTAATTTTATTTGTGCTAGCCATTTCAGTTGTGATTTTGAGATTGGGGGAGGATTCACAAATAAACAATTCTGATATTAAATTGTGTTAGAATGGTCTGTCAGTTTTTCTCAATATATAGCCTCTCACTACTGATTTACTTCTAACAGCATATAGACTGACTTATGGTAAACTTTCTAATATTAGTTAGTATAAATAATACTAGGTGCCACACAAGCAAACTCTAATATTTCACTGCCAAGGTCACACAGGTTGTTCAATTAGTTGTTTTATGGGTGATAATACAGTCATTCACTAACCTAAACTTTTTCTACTCAGTGATTTTTGCCGTTCTAGTGGTTTAAAACCTCTCTTTCCAGCTGATGACAAAGAATGAGAGTGACAGTCACTTCAGTGTCTCCCCATATGCCACTTGTGCCCTTCCAGCTGTTGCCCTAGTGCTGAATCCCAGAGGGAGTGAAAGTCTTAAGTCTGTTGCATGCCCTTTAAGAGGAGTCTCCTAAGAATCCTGCAGTTTCTTCCACTGCCCTAACCCCCACTGGTTTTTACAGCCAGAACTTATGGGGACTTACCTTCCTAGGGCTGGAACTCTGGGCTTGGTCATCTTCACTGCTGTTGGGATTTCTCACTCCTGAGGTATCCCTCCCAATTTATACTCACTCCATGTAGATTTGGGACCACCCATTCCGCATCTCTGCACCTGTCTGCGCATCTCCACATCTCTGCCCTTCTTATCTATTTGGGTGAATGTGGCTTCTGTAAGTCCTTGGTTGTTGGACTTCCATGTAGCTTGATTTTCTGACCATTCTTGGTGATATTTGCCTTGTAGTCCAGTTGTAATTTTTTCTGCAGTTGTTTAAGGAGGTGAGAGGTGTTTACCTATGCCCCCATCTTGATCAGAATTCTCAAGATCTTTATGAGATGTGATTTTCTTCCTCTGGACATAACTCAATTTTTCAGTTTTCCTTGGGGCTTTGTTCTAACTACTTGAATGCATTTTTTCTTATTCATTATTCTTCAGTATCACCTCTGAATCATACCAAACACAAAACTGTCCCACAAAAAATTAACAAAGCTCATACACTTGCAACAAAGGAAACCTCTTTAGTACCTTTCATTTCAGTGGAGTTCAAGTTGTTAAAAAGAGATTAAGTTTACTGAGTAACATGAATTAACACTAAGTCATTGCATGATTAGCAAATGTTTTATTAAGATTTTTTTGGAAGTGGGAGAGATGTTTTACTTGTCTTTAGTTACCTTTGTTGATTGCTGGTTGACTGCAAGTGTACAGGCAAAAAGTTTGAAGAACTTCAAAAGAAGAAGAACTGGTTAGTGTTAGTATAGAAAGTTTGTTGAGACTACTAAATTTCTGTGAAAAGTTGGGGTCTTTTTCTAGTGGATATTGGTCAGTATTCTCCCCTTGAAGTGTACAGAATTTCTGGAGCTTATTTCCACCCATACAGTTTGAAATTTCTGGAATTGTTTCAATGCACATTAAAATTATTTTTAAATCAAGTCTCAAAGCTTGATTTCTAGTGAAAGAACCAGATTAAACTAATGCTCAATAGGACATTCTGTTCAAGTTGAGAAAAATAGATGAACAGGTGAATAAATGAATTCAAAAGTTTAACGTTGATGATGACTATGAGGAACAGAGCAGATTCAGGGTAAAAAAAATCCATGGATGGGAGTGACTATTTTATAAAGTAGTCCATGGCAGTCCTCTACAACCTCTCAGAGTAGGTAACATGGAACCAGCAATTGCAAATGAGTGTGGGAATATCTGTGTAGAGGAAACAGAAAATACAAAGAAGCTGAGACAAGGGCAAGTAGTGGGGAGGAGAGAGCAATGTGGGGGAAATGAGACAACTATAATAGAACAATTAAAAAAAAAGAAACCAATGTGAGTGAAGTGGGGTGAATGGTAGGAAAGTGATAAGATATGACCTAGCTTAACAAAAGTATAAATGAGTGAGTGGCATTAACCATTTCAAAAATAATTATTATTAACTTCAGTGCAATTTTTAAAACAAAATGTGAAGAATTGGTACTCAGAGATTAAGGTTAAAATGACTTAACCATATCTCATTTATTCTAACATGGGTATTCACCTTTGGGAACTTTCACATGCACATGCTTTTTCTCCCCCAATCACTCAGCAATGACTGAAACATTAATTTATTAAGCTGTTATAATTATTTAGTGCTGAATAAAATGTGCCAACAAAAACATGCTTCATTAATTAAACTGCATTTCAAACAATTATTATATTTTTCTCCATTTTAGAATATTGGAACTATTCCTCAACAAAAGAAATAAATAACATTAGATAAACTTTTGTTCTAATATCTCAAATGTTCATTAACACTTGAGTTATATCATGGAATAAATCTAAGAGGAATGAAATAACTTATTGCAGATTCTATGTATTACAATAAAACAGAGACAGTTTTGCCTTCTCAACAACTTTCTTGAATGCACTCTTGACCTCTTTATTCCTCAGGCTGTAGACCACAGGGTTCAGCATGGGGATGACCATGGTATAGAACACAGATGCAATTTTGTCTGTGTCCATGGAATGACTGGAACTTGGCTGTAAGTACATAATAATGATAGTCCCATAAAATATGGAAACTGTAACAAGATGAGAAGTACAGGTAGATAAAGCCTTCTGGTATCCCTGTCTTGAGTGCATCTTCAAAATGGTAATAAATATGAACAGGTAGGAAATCAAGATAACAAAAAGTGCAAGAAAGATATTAAAGCTTGAAATAAAAATAAGAATCAGTTCAATGATATGCTTATCAGAACAAGTCAGAGTCATGACTGCTGGAACATCACAGAAAAAGTGATGGACCACATTGGACTCACAGAAAGAGAGGCTGAAGGTGACCCCAATGTGGATGCAGGCATTCAGGAACCCACAGACATAGCAACCTATGGCCAGACATGCACACACACCTGTTGTCATGGTGGTGGTGTAATGCAGGGGTTTGCACACTGCTGCATAGCGGTCATAGGCCATGGAGGCCAAGAGGTAATTTTCCACAGTGGCAAAGGCTGCAAAAAAGAACATCTGAGCAGCACATGCATTGTAGGAGATGACCTTGTGTCCTAGAAGAAATCCAGCCATGACAGCAGGAGTGACAGCTGAAGAGTAACACAAATCTGCCAGAGACAAGTTACTGAGGAAAAAGTACATGGGAGTATGGAGGTGAGAGTCCAGCAGTATCAACAGGATCATCCCCAGGTTCCCAATCAGAGTGATGTGGTAGATGAGGGTGAACGTGATAAAGAGAGGGACCTGTAGTTCTAGGGAATTGGTTAGTCCTAACAGGATGAATTCAGTCATTTCCGTACTGTTCTCCATGGATGTGATTTGAGAATCACAAGATATCTGTAGGAAAAAGAAAAGAACAGAGGGATGAACAAAGAATTGTTTCAGAGAAATAATGCATAGCATTATTTTGTTACAGCAATAATTTGTTTTTTAATATCCTCCATTTCTACAGCATGAGAAAGACAATGCAATTTAGTGGATAACTGATCTATACAGGAATAGGCTTTTGTAGAGGATGATTCTTCACAAATCCTTTTCCCAACTTTTTAATTTTATATATGAGTAAACCCAGTTAAAAGAAAAAGTAAGGAACTGTTCAAGGTCACATGCCTGAAATGGATTTATTGTCCAGACTAAAGTCTTTGAGTCTACTAATAGCTTACACTTCTATAGTGCTCATTTATATTCATTCGTTACTCTCATATCCTAATTAAATTAATTAGTTTTTAAGCCCATATATATACAAGGTAACTTGGCAACCAAAGTATTGAGTAATTTATTCAGGTATACATGATAATTAATAGAGCATGCTTTAGACCCAATCAGAATGGTTCCCAAACTAAATGCCATTAGTAAATTTGAATTGATTTAAAGTTTGCTTAATTTATATTTTTAATGATTGAGTCCATTCACCAAGTTTAATGTTTTGGGTTGCCCAGTAGACTAATTCACAAGTGTATGCATATAATGATGCAGTCAGATAAATGCAGTATGAGAGATAAATACAACCAACAAAAGTAACTCTAAAGAGAAGGTATAGAACTGGATATAAAATATTGGGCTTGGTGGTGATGTGCATATACTTTCCCCTATATGCCCTACCATTTATCTGGGAGATACTGGTCCTAAATGAAGTTTCTTGAGCCTCATTTTATTCATCAGTAAAATGAAGGTGATATCAGAACCTGTGTCAAAATTATTGTGAGAATTAAATGAAATAATCATGGCAAACAGTTCACACAATGGGAGGTTCAATGCATTCCTTATTTGTGTCATCTTTAGAATGGAAAAATGGTGTTTGTTGGTTTAGGAAAGATTACGTAGTAACATGGGAGGCTTAAGGTGTGCATGGCTTTAGTCTTTGATTTGCACTTTTTTACACAATGGAACCACTCAGTTTTTTTGTTTGTTTGTTTCTTCCAGTATGTCTCACTCTGTCCTACCTCTTCCATATCAGTGACTTTGTCAAGCATTTGTTGTGAGAACCCAGGGATCTCCAAGACCATTTTTTGCTTAATTCTTTTTCCATTTGATCCACAGTTTAGCTTGTGTTGAAAGACTCCTATTATATCTTAGACTCATTTTTACTGTCGTCACTTTCAACACTTAGCAAGGTCACAAAGACTGAGGGCTGAGAATTTATGTCTGCAGAGTCAACTCTAGTTCTGCAGATTATTCATGAGTAAGCACAATGTTTCAAATCTTATATACGTAATTGAAATCTTTGGAAGGACGTCCATTTTCTGATAAACTACTGTTTTCTACCATCTTCCTCTTGGCCCCTCCACACATTATTTTACTTGTCTGAAATTTGCAGTATTTGTGTTTGTAAGCACATCACTCAGGCTGTAGGTTTTTGTTTAGCATTTGCTAGATTTTATTAAGACTGGTATGTTCTTATTAGACCCACATGGATAATCTAGTATAAAATCTTTAACTTAGCTACATTTGTGCAATACCTTTTACCACATAGAGAACACAATCACAAGTTCCAGGGATTAGAATGTGAGTATAATTGAACATAATTATTAAGACTACCACAATGGAAATAAAAAAATATATATATAATAAGTAAATTATCTATAGAGTTAGAGATTTATGAAGCTTAGGCATCTTCACAGATCACAAGGTCGACTTCCTAATTGTGTATATTAATCAACAGAAGAGCAGAAAGAAGTATTAACTTGTCCAAGGACACATAACTGGAATTAATCTATTCCTAAATCAGATATTCAGGTGTTAGTAGCAGCAACACAGTACCTATGTACTACTTTATGTTATAGACTGATAGGCAGAAATCAGACAAGACAGACAGCTGATCGTATAGGCAGACAGACAGAAAAACAAAGGGTGTATGGATGAATGAATGATAGATGAAGAGATAGATAATAGATTAGACAGAAAAGTAGAACAAAAGAGTGTGCATATCCACATACATATGCATAAAGCTTATTTACAGTTAGGAAAATGGAGGATTTGAGAGATTATGTGCTTTACTAAAATTCCACCTACTGTGACCTTCTTCAAGATCCAAACCCTTCTCCAATGGATTCCATGACTTGTGCCTTTTACCACTCCACTTTTAGATTTTCTACATGTGCAAGTAATGAAAAAGGCCTTTAAGGGGAAATGATAGTGAAAATGGAGAAAGAATATGTGAGATATAAAACCAAAAATAACAAAAGAATAAAAAAGATAAACAGAAACTCATAGACACACACAACAGTATGATGGTAAACAGAGAAGTGGGAGGTAGTAAAGGGGAAAGAGGGTCCATTATATCATGATGGAAGATTTGACTTTGGGTGGCAAACACACAATGCAATATACAGATGATGTATCATATAACTGTACACTTGAAACCCATATCATTTTATTAACCAATTCAAGCCCAATATATTTAATTTAAAAATGTACAAAAAAGAAAATCATTACCTTCAATAAAAATGCAAAGAAGATTTTGGTATTTTCATGATTACCCTTCTGGAGGCTAAAGACAAGTTCTTTCATCATCTAAATTGGCTATCCTTCACTGACAGCCACATATATGGTGAATGGATGCACTGACAATCTGCTCAATCAGAGTATTATCTATCCTAGATTTCTGCTCATCCTCTGAGGAAAAGCAACATGACATTTCATAAATGTTACTGTATATCTACTGAACAAAATGTATTTATATTTGAATGCTACATATTGAATATAGAAACTTACCATGTTCCTTGAGAGAAGAAAAAGGCAATCTTGAAATGTGAGTCTGAAATTAGAAATTCATCCCTGGAAGAATGTACAAATAATTTTGGAGAAACTGTCTCTCATGTACCAATCAAAAGTTTCCAATATCCTTGAAGCATGAAGAGATGGTGAAAAGGTCATGAACATGGAGCTAGGAAGCCTTGTTTTAAGTCTTTCATCTACCATGGGTTTTTTTCTGCATACTTGAACAAGTTATTTACCTACTGCTTAGCTAAGTCTACTTATTTGTAATATAGACATAATAAAATTATCTCTACTATATAATTTCCAGTATTGTGTCTGTGAATAGCAAATGAAGATGGGTCTATGAAAGCACTTAGTAAGGGGTTATTCTTTCAGAATGGAGAAATATAATTTTTATCATAAGGCATTTTAATTTACTGTCTTTAAAGAATTACTGCAAATAGTTGGAAGAAAGGCCAGTGAGTGGACTAAAAAAGGGTTAGCTTTCATTTGAATATGTGGTGACCAATCTGCCACTGCTCAGAATCCAGTCTCTTTTAAATAGTCTCGTGCAGAGTGATATTGGGATTTCAGAGGGGGAGTCAGGAGGAAATTGCTTAGGCATGCTGCTCTTGGGGGAACAAGTCCCCTGTGAGAGCCATTAGTTCTTACTTACCTAAGGAAGAAGCAAGTAAACCGCACACAGGGACATAGTTTGGTATGTTGAGTTTGGTATGTTGAATAGCACAAAGATGTATTTTCAGCAATTCATGTAATTCCCCTTACTCACTCCGTTTTTATTGTGTTCAACAGAGGACCCAAAAAACCTGGAATTTATTTATAAAAAATGTGTATTTATTTTTACTTGTTCAAACTTCAGTGACCTTCCAAGCACTCTCCATCTGATGCAATACACCTATTGAGACATTTTTTCCACTGCTCAAAGCAGTTTTTGAACTCATTAATTTGGATGACTTTTAGTACTTCTGCCATTTTTTGTTTCACCTCTTCCAAAACATTTCCCTTTGGTAACTTTTTTCATCCGAGGAAACAAAAAAGTGTCACTTGCGGGGAGATTGGATGAATAGGGATGGCGGGGCCATGGGGGTTGATGCCATTTTGGGTCAAAAACTGCTGAACACCCAGCAGGGTGTGGGCAGGTGCACTCATAAATCATTCATCATAAAATGGGCAAATACATTGAAAGAGTCAAAAAAATTTCACTGAAGCCGAACATAGCCTCTCACAACAATGCCAGTTGGTACACTGATCCACATAGGTTCCTGGAACTCACCTAGTGGGGGAAACCTGTACTACAGGGGGCCCGCCCTCCAGAAGATAATTCTGGTGTTTTGGGGTCTCCCCTCATAATATACATAGATGAGCAGCATATCTAATTTATTTAATTTATGGTAATTATTAATATTTGAAAAATGTTAAAATTTATTTTGTTTTCATAGACAAAACATTTCCTTTTTTCTCTCTATGCTTTTACTTAGTCTAGCCAAATACTAGATGACTAGAACTGTTTGGAGATTTAGAAATAATATCTTTATTTTCCTTTCTGCATTTGCAGTGAATACACAGATATGACATAGGAGTTAGAAGGATGGAGATTAAATTAGCTTTAATACTGACAAGTTAACTAAGAAGTTTGAGTCAGATATTAAACAGATGGGCTTCTTTCTATCATGAATTATTGCCCTGTAACATAGGCTGTTGGTGCCCTATTTACAAACCCATGGCAATCATTTTCCCTGGGTAGGCAAATAATTATGAAAAAAAGTTTCAACTCTTGGAATGAGCATTTATTTTTTTGCAAGAATATTTTTTAATCAATGGACAGACAATGCACTTTCTCAGGTGGCAGTCATCAGTAAATGACAGATAGCAATAGAGTAATATATACACCAGATTCCTCAACTGTCAGGTAGTATAAGTCTCAGGTGTGTTTATACAGTGCTCACATGATTCTTAGTATAATTAAACTCAGTTGTCCACATATATAACATATTCACTAATGAAAGCCTGAATTGACTTCCTTCCCTGACCATCTTTATGATTACTCTTTTAGTGCTTTCTGCTATTAATTCCCAAATGCACTACTTGAAATGAAATCCTTGACTCAGGGTCTGCTTATGGGTAACCTAAATTTATATAGGACTCTCCTTTAACAGGCAGATGCTATCTCATCATTCATACTATATAAAGACAGCAGATAGAAGAGAAGAAGGCATCCTGTGCAGATAAGCAAGACAAAAAAAAAGAACAAAATATGCTGTGCTTCTTCTCCCAAATTCCCCAATGTGATCAATTCCATCTCTTCCCTATTGCAGGAACACTTTCACTGTACTTCTGAACATGTGGATAGAATAATAACTTTTGGCTTTTATATGTCTCTTAATATTTCATTTTGCTATCATACTCAAATGGTAGTTTATCTGGGTGGGAAAATTTGGATTCATATTTCTTTTCTTTTTTTATTCTTTTTAATGTATTTTTCCATTACCATTTAAACCCCTTTTCTCCCCCCTCCTCTGAAATCACCACACTGTAGCCCATGTCCATGAGTCCTTTTTTCTCTTTGCATTACCCCTCCAACCTCTTACCTCCCTGCCCATTAGTTGTCATCCTGCTATCTATCTATGAGTCTGTCATTATTTTGCTTGTTAGTTCAATTTGTTCATTAGATTCCACATATAAGTGAAATAATGTGGTATTTGTCTTTCTATGACTGGCTTATTTCACTCAGCATAATGTTCTCCAGGTCATCTATGCTGTGGTAAAGGGTAAAATTTTCTTCTTTTTTATAGCCAAGTAGTATTCCATTGTGAAAATGTCCCATAGTTGTTTTATCCACTCATCCATTGATGGACACTTGGACTGCTTCCGTATCTTGGGGATTGTAAATAATGCTACAGTCAGCATAGGGGTGTTCATGTTCTTTTGAATTAGTGTTTTGGATTCCTTTGCATATATTCTCAGAAGTGGGACTGCTGGGTCAAAAAGCAGATCCATGTTTAGTTTTTGAGGTATCTCTATACTGCTTTCCATAGTGGTTGCACCAGTCTGCATTTCTTTCAACAATCCAAAAGGTTTCCCTTTTGTCCACATCCTTGCCAGCACTTGTTTGTCCATTTATTGATGATAGCCATTCTGACTGGTGTTAGGTGATATCTCATTATATTATGGTTTTAATTTGCACTTATCTGATGATTAGTGAAGTTGAGTATTTTATGTCTACTTGCCATCTGTATGTCCTCTTTGGAGAAGTGTCTATTCCAGTTCTTTGTTCATTTTTTAATTGAATTGTTTGTTTTTTGGTGTTGAGTTTTGTAAGTTCATTATACATTTTTAATATTAACCCCTTCTCAGGTGCTTTGGCAAATAGAATCTCCCACTCCATGGTTTGTCATTTTATTGTTGATGATTTCCCTTGCTGTGCAAAAACTTTTTACTATGATGAAGTCCCATGTGTTTATTTTTTTGTTTATTTTTGTTTCCCTTGCCTGGGGAGATACAGCTGGTAAAATATTGCTGTGAGCAAAGTTCAAGATTTTACTGCCTGTTTTCTTCTAGGATTTTTATGTTTTTTGATGTAATATTTGTTTTTAATCCATTTTGAATTTATTTTTGGTATGATATAACAAGATGGTCTAGTTTCATCTTTCTGCACATATCCATCCAATTTTCCCAACACCATTTATTGAAGAAACTATCTTTAGCCCATTGCATGTCCTTGCTTCCTCTATTGAATATTAATTTGACTATAAAGGTGTGGATATATTTCTGGACTCTTTGTTATGTTCTATTGATCTATGTGTCTGTTTTATGTCTCTAGCATACAGTTTTGATTACTACAGCCTTATAATATTATTTGATATTAGGTAATAACAATTCCTCCAACTTTCCTCTTCTTTCTCAGCATTATGGCTGCTTTGTGGGGCCTTTTGGTTTCATATAAATGTTTGAAATATCCGTTCAAATTCTGTGAAGTATGACATTGGGAATAGTGATGGGAATTTCATTGAATCTATAGATTACTTTGGGTAGCATGGACATTTTATTTTTTGTACAAAATATTTACTAAAGTTAATAACTTTTAAAATTAAGTAAAGTGAGGTTTAAAACTTGTTGATTTGAGTTTTTCATATTCTTCACTTACAATCTGCATTTTCTCTTATGACTTCAAAAGATTCTTGTTACATTTTAGAAGAACAATGCTTTATAAAAAAACAGATACAAAATGCAATTTCAATGTTGAGACTTTCTACTTAATTGTAACGTTTGATGACTATATTCAAATTATGTAAACTTGAATACAATTATGTTTAATTTCTTATCTTTTGGGTCAGTGTATTTCAATAGAACTTCCTGCCACAATGAAAATATTTTCTACCTTCCATTCCATACAGTACCTGCCAGCAACATGTGGCTCTTAAGCCATTCAAATGTGACTGTTGTGAATAAGAACTACACTTTTTTTTTTGTTTTTATTGTTGTTCAATTACAGAGGTTCCAATTTTCCCCCCGTTGCTCTCCTCTGCCCCACCCAGCCCCTCTGTCCCACAGTCAATCCCCACCCCATTGTCCATGTCCATGGGCCAGTCCTTTATACATGTTCCTTTACTTGGCCCTTACCCTTCTTTCCCCCAATACCCCCTCTCCTTCCCCTCTGGTTACTGTTAGTTTGTTCTTTTTTTCATGTCTCTGATTCTATTTTGCTGGGGTTTTTTTGTTTTTTTGTTTTGTTTTGTTTTGTTTTGTTGATTAAGTTACACAAGTGAGATCATATGGTATTTGTCTTTCACTGACTTTCTTATTTCACTTAGCATAATAATACTTTCCAGTTCCATCCATGCTGTCGTGAGTGGTAGGAGCTCCTTCTTTTCTTCTGCTTTATAGCATTCCATTGTGTAATTGTACCACAGTTTTTACTGATGGGCACTTAGGCTGTTTCCAGCACTTGGCTATTGTAAATAACACTGCTATAAACATTAAGGTGCATAGATTCTTTTGAGTTGGTGTTTCAGGATCCTGAGGGTATAATCCCAGCAGTAGAATCACTGGATCAAAAGGAAAACCTTTTTTAAGTTTTGTGAGGAAAATCCATACTGTTTTCCACAGTGGCTGCACCAGTCTGCATTCCCACCAACAGTGTCCTAGGGTTCCCTTTTCTCCACAACCTTGTCAGCACTTGCTTTTGTTGATTTGTTTCTTATAGCCACTCTGACCAGTGTGAAGTGGTATCTCATTGTGGTTTTAATTGGCATCTCTCTGATGGTTAGTGATGTTGAGCATTTTTTCATGTGACTTTGGGCCCTCTATATGTCCTCCTTAGAAAAGTGTCTGTTCAGGTCCTTTGCCCATTTTTCATTAGGATTGTTTGTCTTTTTGGTGGAGAGTCATGTGAGTTCTTTATATATTTTGGAGATCAAACTCTTGTCTGAGGTAGCATTGGCAAATACATTTTCCCATATGGTTAGTTCCCTTTTCATTTTGCTGATGTTTTCTTTAGCTGTAAAGAAGCTTTTTATTTTGATGAAGTCCCATTTGTTTATTCTTTCCTTTAAAACTGTCACAGGTGTGCACAGGTAACCAGGTTCTTAGTGATCAAGGACAAAGAATTGAACCAAACACACAAAGTTTATAGCATAAAGAAAGAGGGGAGGTTTATTAAGTGATAGTACATACTACAGGACACGGGAGTGAGCCAGCTCTGAGCAGAGGAAAAAAAGGGCACGTGGGCTGGGGGATTCTATTCTTATAGGGGCAGAAGCCCCCCTGCTAGTCTTTGGCGGGCTTTTCCTGCACAGGTACAAGGAGTTGGATTTCAAAGCTACTGCACATGCGTGGTTTCCCCTGACTTTCCTGATTGGCTACTGGAGAAGGGAGTCCCACAATGTTATTTCATTATAATGATATTATAATGAATCAGGGGTAGTGCGCAGGCGCATTCTATGATTCAGACTTATCCCAGAAAACAGGAACAACCCGTCTTAGGGGGTCTTTGTCATGTATAGATGTTTTCTACCTCAGCCCTGCGGGGCCTCTGGAGCTTCCTTCCTGACTACCTCCTGCCTCATAACCCTTACTCTAGGGGACACATCAGTGAAAATATTGTTGCATGGGATATGTGAAGTTTTCCTGCCTATGTTTTTCTCTAGGTCTTTAATGGTGTCATGTTACATTTAAGTCTTTTATCCATCCATCTTGGTTTTATTTTGGTGTATGGTGTAAGTTGGTGGTCTATTTTTTTTTTTTGCATGTATCTCTCCTGATCTCCCAACATCATTTGTTGAAGAGGCTATTTTTACTCCATTTTATGCAACTGCCCCCTTTGTCAAATATTAATTGACCATAGAGACATGGGTTTATTTCTGGGCTCTCTATTCTGTTCATTTGATCTGTGTCTGTACTTATGCTAGTACCAGACTGTTCTGATTACAGTGGCCTTGTAATATAGTTTCATTTCAGGTATTGTGATTCCTCCCACTTTGTTCTTCTTTCTCAAAGTTGATGCAGCTATCTGGGATCATTTATGGTTCCATATAAATATTTGAAATATTTGTTCTATATCTATGAAATATGTCATTGGTATTTTAATAGGGATTGTGTTATATGCTTTGAGTAGTATGGACATTTTAATGATGTTAATTCTTCCAATTCATGAACATGGTATATGCTTCCATTTATTTGTGTCTTCCTTAATTTCATTCTTCAGTGTTGTGTAGTTTTCTGAGTACAGGTCTTTTACCTTTTTGGTTAGGTTTATTCCCAGGTACTTTATTTTTCTTATTGCTATAGTAAATGGTTTTTTCCCTAATTTCTGTTTCTTATATTTCATTGTTGGTGTACAAAAATGTCTTTGATTTCTGAATATTGACTTTGTATCCTACTGTTTTTTCAAACTCACTTATTAGATTGAGTATTTTCTTGGTGGAGTCTATACGGTTTTCTATGTACACTATTATGTCATCTGTGAATAATAACAGTTTTACTTCCTCCTTTCCAGTTCGGATGCCTTTTATTGTTTTTCTTGTCTGATTGTCGTGGCTGGCACTTCCAATATTATGTTGAATAAAAGTGGTAAAATCAGACATCCTTGTCTTTTTTCTGATCTTAGGGGGAAAGCTTAATTTTTCCCATTGAGTGTGATGTTGGCTGTAGGTTTCTTATATATGGTCTTTATTATGTTGAGGTATGGGTAGATGGACATTTTAATGATGTTAATTCTTCCTATCAATGAACACCATATGTGCTTCCACTTATTTGTATCTTCTTCATTTCTTTCATCAGTGCCTTAGAATTTCCTGAGTACAGATCACTCACATGCTAGAATTGCAGGGCATTCTTGCAAAAGCAGTTACACATACAAACAGTCAAATGGTATCCAGGGGCAGTGGATAGGAGAAGGAGCTGACCACAAAGAACCTTGTGCTTTGGCATACATGATGGAAATGTTCTATTGTCTTGATTCTGGTAGTAGTTACATGGCCATACACATTTGACCAAGTTTTTAGAACTATACACACACACACACACAAAGTGTGTGGATCTTACTGTTTGTAAGTTATGCATTTAGAAAATTTAAAAAAGGAACATAATAAGTAATACCAAAACATGATGCACACTTGCTATGCAGTCAGGTCCCAATAGGCAGTTTAATTGCTTCTCCCCTAAGAAGGTGGGATGAGGAACTGTGGATGTTCTCATGGGGCACATTCCCTGAGAGCTCCATAGCTCTATAATTTACTACTGGCTCCCTTGCATTGTCCTCTGAAATACCAACAATGCTTCACATGATTTCATTTTAGAGGGAACAGACCACATGCTGGATTCTTTGATCACCATACGCTAATCTGAATGATAATAGTTGTCATTAAACATAGGCTTTCTGTCTACTGAAAGGAAACCTGCAACCATGGCCAAGAAAATCACCTGAAGATAAAATTATATATTGAATGACTTTAAAATTGTACACATTTACTCAGTTGTTTTTATACACTTTCTTTTATTTGCTTTTTATAGACACAATCCCATAAATTATGTAGGAGGAGTAATTTTATTATATTGACTTTACAGATAAGGAGAAGGTAAGGGAATCCTCCAAGGTCACAGTAAGAATACATGGTGGATTTGGGACTTGAATCTGGAGTTGTGGGGCCTTGTTAGTGCCTTTTTTCTTTACCTTTCTCTGTCTCAGAGAACTTGGGACCTTTTGGTCACTCCTAAGATATAGCTTGCTTACCCTTGTTTATGCATTATTTTAAGGCTGAATTTCTGAATTCACACTCACTATTCAGAGACTGATTGTCCCTCTTCTTCAAGGAGCCAGGTAAGCTAACTTCCACATACACTGTTAAGGAAGCTATATACTATGAGTTGTTTGAACACAAAAACAAATGTTTTGAACTTTCAAAAAATGGTGAGTTGAGGCTGGAGTATAAATGTCAAAACTTTCATTAGTGAGGAGTTTAATGATACTTATGAAATTTCCTGCTGCTTCCCTGAAGAAGATGAATTAAAAACAAAATAAATAATTGGGTAGGGTTGTAAGTTCATCTTGTGCACTACTAATTTGTCTCCTCCTGGAGGTTAAACAATAGCATAAGTGTGAATGACCGTTAGTTAAACTACAAAGGAAACTAAATGAATTAACAAGATTCAACTGTAGTTCAGCCTTTTCCCCATGCTATCATTTTTATTATTACTGGCATCTTTAAATATGCTGAGAGTAGGGCAGCTAACTGCACACAGAATCTGATTGGGTTGAAACTGGTTTTCAGCTTCAAGTCTTGAATCTTCTTCATGCCAGTTGTATAACTGTAGAATATCACTTAACCTCTCAGATTCTTAATTTTAATGGTAAAATAAAAATAATAACACTACCTGTTGTATACACACATTTATATGTAAAGCTCTTAATGTTAGATCAAGATAATTTTGAAGTAGATATTATAAATGAAATAATGCACATGGTATTTATACATTTTAATTTCACTGCAATTTTCGTTTCGCTGGTCACTGTTTTTCTTTATTTCTCACTGTTACAGGACATTTCATGATTCTCAAACACAACTGATGGAGAACAGGACAGAAGTAACACACTTCATCCTCCTTGGACTAACCAATGCCCCAGAGCTGCAGGTCCCCCTCTTTATCATGTTCACCCTCATCTACCACATCACTCTGATTGGGAACCTGGGGATGATCCTGTTGATACTGCTGGACTCTCATCTCCACACTCCCATGTACTTTTTCCTCAGTAACCTGTCTCTGGTGGACTTTGCTTATTCCTCGGCTGTCACTCCCAAAGTCATGGCTGGGTTACTTATAGGCAATAAGGTCATCTCCTACAATGCATGTGCTGCTCAGATGTTCTTTTTTGTAGCCTTTGCCACTGTGGAAAATTACCTCTTGGCATCCATGGCCTATGACCGCTGTGCAGCAGTATGTAAACCCCTGCATTACACCACCACCATGACGACAAGTGTGTGTGCACGTCTGGTCATAGGTTCCTATGTCTGTGGGTTCCTGAATGCTTCCTTCCATGTTGGGGACATATTCAGCCTTTTCTTTTGTAAGTCTAATATGGTTCATCACTTTTTCTGTGATGTTCCAGCTGTCATGGCTCTCTCTTGCTCAGATACACACACAAGTGAGGTGTTTCTTGTTTTTCTGTCAAGCTTTAATGTCTTCTTTGCTCTCCTGGTTATCTTGATTTCCTACCTATTCATATTGGTCACCATCTTAAAGATGCACTCAACTCGAGGGCACCAGAAGGCTTTGTCCACTTGTGCATCTCATCTCACTACAGTTTCTATATTCTATGGAACAGTCATCTTTATGTACTTACAGCCCAGCTCCAATCATTCTATGGACACAGACAAGACAGCTTCTGTGTTCTATTCTATGGTCATCCCCATGCTGAACCCAGTGGTCTACAGCCTGAGGAACAAGGAGGTCAAGAGTGCATTTAAGAAGGTGGTTGAGAAGGCACATTTTTCTAGAGGGTTGAGATTTTGACCTTGTGGTATGCACAATAACATCTGAGTTAACATCTGAGAGATTGTTTAATATCTCTGAGACTTTTCCCATCAATAACTGACTGTTTAAGCCCCATTGCCTTTAATTTCTGAGGTGGCATCCTTATCTTTTCAAAAGTTTTTGTCTAGTAAAAAGAAAACATATTCAGAAATATAATACCTGAATGGGGATGGTTAAGGGAAACCATTAGAAATTTTGGGACCTGCTTATCAAATGTTACTAATGATATTTGATTTGTTTACTTGTTCTGCTTACATTTTCTCTACCACACACCAATGTAATCATACATGTGAGACAGGGGCACGAATGAGCTGATGAACAAAGGCACGTATTGGTGCTCCATGTGGGCACTCACATGGAGTAGGAAATTTGTCAGAGGTAAACAGAGTGTTGCTAGTTTTTAATTAAAAAACTGAAGCAGTTAATTAAAATATTAAACACAAAGTTTTGTCCAATCATAATTTTCTCTTTTGTTGAATCACTGTTCTAAGATTCTGAATAGGAGAAAAGAATCATGTACTTTCAAATAAAAGTATGTACTCCTTTGGCATACTTTATTGAGAAACACGTAAATATCACATCCTAAATGAATCAGCGTTTCTGTCTTGACTGAGTCATTTTGTAGAATCATGTTTACATTACAAATTACAAAAGGGTAAAACAATCACACAAATTTCTTAGCTTACCTCAGGGTTCTTTCTTGGTTTTGTACATGCTATGAGTTTGAATAAATGTGTAATGAGTTGAAGCCATCATTATAATATCATACAGAGTATTTTCACTGCCCTAAAACTTCTCTATGCTCCATCCAGTCAATCCTCGCTCCCCAAACCCCTGGCAACTACGGACCTTTTTGCCATGGCTGTAGTTTTGCCTTTACCAGAATGTCATATAGTTGGAATCATACAGTATACAGGCTTTAAGATTGGTTTCTCTCATATACTAATATGCACTCAAAGTTCCTCCATGTGTTTTCATGGCTTGATAGATCATTTCTTTTTAGTACTAAATAATTGTACCACAGTTTACTTATCCTTTGATCCAATGAAGAACATCTTGGTTACCTTCAGTTTGGGAGATTATGAAGAAAGGTGCTGTAAGCATTCATGTTCAGGTTTTTGTATGGATGTAAGCTTTCAACTCATTTGGGAAAATACCAAGGAGGATGATTGATGGATTGTATGATATGAATATGGCTAGTTTTTAGGGAAACCTCCAACAGTCCAATGTGGTGGTTCCATTTTGTATTCCCACCAATAATGAATGAGAACTCCTTTTGCTACACACCCTCAGCAGTGTATGGTATTGCCAGTGTTCTTAATTTTGGACATTCAATAGGTATATAGTGATATCTCATTGTCATTTTAATTTGCATTCCCCTGGTGTATGGTGTAGGTCAGCTTTTTAAATTTTAATTTGTCTTCTATATATTTTCTCTGTATATTTATCATCTAACTTATTAATTATTTTTTTCATACATTGTGCCTTCAGTGTTGTATCTATAAAGTTATCACCATATCAAAGATCATCTAGGCTTTTTCTTTTTTTCTGAGTTTTATAGGTTTATAATTTACATTTAGGTCTATGATACATTTGAAGTTAGCTTTTATGAAGGATGTGAGGTTTGTGTCTAGATAAAAACAAATTTTTTTTTGCATGTAGATGTCCAGTTGTTCCAGCATCATTTGTTGAAAAGAAGTAGTGCTAAATTATTGCCTTTGCTCCTTTGCCAAACTTCAGTTGACCATTTTTATACAGGTCTATTTTTGGGCTCTCTGTTCTATTCCACTGATCTATGTCCATATTCTTTCACCAATACCACATTGTCTTGATTATGTAGCTTTATAATAAGTGTTGAAGTTTAGTAGTGTCAGGTGGGCATTTCTTTATTGTAATTTCTAACTCTTTGCTTACATTGCCCATCTGTCCTTGCATGCTGTCTACTTTATCAGTTAGAGCCCTGAGCATACTAATCATAGTTATTTTAAATTCCTGATCTGAATAATTCTAATGTCCTTATCATGTCTACTTCAGATGTCTCTTCAAATTGTGTTTCTTCTTTTTCGTATGCCCGGTAACTTTTTTCCTTCATAGGAAGATATGATGTACTAGGTAAAAGAAACTCCTGTAAATAGTCCTCAAGTAATGTGGTGTGTGGTGTAGGGGAGAGGAAACAGTGTATAATCTTGCGATCAGGTCTCAGTGTTTTAGTGAGCCTGTGCTTCTGTATAGGGAATTTAACAAGTGTTTCTCCATTTTTCTCCTCCTGCTTTAGGTGGGAGAGATGGTTGAAGCAAAGCAATAGGATAAATGATTTGTAATATCTATATAAAAGAATACTGCTCTGCAATAAAAATATTTCACTACGAAACAGGTATTAATGTGGATGGACCTCAAATGCTAAGTGAAAGACAGACTCAAAGAGTCTTTACTCTAAGACTACATATAAGACATTCTTACAAATATAAAATTAGTTGGACAAAACTGTTCATGAGTTGTGAGTGACAGTGGATGGGAGATAAGTTTTAGCAAAGAAGATCATAGGAATTGGTTTAAGTAAGTAATAGTAGTTTCTTCAATACCAATCAGACTAAATTCTTAGAACTATATGTTAAATTGTGGATATTACAGTGTGCAAATTATACATTAATTATAAATTGACAAAAAAACACAAGAAAAGACAGTAGAAAAACACATGTTTTAAAAACAATGCAAATAACCAGCATGTCCCCTGGGCAGTTTAATTGCTTCTCTCCTAGGAAAGTGGGAAGAGGGGTATGGATGTTCTCACAGGAGAAATTCCCAGAGTGCTCCATGTCTCTGTAATTCCACATCCCCATGCACTGGCTTTAGAAATCCCAACATGACTCAACGTGACATATTTTTAAAGGCACAATCCACACACACTGAACCCACTTGGTGATCATTTATTCATCTGAATATTAACACTTGTTAGTATGCCTTAACTTAAGCATAAGGTAAGAGGCCTTACCCTAGGAATGGGTATGAGCCTATGACCATAGTCAGGAAAAGCCCCATAAGATAAAAGGTACACAGATTGATGTTAAAATAAGAATCTCTTATTAAGATGTTTTACAGGTTTTCTCTTATTTGTTATTTACAGACACAGTTCTGTGAATTGGAGACAGACATAATATCATTGTGTTTATTTTACAACAAGGAGGTAAGTGACTCTGCTAAGGACAGAGGGAGAATGCATAGCAAGTTTCCTGCTTTAGTGATTTTGGAACCTTATGTCCCCTACCTAAGAGACAGTAACTCTAATCGTATTGATGCATATTCTACAGCTGATATCCTGATTTCAGACTCACTATTCAGAATTGGCTATGTTTACTCTCCCAGCAGACAGGCAAGCATCTATATTCCATGAACATTTTTAGCAAGAAGTGTTATTCATGCAAGTGGGAGAGCTATACTTTGAGTTACTTGAAAGGAAAAAGATATTTCTAATGTTTTTCTAAAATACTAAGATGAGAATAGAGTATAAATGCCAAAATTCATATCAGTAGGGAGTTTACTGAGACTTATGAATATCTTTCTGCTTTCCTAAGGATATAAACCAAAAACATAACATAGATGATTCTGTCATTGGTCTAGGGATAATTTCATCTTGTTCAGCAAATGTTGATTCTCTCATTGGAGTTAAAAAAGAAAGAATGATATACTTTACAGTGTAAAATATATAATTAAAAATTAAATTTAAAATATAAAATAAAATTTAAAAGACTAACAAATAAACAAAGCAAATGAGAGTGAAATGATTTTTAAACTATGAAAGTGTGTAGTATGAATGAACAAGAACCAAAATACATATAAACTTTTCCCTGTAATCTCATGCTTCTTATTACTAGCTCATCCACATAAGTAGACAGTGAATGGCTACAAACATAGCCTTTGATTAGATAAAACATGGATTTAACAGTTGACTCTTACCTCTTTCTTGTACTAGCTGTGCAATTTTAAAGCATTCTATAACTTCCAAACCCTCAATTTCCTTACTCGTAATGTAGGAATAATAATTCTGCCTACCTTACAGACACACACACATACATTTATAAAGCCTTATTTATCATAGAACATACTATATGATAAAAGTGGTCGTGTGTTAAGGTTGGCAAACTTAATATCATCATGGGATAGGCTTGAAAAGTGAAGTTGCGAAAGTTTTAGGAGAGGGTAGAAAATAGTAAAGGATTTTATAAATAGATGATAGATAGATAGATAGATAGATAGATAGATAGAGGGAATCTTGACTTTGAGTGGTAAATGCACAATGCAGTATACAGATGATGCATTATGAAATTGTACACTTGAAAGCAATTTAAATTCATTAACTAGTGACACTCCAATAAATAAATAAAAATTTTTAAAAGAAGATTTGAAAAATTATTAGGACAAAGATATTAGTAGTTAGCAGAAGATGGATATCTTTCAAATTGAAAAAAAAAGATTTAAAATACTGTTCCTACACCGAACAGACTGAAATAAAATATTTGACAACACACTGTTTGCCACCAAAATAGATCTATAGGCTAAAGAAAGCCCATAACAAGAAAACTTTAACCCTGAATGTGGTGATTCTGCTTTGAGATGAGAGTAACAGGAGAAGGAATGAGTTTAAGAAAAAGGGACTATTTCAAGCTCAAACATGGATTTCACAGAAGAATTAAGCAAAATCATGGCTCACATGGAATTGCTGGACCAGACAGTACTATGGGTGAAGGAAGACACTGGAGAAACTGGAGACAGAGAAAATCTCAGTGGAGCCAGGGTGTGAGAAAAGGCAAACTGAAGAGGAAGGCTTTAAGACTTTAAACCCCTTGCACACTTGAAGACCTGCAGGTCACCACCCGTTTTTCCTAAACCAACATAAAGACAATCATACCATCCTAACAGTAATATTATAGCTAGCACTCATCAGACTGTACCAAACCCAGAGTTTTCTTGTTTTTTTCAAAATATACTACCTTATTTAATTCTCACAAGAACACTATAAATAAAGTAGGTCTTATTACTGTCTTAATTTTGCAGATGAGTATATAAGGTTCAGGTGTTAGGTTAGGATTAATGATTCCTAGGCAGCAAACAGTTGGGCTAATACACACCTCAGCCCAGATCCAAGCTGTATACCAGATGCTTTGCCTTCTCTTCAGAATTGCATCTCTTGGTTGTGTATGTTCCTACCCTATAAATCTCTCAGTTACGACACTATGAATCCAAAGCGCTGAGTTTAAATGAAGGGAGATGAGGAGTAACTGTACTTTGAGTAGAATTCAATTTCATTTAAATAAAATTAAGACCGTCAAGTAAAGAACCACTGAGTGTGGATTCAAGGATCAGCCTGGGTCCAAAGCATGGCTTGTCAATTAATATGTGTTTGGATATAAAAAATTACTCAGCCTCTTGTGCATCCTAGTATAAATGGATGAAATAATAAAATAAACATAATATTCTTAAGAGGACATAATGTATATACTTTTAAAGTGTATCCAGTTGTTTCCAACAGGTGAGCAACATTAAAATATATGCATTCACTAGGCTTTGGAAAAGTTGATTAACAGGTACATTCACTGTGGATAAGCCATTCATTGAGTTATTTAATTTTCTATATCTCAATTTATAAACATATGAACTTTAAAATTAGGGAAATTTTTCATAAAGATCCTTCAGATTCAACAACATGTAAACAGATATAATTAATGCACTTTGTTGTGAAGCCCATATTTTGTCTGGAGAGTCTTGAAATACAAGTTATTCCTATAATGAAACAATACATGTTGCATGTACACTTCTCAATTTAAGTGTCTTTGTCACTGTTTCATTGTTCTCTTAGCCACGAAGCATTTTGTGATTCTCCACACTGATGGAGAACATTACAGAAGTGACTGAGTTCATCCTCCTTGGACTAACCAATGACCCAGAGCTGCAGGTCCCCCTCTTCATCATGTTCACTGTCATCTACCTCATCACAGTGATTGGGAATTTGGGAATTATGGTGCTGATTCTCTTGGACTCTCGTCTGCACACTCCCATGTACTTTTTCCTCAGTAACCTGTCTCTGGTGGATTTGTGTTACTCTTCAGCTGTCACTCCTACAGTCATGGCTGGATTTCTTCTAGGACACAAGGTCATCTCCTACAATGCATGTGCTGCTCAGATGTTCTTTTTTCTAGCCTTGGCCACTGTGGAAAATTACCTCTTGGCCTCCATGGCCTACGACCGCTATGTAGCAGTGTGCAAACCCCTGCATTACACCACCACCATGACCACAGGTTTGTGTGCATGTCTGGCTATAGGTTCCTATTTCTGTGGGTTCCTGAATGCCTCTGTTCACACTGGAGACACATTCAGCCTCTCTTTCTGTGAGTCCAATGTGGTCCATCACTTTTTCTGTGATATTCCAGCAGTCATGGTTCTCTCTTGCTCTGATACACATGTTAGTGAGCTGGTTCTTCTTTATGTAGCAGGCTTCAACATCTCTATTGCACTTCTGGTTATCTTGATTTCCTACATGTTTATATTTATCACCATCCTAAAGATGCACTCATCTTCAGGGTATCAGAAGGCTCTGTCCACCTGTGCCTCCCACTTCACTGCAGTCTCCATCTTCTATGGAACTGTCATTTTCATGTACTTACAGCCCAGCTCCAGCCATTCCATGGACACAGACAAAATCACATCTGTGTTTTATACTATGGTCATCCCCATGCTGAACCCCCTGGTCTACAGCCTGAGGAACAAGGAGGTCAAGAGTGCACTCATGAAGGTTGTCTTAAAGGCAAAACTGTCTTTAGGATTATGATTTGAGCATTGTGCAATGCACAGTAACCTAGTTTCATTAAGACCACAGGAAAATTAAGGTCCTAAAGTAGTCTTCTTACCCATTCCAAAGTCTCCTGCCTTACATAAGAAACATTATTTCCAGAAATGTTCCTGAACAGGAAAAGCTAAGATGTCTTGGGGCTCTCTTATCAAAAAGCTTATTAAGGATATTGGTTGATTCACCTATTCTACATGCATTTTTTTTCTACCATGTCAATGCAAATACACATAAAATAGAGCCACAATTAAGACCATGAGCAAAGTGCACCCATATGCCCCAGGAGGATACCTGCATCTTCAAGTAGAAACCAATAATGTTGTACATTTTGCCTATGGAAATGCTTTGAAGTGGTTAATGCTGATATTTCATGTCTACTTTTATGATTTAAGTGATCTTTTATTACTCCCCATTCTGTTACCCTACTTCATACACACTGATTTTCTTCCCATTTTGCAATCTGACAACACCAAACATGTGCCTGCCTCAGGGCATTTGTACTTCCTCTTCCCTGTGTGGAATGTTCCCTTACTCCATTAAGGTTGGTGCTTAAATGTTACTCTATTATAGATTTCTTTCTTGACCACCTTTGTAAAATAGTCATTGTTTATTTCCATGCACAATACTCTTTTACTCTGAGTTATTCTTTTAAAAAAAATTCTCACCCAATGATTTGTTTTTATTGATATTAGGGAGAGAAGAAGGGAATAGAGAGAAACACCCTGACCAGGGATCAAACCCCAACCTAAGTATGGGCCCTCACAGGAAATGGAACCTGAAAGTTTTGGTATGAGGGATGACACTCCAACCTACTGACCCACCCTGCCAGGGAACTCTAGGTTGTTCTTCATGGTGTTCATGAGTCATCCCCTATTGAATGTTTGCTTATTCACTTTATTATCTCTCCTGCCCAACTAGAACTTAGACTCTATGAAAGCTGTGGCTTTATCTGTTTTGTTTACAACATGATCCACAGTACCTAAATGAGTGTCTATTTCATACTTAATTTTCAATAACTATTTGTAAAATGAATAAAAGTATTAAGCTTTGAGTCCAGCTGTATCAGTATGGTGAATTTTTAAACTATTGGTGATTGTAGTGTATCATCCATAACAGATACTTTCTAGACAGATGTATAGTACATTTTAAGCAGCACAGCTCATTCCACTTTTCCGTGCATTCCCACTCATTGTGTGCACCCCAACGTTTGGACACAAAGATTTCTCAGATCCCAAAAGCAAATGAATAATCTGCAACAATTTTATACTTTTACTTAGAAATGATGTTTCATTAAGTGGCAACTAAAATGTCAAAGAAAATTTAAAAAAAGGCATTGAATATGAGATTATTTAAAGGTTTAATATCTGATTATATTCGAAAATACTTTGTACATATGAAATGTAACTAAATGATTGTAAATGTCTATATAGAATATAAACATGGCAGTATCTATCAATAGTGAAAATATAGCACATTCAATATGCAAGTTCAAGGATTAAACCTTATATTTTTAATATTGATTCTCAGGGACCTCCATACTGTACAAAACCTACCCACTGAAATATTTGCCTTTGTCTAATTTGCTGTCTCAATAGAATAGGAGGCTTCAATAGCTCACTATTTGTAAGATTTTGCTTGGAGAAGCTAATATTCTCCTGCTGGTGTTTTGGGGGCTGAGTAGCATAACACAAATATTCACTTCTATCTTTGTGGCGCTATTTCCCCTCTTGGAACTGTATTTAACTTTTATTTAAAATAATCATTTAATTTTAGGATTCTTTTAGACTTACAGAAAAAAAGTTAAAACAGTGCAGATTCAGTGCGGCCCTCTGACAGTCTGCTGTAAAAGGACCATCCTCATTCCTGGAACCTTCCAGAGTTACCTTCTCTGGCCTGAAAGGACTGTGTGGATGTGATTAAAGTAAGGATTTAATCAGGGATCATCTGTGTGGACCTTAAAGGCACTCCCATGGAAACCTAAGAGGAAGCCAGGGAGAAGTGACCACAGATAAAGGCTAAAAGAGGAGTGTGCTATGTGACCTTGGAGGTGGAGACAAAGGGGGTGTGACCACAAACCATGGAATGGTAGCAGCCACCAGAAGATGCATGGTTCTTGAAACAAACTGATTTTTGTCCAGGAAAATGATTTTGAACTTATAGATTCCAGAGTGTGAATGAGTCAAGTTTGCAGTAACTTGTTATAGCAGCCATACAAATGAATAAAATTCTTGCTTAATATTTCCTACAGGATATATTGGTACTGCTAGGCAACCAAGATTGACATAGTATGATTTTCTAAACTGCAGATCTTATTCAGATTTCATTAGGTTTGCCCTTGATATGGTATCCTCTGCTTGCATTTAGTTACTGTGTTTTCTTAATCTCTTCTGGTCTGTGACGCAGTCTTTCCCAATTTTTGTTGATTATGGTTGTGTCGAGAGTACTAGTCAGGTAATTCACAGATGTTCTTCAACTGCAATTTTCTGATATTTCCTCATGATGTGAGTGGGATTACAGTTTTAAGAGACTAAAATGAAATGCTTTTTCATCACCTGATATCAGCTGGATTTGTATCTTTTCCTCAATTATTTATTTGCTGAGTCATTTCTTAGTGTTCTCATGTATTTATTTTTTATTATGGAAAATAAGCAATACTAGGTTTGGTTTTGGCTCAGATTGTTCCACTTTCACCATTCATAGCTCTGTCTGTTTGTGTCCCATTGACAGAGATTCATTCCTTCGCCATTTTTTTTGTTTGTTTGGTTTTTTACACTCCCTCACCTTCTGTTACTACACAATGCTACATAGAGGCTGGTCTTGCATTTCCCCTACCCCTATCACAAAATCAACGATTTCTGTTATGGGACAAACTACCAGGAACTCCCTGCTTCCTCCCAATGCAGTACAGAATTACAGATCAATGAGCCTATTAACATGCAAGCAGGGTTTATTTGAGATCCAATCTCAAGGAGGACAATGGGCCTAGCTAAGGTGGGGCTGGGAGTCAGAAAGGCATAGGTTCAGGGTGAAGCAGGGTAAAGGCAGCTAAGGTAGGAGTAGCCTATGGTGAGGTAGGGTGGCAAGCATGCATGTCTTTTGTTCGGAATGCTTATATATTTAGCAGGATAGGGGAGGGTGAAGAAGTTACATATTGACTGACAGGTAAAGGGGGTAGTAGTTTTCTCAGACTGGGAGGTGATTACCCCAAGGTATTAATGGGGATCTTCCTTAGGCATTATGGGCCTTTTCTTGCCTTTCAGGGCTTGGAATCAAAGCACAGTTTGAAAGACTTTCTTTCCCAGACAATGGAAAGGATGCCTAGAATTTCCAGGACTGTTGAGCCAGTGGGTGGGACATGGATCCCTCCTCCTCCCTGCTTGTGTTTCCTCTCTGGCCACTCTTGCTTCCTCACATTTCTATGAAGTATCTCTTTTCTTTCACTAAAGAGTGCCATTTAAAAGCCTATTTTTGAATTCCAATTTTGATAGTTGATATTCAAGTTTTACTTCTAGGCACTCTTGTCTACAGAAGTAGGAGGTATGTATTTTTGTACTTTGTATTCATTTGTAAGGTAGGGTTATTCTCTACCTATCCCTCATAACTATATGAAGTTAAACACTACTGTATACTGATGTTTCTGACTCTCATTCACAATTTTCAAACTGTGTGCCACAGAAGTTTTAAATCAAGTAATACCTGACTATTTAGTCAGAGGCACAAACCTCTTTCCCTTAGATTTTCAAATAAAAAATGACAGTTCCAACACAATAGCCATCCATGTGAATGAATAGAAATTATATCTATTTTTTCATCACATTAGCAAAAAATATATTTTTTGGAGTGCTGCAGAATTTTAGTAACTAGTCATGTGTGACAGGAAAAGGTTGACAATGGCTGCTCTAATCCATTTCACCCCAACTTGTCCCTTTTCTTATCTGTAACTTTCTTCTCTCATAGCAAGAGACTTGGTTCTCAAGGAATCCCATTCATTAGTTTATTGGTGTGACTGGTTTGCAGGTAAATGAGTTCCATAACTGTTTTTATTTAAACTTTATTGTATTTTTTCCCATTACCATTTAGTCCCCTTATCTGCCCTTTCCCCAGCAATCACCACACTCTTGTGCATGTCTATGAGTCCTGTTCCCTAAATTTTGCTCAATCCCTCCACTCCCAACCTCCCCACAACTACCTGCTATCTGCTTTCCATCCATGAGCCTGTCTCTTTTTTGCTTCTTACTTCAGTTTGTTCTTAATCTATACCCCCATGAGAATCAACTTGATACCACTGTATAGTCCTTTCTATGGTTTCTTTTACTTTTAACTTTGCTATACATATTGTTTTCCAACACTAGTTAGGTCAACTCATTTTTTCCCCTATTTCCCTTCAGGGAGGTTAACTCACACCTTTGTAGTACAATCAGATTTTTAAAAGACTCCATGTTCACTCCTGGGATTCTCCTGTACTCCTGGCTGGCTCTTTCTAATTTGTGTATATTAAATTTCATGCTTTGCTGTGTATAGTTCTATGGGTTTAACAAATGCATAGTCATATGTTCACCAGCCCATTACCATGGAGATTAGTTTTATTATTCTAAAATTTCCTTTTTTATCCCTTTTATAGACAACCATTGTTCACTCTCCCAACCCTTAGAAATCATTGAGCTTTTTTCCATCCCTCTTATGTACATGGAATCACACAACAAGGAGCCTTTAGGTCTTTCTTCTTTCACATTAAAATCTACTTTAGGTTCATCCATATTGGTGCATGAATCAATATTATTCTATTTTGTTAATGAACAATGTTCCAGTTTCACAATGTTCTACAGTTTGCAGGTGGTTATTTCTGTTTGTTGATTCTCTCTTTTTTTTAAGCATTCTTTTTTTAAAGATTTTTATTAATTAATTTATTTATTTTAGAGAGGGAAGGGAGAGACAAAGAGAGAGAGAGAAACATCAATGTGTGGTTGCAGGGAGCCATGGCCTACAACACAGGTATGTGCCCTGACTGGGAATCGAGCCTGTGCTGCTTAGATTCACAGACCATGCTCAGTCCACTGAGCTATGCCAGCCAGGGCTGTTTGTCAATTCTTAATCTCAATAACACTTAAAGACATTTCTGTGGAGGTTTAAGGTGGAACATATGGTTTCACTTTACATTTAACATTCAATTCTTCTATCAGTGTGTGAACTAATGGCTGTTGCAGCAAAATTCTTTGAAAAACAAATTTTGTCATGTACTTGCCTTTGCATCTTTTATAAAAATTAGTTGGTTATATATCTGAATCCTTTCTGGATGCCATAACCTGTTCCATTTATTTGTGAGTCCAACTTTTCCCTAATGCTACACTGTCTTCATCACTATATGTTATAATTACTTGTGAAATGAAATAACTTTAATGCTCATACTTTGTTTTTATTTTTTATAATTATTTTGCTCATTATTTTTGGCATTACATATAAATTTATAATCAGCATGTCAATATTTATACTCAACAAAGCCTTACATGGGTTTCAACTGTGATCCCATGGAGTCTAAAAGCAGCCAACTTCAAGTTTTTGGATCCATGAATATGGTATATCTTTACACTCATTTATCTGAAGTTTTATTCTTCAGTAGGCTATGATTTGTCATCACTTTTAAGACAAATATCTGAAATATACTCAAAGAACTAAAGAACATCTTGGACAAAAAACTAAAGGAAATCAGGAATATTTGGTATCAGAAAATAGAGAATATTAATCGAGAAAAAAAGTATAAGGAGTAACCAGAGAGAAATTCTGGAGGAAAACCAAGAAGAGATGAAGTAGACATCAGGAAGGCTCAGAATTCCTGATTTTAAAAACTTGGTATCTTTGGTACTTTTCAAAGAAGTTTAATATTCATGATCAGGTTAGGAGTGAATAACAATCTATGGAGAGGGCTTTTCATCTTGGGAATTCAGAAAATCAGGGGTGTAAAAAGAAGGAAATCTGACCTTTTGTGACAGCATGAGTGGACCTGGAGAGCATTATGCTAATTGCAATAAGCCAGTCAGAGAAAGATGAATGATCTCACTTATATGTGGTATTTAATGAACAAAATAAACTGATTTACAAAGGAAAACAGGGGAATGGACACATGGAACAGACTAACAACTGTCAGAGAAGAGAGGAGGGGAGAGGAGGAGACTGGATGAAAGAAGGTGAAGGGATGAGCCAAAGAACATGTATGACAAGGTGTTCCAGAAAGTATCCAGCCGTGTCATATGAAAAATGGAGACATTTATTCAAGAAGATATAAAATATATGAAATATTATACATAGGACAGTGATTTGTCAGTCCTCTTCGAAGTAAACTCCATGGAAACACACATAGTTCTCCCAATTGCCAGCAGCTGCCCTCTCTTATTATCCTGTATCTCACTACAGTCCAATACTCTTCCCTTTCAAAGGTGATTGTAGTTTTGGAAACAGGCAGAAGTCCCAGGTTGCCAAATCTGGGCTCTAGGGAGGCTGAGTCACCTGGGTGATTTCATGTTTCACCAAAAATCTCTGCATGAGACGTGGTGCTTGAGCAGGTGCATAATCATGATGGAACTGCCAATCACCAGTTGCCCAAAGACATCCTTCTGAGTCTTCCAAATAGTTTTCATGGAGAAATGTTCAAGCTCAATGCAATATTGATGTAGATTTGTTACTATACTGGCTCAGACATTTTGAAAGTGATGCCCATAGAGTACACACACTCTCTCAAAGGCATCTACTGAATCCACTGACTAGCACAGTAAAGTCAGCATTGTTCATGCATGCACATTCCAGTCCATTTTCCTTGGCTGCCAGGTTACATCGATGTCACCCAAACCATGCTCATTATATTCCCAATGGCTGGACTTTTCCCAGACAGAGTCATATGGGTAACCTATAGAGGCAGACAATGGTGTGGTCATCCTTAGAGGCAAGGGGGAGGTGGAGGCTGGATAGAGATGGGCAAAGGAGAGAAATGGGGATATCTGTAATAGTGTCAACAATAAAAATTTAAACAAACTTATTAAACACCATTTTAGTGGCAGGCCTTCTTTAGAGCACTATTAATAGCTCAATGGGCCTTCTTTCCAGTGAAACAACACCATGGGTAAAAAAGTATTTTTATAATCCACCAATTTAAAGTTCCTTGAAATGGCCTTGAGGACAAATAGTAAATGGAGAAAAAATTTTTCAGGAAAGCTACCTGACTTGCTAAGAACCAAGTCAGTAGCATTCAAGCTATGACCTGCCCCTTTCCTCTATTCCCCCCACCTGTGTGATGTAAGTTCTACTTCAGAGAAACACATCCAAGAAGCAGAATTACTCTCTAATTCCAGATATCAGTGTAGAGCTACAGGTCCACCCTACGAGGGACAGGACACTGACATCTCATCTTGCCCAGGTTCACGTTATAGAAACACTGTTCCCATTAGGTAAAACTGAGTGGATAGGGGCTGCCAATTCCCATCCAGTTCCCATTCGTACAGTTAGACCTTTGCCCAAGGTACAGCAAGCTGACAGTTTAGGGACCCAGGGGCTACTGCCTCAAATTCCTGTCCAGCAATTCCTCATTGCAAAGGGCAAGGGTGGTCATATTACAGATCACAAACTTGACTTTAAGCCAAAAAACATAAGATGAGACAAAGAAAGACTTATACAGTGATAAAAGGGTAAATTCTCCAGCAAGATGTAATGATTATAAATACATATGCATCAAATATGCCCCACATATGAGGTAAACAGTTCACACAATTGAAGTGAGAAATAGTAACACAATAATAGTGGAAGATTTGAATATCCCACATTTAATAATGAAAAACCAGATAGAAAATTGATAAGGAAACACTCCATTCCATTCAATTAAACATATACTTGCCATCTGATCAAGCAATCCAACTTACAGAAATTACCTAAGTGCAATGCAAAAACAAGATTAGACAGATATTTAGTAATTTTATTCCAAATATCCAGATATTGGAACCCACCCAAATGCCCTGCAACTGATAAATGTACAATCTGTGATATATATATATATATCACACACACACACACACACACACATATATATGTATATATAATAACAACAATCTGATATATGTATGTAATGGAATACTATTAAGCAGTAATAAAAGAGATTTTACTAATAATATATTACAGGTAGGAATGTATTACTAAAAAATTCATTTGTTGGAGTCCTCATCCTCAGTACTTCAAAATGGAACCTTGTTTGGAAATAAGATTTTTGCTGATTTAATTAGGTAAGATTAAGTCATAATGGAGCAGGCTAATCTTGGAATCCAGTATGAGTTATGTCCTTTTAAGAAGAAAAATCTGGGAGGTAACATCAGAGGGATGGTGGTGTGAGAGGTCTCCTTGGCCTCTCTCTTTGAAGTTTTGACAGTTTGAACAGATATAATTGAACAAAGGATTCCCTGCTCAACACACAAACAGCATGCTAAGTGAAAGAGGCCAGACAGAAGAGCTATGTAGACTAGGCTTTTATTTATAGGACATTACTGCAAAGGCAAAATTATTAGGATATAAACGTTAGTGGCTGGGACAGTGTGTGGGAGGAGTTCAACATGAAGGGAAACTCAGAATGTTTGTTTGATCATGGAACTCCTCTATTGATGATTTTGTTCATGATTATATGACCATGTACATTGGACCAAACTTGAAGATTTATACACTAAAACCTATAGATATTATTGTTGTTTGTAAATGATACTATAACTAGAAAATAGAAAAAAATGAGTAGTAACAAGTAATATGAAAACATGTGAACCCTCCTCATATCCAGCTCAGTTCCTACAGGTAATTTAATTGCTTCTTTTTTTGAAGTTGGGATGAGAATTTTATAGAAGACTTCATGGGAGACATCCCCAAAGAACAACATGTCTCTACCGTTCCTTCTGATTCCCATGAGTTAGCCTCTGAAATCCCACTGTGACTCAACAGGAAATCATTTTAAAGGGACCAGACTGTGAGCTAAGGTGCCTTGGCTATCATTTACTTATCTGAATTCTAATCATTGCTAGTGCATCTGGGCCTTTCCTCTACCCCTGATCTGAGGATTTGCTATAAGCCTGCAGTGGTAGCCAGGGAAAACATCTCAAGATGAATCTTGCATGGATTGATTTTAAAATGATAACCCCTCTTGGTTTTAAAAAGCTTTCTTAATTTGCTATTTACAAACACTTCTGTAAATAAATGAGAGAGGTAATTTTATTCTTTATTTTAGAATTAAGGAGAAGACAAGAGACTCCTCCAAAGCACAGTGAGAATTAATGGTGGATTCAAGACTTGTGCTCAGTTTTCCTACTTCATGTTGGGGTTTTCCTCCACCTTTACTTGTCTTAGAGATCTAGGAATCTTTTCACCAGTACCTGATAGACAACATCACCAAGAGTATATATGCATACATTTCCATGTCTAGATTTCAGATTTCAGAAGCACTAATCAGGATTGACTTTCCCACTCACTGCAAGAGCAAGGTAAGCTTCTACATTTTATACATATTGTTAGTGAGAACTATAATATATGTAAAATCCATGGGACAGTTGTACCTACTATGAGTTATTTGAGCACACAGCCAGGTGTTTTGCACTTTTTTTTTTACAACACTGAGAGTAGGATTTAAATGTCAAAACTTCAGTAAGAAATATAGTGATATTTATGGCATATCCTTATGTTGCTTTCCTAGAAAGGATTAGCCAATTAAAAGGTAACACTCTTATTGAGTGAGTCTTAATTCACCTTATTTACTATCTGTTGTGCTTTCACTGGAGGTTTAATACAAACACAAGACAGTGCAAAACTTTCCTTGACACCACAGAAGTTTTGGAATTGAATCAGCATGATCCATTGTACTCTTTTCCCCATAATCTCATCCTTATTACAATGTTACAAACACATGTGCAAATGTTGATGGTGAGGTGGCTAAGGGTATAGGCTTTTGATTTGGTCACAGATGAATTTAAATCATGAATCTTGAACTTTCCTCATATTAGCTGTGCAACTATAGAGCTTTACATAGCTTCTCAACTCCTCAGTTGTCTTAATGGTCAAAAGGGAATTATAATATCACCTACCTTACAACATTATTGTGAGGATTAAACAAAGTTATGTTCATTTAAATACATATATGTACACATACCTAAATATAATTAAATATACCCATCATTTTTATTATTGTTTGCAGAACATAATATATTCCACAAGAGGTTATGGTTGTCAGAGGTTGACAAACCTAATCACTTTAGGGGCTAGGCTTGTGCAGAGAAGATAAGAGAGAGTGAGGACAATGGTGGAGAATAATGACTAGTGCATGATGGGTGTCCTAAATATATCCAATTCAGAATAAAAAGATAGCACACATGTTTTGACTCAAGAACAATTATATAAAAATTTTAAACATCAATCTCCCTACCAAAGCAAACCTGGAGGCTAGAGGCAGCCAATAAATTAGGAAATTTCAACCCAGATTTCTGTGATTGTGCTCTGAGATGTGAGTAACAGGAAAAAGAATAGGTTTAAGAAAGAAGGATGATTTCAAGCTCACACATGGGTTGCAAGGAAGAATTAAGCAAAATAATGGCTCACATGGAATTGCTGGACCAGACAGTACTATGGGTGAAGCAAAGAATTGGAGAAACTAGAGACAGAGAAAAATCTCAGTGGAGCCAGGGTGTGAGAAAAGGCAAACTGAAGAGGAAGGCTTTAGGACTTTAAACCCCTTGCACACTTGAAGACGTGCAGGTCACCACCCATTTTTCCTAAACCAACATAAAGATAATTATATCATCCTAGCAGTAATATTTTAGCTAGCCCTCATCAGACTGTGCCAAATGCAGAGTTTTCTTGTTTTTTTAATATGCTACCTTATTTAATTCTCACAAGAACACTATAAATGAAGTCTTCTTACTGTCTTATCTTTGCAGATGAGTATATAAGTTTCAGGTATGTTAGGTTAGGATTAATGATTGCTAGGCAGCAAACAGTTGGGGTAATACACACCTCAGCCCAGAGTCCAAGCTCTGTACCAGATGCTTTCCCTTCTCTTCAGAATTGCATCTCTTGGTTGGGTATGTTCCTACCATATAAATCTCTGAATTATGACACTATGAATCCCAAGCACTGAGTTTAAATGAAGGGAGATGAGGAGTAACTGTACATTGAGTAGAATTCAATTTTGCTGAAATACAATTAAGCCCATCAGATTTAGGAACCACTGAGTGTGGATTCAAGGGTTGGCTTGTCAATTAATATTTGTTTGCATATAAAAAATGACTGAACCTCTAGTGCATCCTAGTATAAATGGATGTAATAAAAAAATAAACATAGTATTCTTAAGAGGACATAATGTATATTCTTTTAAAGTGCATTGAGTTCTTTCTGACAGGGGAGCAACATGAAAGTATATGCTTTCAGTAGGCTTTCGAAAAGTCAATTGACAGGTACATTCACTGTGGATAAGCCATTCATGGAGTTATTTAATATACTATATCTCAATTTACAAATTTATGAACTTGAAGGTTAGGGAAATTTTCCATAAGGATCCTTCAGATTCAACAACATGTAAACAGATATAATTAATGCACTTTGTTTTCTTATGAAGCCCATATTTTGTCTGGAGAATCTTGAAATACAAGTTATTGCTGTAACGACATAATACATGTTGCATGTACACTTCTCAATTTAAGTGTCTTTGTCACTGTTTCATTGTTCTCCTAGCCACCAAGCATTTTGTGATTCTCCACATTGATGGAGAATGCTACAGAAGTGATTGAATTCATCCTCCTTGGACTAACCAATGACCCAGAGCTGCAAGTGCCACTCTTGATCATGTTCACTGTCATCTACCTCGTGACAGTGATTGGGAATTTGGGAATTATGGTGTTGATTCTCTTGGACTCTTATCTCCACACTCCCATGTACTTTTTCCTCAGTAACCTGTCTCTGGCAGATTTGTGTTACTCTTCAGCTGTCACTCCTACAGTCATGGCTGGATTTCTTCTAGAGCACAAAGTCATCTCCTACAATGCATGTGCTGCTCAGATGTTCTTTTTTTTAGCCTTTGCCACTGTGGAAAATTTCCTCTTGGCCTCCATGGCCTATGACCGCTATGTGGCAGTGTGCAAACCCCTCCATTATACCAGGACCATGACCTCTGGTTTGTGTGGGAGTCTGGCCATAGGTTGCTATGTCTGTGGGTTCCTGAATGCCTCCATCCACATTGGGGACACATTCAGCCTCTCTTTCTGTGAGTCCAATGTGGTCCATCACTTTTTCTGTGATGTTCCAGCAGTCATGGTTCTCTCTTGCTCTGATAGACATATTAGTGAGCTGGTTCTTATTTATGTAGCGATCTGCAACATCGCTTTTGCAGTTCTGGTTATCTTGACTTCCTACATATTCATATTTATCACCATCCTAAACATGCACTCATCTACAGGGTATCAGAAAGCTCTGTCCACCTGTGCCTCCCACTTCACTGCAGTCTCCATCTTCTATGGGACTGTCATCTTTGTGTACTTACAGCCCAACTCCAGCCATTCCAGTGACACAGAAAAAATTGCATCTGTGTTTTATACAATGGTCATCCCCATGCTGAACCCCCTGGTCTACAGCCTGAGGAACAAGGAGGTTAAGAGTGCACTCATGAAGGTTGTCTTAAAGGCAAAACTGTCTTTCAGATTCTGATTTGAGCATTGTGCAATGCACAGTAACCTAGTTTCCTTAAGACCACAGGAAAATAAGGTCCCAAAGTAATCACCTTACCCTTTCCAAATTCTCCTGTCCTAAAAATGGGAAACATTATTTCCAGAAATGTACCTGAACAGGAAAGGCTAAGATGTCTTGAGGTTCACTTGTGAAAAACCTTGTTAAGGATATTTTTTATTCACTCATTCAACATGCTTTTGTTTGTTCTACCACGTCAATGCAAATACTCATAAAATAAGGCCACAAATAAGACCATGAACAAAGTGCACCCATGTGCCCCAAGAGGATACCTACAGCTTCAAATAGAAACCAATAATGTTGTACATTTTGCTTCTGGAAATGCTTTGAAACTGTTAATGCAAATATTTTATGTCTACTTTTGTGATTTAAATGATCTTTTTAAAAACATTTAAAAAGTATATTTTATTGACTATACTATTACAGTTGTCCCATTTTTTTCTCCATTTTATTCCCCTCCATGCTGTATTCCCCCTCTCACCATCATTCCCTCACCATAGTTCATGTCTATGGGTCATACATAGAAGTTCTTCAGCTTCTCCATTTCTCATACTATTCTTAATATTACTTCCCCATCCTTTTACCCTACTTCAATCACACTGATTTTTCTTCCTATATTTTAATGTGACAATGCCAAACAGGTTTCTGCCTCAGGGCATCTGTACTTACTCTTCCCTATGTGGAATGTTCCCTTATTGCATTAAGGTTGGTTCTTAAATATTACCCTATCATAGACTTTTTTCTTGACCATCTTTGTAAAATGGTCATTGTTTATTGCCATGCAGAATGTTCTTTCACTCTAAGTTATTCTTTCTAAAAAAATTGTCACCCATTTTGTTCATGACCACAGGCAAGAAAACATGGATCAGACTAAAAGTGACCAGAGGCAGGGAGGGGGTAATGTTGGAATGAAGAGGAAGAGACTAGACAAAGAACATGTGTGAATGACCCACAGACATGCACAGCAGTTTGGGAAGTGGGTGATGGGTTGGGTGGAGGAGGGCAAACAGGGAAAAATTGAGACAACTGTAATGAAATAACAGTAAAGAGTGATAAAAGAAAATTCTCATGGAAGAACTTCTTTTTATTGATACTAGAGAGAAAAGAAAGGAATAGAGAGAAACACCCTGACCAGGGATGGAACCCCCAACCTAAGTATGGGCCCTCACAGGAACTGGAACCTGCAAGTTTTGGTATGAGGGATGACACTCCAACTTACTGAGGCTCCCAGCCATGGCACTCTGGGTTGTTCTTCATGGTCCTCATGAGTCATCACCTATTGAATGTTCACTTGTTCACTTTATTATCTCTCATCCCCAACTATAACTTAGACTCTATGAAAGCAATGGCTTTATCTGTTTTATTTACATGATCCACAGTCCTAAGGAGAATCTATTTCATACCCAATTTTCAATAACTATTTGTGAAATGAGTAAAAGTATTAAGCTTTGAGTCCAGCTGTATCAATATGGTGAATTTTTAAACTATTGGTGATTGTAGTGTATCATCCATAACAGATACTTTCTAGACAAATGTATAGTGCATTTTAAGAAGCACAGCTCATTTTCTACTTTCCTGTGCATTCCCACTCACTGTGTGCACCCCAATGTTTGGACACAAAGATTTCTTGGATCCCAAAAGCAAATGAATCATCTGTAACAACTTTATAGTTTTACTTAGAAATGATGTCTCATTAAGTGGCAACAACTAAAATGTCAAATAAAATCAGAAAAAGGCATTGAATATGAGATTATTTAAAGGTTCACTATCTGATTATATTTGAAAATACTTTGTACATGTGAAATGTAGCTAACTAAAATGATTCTAAATATCTATATAGAATATAAACATGGCAGTATCTATCAAAATAAAAATATAGGACATTCAACATGCTAGTTCAGGGATTAAACTTTATGCTTTTAATATTGATTCTCAGGGACCTCTATACTGTACAAAACCTACCCACACAAATATGTGCCTTTGTCTAATTTGCTGTCTCAATAGAATAAGAGGTTTCAATAGCTCACTATTTGTAAGATTTTGCTTGGAGAAGATAATATTCTCCTGCTGGTGTTTTGGGGGCTGAGTAGCATAACACAAATATTCACTTGTATCTTTATGGTGCTATTTCCCCTCTTGGAACCATTTTTAATTCTTATTTTAAATAATCATTTAATTTTAGGATTATTTTAGAGTTACAGAAAAAAAGTTAAAACAGTGCAGATTCAGTGCAACCCTGTGACAGTCTGCATAACAGCCTGCAAAAGGACCATCCTTATTTTTGGAAACTTTCAGAGTTACCTTCTCTGACCTGAAAGGACTGTGTGGATGTGATTAAAGGAAGGATTTTATCTGGGATCATCTCTGTGAACCCTAAAAGGCACTCTCATGGAAACCTAAGAGAAAGTCAAGGAGAAGTGACCACAGATAAAGGCTAAAGAGGAGGAGTGTGCTATGTGACCTTGGAGGGTGAGACAAAGGGCGTGTGACCACAAACCATGGAATGGTAGCAGCCACCAGAAGATGCAAGGCTGTTGAAACAAACTGATTTTTGTCCTGGGAAAATAATTTTGAACTTATGGATTCCAGAGTGTGAATGAATAAAGTTTGCAGTAATTTGGTATAGCAGCCATACAAATGAATAAAATTCTTGCTTAATATTCCCTACAGGATATCTATTGGTACTGCTAAGAAACCAAGATTGACATAGTATGATTTTCTAAACTGCAGATTTTATTCAGATTTCATTAGGTTTCCCCCTAATATCCTATCCTCTGTTTGCATTTAGTTACTGTGTTTCCTAATTCTCTTCTGGTCTGTCACAAGCTCTCCATCTTTCCCTATTTTTGTTGACCATGGCAGTGTTGAGAGTACTAGTCAGGTATTTCACAGAATGTTCTTCAGTTGTGGTTTTGTGATATTTCCTTATGATGTGACTGGAATTACAGTTGTCAGAGACTAAAGTGAAATGTTTTCATTACATCATATCAGCAAGATTTGTCTCTTTTCTTCAATTATTTATTTGCTGAGTCATTTCCTAGTTTTCTCATGTATTTATTTTTTAATATGGAAAATAACCAATAATAGGTTTGGGTTTGACTCAGATTGTTCCACCATCACCATTCGTAGTTCTGTCTCTTGTGACCCATTGATATAGCTTCATTCCTTCACTGTTTCTGGGGGGATTTTTTTGTTGGATTTTTTTTGTTTGTTTTTGCACTCCCTCACTTTCTGTTACTACAAAATGCTACATAGAGGCTGGTCTAGTATTTCTCCTACCCCTATCACAAAATTAACTATTTCTGTTATGGGACAAACTCCCAGAAACTCAGTTCTTCCTGCCAATGCAGTGAAGAATTAAAGATCAATGAATGAGTCTATTAACATGTAAGCATGGTTTATTGGTGATCAGTTCTCAGGGAAGACAATGGGCCTAGGTAAGGTGGGGTTTGGGGGAGCTCAAAGGGATAGGTTCAGGGTGAGGCAGGGTAAAGGCAGGGAAGGTAGGGGCAGCCAAAAATGAGTGGGGTGGCAAGCATGCATGTCCTTTGTTCTGAAGACTTATATAGTTGGCAGGCAGAGGGTAAGAGGGATTACATATTGATTGATGGGTAAAGATGGTGGTAGCTTTCTCAGACTGGGGAGTGAATACCCAAGCTGTTAATGGGCTTCTTCCATAGGCACTATGGGCCTTTTCCTGCTGTTCATGCCTTGAAATAAAAGCACAGTTTCAAAGACTTTCTTTCCCAGACAATGGAAAAGATACCTAGAATTTCCAGGACTGTTGAGCCAGTGGGTGGGACATGGATGCCTCCTCCTCCCTGCTTGTGTTTCCTCTCTGGCCACTCTTTCTACCATCACGTTTCTATGAAGAATCTCCCTTCTTTTATGAAAAAGTGGCATTTAAAAGCCAATATGGCATTTAAGAGCCAGTATTTGAATCCAGTTATGCTTGTTGATACTGGAGTTTTACTTCTAGGCGCCCTTGTGCACAGAAGTAGGAGGTATATATTTATGTACTTTTGTAACCAGAAAAGACACCAGCGTTTGGGCTGCCTGTTACTACCAAATCCAATAAGCAATGACAGTGATCGATCTTTTATAGGCGCTTTATTCAGATGGCCGGAGATCCCAGAAGATGGCGGGTTCATACCCTAACAAACCATCTTCCCCTTCCTTTTTTGGCCAGATCTTTTATAAGGAGGTTGGGGAAGACAAAAACAAAGTCAGTGAGAGAGAGTCCTTGAAGTTCCCAGCTGCACTTCTTTCCTGGCAGTTAGCTGTCTCCAAGTGGGAGGGTAGTCGCCTGCTTCTTCCTGATACGGATGTCTCCAAGCTGTAATCTTTAGCCAGCAACCCAGGAGGTCAGCTGCTTTTTCTCAGGTGCCAGATAGGTTTTATCTGTAGTTTCTGCAACAAAGGGCTTAACATACACATTTTGCTAGATTTATGGCTATTTACTTTAAGCTAAAATTTTCCATGTTTTGAGTCCCCTATCACTTTGTATACATTCGTAATGTACGGTTATTCTCTACCTATCCCTCATAACTATATGAAGTTAAACACTACTGTATACTGATGTTTCTGACTCTCATTCACAATTTTCAAACTGTGTGCTGCAGAATTTTTAAAACAACTTATACCTGATTATTTAGTCAGAGGCACAAACCTCTTTCCCTTAGATTGTCAAATAAAAAAATGACAGGAGCCAACACAATAGCCATCCATGGGAATGAATAGAAATTATACCTATTTTTTAATCACATTAGCAAAAAATATTTTTTTTGGTATGCTTCAGAATTTTAGTAACTAGTCATGTGTGACAGGAGATGGAACAGATTGACAATGGCTGCTCTAATCCATTTCACCCAAACTTGTCCCTTTTCTTATCTGTAACTTCCTTCTCTGATAGCAAGAGACTTGGTTCTCAAGGAATCCCATTCATTAATTTATTGGTGTGACTGGTTTGCAGGTAAATGAGTTCCATAATTGTTTTTTATTTAACCTTTATTGTATATATGCATTATCATTAGTCCCCTTATCCCCCTTTCCCCCAGCAGTCACCACACTGCTGTCCATGTCCACGAGTCCTTTTCCCTAAATTTTACTCAATCCCTCCATCCCCAACCTCCCTACAACTACATGCTGTCTCCTTTTCATCCATGAGCTTATTTCTTTTTGCTTCTTACTTCAGTTTGTTCTTAATCTATACCACCATGAGAATCAACTTGATACCACTGTATAGTCCTTTTTATGGTTTCTTTTACTTTTAAATTTGGGATATGTATTGTTTTTCAACACTAGTTAGGTCAGCTCATTTCTTCCCCTATTTCCCTTCAGAGAGGTTTAACTCACACCTTTGTAGTACAATCAGATTTTTAAAAGACTCCACGTGTACTCCTGGGATTCTTCTGTACTCCTGGCTGATTCTTTCTGATTTGTGTATATTAAATTTCATGCTTTGCTGAGTATAGTTGTATGGGTTTAACAAATGCATAGTCATATGTTCACCAGCCCACTACCATGGATATTAATTTTATTATTCTAAAACTTCCCTTTTTATCCCTGTTATAGACAGCCATTCTCCTCCTTCTCAACCCTTAGAAATCATTGAGCTTTTTTCATCCCTGTTACGTACAGGGAATCACACAACAAGGAGCCTTTAGGTCTTTCTTCTTTCACATTAAAATCTACTTTAGGTTCATCCATATTGGTGCACCAATCAATATTATTCTATTTTATTACTGAACAGTGTTCCAGTTTAATGATGTTCTACAATTTGCAGGTGCATCTGGTTGCTTCTGTTCATGAATTCCTAAACTCAATAACACTTAAAGACATTTCTGTAGAGGTTTCTGGTGGAACACATGGTTTCACTTTACATTTAACATTCAGTTCTTCCTTTGCATGTGAACTGACAGCTGTTTGAACAAAATTTTTTTAAAAACAGATTTTTGTCATGTACTGGCTTTGCATCTTTTACAAAAATTAATTGCTTATATATCTGTTAATCCTTTGGATGCTATAACCTGTTCCATTTACTTGTGAGCCCATCTTTTCCCTAATTCTACAGTGTCTTCATCACTAGAAGTCATAGTTAGTTGGGAAATGAAATAACTTTAATACTCATACTTTGTTTTTATTTTTCGTAACTATTTTGTTTATTAGTTTTGCAATTACATATAAATTTATAATCACCATGTCAATATTTATACTAAAAAAAGCCTTACATGGGTTTCAACTGTGATCCCATGGAGTCTAAAAGCAGCCAACTTTAAGTCTCCTGATCCATGAATGTGGTATATCTTTACACTCATTTATCCGAAGTTTTATTCTTCAGTAGGCTATAATTTTTCACCCCTTTTAAGACAAATATCTGAAATATACTCAAAGAACTAAAGAACATCTTGAACAAAAAACTAAAGGAAATCAGGAATATTTGGTATCAGAAAATAGAGAATATTAATAGAGACAAAATGTGTAAGAAGTACCAGAGAGAAATTCTGGAGGAAAACCAAGAAGAGCTGAGGTAGACATCAGGAAGGCTGAGATTTCCTTATTTTAAAAAATTAGTATCTTTGGTACTTTTCAAAAAAATTTAATATTCATGATCAGGTTACGATAGAATAACAATCTATGGGGTAGATGGAGAGGGCTTTTCATCTTGTGAATTCAGAAAATCAGGGGTGTAAAAAGAAGGAAATCTGACCTTTTGTGACAGCATGAGTGGACCTGGAGAGTATTGTACTAATTGCAATAAGCCAGTCAGGGAAAGATGAATGATCTCACTTATATGTGGGATCCAATGAAGAGAATAAACAGATTTATAAAATGGAAACAGGGGCATGGATACATGGAACAGACTAACAACTGTCAGAGAAGAAAGCAGAGGAAGGGAGCAGACTGGATGAAAGAATGTGAAGGTGTGAGGCAAAGAACATGTATGACAAGGTGTTCCAGAAAGTATCCAGCCACGAAATATGAAAAATAGAGATTTTATATCTTTTTCAATAAAAGATATAAAATACCAGAAATACTACACATAGGAGAATGATTCCTCAGTCCCCTTGAAAGTAGACACCATGGAACCTCACACAGTTCTCCCAATTGCCAGCAGCTGCCCTGTCTTACTGTCCTGCAACACACCAATAGTCTAATATCTCTTCCCTTTCAAAGGTGATTTTAGTTTTGGAAACAGCCAGAAGTCCCAGGTTGCCAAATCTGGGCTATAGAGGGGCTGAGTCACCTGGATGATTTTATGTTTCACCAAAAAATTGTATGAGACATGGTGCATGAGCAGGTGCATTGTCATGATAAAGCTGCCAATCACCAGTTGTCCATACCTAAAGCTTTCTGAGTCTTCAAATACTTTTCATGGAGGAATGTTCAAGTTTAATGCAATATTTGATGTAGATAAGTTGCTGTACTGGCTCAGTCATTTTGAATGTGATACCCATAGAGTACACATGCTCACTCAAAGGCATCTACTGCCTCCACTGACTAGCACAGTGAGGTCATCATTGTTCATGCATGCACATTGCAGTCCATTCTCCTTGGCTGCCAGGTTACATCAATGTCACTCAAACCATTCGTATTATATGAAGAATGGCTGGACTTTTCCCCAACAGACCTCACATGTGTAACCTATGGAGACAGACAATGCTGTGGTGATCATTAGAGGGAAGTGGGGTTGGAGGCTGGATATAGATGGCCAAAAGAGAGAAATGGGGACATCTATAATAGTGTCAACAATAAAAATTTAAACAACTTTATTAAAGATAGTTTTAGTGGCAGGCCTTATAGAGTACTATAAAGAGCTCAATGGGCCTTCTTTCCAGTGAAACAACATGGGTAAAAAGTATTTTTATGATCAAGAATTTAAAGTTTTTTGAAGTGGCCTTAAGGACAAATAATAAATGGAGAAAAAATTTTCCAGGAAAGCTACCCAACTTGCTAAGAATCAAGTCAGTAGCATTCAAGCCATAACCTGCCCCTTTCCTTCATTACCTCCAGCTGTGTGGTAGAAGGTCTACTTCAGAGAAACACATCCAAGGAGGAGGGCTACTCTCTAACTCCAGGTATCAGTGTAGAGCTGCAGGTCCACTCTACGAGGGGCATGACACTGACATCTCATCTTGCCCAGGTTCATGTTATACAAACACTGTTCCCATTAGGCAAAACTGAGTGGATAGGGGCTGCCAATTCCCATCCAGTTCCCATTCATACTATTAGATCTTTGCCCAAGTTACAGCAAGCTGAGAATTTAGGGACCCAGTGGCTACTGCCTCACATTCCTGTCCAGCAATTTCTTACTGGAAAGGGCAAGAGTGGTCATATTTACAAAAGACAAAATAGACTTTAACTCAAAAACCATAAGAAGAGACAAAGAAAGACTTATACAGTGATAAAAGTGTAAATTCTCCAGCAAGATATAATGATTATAAATACATATACATCAAATATGCCCAACCTGTGGAATAAACAGTTCACACAATTAAAGTGAGAAATAGTAACACAATAATAGTGGAAGATTTGAATATCCCACATTTAATAATGAAAAACCAGATAGAACATTGATAAGGAAACACTCCATTCCATTCAATTAAACATATACTTATCATTTGACCAAGCAATCCAGCTTACAGACTTAACTAAGTGCAATGCAAAAACAATGATAGACAGATACTGAGTAGTTTTACTCAAAATATTTAGATATTGGAATCCACCCAAATGCCCTGCAACTGAGAAATCTAGAAACAATCTGTGATATATATATGAATACTATTCAGCAATAATAACCGAGAGTTTACTGCTAATATATTACAGGTAGGATTATGTTCCTAAAAATTTCATTTGTTAGAGTCCTTATTTTTAGTACTTCAAAATGTAACCTCTTTTGGAAATAAGATTTTTGCTGATTTAATTAGGTAGGATTAAGTCATACTGGAGCAGGCTATTCTTGGAATCCAGTATGACTCATGTCCTTTTAAAAAGGAAAAATATGGGAACTTCTGGCAAGATGAAGGCATAGGTGGATGCCCTGTACCTCCATGCACAACCAAGATTAGAACATCAACAACTTAGAGGCAGAATAACACCCAGAACTGATAGAGAATTTATCTCAATGGAAGTTGGACAGCCAAGAAGTTGAAGTAGATCCGTTCATCCAGACCAGTAGGAGGGGCGGAGAGGAGCCGCCAGGTGCGGGTTGCAGCATGGGTCACGGCTCGGAGAGCAGAGAGCAGTGGGTGCATAAGGCAACCTGGAGCACCTAAGGCATCTGGAGCCCACAAAATCACAGTGGGTGGACCCTGAGTGCGCAAGCGGTAGCTGGTGGACCCAGTGAGGTGGAGACTGTGGACCAGGGCAGAGCGCACAACCCAGGATCCCAGAGAAGGGACCAAGGTCCCAGAGAACAGAGTTACCAACATTGTTACCTCCTGCCCCCACCCCCACATACAATGTCACAATCTAGCGACTGGGGTGCCCAGCCCCAGTGAACACCTAAGGCTCCACCCCTCACTGTAACAGGAGCGACCAGACCAAAAAAAAAAAAAAAAGAAAGAGAGAGAGAGAGAGATGTCTCAAATAGAAGAACAGATCAATGCCCCAGGACTCATCCTTTTGAGCAACCAAGAGATAGCCAATCTATCAGATGCACAGTTCAAAATACTGGTGATCAGGAAGCTCACAGAATTGGTTGATTTTGGGTGCAAATTAGATGAAAAAAATGTAGGTTACTATAAAAGAAATGAAGGAAGATGCACGGAGAACCAATAGTGATGGGAAGAAAACTGGGACTGAAAACAATAGAGTGGACCAGAAGGAAGAAAAAAACAACCAAACAGGAAAGAATGGAGAAATAAGAATTCAAAAAAATGAGGAGAAGCTTAGGAACATCCAGGACATCTTTAAACGTTCCAACATCCGAATTATAGGAGTACCAGAAGGGCAAAAGAAAAAGCAGCAGATTGAACACGTATTTGAACAAATAATAAAGGAGAACTTCCCCATTCTAACAAAGGAAATAGACTTCCAGGAACTCCAGGAAGCTCAGAGAGCCCCAAAGAAGTTGGACCCAAGAAGAAACACACCAAGGCACATCATAATTACATTAGCCAAGGTAAAAATGAAGGAGAGAATCCTACAAGCAGCAAGAGATAAGGGGACAGTAACCTACAAAGGAGTTCCTATCAGGCTGTCAGCTGATTTCTCAAAAGAGACCTTACAGGCAAGAAGGGGCTGGAAAGAAGTATTCCAAGTCATGAAAGACAAGTACCTATGTCCCAGATTACTCTATCCAGCAAAGCTCTCATTTAGAATGGAAGGACAGATAAAGTGCTTCTCAGATAAGGTCAAGTTCAAGGAGTTCATCATCACCAAACCCTTATTTTATGAAATGTTAAAGGGACTTATCTAAGAAAAGAAGATAAAGAAAAAACAAGTATAATAAAAGGACAGCAAACTCACAATTATTAACAACCACACCTAAAACAAAACCAAAAAAAACTAAGCAAACAACTAGAATAGGAATAGAACCACAGAAATGGAGACCACATGGAGGGTTAGCAACAGGGAAGTGGCAGGAGGAGAGAGGGGGAAAAGGTACTGAGAATAAGTAGCATAGATTGTAGGTTGAAAATAGGGGGAGAGTAAGAATAGTATTGAAAATATAGAAGCTAAAGACCTTATAAGTATGACATATGGACATGACTAAAGGGGGCGATATGGGTGGGAGAGGGTGTACAGGGGGGAGGGGAGTGAAGGGGGGGAAATGGGACAACTGTAATAGCATAATCAATAAAATATATTTAAAAAAAAGGAAAAATCTGGGAGGTGACATCAGAGGGATGGTGGTGTGAGAGGTCCCCTTGGCCTCTCTCTTTGAAGTTTTGACAGTTTGAACAGATATGATTGAACAAAGGAGTCCCTGCTCAACACACAAACACCATGCTAAGTGAAAGAGGTCAGACAGAAGAGCTATGTAGACTAGGCTTTTATTTATAGGACATTACTGCAAAGGCAAAATTATTTGGACATAAACATTAGTGGCTGGGACAGTGTGTGGGAGAAGGAGTTGATCACCAAGGGAAGCTCAGAGTGTTTGTTTGATCATGGAACTCCTCTATGTGATGATTTTGTTCATGATTACATGACCATATACATTGGACCAAACTTGAAGATTTATACACTAAAAACTACAGATATTATTGTTGTCTGTAAAGGATACTGTAACTGGAAAGCAGGAAAAAAAATGAGCAGTAACAAGTAATATGAAAACATGTGCACCCTCATCATATCCAGCTCATTTCCTACAGGTAATTTAATTGCTTCTTTTTTTAGAACTTGGGGTGAGAGTTTTGTAGAAGACTTCATGGGAGACATCCCCAAAGAACAACATGTCTCTAAGATTCCTTCTGATCCCCATGAATTAGCCTCTGAAATCCCAATGTGACTCAACATGAAATCATTTTAAAGGGACCAGACTGTGAGCTAAGGTGCCTTGGCTATCATTTACTTATCTGAATTCTAATCATTGCTAGTGCATGTGGACCTTTCCTCTACCCCTGATCTGAGGATTTGCTATAAGCCTGCAGTGGGAGCCAGGGAAAACATCTCAAGATGAATCTTGCATGGATTGATTTTAAAATGATAACCCCTTTTTGTTTTAAAGAGCTTTCTTAATTTGCTATTTACAAACAATTATGTAAACTAAATGAGAGAGGTAATTTTATTCTTTATTTTAGAATTAAGGAGAAGACCAGCAATTCCTCCAAAGCACAGTGAGAATTAATCATGGATTCAGGACTTGTGCTCAGTTTTGTGACTTCATGTTGGGGCTTCCTCCATCTTTACTTGTCTTAGAGATCTTGGAATCTTTTCACCAGTACTTGGTAGAGAACATCGCCAATAGTGTATGTATATTTAGTTCCATGTCTAGATTTAAGATTTCAGAGCACTATTCAGGATTCACTTTCCTACCCACTCCAGGAGCAAGGTAAGCTTCTACATTTCATACACATTTTTAGTGAGAACTGTCATTTGTGCAAAATCCATGGGACAGCTGTACCTCCTATGAGTTATTTGAGCACATAACCAGATGTTTTGAACATTTGTTTCTAAAACACTAAATTGAGAGTAGGGTTAAAATGTCAAAACTTGACTAAGAAGTATAGTGATACTTATGGAATATCATTATGTTGCTTTCCTAAAAAGGATTAGCCAAAGAAAAAGGTAACACTCTTATTGAGTAAGTCTTAATTCAACTTATTTACTATCTGTTGTACTTTCACTGGAGCGTTTAATAAAAGCAGAAGAGAGTAGAAAAACTTCTTTGAAACCACAGAATTTTTATAATTAAATCACCATGATCCATTGTACTCTTTTCCCCATAATCTCATCCTTATTACAATGTTACCAACACATGTGCAAATGTTGATGGTCAGGTGGCTAGGAGTACAGGCTTTTGATGTGGTTACAGATGAATTGAAATCATGAATCTTGAACTTTCCTTATATTAGCTGTGCAACTGTAGAGCTTTACATAGCTTCTCAAGTCCTCAGTTGTCTTAATGATCAAAAGGGAATCATAATATCACCTAATTTACAACATTATTGTGAGGATTAAACAAAGAGTTATGTTTATTTAAATACATATATGTACACATACCTAAATATAATTAACTATACCCATATTTTTTATTATTGTTTGGAGAACATAATATATTCTACAGGAGGTTATGGTTGTCAGAGGTTGACAAACCTCATGACTTTAGGGGCTAGACTTGTGCAGAGAAGATATGAGAGAGTTAGGACAATGGTGGAGAATAATGACTAGTGTATGGTAGGTGTCCTTCTAAAAACCTCAAATTCAGAATAAAAAGATTGAAAACATGTTTTCACTCAAGAACAATTATATAAAAAATTTAAACATGAATCTCACTACCAAAGCAAACCTAGAGCCTAAAGGCAGGCAACAAATTAGGAAACCTCAACCCAGATTTCTGTGATTGTGCTCTGGGAAGAGAGTAACAGGAAAAAGAGTAAGTTTAAGAAAAAGGCACTATTTCAAGCTCAAACATGGATTTCAAGGAAGAATTAAGCAAAATAATGGCTCACGTGGAATTGCTAGAGCAAAGAGTACCATGGGTGAAGCAAAGAACTGGAGAAACTAGAGATACAGAAAATCTCAGTGGTGGCAGAATTTGAGAAAAGGCAAACTGAAGAGGAAGGCTTTAAGACTTTAAACCCCTTGCACACTTGAAGACCTGAAGTTCGACACCCATTTTTCCTAAACCAACATAAAGACAATCATACCATCCTAGCAGTAATATTATAGCTAGCCCTCATCAGACTGTGCCAAGCCCGGAGTTTTCTTGTTTTTTTATATACTACCTTATTTAATTCTCACAATAATATCATAAATAAAGTAAGTCTTATTATTTTATTAATTTTGCAGGTGAATATATAAGGTTCAGAGATGTTAGGTTAGGATTAATGATTCCTAGGCAGCAAACAGTTGGGCTAATACACACCTCAGCCCAGAGTCCAAACTCTGTACCAGATGCTTTGCCTTCTCTTCAGAATTGCATCTCTTGGTTGTGTATGTTCCTACCCAAAAATCTCTCAGTTATGACACTATGAACCCCAAGCACTGAGTTTAAATCAAAGGAAATAAGGGGTAACTGTACATTGAGTAGAATTCAAATTCATTTAAATACAATTAAGACCGTTGACTAAGAAACCACTCAATATGAATTCAAGGTTCAGCTTGGACCAAAGCATGGCTTGTCAATGAATATGTGTTTGCATATAAAAAATTACTCAGCCTCTTGTGCATCCTAGCATAAATGGATGTAATAACAAAATAAACATAATATTCTTAAGAGGACATAATGTATATACTTTTAAAGTGCATCGAGTGGTTTCTGACAGGTGAGCAACATGAAAGTATATGCTTTCACTAGGCTTTGGAAAAGTTGATTGACAGGTGCATTCACTGTGGATAAGCCATTCATCGAGTTATTTAATTTTCTATATCTCAATTTATAAACTTATGAACTTGAAAATTAGGGAAATTTTCCATAAAGATCCTTCAGATTCAACAACATGTAAACTTATATATAATTAATGCACTTTGTTTTCTTATGAAGCCCATATTTTGTCTGGAGAGTCTTGAAATATGAGTTATTGCTATAACAAAATAATAAATGTTGCATGTACACTTCTCAATTTAAGTGTCTTTGTCACTGTTTCATTGTTCTCCTAGACACTGAGCATTTTGTGATTCTCCACACTGATGGAGAAAACTACAGAAGTGACTGAGTTCATCCTCCTTGGACTAACCAATGACCCAGAGCTGCAGGTGCCCCTCTTCATCATGTTCACTGTCATCTACCTCATCACAGTGATTGGGAATTTGGGAATTATGGTGTTGATTCTCTTGGACTCTCGTCTGCACACTCCCATGTACTTTTTTTTCAGTAACCTGTCTCTGGTGGATTTGTGTTACTCTTCAGCTGTCACCCCTGCAGTCATGGCTGGATTTCTTCTAGAACCTCTGATTGCAGCGAGCATGGAAATCTGGATGCTATAGAGTCGTATAGCTGAGTGGAAAGACCAGTGGGCTGGGAGTGACAAGACAACTAGCTAACAGAGTGTCTATGATCTAGCCATTTATTCTCTCTGGGCTTTATCTTTCTCATTTGCAAAATAAAAACTGTTGGCCCTTTTAGCAACCCTTCCTATTCTAATTGGCTATGACTGTGTATTTCTTGATATTTACCTTTGTCCTAGGAACAGACAAATGAGGCTACAAAGGAAGGATTATGGAAAACTTTCATACATAGCTTGTAGAGAGAAGTCTCTCCTCATTTTTTTGAATTCTTATTTCTTCATTCTTTTCTGACTGTATGTTTTTTTCTTCCTTCTGGTCCATTCCATTGATGTGAGACCCAGCTTTCATTCCATCACTATTGGTTCCCTATGCATTTTTCTTCATTTCACTTATCGTAGCCTTCATTTTTTCATCTAATTTGTGATCAAAATCAACCATTTCTGTGAGCATCCTGATCACCAGTGCTTTGAACTGTGCATCTGATAGGTTGGCTATCTCTTGGTCGCTTAAAAGTACTGGTTCTGGGGATTTCACTTCTGTTTGAGCCATCTTTTTTCTTTTCCTTTGGTCTGGTTGTGCCTGATATATATGAGGGGCAGAGCCTTAGGTGTTCACCAGGGTAGGGTATCCCATTCGCTGGTTTGTGACATTGTATGTGGGGGTGGGATCTGAGAGGCAACAATGGTGCTTGCTCCTCTCTCTCTGTGGGACCTCAGTCCCTTCCGCTGCTTCCCCTGAGCAAACTGCTCCCCTGTGGCACCACTTCTCATGTGGGTGGGCTTGTGCATACTGTAGGATTTTCCTACAACCTCTCCTGTGAGGCTGGGATTCTCTTCCTGCAGCTCAGCTCCCACTGGTGTTTTCAATCAGTGCCCCAAGGCTCTATTTCCCAGCACTGGGATCCTGGCTTGCGCGCAGTGCCTTGCTTCAAAATCGCCACCTCGCTGGGTATGCCAGTTGCCACTTCTTGGCTGGGGTCTGCCAGCTGCTGTTTGCATGCCCAGGGTCTGCCCACTGCAGTCTTGTGCACCCCGAATGCTTTACGCACCCCATCCCAATGCTCTCTTCTCTCTGTGCCTCTACCCACATCTGGCTGCTCGACTCCGCCCCTCCTACAGGTCTGGATGAATGTATCTATTTTAACTTCTTGGTTGTCTGACTTCCATACAGTTCAATTTTCTGTCATTTCTGGTTGTTATTCTGTTTCTAAACTATTGTCCCTATCTTCATTGTGCCAGGAGGCACAGTGTGTCTACCTATGCCTCCATCTTGGCCGGAAGTCCCACAGTAAAATTATTTTTAAATCAACTCTCAAAGCTTGATTTCTAGTGAAAGAACCAGATTAAACTAATGCTCAATAGGACATTCTGTTCAAGTTGAAGGAAATAGATGAACAGGTGAATAAATGAATTCAAAAGTTTAACGTTGATGATGACTATGAGGAATAGAGCAGATTCAGGGTAAAAAAAAAATCCATGGTTGGGAGTGACTATTTTATAAAGTAGTCCATGGCAGTCCTCTACAACCTCTCAGAGTAGGTAACATGGAACCAGCAATTGCAAATGAGTGTGGGAATATTCTGTGTAGAGGAAACAGAAAATACAAAGAAGCTGAGACAAGGGCAAGTAGTGGGGAGGAGAGAGCAATGTGGGAGAAATGAGATGACTATAATAAAACAATTTAAAAAAGAAACCATTGTGAGTGAAGTGGGGTGAATGGTAGGAAAGTGATAAGACCTAGCTTAACAAAAGTATAAATGAGTGAGTGGCATTAAGCATTTCAAAAATAATTATTATTAACTTCAGTGCATTTTTAAAACAAAATGTGAAGAATTGGTACTCAGAGACTGAGGTAAAAATGACTTAACCATATCTCATTTATTCTAACATGGCTATTCACCTTTGGGAACTTTCACATGCACATGCTTTTTGTCCCCAATCACTCAGCAATGACTAAAACATTAATTTATTAAGCTGTTATAATTATTTAGTGCTGGATAAAATGTGCCAACAAAAACATGCTTCATTAATTAAACTGCATTTCAACAATTATTATATTTTTCTCTATTTTAGATTATTGGAACTATTCCTCAACAAAAGAAATAAATAACATTAGACAAAACTTTTGTTCTAATATCTCAAATGTTCATTAACGGTTGAGTTATATCATGGAGCAGATCTAAGAGGAATGAAATAACTTTTTGCAGATTCTATGCATTACAACAAAACAGAGACAGTTTTGCCTTCTCAACAACCTTCTTGAATGCACTCTTGACCTCTTTATTCCTCAGGCTGTAGACCATAGGGTTCAGCATGGGGATGACCATGGTATAGAACACAGATGCGATTTTGTCTGTGTCCATGGAATGACTGGAACTTGGCTGTAAGTACATAATAATAATAGTCCCATAAAATGTGGAAACTGTAACAAGGTGAGAAGTACAGGTAGATAAAGCCTTCTGGTATCCCTGTCTTGAGTGCATCTTCAAAATGGTAATAAATATGAACAGGTAGGAAATCAAGATAACAAAAAGTGCAAGGAAGGTATTAAAGCTTGAAATAAAAATAAGAATCAGTTCAATGATATGCTTATCAGAACAAGTCAGAGTCATGACTGCTGGAACATCACAGAAAAAGTGATGGACCACATTAGACTCACAGAAAGAGAGGCTGAATGTGTCCCCAATGTGGATGGAGGCATTCAAGAACCCACAGACATAGCAACCTATGGCCAGACGCACACACACACCTGTTGTCATGGTGGTGGTGTAATGCAGGGGTTTGCACACTGCTGCATAGCGGTCATAGGCCATGGAGGCCAAGAGGTAATTTTCCACAGTGGCAAAGGTTGCAAAAATGAACATCTGAGCAGCACATGCATTGTAGGAGATGACCTTGTGTCCTAGAAGAAATCCAGCCATGACAGCAGGAGTGACAGCTGAAGAGTAACACAAATCTGCCAGAGACAAGTTACTGAGGAAAAAGTACATGGGAGTATGGAGGTGAGAGTCCAGCAGTATCAACAGGATCATCCCCAGGTTCCCAATCAGAGTGATGTGGTAGATGAGGGTGAACGTGATAAAGAGAGGGACCTGTAGTTCTGGGGAATTGGTTAGTCCTAACAGGATGAATTCAGTCACTTCTGTACAGTTCTCCATGGATGTGATTTGAGAATCACAAGATATCTGTAGGAAAAAGAAGAGAACAGAGGGATGAACAAACAATTGTTGCAGAGGAATAGTGCATAGCATTATTTTGTTACACCAATAATTTGTTTTTTAATATCCTCCATTTCTACAGCATGAGAAAGACAATGCAATTTAGTGGATAACTGATCTATACAGGAATAGGCTTTTGTAGAGGATGATTCTTCACAAATCATTTTCCCAACTTCTTAATTTTATATATGAGTAAACCCAGTTAAAAGAAAAAGTAAGGAACTGTTCAAGGTCACATGCCTGAAATGGATTTATTGTCCAAACTAAAGTCTTTGAGTCTACTAATAGCTTACACTTCTATAGTACTCATTTATATTCATTTTACACTCTCATTATCCCAATTAAATTAATTAGTTTTTAAGCCCATTTATATACAAGGTAACTTGGCAACCAAAGTATTGAGTAATTTATTCAGGTATACATGATAATTAACAGAGCATGCTCTAGACCCAATGAGAATGGTTCCCAAACTAAATGCCATTAGTAAATTTGAATTGATTTAAAGTTTGCTTAATTTATATTTTTAATGATTGAGTCCATTCACCAAGTTTAATGTTTTGGGTTGCCCAGTAGACTAATTCACAAGTGTATGCATATAATGATGCAGTCAGATAAGTACAGTATGAGAGATAAATACAACCAACAAATGCAACTCTAAAGAGAAAGTATAGAACTGGATATAAAATATTGGGCTTGGGGATGATGTGCATATACTTTCACCCATATGCCCTACCATTTATCTGGGAGACACTGGTCCTAAATGAAGTTTCTTGAGCCTCATTTTATACATCAGTAAAATGAAGGTGATATCAGAACCTGTGTCAAAATTATTGTGAGAATTAAATGAAATAATCATAGCAAACAGTTCACACAATGGGAGGTTCAATGCATTCCTTATTTGTGTCATCTTTAGAATGGAAAAATGGTGTCTGTTGGTTTAGGAAAGATGAAGTAGCAGCATGGGAAGCTTTAGGTGTGCATGGGTTTTAGCTGCCAGACTAAATTCTGGTAGCTTTAGTCTTTGATTTGCACTTTTTTACACAATGGAGCCACTCAGTTTTTTGTTTGTTTGTTTGTTTGTTTGTTCCAGTATGTCTCACTCTGTCCTACCTCTTCCATATCAGTGACTTTGTCAAGCATTTGTTGTGAGAACCCAGGGATCTCCAAGACCATTTTTTGCTTAATTTTTTTCCATTTGATCCACAGTTTAGCTTGTGTTGAAAGACTCCTATTGTATCTTAGACTCATGTTTACTGTCGCCACTTTCAACACTTAGGAAGGTCACAAAGACTGAGGGCTGAGAATTTATGTCTGCAGGGTCTACTCTAGTTCTGCAGATTATTCATGAGTAAGCGCAATGTTTCAAATCTTATATATGTAATTGAAATCTTTGGAAGGACGTCCATTTTCTGATAAACTACTGTTTTCTACCATCTTCCTCTTGGCCCCTCCACACATTATTTTACTTGTCTGAAATTTGCAGTATTTGTGTTTGTAAGCACATCACTCAAGGTGTAGGTTTTTGTTTAGCATTTGCTAGATTTTATTAAGACTGGTATGTTCTTATTAGACCCACATGGATAATCTAGTATAAAATCTTTAACTTAGCTACATTTGTGCAGTACCTTTTACCACATAGAGAACATAATCACAAGTTCCAGGGATTAGAATGTGAGTATAATTGAACATAATTATTCAGACTACCACAATGGAAATAAAAAGAATATATAATAAGTAAATTATCTATAGAGTTAGAGATTGATGAAGCTTAGACATCTTCACAGATCACAAGGTCAACTTCCTAATTGTGTATATTTAATCAACAGAAGAGCAGAAGGAAGTATTAACTTGTCCAAGGACACATAACTGGAATTAATCTATTCCCAAATCAGATATTCAGGTGTTAGTAGCAGCAACACAGTACCTATGTACTACTTTATGTTATAGACTGATAGGCAGAAATCAGACAAGACAGACAGCTGATCGTATAGGCAGACAGACAGAAAAACAAAGGGTGTATGGATGAATGAATGATAGATGAAGAGATAGATAATAGATTAGACAGAAAAGTAGAACAAAAGAGTGTGCATATCCACATACATATGCATAAAGCTTATTTACAGTTAGGAAAATGGAGGATTTGAGAGATTATGTGCTTTACTAAAATTCCACCTACTGTGACCTTCTTCAAGATCCAAACCCTTCTCCAATGGATTCCATGACTTGTGCCTTTTACCACTCCACTTTTAGATTTTCTACATGTGCAAGTAATGAAAAAGGCCTTTAAGGGGAAATGATAGTGAAAATGGAGAAAGAATATGTGAGATATAAAACCAAAAATAACAAAAGAATAAAAAAGATAAACAGAAACTCATAGACACACACAACAGTATGATGGTTAATAGAGAAGTGGGAGGTAGTGAAGGGTAAAGAGGGTCCATTATATCATGATGGAAGATTTGACTTTGGGTGGTGAACACACAATGCAATATACAGATGATGTATCATATAACTGTACACTTGAAACCCATATCATTTTATTAACCAATTTAAGCCCAATATATTTAATTTAAAAATGTACAAAAAAGAAAATTATTACCTTTAATAAAAATGCAAAGAAGAAGAATCTTGGTATTTTCATGATGACCCTTCTGGAGGCTAAAGACAAGTTCTTTCATCATCTAAATTAGCTATCCTTCACTGACAGCCACATATATGGTGAATGGATGCATTGACAATCTGCTCAATCAGAGTATTATCTATCCTAGGTTTCTGCTCATCCTCTGAAGGAAAACAACATGACATTTCATAAATGTTACTGTATATCTACTGAACAAAATGTATTTATATTTGAATGCTACATATTGAATATAGAAACTTACCATGTTCCTTGAGAGAAGAAAAAGGCAATCTTGAAATGTGAGTCTGAAATTAGAAATTCATCCCTGGAAGAATGTACAAATAATTTTGGAGAAACTGTCTCTCATGTACCAATCAAAAGTTTCCAATATCCTTGAAGCATGAAGAGATGGTGAAAAGGTCATGAACATGGAGCTAGGAAGCCTTGTTTTAAGTCTTTCATCTACCATGGATTTTTTACTGCATACTTGAACAAGTTATTTACCTTCTGCTGAGCTGAGTCTTCTTATTTGTAATATAGACATAATAAAATTATCTCTGCCATATAATTTCCAGTATTGTGTCTGTGAATAGCAAATGAAGATGGGTCTATGAAAGCACTTAGTAAGGGGTTATTCTTTCAGAATGGAGAAATATAATTTTTATCATAAGGCATTTTAATTTACTGTCTTTAAAGAATTACTGCAAATAGTTGGAAGAAAGGCCAGTGAGTGGACTAAATCAGGGTTAGCTTTCATTTGAATATGTGGTGACCAATCTGCCTCTGCTCAGAATCCAGTCTCTTTTAAACAGTCTTGTGCAGAGTGATATTGAGATTTCAGAGGGGGAGTCAGGAGGAAATTGCTTAGGCATGCTGCTCTTGGGGGAACAAGTCCCCTGTGAGAGCCATCAGTTCTTACTTACCTAAGGAAGAAGCAAGTAAACTGCACACAGGGACATAGTTTGGTATGTTGAGTTTGGTATGTTGAATAACACAAAGATGTATTTTCAGCAATTCATGTCATTCCCCTTACTCTGTTTTTATTAAGGTGTTCAACAGAGGACCCAAAAAACCTGGAATTTATTTATAAAAAATGTGTATTTATTTTTACTTGTTCAAACTTCAGTGACCTTCCAAGCACTCTCCATCTGATGCAATACACCTATTGAGACATTTTTCCACTGCTCAAAGCAGTTTTTGAACTCATTAATTTGGATGACTTTTAGTACTTCTGCCATTTTTTGTTTCACCTCTTCCAAAACATTTCCCTTTGGGAACTTTTTTCATCCGAGGAAACAAAAAAGTGTCACTCTGGGGGAGATTGGATGAATAGGGATGGTGGGGCCATGGGGGTGATGCCATTTTGGGTCAAAAACTGCTGAACACCCAGCAGGGTGTGGGCAGGTACACTCATAAATCACTCATCATAAAATGGGCAAATATGTTGAAAGAGTCAAAGGAATTTCACTGAAGCCGGACATAGCCTCTCACAACAATGCTAGCTGGTACACTGATACAGATAGGTTCCTGGAACTCACCTAGTGGGGGAAACCTGTACTACAGGGGGCCAGCCCTCCAGAAGATAATTCTGGTGTTTTGGGTCTCTCCTCAAAATATACATAGATAAGCAGCATATCTAATTTATTTAATTTATGGTAATTATTAATATTTGAAAAATATTGTTAAAATTTATTTTGTTTTCATAGACAAAACATTTCCTTTTTTGTCTCTATGCTTTTACTTAGTCTAGCCAAATACTAGATGACTACAACTGTTTGGAGATTTAGAAATAATATCTTTATTTTCCTTTCTGCATTTGCAGTGAATACACAGATATGACATAGGAGTTAGAAGGATGGAGATTAAATTAGCTTTAATACTGACAAGTTAACTAAGAAGTTTGAGTCAGATATTAGACAGATGGGCTTCTTTCTATCATGAATTATTGCCCTGTAACATAGGCTGTTGGTGCCCTATTTACAAACCCATGGCAATCATTTTCCCTGGGTAGGCAAATAATTATGAAAAAAAGTTTCAACTCTTGGAATGAGCATTTATTTTTTTCAAGAATATTTTTAATCAATGGACAGACAATGCACTTTCTCAGGTGGCAGTCATCAGTAAATGACAGATAGCAATAGAGTAATATATACACCAGATTCCTCAACTGTCAGGTAGTATAAGTCTCAGGTGTGTTTATACAGTGCTCACATGATTCTTAGTATAATTAAACTCAGTTGTCCACATATATAACATATTCACTAATGAAAGCCTGAATTGACTTCCTTCCATCACTGACCATCTTTATGATTACTCTGTTAGTGCTTTCTGCTATTAATTCCCAAATGCACTACTTGAAATGAAATCCTTGACTCAGGGTCTGCTTATGGGAAACCTAAAGTTATATAGGACTCTCCTTTAACAGGCAGATGCTATCTCATCATTCATACTATATAAAGAGAGCAGATGGAAGATAAGAAGGCATCCTGTGCAGATAAGCAAGACAAAAAAAAAGAACAAAATATGCTGTGTTTCTTCTCCCAAATTCTCCAATGTGATAAATTCCATCTCTTCCCTATTGCAGAAACACTTTCACTGTACTTCTGAACATGTGGGTAGAATAATAACTTTTGGCTTTTATATGTCTCTTAATATTTCATTTTGCCATCATACTCAAATGGTAGTTTATCTGGGTATAAAAATCTGGATTCATATTTCTTTTCTTTTTTTATTCTTTTTATTGTATTTTTCCATTACCATTTAAACCCCTTTTCTCCCCCTCTCCTCTGGAATCACCACACTGTAGCCCATGTCCATGAGTCCTTTTTTCTCTTTGCATTACCCCTCCACCCCCTTACCTCCCTGCCCATTAGTTGTCATCCTGCCCTCTATCTATGACTCTGTCATTATTTTGCTTGTTAGTTCAGTTTGTTCATTAGATTCCACATATAAATGAAATAATATGGTATTTGTCTTTCTCTGACTGGCTTATTTCACTCAGCATAATGTTCTCCAGGTTCATCCATGCTGTTGCAAAGGGTAAAATTTTCTTCTTTTTTATAGCCAAGTAGTATTCCATTGTGAAAATGCCCCATAGTTGTTTTATCCACTCATCCATTGATGGACACTTGGGCTGCTTCCATATCTTGGGGATTGTAAATAATGCTACAATGAACATAGGGGTGTTCATGTTCTTTTGAATTAGTGTTTTGGATTCCTTTGCATATATTCCCAGAAGTGGGACTGCTGGGTCAAAAAGCAGATCCATTTTTAGTTTTTGAGGTATCTCTATACTGCTTTCCATAGTGGTTGCACCAGTCTGCATTTCTTTCAACAATCCAAAAGGTTTCCCTTTTGTCCACATCCTTGCCAGCACTTGTTTGTCCATTTATTGATGATAGCCATTCTGACTGGTGTTAGGTGATATCTCATTATATTATGGTTTTAATTTGCACTTATCTGATGATTAGTGAAGTTGAGTATTTTATGTCTACTTGCCATCTGTATGTCCTCTTTGGAGAAGTGTCTATTCCAGTTCTTTGTTCATTTTTTAATTGAATTGTTTGTTTTTTGGTGTTGAGTTTTGTAAGTTCATTATACATTTTTAATATTAACCCCTTCTCAGGTGTTTTGGCAAATATAATCTCCCACTCCATGGTTTGTCATTTAATTGTTGATGATTTCCTTTGTTGTGCAAAAACTTTTTACTATGATGAAGTCCCATGTGTTTATTTTTTGTTTATTTTTGTTTCCCTTGCCTGGGGAGATACATCTGGTAAAATATTGCTGTGAGCAATGTTCAAGATTTTACTGCCTGTTTTCTTCTAGGATTTTTATGTTTTTTGATGTAATATTTGTCTTTAATCCATTTTGAATTTATTCTTGGTATGATATAACAAGATGGTCTAGTTTCATCTTTCTGCACATATCCATCCAATTTTCCCAACACCATTTATTGAAGAAACTGTCTTTAGCCCATTGCATGTGCTTGCTTCCTCTATTGAATATTAATTTGACTATAAAGGTGTGGATTTATTTCTGGACTCTTTGTTATGTTCTATTGATCTATGTGTCTGTTTTATGTCTCTAGCATACAGTTTTGATTACTATAGCCTTATAATATTATTTGATATTAGGTAATAACAATTCCTCCAACTTTGTTCTTCTTTCTCAGCATTGTGGCTGCTTTGTGGGGCCTTTTGGTTTCATATAAATGTTTGAAATATCCATTCTAATTCTGTGAAGTATGACATTGGGAATAGTGATAGGAATTTCATTGAATCTATAGATTACTTTGGGTAGCATGGACATTTTATTTTTTGTACAAAATATTTACTAAAGTTAATAACTTTTAAAATTAAGTAAAGTGAGGTTTAAAAATTGTTGATTTGAGTTTTTCATATTCTTCACTTACAATCTGCTTTTTCTGTTATGATTTGAAATGATTCTTGTTACATTTTAGAAGAACACGCTTTATAAAAACAGATACAAAAAGTAATTTCAATGTTGAGACTTTCTACTTAATTGTAATGTTTGATGACTATATATTCAAATTATGTAAACCTGAAAACAATTATGTTTAATTTCTTATCTTTTGGGTCAGTGTATTTCAACAGAACTTCCTGCCACAATGAAAATATTTTCTACCTTCTATTCCATATAGTACATGTCAGCATCACGTGGCTCCGAAGCCATCCAATGTGACTGTTGTGAATAAGAACTACATTTTTTTTTGTTTTTATTGTTGTTCAATTACAGAGGTCCCAATTTTTCCCTGTTGCTCTCCTCTGCCCCACCCAGCCCCTCTGTCCCACAGTCAATCCCCACCCCATTGTCCATGTCCATGGGTCAGTCCTTTATACATGTTCCTTGACTTGGCCCTTACCCTTCTTTCCCCCATTACCCACCTCCCCTTCCCCTCTGGTTACTGTTAGTTTGTTCTTGATTTCCATGTCTCTGATTCTATTTTGCTCTTTGTTTTGTTTTGTTTTGTTTTGTTGATTAAGTTACACAAGTGAGATCATATGGCATTTGTCTTTCACTGACTGGCTTATTTCACTTAGCATAATACTTTCCAGTTCCATCCATGCTGTCATGGATGGTAGGAGCTCCTTCTTTCCTTCTACTGAGTAGCATTCCATTGTGTAATTGTACCACACGTTTTACCATTGGGCACTTAGGCTGTTTTCAGCACTTGGCTATTGTAAATAACGCTGCTATAAACATTGAGGTGCAAAGATCTTTTTGAGTTGGTATTTCAGGATTCTGAGGGTATAATCCCAGCAGTAGAATCACTGGATCAAAAGGCAAATCCTTTTTAAGTTTTTTGAGAAAAATCCATACTGTTTTCCACAGTGGCTGCACCAGTCTGCATTCCCACCAGCAGTATACTAGAGTTCCCTTTTCTTCACAGCCTTGCCAGCACTTGCTTTTGTTGATTTGTATCTTATAGCCACTTTGATCAGGATGAAGTGGTATCTCATTGTGGTTTTAATTTGCATCTCTCTACTGGCTAGTGATGTTGAGCATTTTTTCATGTGTATGTCCTCCTTAGAGAAGTGTCTGTTCAGGTCTTTGCCCATTTTTTAATTGGATTGTTTGTCTTCTTGGTGTAGAGTCATGTGAGGTTTTTGCATATTTTGGAGATCAAACCCTTGTCCAAGGTAGCATTGGCAAATTCATTTTCCCATATGGTTAGTTCCCTTTTCATTTTGCCAATGTTTTCTTTAGCTGTGAAGAAGCTTTTCATTTTGATGAAGTCCCATTTGTTTATTCTTTCCTTTACATCCCTTGCCCTAGGGGACACATCAGTGAAAATATTGTTGCATGGGATATGTGAAATTTTCCTGCCTATGTTTTTCTCTAGGACTTTTATGGTGTCATGACTTATATTTAAGTCTTTTATCCATCCATCTTGATTTTATTTTGGTGTATGGTGTAAGTTGGTGGTCTATTTTTTTTTTTTGCACGTATCTGTCTTGATCTCCCAACATCATTTGTTGAGAGGCTATTTTTACTCCATTTTATGCAACTGCTCCCTTTGTCAAATATTAATTGACCATACAGACATGGGTTTATTTCTGGGCTTCCTATTCTGTTCATTTGATCTGTGCCTGTACTTATGCTAGTACCAGACTGTTCTGATTACAGTGGCCTTGTAATATAGTTTGATTTCAAGTATTGTGATTCCTCCTACTTTGTTCTTCTTTCTCAAAATTGATACAGCTATTTATATGGTTCCATATACATTTTTGAAATATCTATGAAATATGTTATTGGTATTTTAATAGGGATTGTGTTATATTGTTTGAGTAGTATGGACATTTTAATGATGTTAATTCTTCCAATTCATGAAAATGGTATATGCTTCCATTTATTTGTGGCTTCCTTAATTTCTTTCTTCAGTGTTACGCAGTTTTCTGAGTACAGGTCTTTTACCTTTTTGGTTAAGTTTATTCCTAGGTACTTTATTTTTCTTGTTGCTATAGTTGATTTTTTTTTGCTAATTTCTGTTTCTGATATTTCATTGTTGGTGTACAAAAAATGCCTTTGATTTCTGAATATTGATTTTGTATCCTGCTGCTTTCTCAAACTCACTTATTAGGTCAAGTAGGTTTTTGGTGGAGTCTATAAGGTTTTCTATGTATGCTATCATGTCATCTGTGAATAATAGCAATTTTAGTTCCTTTTTTCTGGTTTGGATGCCTTTTTTTTCTATTTTGATTGTCATAGCTAGAACTTCCAATATTATGTTGACTAAAAGTGGTAAAAGCAGACATTCCTGTCTTGTTTCTGATCTTAGGGGGAAAGCCTAATTTTTGCCTGTTGAGTATGGTATCGGCTGTAGGTTTCTCATATATGGCCTTTATTATGTTGAGGTATAGGTGCATGAACATTTTAATGGTGTTAATTCTTTCTATCAATGAACACCATATATGCTTCTACTTATTTGTATCTTCTTCAATTTCTTTCATCAGTGCCTTATAATTTTCTGAGTACAGGTCACTCACATTCTAGAATTACAGGACATTCTTGCAAAAGCAGTTACATGTACAAACAGTCAAATGGTATCCAGGGGCACTGGATAGGAGAAGGAGCTGACCACAAAGAACCTTGTGCTTTTGCATACATGATGGAAATGTTCTCTTATCTTGATTCTGGTAGTAGTTACATAACCATACACATCTGACCCAGTTTTTAGAACTATACACACACACAAAGTGTGTGGATCTTACTGTTTGTAAGTTATGCATTTAGAAAATGTAAAAAAGGAACATAATAAGTAATACCAAAACATGACACACACTTGCTATGCAGTCAGGTCCCCATAGGCAGTTTAATTGCTTCTTCCCTAAGAAGGTGGGATGAGGAACTGTGGATGTTCTCATGGGGCACATTCCCTGAGAGCTCCATAGCTCTATAATTTACTACTGGCTCCCTTGCATTGTCCTCTGAAATACCAACAACGCTCCCCATGATTTCATTTTAGAGGGGACAGACCACATGCTGGATTCTTTGATCACCATACATTAATCTGAATGATAATAGTTGTCATTAAACATAGGCTTTCTGTCTACTGAAAGGAAACCAGCAACCATGGCCAAGAAAATCACCTGAAGATAAAATTATATATTGAGTGACTTTAAAATTGTACACATTTACTCAGTTGTTTTTATACATTTTCTTTTATTTGCTCTTTAGACACAATCCCATAAATTATGTAGGAGGAGTAATTTTATTATGTTCATTTTACAGATAAGGAGAAGGTAAGGGACTCCTCCAGGGTCACAGTAAGAATGCATGCTGGATTTGGGACTTGAGCCCAGGTTTGTGGATCCTCATTAGTACTTTTTCCTTTATCTTTCTCTGTCTCAGAGAATTTGGGACCTTTTGATCACTACTAAAATATAGCTTACTTACCCTTATTTATGTATTTTAAGGCTGAATTTCTGAATTTCTGAATTCACACTCACTATTCAGGGATTAACTGTTCCATCTCTTCAAGGAGCCAGGTAAGCTAACTTCCACATACACTGTTAAGCAAGCTATATACTATGAGTTGTTTGAGCACAAAAACAAATGCTTTGAACTTTCAAAAAATGGTGAGTTGAGGCTGGAGTATAAATGTCAAAACTTTCATTAGTGAGGAGTTTAATGATACTTATGAAATTTCCTGCTGCTTCTCTGAAGAAGATGAATTAAAAACAAAATAAATGATTGGATAGGGTTGTAAGTTCATCTTGTGCACTACTAATTTGTCTCCTCCTGGAGGTTAAACAATAGCATAAATGTGAAGTGACCGTTAGTTAAACTACAAAGGAAACTAAATGAATTAGCAAGATTCAACTGTAGTTCAGCCTTTTCCCCATGCTATCATTTTTATTATTACTGGCTGCTTTAAATATGCTGAGAGTAGGGCAGCTAACTGCACACAAAATCTGATTGGGTTGAAAATGGTTTTCAGCCTCAAGTCTTGAATCTTCTTCATGCCAGTTGTATAAATGTAGAATATCACTTAACCTCTCAGATTCTTAATTTTAATGGTAAAATAAAAATAATAATACTACCTGTTGTATACACACATTTATATATAAAGCTCTTAATGTTAGATCAAGATAATTTTGAAGTACATATTATTAATGAAATAATGCACATGGTATTTATACATTTTAATTTCACTGCAATTTTCTTTTTGCTGGTCACTGTTTTTCTTTATTTCTCACTGTTACAGGACATTTCATGATTCTCAAACACAACTGATGGAGAACAGGACAGAAGTAACACACTTCATCCTCCTTGGACTAACCAATGCCCCAGAGCTGCAGGTCCCCCTCTTTATCATGTTCACCCTCATCTACCACATCACTCTGATTGGGAACCTGGGGATGATCCTGTTGATACTGCTGGACTCTCGTCTCCATATTCCCATGTACGTTTTCCTCAGCAGCCTGTCTCTGGTGGACTTTGTTTACTCCTCGGCTATCACTCCCAAAGTCATGGCTGGATTTCTTCTAGGACACAAGGTCATCTCCTACAATGCATGTGCTGCTCAGATGTTCTTTTTTGTAGCCTTTGTCACTGTGGAAAATTACCTCTTGGCATCCATGGCCTATGACCGCTGTGCAGCAGTATGTAAACCCCTGCATTACACCACCACCATGACGACAAGCGTGTGTGCACGTCTGGTCATAGGCTCCTATGTCTGTGGGTTCCTGAATGCTTCTCTCCATGTAGGGGACATATTCAGCCTTTTCTTTTGTAAGTCTAATATGATTCATCACTTTTTCTGTGATGTTCCAGCTGTCATGGCTCTCTCTTGCTCAGATACACACACGAGTGAGGTGTTTCTTGTTTTTCTGTCAAGCTTTAATGTCTTCTTTGCTCTCCTGGTTATCTTGATTTCCTACCTATTCATATTGGTCACCGTGTTGAGGATGCACTCAGTTCAAGGGTACCAGAAGGCTTTGTCCACTTGTGCATCTCATCTCACTACAGTTTCGATATTCTATGGAACAGTCATCTTTATGTACTTACAGCCCAGCTCCAATCATTCTATGGACACAGACAAGACAGCTTCTGTGTTCTATTCTATGGTCATCCCCATGCTGAACCCAGTGGTCTACAGCCTGAGGAACAAGGAGGTCAAGAGTGCATTCAAGAAGGTGGTTGAGAAGGCACATTTTTCTAGAGGGTTGAGATTTTGACCTTGTGGTATGCACAATAACATTGTTTAACATCTCTCAGACTTTTCCCATCAATAACTTACTCTTTAGGCCCCATTGCCTTTAATTCCTGAGATGGCATCCTTATCTTTTCAAAACCTTTTGTTTAGTAAAAAGAAAACATATTCAGAAATATAATACCTGAATGGGGATGGTTAAGGGAAAGCATTAGAAATTTTGGGACCTGCTTGTCAAATGTTACTAATGATATTTGATTTGTTTACTTGTTCTGCTTACATTGTCTCTACCACACAATGTAAACATACATGTGAAAGAGGGGCATGAATGAGCTGATGAACAAAGGCACGTATTTGTGGGCACTCACATGGAGTAGGAAATTTGTCAGAGGTAAACAGAGTGTTGCTAGTTTTTAATTAAAAAACTGAAGCAGTTAATTAAAATATTAAACACAAAGTTTTGCCCAATCATAATTTTCTCTTTTGTTGAATCACTGTTCTAAGATTCTGAATAGGAGAAAAGAATCGTGTACTTTCAAGTAAAAGTATATACTCTTTTGGCATACTTTATTGAGAAAGACATAAATACCACATCCTAAATGAATGAACGTTTCTGTCTTGACTGAGTCATTTTGTAGAATCATGTTCACATTACAGATTACAAAAGAATAAAACAATGACACAAATTTCTTAGCTTACTTCAGGGTTCTTTCTTGGTTTTGTACATGCTATGAGTTTGAATAAATGTATAATGAGCTGAATCCATGGTTATCATATCATACAGAGTATTTTCACTGCCCTAAAACTTCTCTATGCTCCATCCAGTCAATCCTTGCTCCCCAAACCCCTGGCAACTACTGACCTTTTTGCCATGGCTGTAGTTTTACCTTTACCAGAATGTCATATACTTGGAATCGTACAGTATATAGGCTTTTAAGATTGGATTCTCTCATATACTAATATGCATTTAAAGTTCCTCCATGTGTTTTCATGGCTTGATAGATCATTTCTTTTTAGTACTAAATAATTGTACCACAGTTTATTTATCCATTGATCCAATGAAGAGCATCTTGGTTGCCTTCAGTTTGGGAGATTATGAAGAAAGGTGCTGTAAACATTCATGTTCAGGTTTGTGTATGGATGTAAGCTTTCAACTCATTTGGGAAAATACCAAGGAGGATGATTGCTGGATTGTATGATATGAGTATGGCTAGTTTTTACGGAAACCTCCAATTGCCTTCCAATGTGGTGGTTCCATTTTGTATTCCCACCAATAATGAATGAAAATTCCTTTTGCTATACACCCTCAGCAGTGTATGGTATTGTCAGTGTTCTTAATTTTGGACATTCAATAGGTATATAGTGATATCTCATTGTCATTTTAATTTGCATTCCCCTGGTATATGATGTAGGTCAGCTTTTTAAATTCTAATTTGTCTTCTGTATATTTTCTTTGGTGAGGTATGTGTTCAAGTCTTGGGTCTGTTTTGTATCAAGTTGTTTGTGTGTTTTTTATTGTTAAGTTTTAAGAGTTCTTTGTGTATTTAAGATGACAGTCCATTATCAGATATGTCATTTGCAAATATTTTCTCCAAGTTTGTGGTTTGTTTTCCCATTCACTTGACAGTGTTTTTTCACAGAGAACTTTTTAATATTAATGAAGTCTAACTTATTAATTATTTCTTTCATGCATTATGCCTTCAGTGTTGTATCTATAAAGTCATCACCATATCAAAGATCATCTAGGTTTTTTCTTTTTTTCTGAGTTTTATAGTTTTATAATTTACATTTAGGTCTATGATACATTTGAAGTTAGCTTTTATGAAAAATGTGAAGTGAGCTTTTATGAAAAATCTTGTGTCTAGATAAAAATTTTTTTTTTTGCATGTGGACATCCAGTTGTTCCAGCATCATTTGTTGAAAAGAAGTAGTGCTAATTTATTGCCTTTACTCCTTTGCCAAACTTCAGTTGACCATTTTTATACAGGTCTATTTTTGGACTCTCTGTTCTATTCCACTGATCTATGTCCATATTCTTTCACCAATACCACATTGTCTTGATTATGTAGCTTTATAATAAGTGTTGAAGTTTAGTAGTGTCAGGCTGGCATTTCTTTATTGTGATTTCTATCTCTTTGCTTACATTGCCCATCTGTCCTTGCATGCTGTCTACTTTATCAGTTAGAGCCCTGAGCATACTAGTCATAGTTATTTTAAATTCCTGATCTGAATAATTCTAATGTCCTTATCATGTCTACTTCAGATGTCTCTTCAAATTGTGTTTCTTCTTCACAATTTCTTTTTCACAGGAAAAACATTGTATCCTGTAATGTTTTTCCTTCATAGGTAGATATGATGTACTAGGTAAAAGAAACTCCTGTAAATAGTCCTCAAGTAATGTGGTGTGTGGTGTAGGGGAGAGGAAACAGTGTATAATCTTGTGATCAGGTCTCAGTGTTTTAGTGAGCCTGTGCTTCTGTATAGGGAATTTAACAAGTGTTTGTCCATTTTTCTCCTCCTGCTTTAGGTGGGAGAGATGGTTGGAGCAGAGAAATAGGATAAATGGTTTGTAATATCTATATAAAAGAATACTGCTCTGCAATAAAAATATTTCACTATGAAACAGGTATTAATGTGGATGGACCTGAAATGCTAAGTGAAAGACAGACTCAAAGAGTCTTTACTCTAGGACTACATATAGGACATACTTACAAATGCAAAATTAGTTGGACAAAACTGTTCATGGATTGTGAGTGACAGTGGATGGGAGAAAAGTTTTAGCAAAGAAGATCATAGGAATTGGTTTAAGTAAGTAATAGTGGTTTCTTGAATACCAATCAGACTAAATTCTTAGAACTATATGTGAAATTGTGGATATTACAGTGTGCAAATTATGCATTAATTATAAATTGACACAAAAAACCCACAAGAAAAGACAGTAGAAAAACATGTGTAAAAAAGAATGAAAATAACCAGCATGTCCCCATGGGCAGTTTAATTGCTTCTCTCCTAGGAAAGTGGGAAGAGGGGTATGGATGTTCTCACAGGAGAAATTCCCAGAGTGCTCCATGTCTCTGTAATTCCACATCCCCATGCACTGGCTTTGGAAATCCCAACATGACTCAACGTGACATATTTTTAGATGCACCATCCACACATGCTGAACCCATTTGGTGATCATTTATTCATCTGAATATTAACACTTGTTAGTATGCCTTAACTTAGGCATAAGGTAAGAGACCTTACCCTAGGATTGGGTATGAGCCTGTGACCATAGTCAGGAAAAACCCCATAAGATAAAAATTACACGGATTGACATAAAATAAGAATCTCTTATTAAGATGTTTTACAGGTTTTCTCTTATTTGTTATTTACAAACACAATTCTGTGACTTTGGAGACAGAGGTAATATTGCGTGTATTTTACAACAAGGAGGTAAGTGACTCTGCTAAGGACAGAGGGAGAATGCATGGCAGGTTTCCTGCTTTAGCGATTTTGGAACCTTATGACCCCTACCTAAGAGACAGTAACTCTAATCGTATTATGCATATTCTACAGCTGATATCTTGATTTCAGACTCACTATTCAGAATTGGCTATTTTTTCTCTCCCAGCAGACAGGTAAGCATCTATATTCCATGAACATTTTTAGCAAGAAGTGTTATTCATGCAAGTGGGAGAGCTATACTTTGAGTTATTTGAAAAGAGAAAGATATTTCCAATGTTTTTCTAAAACATGAAGGTGAGACTGGAGTATAAACATCAAAATTTCCATCAGTAACGAGTTTACTGAGACTATGAATATCTTTCTGCTTTCCTAAGGATATAAACCAAAAAAATAACATAGATGATTTTGTGATTGATCTAGTGATAATTTCATCGTGTTCACCAAATGTTGACTCTCTCATTGGAGTTAAAAAAATGAAGAATGATATACTTTACAGTGTAAAATATAATTGAAAATAAAATTTAAAATATAAAATAAAATAAGAAAAAACTAACAAATAAACAAAGCAATAGAGTTAAACGATTTTTAAACTACAAAAGTGCCTAGTATGAATGAATAAGACCCAAACTACATATAAACTTTTCCCTGTAATGCTTCTCATGCTTCTTATTACTAGCTCATCTACATAGCTAGACAGTGAATGGCTACAAACATAGCCTTTGATTAGATAAACGTGGATTTAACTCTTGAATCTTACCTCTTTCTAGTACAAGCCATGTAATTTTAGAGTATTCTGTAATTTCTCAAGCTCTCAATTTCCTTACTGGTGAAGTAGAATAATAATTCTGCCTACCTTACACACACACACACACACACACACACACACACACACACACACACTTATTAAGCCTTATTCATCACAGAACATACTGATGATAAAAGTGGTCATATGTGTTAAGGTTGGAACACATAATATTATCATGGGATAGGCTTGAAAAGTGAAGTTGCAAAAGTTTTAGGAGGGGGTAGAAAATAGTAAAAGAGGTTACAAATAGATGATAGATAGATAGATAGATTAGATAGATAGAGGGAGTCTTGACTTTGGGTGGTAAACGCACGATGCACTATACAGATGATGCATTATAGATTGTACACTTGAAACCTATATAATTTCATTAACTGGTGACACCCCAATAAATTTGATAAAAATTTTTAAAAGAAGATTAAAAAGAATTTAATACAACGATGTTAGTAGTTAGCAGAAGATGGATACTTTTCAAATTGAAAAAAAAATTAAAATACTGTTCCTACATAGAACAGACTGAAATAAAATACTTTATAACAGGATATTTTGCTCTGCTATGAGACTAACAGCATATCAGGATTTCAAGATTCTGCACATAAAATATGGGCTTCATAACAAAACAAAGTGCATTAATTATATATA